>NC_133652.1:228941855-229609795 GCF_009905375.1 Apium graveolens
AAACAAATCCATATGTAGCAGCTATAATGGTTCATCAATTATTGTTTCAAGCTTCTTTTTGAATGATGCTTTCCTTTGTTTGCCTTTCTGACAAGCATCACACAAACCATCCCTTGAGAATTCAACAAGAGGAATTCCTCTTACTAGGTCCTTTTTGACTAGATCATTCATTGTCTTGAAATTCAAATGGGATAGCTTCTTGTGCCATAGCCAACTCTCATCTGAACTTGCTTTGCTGAAGAGACAAGTAATAGATTCTGTATTTGCAGAGTTGAAGTCAGCTAAGTACACATTTCCTTTTCTAACTCCAGTTAGAACCACTTTGTTGTCTTTCTTACTAGTGACAACACAGGCTTCAGAATTGAAGGAAACTGTATTCCCTTTATCACATAGTTGACTGATGCTCAGTAAGTTATGTTTGAGACCATCAACTAATGCAACTTCATCAATGATGACATTCCTTGTTGAAATCAAGCCATATCCCATAGTAAACCCTTTGCTGTCATCTCCAAAGGTTATGCTAGGGCCAGCTCTTTCCTTAAACTCTGTGAGCAGGGAGAAATCTCCTGTCATGTGTCTTGAACAGCCACTGTCCAAGTACCATAGATTTCTTCTATTTCCCTGCACACCATAAAATCAATCAATTTGATTTTGGTACCCAAGTTTCCTTGGGTCCATTCTTGTTAGCCTTTCTCCTAGACTTCATTCCTCCTGCATCTCTAGACTTAGGTAACTTTGAGTCAACCTTGGTCTTGGATGTAGTTGGTTGAGGTGTAGGGTTAGTCACAGAATCATTTAGCACATTTGGAATATGATAAGGCATGGATTGTGCATACATGTTATTCCACATAGGCATATTGTATGGCATTTGAGGCATACTAAATGCAGCAAGATAAGGATTGTTAAAATATGGCATGTTTGCAAAATGTGCATAAGGATTCTGTTGAGACATAGTAGGCATATCATGTAGAGATGATGCAGACATGTTAGGCATGGAAGAGGGTACAGTTATGGGGGTTTTCTTAATAGATTTGCAATTAGCAGATAGATGATTAACACTACTACAATGCACACAGCTTTTTCTAGGAGCATACCTATCAGGTGTGTAATTGTTATGTTTGTTAACACCTACCTTCCCATTTCTGTTAGATTTTCTTTTAGTTTCCTTTTTATCCTCAACCATCTTGAGCCTATTATTTAACTGTTCTAAGGTCATGTGCCCTATATTCACCTTACTGACATCTTTGGATGTGCTTGCTTCTTCTTTAACAAAGTTCTTGGAAGTTGAACCAAACTTTTTGTTGAGTTTCTTTAGATTTTCACTATTAGAAACATCTGCCTGTTTTAATTGAGGAACCTTCAACGGATGCTCATTTTCTTCCTTCAACGGATAACCTTCATCATCCGTTGATTCCACATCCGTTGACAGCCCATCAATTAATTCCAGTTTCTTTTTGTTTTTATCCCAGGCAGTTTCACAGAATGATTCAATTCCTTGGACCTTGGCAATTTGAGCACTAACATCCCTAGATGTTTTCCAGGCTTTAATCACCTCTTGCTCTCTCTTTAATTGATTAGAAAGTATTTCTACTTTCTTAATAGATTCAGCTAGTTCATTCTCAACAGATATACAATGCAGCTTGGTTTTCTCTAGGTCAATCAACTTATCTTCTAACATAGCATTTCTATTACTTAAAAACAGATTGTTCTCTTTAATCCTACTATTTTCTTTAGCAAGAGATTTAAGAGACACACGCAAATGATACAATTCAGTAGACATGTCATTAAAAGCATCATTGCACTCTTCTTTAGTAAGTTGTGTTACATCAGTAGTGATTACCTGAGTTGTTACCTGATTGCTTGATGAACTAACTTCATTTTCCTCAGAATCAGCCATGAGAGCTAAGTTGACATACTCCACATCTTCATTCTCTTCCTCTCCATCAGCTGCCCAATCTTTTTCTTGAGTAATGAAAGCCCTTTCCTTTTGCTTGAGCAGATCAAAATATTTCTTCTTGTAATCTACTTGGTCAAATTTCTTCTTTTCAGAAGTTGGCTTTCTGCACTCACTTGCAAAGTGTCCACTTATACCACAATTGAAACACTTGAACTTTGATTTGTCCACCATGTTCTTATGAGGTTTAGTGGCTCTAGTGTTTTTCTTAAACTTCATCTTTGCAAATCTCCTGGACAGAAATGCAAGATGCTCATCAACACTATCAGAGTCATCTTGACTGGAGTTGTCTTCATTCTCAGCAACTTGCTCTTTTCCTTTGCTTGATTCCTGATATCTTGTACCATCTTTGGAGTTTGATGTAGATCTCACAATTTCTTGTCTGCATTCCCTCTCATTTTCAGCTACCAATGCAACTGAACTTCCTTTCTTTCTCCCCTTCTCCAATACCTCATCCTGTTCCAACTCTAGTTCATAAGTCTTCAAGATTCCATATAATCTTTCAAGAGTGAAGTCCTTATAATCCTGAGAGTTTCTTAAGGAGACAGTCATGGGTTTCCATTCCTTTGGCAAGGATCTTAAGAATTTAAGATTTGAATCCTTCACCTGGTACACTCTACCATACATCTTCAATCAATTCAACAGCTTTTGGAATCTGTTAAATGTGTCATTTAAAGATTCATTTTCTTCAAAATGAAAATACTCATACTGTTGAATGAGAAGCTGCATCTTGTTCTCTTTTACTTGTTCTGTACCTTCACACAGCAGCTGAACTGTGTCCCAAACCTCTTTGGCAGTTGAGCAATTTATCACATTATCAAACATATCTTTGTCAAGACCATTAAACAAAATGTTCATAGCCTTCTTATCCTTGTGGACTTCTTCTGTGTCTTCCATTGTCCATTCTGCTCTAGGTTTTGGAATGGATTGACCAACAGCAATTATGGCCGTAGCAACTGTGGCTACTTTGTGGGGAATGTGAGGACCATTCTCAATACAGTTTACATAACCTTCATCTTGGGAGAGTAGATGAAGGTGCATTTTCACCTTCCAGTGGTGATAACTGTCTCTGTCAAGAACTGGGATTTTTACTCCAATATCCTTCTTACTCATCTTTGTTAGATTCCAAGATCTTTAAACTCTTTGTTTGTCAAGAGCCTGCTCTGATACCAATTGTTATTTCTAGAGAACTAACAATGAGATTTACAGAAGGGGGGTTGAATGTAAATCTCAAAACTTTTTCAAGTTTTGAGCAGTTTATAAAGACTGTGTGTTCAAGATGAACAAGTGTGTGAATTGCTTTAAGCTGATACAGACAGATATATATTCAAACACAAATGTAAAGAACACAATAAACCTTTAAAAACTTTTCTGGTGGATTTGTTGTTCCACCAGAGATGGTATTTCAGAAATTCTGTGATCTAAGAATTTGATCACAGCTGCATCCTAGTACAAACTAGATAATTTTTCTCTCAAGATTTTTCTAAACAGCTCTGGAAAAATTCTTATCTAATTACTAGCTACTACTTGGTTTATATATTACCAAGTTTACAAGTGAAGACAAGGATATATAAAATAATAAAGTAAGATCTCCACTTGTTTCTTCTCCAGTTCACTCCAGTACTTTGTTGACTTAATGTCTCTTTATACTAGAGTAGAACGGCTGCTTTTTCTGATGTTCCTGAAATTAGGCTGCCACATTTCAGTTATCTCTGTTCACCCACGTGCCTCTGTTTGTAGGTACAACTACCACTTATCAACGGTTAATCAACAGAACATCCGTTGAAGCTTTCATCCGTTGATGCACTCATCCGTTGAAGGATGTTATCCGTTGAAGCTTTAGAGACATCCGTTGAAGCTTAGCTTCTCATCCGTTGAAGGTCTTTAAGTCATCCGTTGATACCACTTCATTTATACAAAATTACAAGGCATGAAATATTTACAATTGGCCTTCCTATCTGCATATCTTCTAGTAGTCAACATGACTCATAGTTTCTCTCAACTTCTAAGAATTACATCTTAAATACAGAGACTGAAATATGCTACAACACTAGACTTATTTCTAAGTAAAGCTACACCATCAACGGATAGCCAAAGTGGTCTTATCCGTTGAGGCTACAGACACTGAATTTCTACTTAAGTGTTTTGTTAAACATATCATCAAACTAATGCATATATATTCCTAACAAACAAGTCATACAACTTTGCACAGCATCAAAAGAGGGATGGCTCCTCATAAGTATTTGAAATTTAAAACTGTAAATGATTAAGGCGTGCCTTGGGACTGGTCTGTTGGAGGAATAGATTGGAGAGGGACAGTTGGATCAACTTCAGGCGCGTCCTTGGAGACTTCCTCTTGAGGCGCGCCCTCCCCTTCTTCTTCTTCTTCTTCCAATCCAAGCTCTACCCTCCTGGCCTTGATTTCAGTGGCATGCTCCTTTTTGAATTCCACCATCTCAGCAACAGTCTCCTCCCCAAACTTCTCAAAGGAATAGTCAGGATCATTGGCCACAAAGCCCACTCTGTAGAAGTGAAAACCATTGGCAAAAGCCTCATCAGATATCTCCCTCTTTTCATCAGGCCAGCCTAGCTTCTGTTGATCCTCAAGATATTCAATCCTCAAGTTGGCTGCACACAGCTCAGTGTGGAGAGAGGTAGCCTTTTTGTTGGCAATCTCCAGCTGGGAAGTAAGATTGGCTACCTCATCCTTGAGAAAAGAAATCTCAGAATCCTTAGCTTTAATGTCCTTGGCATGAAGAAAGTCTTTGTCTTTGAGGGTGTTCCTCAAAATGTTGTTATCCCCCTGCAGCCTCTCCAGGCGTGCCCCTTCCTCCAGTAGCTTATCCACCACTCGAGTGGAGTGGATAAACAATTGGCAAGATGCCTTTATTGAAGCACGAGCTGCGTCTCCCAAATCCATGGCTTGCCATTGCTCCACTTCTTCATCTGAAACATGAAGAGAACCCATGGGGCCAAGAGCATTCAGGGCAGCAGAAGAGATGGAAGGCGCGCCCTCTGCTCTTTACCTCTTAAGCGCGCCCTGCTTTTCTGTGAGGTCGATGATGGGCCTCTTTTGAGCAGGTGCAGTTTGAGGGATGGAGACAGAAGTTGGAACAGATGCCTGTGCAGCAGGAGCATCCTTCTTCGATTTGGGCCTAGGCTTATCACCAGGGCGCGCCCCAAAAGACTTAGGGATTCTTGGAGGAGCCATTTCTGCACAAGACATAAAGACATATTAGTTAAACATGACAGTCAAATATGTTGAACAATGCAGTAAATAGAAGCAATTGATAGAGACAACATTGATAAACATGAGTAAAATGCTACGCCTAGAGTAACAGGGCGCGCCTTAAAGACGCAGAGAGATAAAATGAACGAAAGTGTTTCTATCCGGTATGGCAATGAAATGTTAACAAAAAGAAGTAAGACGCGCCAATAGTGAAAATGCGCGCCCTTATATTCTACAGTAAATGAACCTGAAGGATCTTGGCCTTGTAGGGAGCCATCCTCTGTTTCTTCTTCTTCTTCAACTTCTTCTTCGCTGTCTAAATCGATAACACGAGAAACAGGGGCACCCTTCCTGAATTTTAAATATTTGCACTTCACTCCTACTTGATCAGAAAGGATTCCTACTCGCATCAAGTTGGCTCGAGTGACTAAGGTTTTTAGGTTCCAGCTGTCAGAAGCCACTCTAAGGAGGGCTTCGGCTCATTTTTTGGGCTCGCCTTTAAGGGGTTTTGAAGCTGGTCTGTCTGAAAAAAGTATAAGGATGAGAAAAGAAAGCTAAAATATAGAAATAACACAAAGGAAAAAACGAAAGGGCGCGCCCTTACTCGGTGACTTGTTGAATCTTATCCTTATTCTGGGAATGTCATACAGATAAAAGAAGTTCTCCTTCCAACCTTTCTCATAGCTAAGCTTGCCGGAGGAAAAACCCTTCTTGTTGTGCTGCTTGTCCACCACCAGATAGTAGCAGCCATGGTCAGATTTTCTTAGATTGAAAAAATAAGCAACTTCTGCCATTGACGGTTGAGGGAAACCCAAGTCTATATAGAGGATAAACAGAGCCAGGATAAACTTATAGATGTTGGGAGATAGCTGAAGTGGGGCCACATCATACAGTTTTATCACTTCCCTAAGGTAGGGATGTAAGGGCGCGCCTATACCCAAAGATACCAGCTTGGGGCTGGTCACCATTCTGGGGATTTTAAAGTTTTTTCCATAATTAAAAATATGGGGCCGCATCATGCTTAAAGGGCGCGCCCATATTCCCTCCATGTCATAAAATTCCATAAGCCATCCCAGTTGCTCGTCTGAACAAGCTGAGGACAAGCCCACGCAGAAAAGCTTCCCATGCTCCTTCCTAAAACGCTTCTTAACAGCTTCAGTACACGGTTCAAATTCATCCCAGTCAAAATCTAATTCACTATCAGAAACTTCCCAGTGGTGGAAAGGGATTGGAGAAGGTTCAGGAGAGGTGGAAAATTGGAAGGAATCCTCATCACAGAAATTTTCCTCATTGCGAAGAGGGGACGCACTCGCTTCAGGCGCGCCCTCAGAAACGGGGGACTTAGGCGCGCCCTCTGTGTGTTGGGGAGACAGACTTGGAGATACGGTCCTATAGGATACTTTAGAGGGTCCTGCTCCTACGTTGACGCCCCTCTCAATGCCCCTATATCTATCAGCATTCAAACTCTCGAACCAATCATCATCGTCCAGCTCTGTCCTATCTGGGATTGGAGATCTATCCTTTTGGACCAGCTTCTGCTTGCCTTGCCTACGAGATAATAGAGTATTGTCCGTGGACGAGTTATCTGATGAATCTGCCATCAAGGTACCCTTTTTAGAATCCTGAAGAAGGCGCGCCACCCAGTTCAGAAATTCAGGAGTGTGGTGGGCGTTCGGAGGTTGAGGATCGAAATAAGTGTTTGGGGGCGAATAAATCCCCAAATTGGTGAGAAAGTTCTTGAAAGGGTGAAAGGGAGAGGACGCGCCCTCGTCTTCCAGCTGTCAAGAAAACCAAAAGAAATATTGAGGGTGCGCCCTATACGAAAGAATGAGATACAAAAGTGTAAAGAAAATGGGATAGATAGGTGGGGTGTAAGAGGAGAGTACTTCCTATGATCTATATCAGCTCCCTTCTAAAACAAGCCCTCTCATGAGAAGGCGCGCCATAAAGAAAATCATAGTTTATTCATAAGGATGAGTTTTACTAAAAACAGGCCCGCCTTATTATGGTTGTTTACAAATTATAAGCTAAAGATAAGGCGCGTCCTAAGTTGCTAGCGGATTTTGAAGGCACAGATGGTCATAAGTGATGGTCTTTAAGACATAAGGGTACTAATGATTAGAATTCTCAAAAACATCAGTCTAGCGGTTAAATTCAATAATTTTGGATCTAAGACAGTAAAAATTGGAAATTATATATACATACACAGATACATACACCATTTTATGTATATCTTCAAGAACATTCAAAGAAGTTGAAGAGACAAAGTAGCATGCAATGGGATTTATGCAGTGAAATTCAAAAAAGAAAGAAGCTTTACGTACCTTTTCGAATGAAGAAGGGAATGATCGGAAAAAACTGGAGAAAGGGTGGCCGAGAGATAGGATTCCGAGTAGAAGAGTAGTGCCGCCGGTAGTGGAACTTTGGACAGGAGAAGGGGGTGAAGTAAGAGAGAAAGTAAAAAGTAAAAATGAAAATGACTGATGGTGACTAGTATTTATAGGTGAAAGGGACAGCAGTTAAAACTATCATGTCAGTCACGATTCCCGAAAAATAAGGAAAACCGTTTCAAATTATTTTAAATTTTAAGACGCGCCCTCTTGAAGGCGCGTCTTATAAGGTTGGCATCAATCTAGAATGCATGGAAAATAAGAATATTGAATATATATAGAAGCCCTCTGCTATTCAGGGCACGCCCTGTAAAGAATATTGGAAGATTTGTTTATACAAATTTTAATAAAGGTGAAGAAAAATTCCAATCCCATTTTCAATAGCATATGGAATTTGGGGGGTAGTTGTTATGCCCAAAAATTGGTATAAACAATATTTAGATTAAGATTAATAAAATGAGCATAATTAAAAGAGAAGCGCCTGAAATCTAGGAAAAAGATGAAATTGACTTTCCATAAATAGAAGGCGCGCTCAAAGACCGCGTCCCGATTGACTGAAACTGAATTGACAGTTGTGATTATCCCGTATTAAAGGCGCACCCTCAAACAGGTGGAGGAGGCGCGCCCAGTTATCGAGAAGAAGGAGAGAAATTTCTTAATTGAAACCTGTAGTGTAGTGAGCCTTAGGGCGCGCCTTGGACAAGGAAGGCTCCGTGGGCGGATTGTTTGGACATGATTGATTTGGTAGACTTGCTCGTTGGCTTGGACAGAATTGGAGCGAGCCCTAAAGATGAATAGTTTTTGGCGCGCCCTATGATGTAGAATGATTTAAGAAGAGACCAAGGGCTGGTGACACAGGGCGGCGCCAATATGCAGAGATGTCAGGGCGCGCCCTCAACTTCTACTTGACATGTTAATGCAACTTTTATGTGCTGCTTGGATGGGTTCTCTGGAAGACTCAAGGAAGATGGAGAATGTTATTACTAACCTATTTGATGCAGGTATTCTATTGAAGAACTCCTTCCTGTAGCATATCTACAGGAAAGGCGGTGTCCGTGGTCAGAGACCTCCAGGGGTATGCCTGGACTGAAGGCCTCCTCCTGTAGTCAATGGGTGTCCTCATTGGGGATGTGGGGTGAAATCTGGTGTGTGCTTTGGGAGTTCTGTCTCTGTAGTCAACGGGTGTCCTCGTTGGGAGACTTTGGAGTATCCTGCACTTTGCACCCAAAAGCTTGGGATCACTTGTCCTGTAATCTGGTAGGGGCTCCTTATCGGGGGACAAGGATGCGTCCAACATTTGGGGTGAATCACGGCTATACCTGCGTCCACGGACTAGAGAAACAGCTGGTAGCGGAGGGTTATCCTTGGCCAGGGAGATGCCTCATCCGTGAAGTCTCGAAGCCGTGGACGAGCCTTGGGCCTTTGTGGTTGGGCCTCATCGGCGGACATTCCTAAAGCTAGTAGAAGACGGTTTCCAGTGGGTTTCTCATTGGGCCTCGGGATAAGAAATCTTAGCCCATTAGGTTTCTTGTTCTCCAAGAACTACGTGGGCTTGATCCCCTATAAATAGGGGTATGTAGGCACATTGTAAGGGGTCAGAAGCGAGAGCACAAAGGAGCCACCACTAACCCTAAACAATCTAAGCCCCCAATAATCAACACCACCAAACACTGTTCATCTTTTCCGTCCAGTACTGTTCATCGGATCCACCGACTACTGTTCACGTTTCCGATAAAGAACCGCCATCACAGATCTTGTTTCCGGCTACTAACCTCAAGTTTTGTTGTTCCCAAATTCCTCCGTCAACACATTGGAATTGATTTTTTTTTTGATTTTGATCCTATATTACAACTATAAGATCAACTATAGTTTTACATTGGACTTGCTCTAAAGTTGCCTCGACTCTTCGACCCTTCCATCTATATTAGTAGTATAAATGAGCCCTTTCACAATATTCATGCAACATTGTAGCACACTGATAAATCTCAATTGACCGTGCATAATAGTTCAATCCCTCCATCCAATATCTTTATTTTCTGGCTATGCCTGTCAACCAAATTGCTTTCGGTAATAACTATGAGTTCCGCCATCAGAAAGCCATCCCAGCAGCTGCAGCAGAGTTTTTTAGTACTCTGATCATTGTATTTGCCGGCCAAGGCTCACGCATGGCAATTAGCAAGATCACAGAGGGTGGTGCAAGCACCCCGTCCGGTCTTATTGTTGCTGTATTGGCTCATACATCTGGGCTATTTGTAGCGGTCTGTGTGGGTGCCAACATAGCTGGTGGCCACGTTAATCCTGCTGTTACATTCGGGGATCGGTGGTAATCTTACCCTGCACTACAAAAAAACGCTTAAATACAACCGCCCAAAAACTGGTTGTATTTAGTTAATTACAACCGTTTTCGGTTGTATTTAACTAAATACAACCGGTTTTTGGGCCGGTGGAAATTGCTCGAGTCATATTTAGTAAAACGGTTGTATTTAGCCGGTTCAATGTGTCAGGCTAAATACAACCGCGTAAATACAACTGCTTAAATACAACTACATTCAGTCGAATTTAAGTTTAAAAATCCCGCCAATAAATTTGAATTCAAATTTTCGTTCAAATTTGAAAAAAACCGCCAAAAATGCTAAATTCAACTATATATGCTTGTTTATCAAATTCGACCACTTTTAGTGAAAAATTAAATTCTACTGTTTTCAGTAGATTTTCAATTTCAACCGTTTTTGGTTGATTATTATTTTCAACTGATTTTGGTCGAATTTACATGACAAAATCCCAAAAAAAAATAATGCTGTTTTAAACTGCCCCTAAAGAAGAAGCCATATCTTTTCCTTGATGCACCAGACAACATGAAATAATAGACGAAAACATATAAAATCAACACTTGCTTCAAAATCATTAAACTGGTTAGCTATAGTTATGCTCAGTTAGTTAGTTTGGTCATCGATGTTTAGTATTAGAAAGTTTAATGACCATTGGTTACACGCCCCATATAATTTAACAAAAGAGCTATACATAGCTTTACAAAATAGGAGCAGAATTCTAAAACACAACAAGTCTTTTGGTTCATAAAAAGCTAAGTAGATATTACCAGGCTAATATGACAAAGCCTACTACATTAGCGGATAGTTGTGTGCATCCAGGTCTTCATCTTCATTTCTGCCTGGTTCCTCATCTCCGTTGTTGCCGCTATTATTCACAACCCGCTCAGCCATCACAGTTTCCTGCATATTTCAACTTATTAATAACTGTAATTTCACCATATTATCGACAATCGTGTCCGACAACTAATAAGGCTTTCTGCATGAACATATAACATAACACATTTTAGTATTCACAGAACAAGACCCAACCCTCTAATAAAATTCATGATAACAAATAAAGTAATATCGTGATAAGAAATCTACCAACTATATCTCAATTTCACCAATGTAGAACGACCAATGGATTTACCGACGAAAACATGAATTTACTGATGAAACATGAATTCACTGATACTATAATGTACAATAAATATACTTTTACCAGAATGGAAACAAATAGCACATTAGTAAAATAAAGCCGCGATAAATGTTATCGGAAGCAGACCAGGACAAGGTAAGTTACCTTCACCAAATGTAAATTACCTTCACCAATGGAAAAATGTAAATTCAGGTAGTTCTTGTCAGATTATCATTTTAAACTACTTATAAGATATACAATATCAACTGAACTAACAGAACTATCCCAACTAAACAATATCAACTGAACCAAATGTAATGCATAATACTAGTTAACAACTTTTAACAGTGGTGAGCCATGTATCTGCAAACTAGTATTACCATGAGCATTTATACTAGAAAATTCCTAACTAATGGATAAATTCTACCTGACCAGCCTGTCCAGAAGCAGTCCCTTGGGACATGGATGAATCATTCTCCAGTTTATAACTTAATTGTACAATTTGTGTAATCAAATTATCGGAGATGTGTTTGGTTAAAATTTACTATTTATTCATGCATAAATAACCAAAGTACAACTTCGACCAGAAGAAAATAGCAGAGTTATAATGATTTAAATATTTTTCTGTCTGATGAACTACTTATAAGATATACAATAGCAGATTATAATTTATTATAATGATTTAAATAGCAGATTATCATTTTAAACTACTTATAAGATATACAATATCAACTGAACTAACAGAATTATCCCAACTGAACAATATCAACTGAACCAAATGTAATGCATAATACTAGTTAACAACTTTTAACAATGGTGAGCCATATATCTGCAAACTAGTACTACCATGAGCATTTATACTAGAAAATTCCTAACTAATGGATAAATTCTACCTGACCAGCCTGTCCAGAAGCAGTCCCTTGGGAATGGATGAATCATTCTCCAGTTTATAACTTAATTGTATAATTTGTGTAATCAAATTATCAGAGATGTGTTTGGTTAAATTTACTATTTATTCATGCATAAATAACAAAAGTACAGTTTCGACCAGAAGAAAATAGCAGAGTTATAATGATTTAAATATTTTTTGGTCTGATGATAACCGTCAAAATGATAATTATCAGCTTAATGATTTAAGAAAAGAAAAAATATTACCTCTACAATTATCTTGTCATTCTTCTTCAAGATTGGACCAAGCAAACCACTTGCTGCTCGTACGTAATGATTGTGCAGTGACTGCTGACTCGGGTCTGGAAGAGCAGAATGGGCTAATTTACGCACCTCCTCGTCAAGAACGGACTGCTTCACTTCACGCGTCGGTAGAGAAAGAACCATTTGCCACACTCCATCTAGGATCTCCGACATCATCTTGTATATTTCATCAGGAACAGGAACCGGAACATCAACTACAGATTGAGATCTGCTCATTTTTTGTTTCTTTATAACTTGCAGCGCATCCCGTGGGCCCAAAAGCTCAGCCAAAGTTTCTTGGGGATGAAAGTTGATCCTCCCTTTCCTTGGGGATCTTGCATTAGCCATCACGATAACCTCCCTCTTTTCATGGAATTCCCTTCGGGCACTGGGGGATGCTGGTTCTTCAATAAGCTCAAACTCAGGTGCCAACTCAATTCTCGCCTTTTTCAGTTTTTTCTGCAGGGTTTGAAAACAAGAAATCCTTCTTATATCACAAATAAAGAACACAATAATTTAAAATTGGTAAGAAATAAGCAGTTAAAAGAAAGTAAATTCAGAAATTACAAATAAATTACAAACCTCCAGATCTTGCACAGCTGGTTGAGTGGGATCATACGCTATACCCAAGAATTCTTCTTCAGAGATAGGCAACTCTCCTTCAGCCTCTCTTTTTTCATTAATTTTCTATAATATGAAAAAATTTCACGAAACAGTTACTAAAGCAATTAAAAATTAAAATGCAGATTAAATAATCTATTTGCAAGAGAGAATACTACTTGACGTCTCTGCTGAAATGGTTTGGCCCCGCTGCGAGATACAAATTCAACCTTACTTCGGGCATTCTTTCCATTTTCAGACTGTTTTTTAAACAAATCATCCTCCCAATAATCACAAATAGAATTCCATGTGCGCTGCGAGTAGTAGTAGGGCTTCAATCCTTCGTTCCTAATGTTAAAATCGTTCTCAGTATATCCAGCTTCCAAGAGATGCTTCACTTTTTCCACGAGTCGGCTCCGCTCTGCACTGAGATAAGACTTCCAATTTCTATGCAGATACGCTCTCACAACTTCGTCCCCGTCTTCTTCATCATAAGGAAAGGGATAAACATAATACTCCTGCCAAATAAAATTGCATAGTATTAATTAAAAAACAGAACTTATCAACCTACCATTCTATATCCATGAACTGAAAAATGGGAGTTATCTTGGATAATCCCAATAACATAAAACTGACAGGGCAAAAGTCATATTACCAAGTCAAAACATCACACGTAAACAATTTCTTGTGTTTTGTTGTGTTGTGTCTAACAACAATATATACAACCAATCTATCTTCACAATTAACTGTCACGAGGCTTAGACCAAGCATAACGGATATAGACTGGCTCAGGACTAATAACGCAAAAATTGGATGCCCTCATAATTCATTTGTATGCAGATATTTACTGCCAGGAGGAAGATGGCTAAATAGGGAATATGAGCTGCCATGAACTTTTTTATTTGGGATAACAGTCTTGTAGCCTATAAATATCGATAAACCTTGAATCAAAATAGAATACAACTCAGCAGTTTGCAGAGTAAATTTTAATCCATCCTCTACAATGTTTAATCAAACAAGAGTTGTAATGCTATTGTACAGCTCCTACAATTCTTTAAAACCTGTCTCATTTTTCTAGCTACTAATTGTAAAGGTACTTGGTTATCCAGAAACAAAAGAACAAAAAAAGAAAAAGTTTCTCCCATAACTGAACTAGCCATGTGGACTTTTTAACCCAAAATCAAATGATTTGCCTCCATCTAACTGTCTATAAGACTACAACTACAAGCTTTTCCATCTGACTGCTTCCATATTTAAATCTAGCCCATCAGTACAATTATACTTTGACAATTTAGTATACTAAGAGGCTGGTGAAGATATAAATTTGTTACGAAAAGAACAAGGTATCATCTGAACAATAGATGACTCTTACTTTAAAATGTTTTTATCAGAATGTATAAATGGCAGTAAAGGCTTCACGTAAAAAAATATAGGTGTTACTTACTTTAAAATTCTTGATACACGAGCTATAAAAAGCTTCACGTGAAGCTCCCCTTGTCCAGATAGTTTGATCATCAAATTTCATCCGAAAAATGTGCCCAAGAGTTTTCTTGGGTGTATTTTCCAGGAGGCTGTAACAAATAATTAAAACATATTAGATTAAGACTAATATTTCTCACGAGTAGCAGGAGCTAGGTAATATGCCTTATGTCTCTCAATTTTATAACTCACAACTGTATATTCGTAAAATCTCTTACCCTTTCTCGTTATGAAGAAAACGAATTGTTGGCCTTGCATTTCTTGCCGGTTTCCTCGGATAGTCCCCTTCAGAACAGTTTCGTCTTTTCCTCTCAAATATAATCTTACGACTGCTTTCACCCTCCTCATAAGTCCCTTCCACATAACTTTCTTCATCATCATTATTCTCTTTATCCTTTTTTTTCCGCTTCCGCGCATTAGGACCAGCCCAAACCACCTATTAAACAACACGGGAATTGAAATCATTATAATTGACCTACCATTCTATTTCCATGAACTGAAAACTGGGAGTTATCTTGGACAATCCCAATAACATAAAACTAACAGGGCGAAAGTCATATTACCAAGTCAAAACATCATATGTAAACAATATCTTGTGTTTTCTAAAACACACAGAAACTAAAAACAGAAACACGTAAAGTCATATTACAAATTTACTCACAGAAACTAAAAACAGCTAATATCACAAAGTATACAACATTTTCTAATCACATCTGTAATGTAGCAAAAAAAATTAAAAATAAATTATAGAATAAGAAACTCTAAATTAAAGAAAACCCCAAATTAAAGAAAACCCCAAATTAAAGAAAACCCCAAATATAACAATAAATTATAGAAAACCCCAAATATAACCCTAAATTAAATTAGGGTTTATATATATAAATATAGAGAGCCGGAAGCAGAGAGAGAGAGAGAGAGAGAGAGAGAGAGAGAGAGAGAGACCTGTGAACGTATTATCTGTCTGACGAATAGTTTTGAGCCCTCTTCAGCCATGGATCCTTCTTCAGCCATGAATTATTAGCCGTGTTTATCGGATGAAGAGAGAATAAGAAACCCTAATTTATGTTTGATGAGGCGGCGATGAAAAGTGCAGAAAATGGGATAAATCTGTTTATATATCAAACATATAAATGACAGAGGACGGTCGAATTTAGCCGTGACACTTTATGATAAAATACGGTCGAATTTACCCGGGACTAATTCTGACTCGATGCGGTCGAATTTAGCCGGGACTATTTTTGACATAATGCGGTTGAATTTAATTGACCATAATCTCTCACTTCCCCTGCCTTTCTGCATAAATCCCCTGTTTTAGTTTAACAAAATAAAATATCATTCCATTTTACATAAATAATAAGAAATATTTAACTTAACTCAAATTAAAGAAGCTATATTAATAGACAAACTTTTTATTACTCATAAAAATTGTTAAATTACACTAAATCATCATTATCACTTAATTCTTCATCTTCATTCTCATTGTTGTCTTCGTCTTCGTCTTCCTCACATTTTTTCTTTTCTTCTTCCTCATTCTCATCCACTGAATAATCATTTTCGAACATTCTCAAGTCAATGAAGAAATTTGAGGGATCACGAATAATAACTCTTTCGACGTGTGATGATGAAGCATTTGAAACTTTGTTTTGCAGAACATCATCAATGAATGTATTTTTTTCTTGAGTTGACACACTTTCATCAACTAATCGTCTCTTTGTTGTTAGAACCGTGTACCATGATGATTTCGCATTAAAAATATTTGGTGCATAGTATACTTGATGGGCCTGACTAGCCAACACAAACACGTCTTCGATATTTAGTTTTGATTTCACATCCACGGTTGTCATCCGATGTTTATCGACTTTGACATGTTTTGTATGATCAAGCCAATGACATTTAAAGACGATCACTTTTTGTCCATTATGATAGAAGAGTTTTAAAATTTCTTCTATTCTCCCATAATAGTTTCCATAACTTTCTTCATAAGAAGTCCCTACAATTATAAATGTATTAAATTTGGAAACAAATAGTAATGAGAAATTAGAACTTGGATATTAAGAAAAAATAAATTTCTCACCTATGACAATTACACCGGAATTTGGTGAAGTGAGCTCATTAGTATTTATGCAATTAAATTTGTAACCATTGCACTTGCATGCTTTATAAGACTCCACTTTATTCAACGGACCTCTTATTAGGTCTATGAATTTTATCTTGAGCTTCTCATCATCTTGTACCTACAAATAATATATGAGAAACATAATGTATATGACGTTTGTAAATATGTGTGCATGTGTAAATATAACGCGCACCCTTCTTTCGAACCAATCCCTAAATTGTTCTTTTTGAAATTGTTCATTTTCCGCATCATTGAAATACGGGTATTGTTGTTGTACCAACTTTTGGAATCCACTGCATATTCAAGTTAAAAATAAAAAACTATATTGTAATCCGGATAAATGCAAAAGTAATACAAATAAATAACATACCGCAAGTACTTTGCAACCTCCGGCGAATTAATAAGAACATAGTATGCCACTAGTTCATATTCATCACCACTCAACATTCGATCATTAGTCCGAAGACTAGGATGTGTTGGATATGTGTACACTTCTAACAAATCCTCATCATAAAACGTTCGAGGTGCCTCATTTCGCCTCAATTTATTATGCATTATTCCATTTCTGGAATCAAAGTACAATGTGCAAAAGTGTACACATTCCTCCTCAATATAGCGTTGTGCCATTGAACCTTCCGCTCGAGCTTTGTTTCCTACTTTCAATTTCAAATTGTGCAAGTATCTTTCAATAAAATACATCCAACGCCCATTAGCTGGCCCACCCAACTTACACTCTGTTGCTAAATGTAGTGGCAAATGTTCCATTGGATCAAATAAACCAGGAGTGAAGACCGTTTCAAGTTTGGACATTATCCTCACTATATCTTTCTCCATTTTTTCTAAATCTGAGTATTTGAGAGTTGAAGAGCATATATCTTGAAAGAAGTTGCACAATTCAATGATAGGATCAGCTACATGCTTCGGAAGAAGGTCACGACAAATGATAGGCAACAATTTTTGCATGAAGACATGACCATCATGTGATTTCATACCACGAATGCAAGTTTTTGCCCAATTGACACACCTAGATATATTTGAGGCATAACCATCTGGAAGTTTCAATGAGACAATCCACTTGAATAACTTATGAACTTGTTCCTTTGGAAGTGTATATGATGCATGTGGTTCGGTGCCATCACCTCGAATCCATAACTCACGGTGTACACCTAATTCTTGACAATCTTTTCTTGACTTTGTGTTGTCTTTGGTCTTCTTTGCATCACCAAGAATTGTGTAGAAAATATTATCAAAGACATTCTTTTCTGTGTGCATAATGTCAATATTATGACGAAGGCTGAGTGTCTCCCAATATGGAAGCTCAAAAAATGGAGAAAAATGAGTCCAATTATGTGTCACCCCATAATCTCTTGGTTTTTTCTTATGTGACTTTCCCGAAGGGGGAAACTGTATTTGCTCACACATCACCTTTGCACGCCCCCCTGAATGTCGAGCACAAACTAATCGCCTCTCTACACTTCCAAATTTAGTACCCCTTCTTAGAGGATCATCTGCATCTAAAAAATATCGAGCAGTGCCATAAAAACTTATTTTCCCACCATATTTGAGTTGTTTACCTTTTACTTCTCCCATACAAACTGGACACGATAACTTACCTTTGGTGGACCATCCACTAAGCATGGCAAGTCCAGGGAAGTCACTAATAGTCCACAAAAGTGCCGCCTTCATGATAAAATTTGTACGTGAGAACATGTCATATGTTTCAACTCCAGTATTCCACAGCACTTTCAATTCATCAATCAATGGCCTAAGATAAACATGCAAGTCTTTGGTTGGATCTGTCGGCCCAGGAATAAGAAGAGGCATGAACATATATGGAGCCTTTGTACACATAGAGGGAGGAAGGTTGTACACAACAACTACCACGGGCCATACTGTATACTCCTTCGCGTGCTTGTCGCGAAAAGGGTCAAATCCATCTGTAGAGAGCCCGAGTCTTACATTTCGAATCTCTTTTGAAAATTTTTGAAATCTCCGATCAAATTGTTTCCATTCATCTCCATCCGATGGGTGACTTAATTCACCTCCAATTGCAATTCTATCATGGTGCCATCTCATACATTTTGCAGTAGTCTCGGCCATGAATAGACGCTGCAATCTCATGGTAATAGGAAAGTAACGCAAGATTTTTCGTGGAATCTTCTGTTTTTTAGGATCTTTCTGCTTCTGGTATCTGTCTCCATTGCATATATCACACTTTGTCTTGTCACCATGTTCCTTGTAAAATAACATGCAATCATTCTCGCAAGCATCAATCTTCTCATATTGCATATGCAATCCTTTAATCATCTTTCGCATGGTGTAGTACTTTTGGGGCAATTTATGATCATTAGGCAATACTAATCCAATAAGATGAAGCAAATCATCAAAGCCATTATTACTAAAATTATGCTTATTTTTCCACTCAAGTAACTTCATTGAGAACTCCAATGTTGTAAAATTGGCATTGTTTGGATAAATTGGTTCAGAAGCAATATTCACCATCCTGTAAAATGATTTTGCTGTTTCGTTTGGTTCTTCTTCAGAATTCTCGCAATCCTCAAAATCGTTATCATCATGTGCATCATACATGTCATCGTCTCTGTATCTAGAACTCGTTCCAACCTCGACTTGTGATATATCTTTCTCCCCGTGACAATCCCATATAGTATACCATTGCATGATACCATGTCGATACAAATCAATTTTCACGGTATTAGGCAACTTAAAATACCTATTTCGACAATCTTGGCACGGACATCTTATAAGACCATTATCTTCTTCTTCACCATGTTCTATAGCAAATTTAATGAAACGATCCACTCCAGCTTTATATTCTTTCGTTATATATTTTGCCTCATTAAATCGATTACGACCAATCCAACTACGATCGAATGCCATCTACAAATGCAGACATATACGTAATTATTTACCACTAACAATATCAATATATTGTTTGTCAAACAAAATAATATCAACATATTACACTATGTATCATCATCCTATCAATAAAGTTAGTACACAACAATTATTTGATATTTATGAACAAATTCAAATTAATCAAATCATTTCTACATATGTTAAAGGTATGCAATTATGAAAAAAACAATGACTTATAAAATTCATAAAATACAACAAAAAATAATCGATAATTTTACTTACTTGATGATAATGGATGATTACATGAATGCAAAATGGGGTGAAAGAAGGGAGAGGATGAAGAATTGCGGCTGCTGGAAAGAAAGAGGCAGTAGGGTTGCTAAAATGGATATCCTAAATTCAACCGAATTAAGTTGTGATAAACAGGCGGCTAAATTTAATTGAAAGCGGTTGTATTTAGAAATTTAACCGAAAGTGGTTGTATTTAATGTTCAACTAAAAGCGGTTGTATTTATTATAGACAACCAACCACTTGCGGTTGAATTTAGCAAAATAAATTACAAAACAATAAAGTTTTGTAAAAATAATCAAAAATCGTTAAACTAATGTAAAAATATTAAAAACTAATTACAAGATCTAGAATTAATATATTATTGTCTATTTACATATTTTAACAATATTGAAAATATTAATTTTATTTTTCAGATTTTTTTTAGAAAATTATTTTTAAAATTTTGAGCTGATATTTGGCTCCAATTTTTCCCTCTAACTGTTTTGGCGGGAAAATTTCATTGGCGGCATAATTTCCCTCCAATTTTTCTAGAGCGGCTAAATTCAACCGTTTGCCGTTGTAAAAGGTCCCGGTTGTAATTGTTCGGTTGAATTTAGGAGAGGCTAAATTCAACTGCAAGAGGTTGAATTTAGCCGCGCGGCTAAATACAACCGTTTCCGGTTGTAATTGATTGCGGTTGTATTTAGTCGGTTGTAATTGTTTCTAAATTCAACCGCCTAAATACAAGTTTTTAAATATGACTGCGTGCGGTTGAATTTAGCCGGGCCCTATTAAATTCAACCAGATATGGTTATATTTGATTCCGGTTGTATTTGTGCAGTTGTATTTAACCTTATTTTCTTGTAGTGCTGGTTACACGAATTCTTTACATTATTGCCCAGTTGCTTGGCTCTACTGCTGCTTGCTATCTCCTTAATTAAACCACCAGTGTCTTGGTTAGTACAATACCCTTATTTGGAAAATAATCATGATAGTAAACAAACTCGGTAAATTCAACAGGTGATTTTTTTTTAATCCTAATTTAACTTTTGACCGCATGGATCAAACATATAATTAAGGGTATAGATTAATTAATATCTTAAATATGTTAGTAAATATTAGCGCAGATAACATCATCATTTGCTTTGTCTGGTGTATCTGTGTGGAGTGCGTTGGTGTTGGGGATGGTGATGACATTTGGGCTATGTACCCAAAGAAAAGGAGAGCTCGGAACAATTGCACGACTGACATTGGTTTCATTGTGGGAGCCAATAATCTAGCTGGTGGCCCCTTCACTGGGGCATCAATGAACCCTGCTGTGTCATTTGGTCAGCTGGGACTGGACTAACCATTGGATATACGGGGCCCGACCTCTTATTGGTGGGGGGCTTGTTGCTGTTATTTAGGAGCTCATTTTTACAGATAGCACTCATGACTCATGAGGCTGATTTCTAAACATTGTTCTGAACATGTTAAGTAATCTTGCTTTAATTTTTACTAGTACTGTTTTTCATGTTTGCGCTTTGGACGTTGAGTTAATTATCCTGTCTCGTTCTTTTGAAATGATCATAAATTTCTTGGGCATATATATATATATATATATCTTATTTTTATCAGTTGATACAACAAAGCTGGTCAATGAAAAAATTAAGTTTTTATTTCATCGGACTGATCATAATCTTCTCACTTAATATCACAAGTATATAGTGATGTACAACGGAAGCTTAAGCTACATCTAATTACGAGTTACATGAGATAGTTAAACATCCATGCTTAACAACAAAAATATAACATACACAGACTGTTGATTAAGATAACTAGAAGCAAAGAGATTACGACGATCTCAGCTGGATGACCAAACACTAATTTGCTAGACCAATAGGAGATGTTTTAAAATCAAATCCTTGGTTAAGCAGCGCTCCAGCTACCCATAGTTTCAAATTTGGCAAATTCATGTCCAATTCGGCTTCTCTAACCTGTTTTCACAATAAACTTAGTTTAAGACATGTAGTTTTTAGCCAAACAGTTAAATCTCGATTGAGTGAAGTTTACTGACCACGGGACACCATGTAAACAAAATATTAATTTTTTTTAAGTAAAAGGACAGGGAGCTTACATTTAAAGTGAAGGTGAATAAGAAAGTATCATTAAGAGTAGCCAAGTTGGAAGACTGGAGAGTGAAACTAGAGAAAGATTCAAGAGCTTTGTATAGCGAGGCTGCAACTCCATGGCCTTTGTTGGACACTATTCGTACATAGTATCCTTTTTCTTCTACTTGATACACATCTATCTGCATATCCAAATCCCCAGAAAGAATTAAAAGCTTTTCCTTAATTTGTTTGTTAAAATGACTATGATCCGGGATCACATTTTCTTAAGATTATAAGTAGTACAACTCACCTGCAATATCTTTTTTACGACCGGATAAAGGTTTGTAACTTGATTCTTGTGTGCAGTGTCATGTAAGCCTCGTTGTTTGTCCATTTCTGTCAATGACGACTCTAGGCTTGCAACTTCAGCCTTTAACTTCTTGGCCTGCATTTGTAACTCTTGCACATATAATGCAGCATCTCCAACAATAGAGGCCTTATCCATCTGCATGCATTGATTCCCATATTAATACCAAATTTTCCTAGAAACCAAAAATTATTCACATTTACATTTTGCCTATATTCATACCTTGGTTATATTTGGAACTAAAGCACGTAATGCGTAGAGCTTATCCTTCATTCGACTTCTTCTCCTTCGTTCTGAAATCAAAGTTCTGGATCGATCAGTCTTGGTGCTCCTCTTAGTTTGCGTAGACGTGGTAGTAGTTGTCATATTACCAGAAGAATATTCCTCCGCGTCATTCTCTTCATCTTCTTCCTGTTGTACTTGTTTCAGTTCTTTGCAATTGTTGGGAATACAACTGAGAAGAGAATTTGGATCAGGGAAGTTTGTTATAGGAAGATTATTGAAATGATCAAATGGAAGTCCAAAACCAGGGTCAAACTGGTTATTAAGTGACTGATCATCGATTGTACAACCATTAATGTGATCACAATCAAGGAAATTGTGACAAAACCTAACGTTAGGCTCAGCAGTTTCTCCTCGAATTAAAGCAATGAACTGCTCGAAATTCGCTCCGTCTGTAAAATCAACTAAGCTATAATCTTGATCAACATGTGCCATAGGAAAACCAGATGAGTCTGTTCTCTCCATTATAAGGCCGTGTTTGAGTATGGTGAGTGCTCTGTCTTGCTGCTGCTACTATTTATACTATGTACACGGGGCCTGGTAAAATGCTGCTTAGATTAATTTAGGTGTGAAAAGAACCATCTCTGTGGTATCATATTGGTTATGAACTAGCTGAGAGAATGAATAATAAATTGCATTAAAGAAGCATTTGATTAATTAAACAAGATGTCGGTCTCTATCATATTGACTTACATAGTAGTCTTATTCTATAATGCTTACAAGTGATGAGGTTGTCCATGGATTTGCAGATATCCGCGGGAATAGTTTAACTCAGTTAAATAATATTGGCACCTAAAATTATGTGTGGAAGAGTACATGGAAGATAGATAGATTAATATGTTAATTAATCATTAAAGAGTAACTCTTAAGTTATATAGGTTAGGTTGATGTTCTGTAAGTGAGCAGCTCTACGTTGAGGAAATAGAAAAAGAGTGAATTGCATGTTGAATCGCTGTTGGTATTGTTATACATAATAGTTTGGAATCATGCATCCTTGTGGTGTTTTCAGAACCAAAAGTACAACTTGACTAAAACTCCAGTAAAATAAGTAAGAGGGTTTCCAGACCCTATCCTTGTAAACCAAATTAAGATACTAATTACAGCCCAGTTTAGTTATCAAAATTTTCCAAACATCTGGTATTTGCTAAGCTTATAAGACAAACTTGAGTAATAATAATATAGATGTAGAGAAATACTAGTATATGGATCTCCCAGAAGAATCTTAGGTGCAAAAGGCATGAGAGGTGCAGAGGGAGGGGGGGGGGTGTAAAAGATGTACAGGCAGACGGGGCGGGCTACATCTCCATTTGTCAATGTCAAACTGACCTAATCACATCCACTCATCTAATACTATTATCCCACCCCCCTGATTAAAATTGTTTTGTTAAACTTAATACCACCCCCATCCTCAATTTTCAACGCTCAGCAAAGTCAATCCCCCTTGATTCTGATTCCCCCCACCCCTCCCCCATGTCAATTTCTGTTTGTTGGCCCATAGAAACTGCCCCCTCAACACTCACCCAGTTTCTTCAAATTTTTATCATCTCTTTTATTTTCATGACATGCAGTTAACGATTACTTCCATTGTTCCAATTATACAATTACCACTCCCCTAATCATGCACAAAATATTCTCTACACCAATTAATTCATCACTAAACACCAACACTTCATTTTTTGTTTTTACATTATTCAAACCCCTAGCAATCTCGTCTTCTGTTATTTAGCAAATAAATAAATAAATCGCAATCTTTTGTGGGGTGGGGGATTACCCTTTTTTTTAAATAACTGTATTAGATGGGCGTATTCAATTGATATATTAGTGGATTTTTTTGGATTTTGAAAATGGTAGGTTATTCAATTTGAATTCTAAAAAATCTTTTAAAATCTGATGGTATTCAATAAGAATTGAAAAAAATCTTTTAAAATATAATGTTATTCAATTTAGATTTTAAAAAGTCCATTAAAATCTGATGGTTTTCAATTTGGATTTTAAATAATCCATTAAAATATGTCGGTTTTCAAAAGTCCATAATTTTTGTTTGTATTTTATAAAATTGTAGATTTTGATTAATTTGCTAGTGTATTTTATATTTTTAGAAATCCTAGTAAAATTCAAGAGATTTTGATGGATTCGTAAAACTACTCAAATCAGCAAAACTCTACGAGATTTATTCAAAAACTCCGCTAAAATCTGCTTACAATTAAAATCAGCAAAAATCAGCAACAATCATTCAAAATCAATGAATTATTTTAAATTCTCTAAAATCTGATTTGAATACACTTCTAGTTAATTTTTTTTTATAAAAACTAAATTTCCGACTTCATATAAGTACTAGTAAATCAATCAGATAATATATATACACAGAGGAAGCCGCACTGCTAATATTTTTATGCCAACTGATTATAATGATGAGATTCACACATAATATAACAATTAAGCCATCACATTCAGCGTATATTTTGTAGCGTAATGGGTGACGAGTGTTAGCTTGAATTAACATTAAATAATTATTAAGCACAATTACCTATACAATAAGTTGGTCATCTTCAGCAAAGATTAGGACATAAGCAACCAAGCTCCACCAACTGTTTTTTAATAAAACATACTTGTCTTAAAAATGTTTAAACAGCTAGCGGTTCTCTTTATAAAATTTAAAGTAAATCCAATAAGCCGCGTGTGTGCATGGCACTCGATAGGATGGAGCCAAACAGGTGCCCTAATATGTCTCTGACTGGAAGTACAACAATGTCTTAATAATTGCCTCATAGATATAATAAAATATAATATTTTAGTGATTTAGGATATTGTATTTACAAATCAATTCCAACAACTTATCTTATACTTGTGCCTTATTACTTAGATAATAATATATTTGGATTATAATTAGAGGGAAAGTAAATAATAAGAGGAGAGAGAAGTGTAAAAAGGGAGGGAAACATATTTTTTTATTAAAATAAATGATTTAGGGAATACACAATAGTGCCTCAAAAATAAAGTATGTAATGAATGTCCTATTGTTTTAAAGTACCACTAGAACATTGCTGGATCATTTATTGCTCTAAATGTCTCAAATTTTATTTTAGGACAATATGACTTGCTCTGAGTTAATCTAATTGGGCAAGTTAAGTATCCGGTGTATTTTAATAGCATACTTATACTTTTTTTAAATAAATTTTATAAGAATAAACGAAGAAAAATGCCTTCCAACTCATTATGAAAGTTACATAAGCACATAGTGTATTTTTAGGGGTATTTTTTAACAAAATTGTGGATTTAAAGATATAATCATGGGATATTCACATTAAAAAACTTTAATACTCATTTTAGCTTAGATTGATTACATACATCTATTCTATATATAATAATAGGAGAACAAGACTATAATATTCATTAGATTAAAAAGTCTTATTGAAAAGACTAAATTACCCATATTTTTAATATTTATATAAAAAATGTGGTAAGTGGAAATCACACTCGACTTATTTCATTCAACCATACAACCTCTTACCACTACACCATATTGTCACATGTGCTTTTTATCATACACGTAACATGTAAGTGTGCTAAATGAATATTTTATTTAACTTTAAAGATACTTACTTGAATTCCGCAAAAAAAAAGATAGTTAGTTGAATATTTGTACAGTTAATTTTAAAAAATTGAATTCCAGATATAAAATTAGGCATAGTACATAAATGGATTATTATCTTATTTATTAATCATTTTTTAGTTTGAAAATATATCTCATATATTTTTAACATTTTTTATTATAAAAAGTAATTAAAATGTTCATATATAATTTTTAAAAAAATATTGAAAATAGATCGCTTATATATAAATAATCTATACTGGTATTACATAATTAGATAAGTTCCAATTATAATGAGTCAATGCATTTTATAACTTGACCCATTGTTCCAAAAATACTCGAAATTTGACTACATGACTGGGCCGAAAAACATCGTCACATTCTACGTTTAGTAAATTCAAATTACAAGCTCAACGAGAATATCTTACCAATAATGTGAATTTTTTAATGTGAAATTTTTAATATCTTATGTTAATATAAATTAATGTGTTTGAGGTATTTATAGGATCAAGTCAATTAATTATTTATATTAAAATTACATAATTCACTGGTAACACATTATTATTTTTGGGATTTGTCCCGATTTTAAGAATATTTGAAATTTGAAATGAGATCTCACGAGATTTGTTAAAACTACGATGATATATTAAATCGATATATTTTTCATTTTTCACTTTAAGAAAACTAGCTTTTTAAAAAGAGTTCTTTTAGATCAGCAATATTCATTGATCAAGATAATATTGTAGACATATTTTGAATTATTTTAATATTTTAAATTATTCAAATAAAAGTTATATTTATACTATATTGTAGCATTTGATTCAATGTATTTTATATTATTTAAGGAAAACAAATATATATTGTTCAATAATTTGAAGAAATTAACCAGTTCAACTCATATATTTATAAGACTTTATCGAACTAAATTTTTTTAATTTTAAGAGAATATTATATAATATTATCAAATTATTATATGAAGTAATATTAGAGTCGCAATGAAAGAAACTTAAAAACAGTTTAAATAACGATATAATTATAATTTTTCTTTCAAATTCTTGAAAAAAATCACGGATATCAATAATAAGTCTTAAAAATATATAATTCATTTTTATGTTACAACCATGATTGATACCCGGTTGCGTAAAAAATAGATATGGATTGTTTGTCAATAATAATAATGTGAATACCATATATAAATTATAGCAATTTATTTATTACAGAACTTTAATTTTTGAATAATTATAAATGCATGTTATTTAAGTAATCAATTGTCTCACTAAATATTAATAATTATTATACATGTACATAAATAAGATATTTATCATATAAATAATTGAAATCATCATAATTTACTAAGAGATGTAACATACAATAATTTACATGATAACACACACATACATATAACTTAATCTTACTTTGTTAACATTAGTGTAAATAAAAAACTAACATTTTCCCATACATACATACGTTAAATTTCAAAAACTAATATTATTCATTTAAATCAACTTTAATATTAACAATAATGTAAATTTTACATTATTGTATATTATGATTGCAAGTCATTCTGACTTCAGTTATGCATTTTTTATCTTTTTAAATTGAGTAAGTTAATTGTAAGT
Organism: Apium graveolens; assembly: GCF_009905375.1. NCBI lineage: Eukaryota > Viridiplantae > Streptophyta > Magnoliopsida > Apiales > Apiaceae > Apium > Apium graveolens. The sequence goes on from NC_133652.1 coordinate 228,969,360, forward strand.
TATTACTGAATTCAGTAATAATAAAGACCAGTACATATAGTTTATTTAAATAAAATTCAAAATTTTTTGTCAACTTTGTACTCAACATATATGTTAGTTTTTAGTTTTTAATTTGTAAACATGCTAACGACATTCTACAAATTAAGTTTAATCGTTTCAATTCTCTTCAATTCGTTCTTTTCTCTCCTTTTCATTTCATGTAAGCTGAGAAGAACAACCCTTCCAAAAAGGGGAGGTATTGCCGAATGACTATCTATCTGTGTGATAGAAGCCTAGTAGGATACCACATGTTGTTTAATTGCTTGTCAAGTACTAAAGGCTGACCACCTCTGTACTTACTATACAATAGAACAAGTGTTCATGATCAAAGTAATCTCTCAATAAATTCTTTTACTTATATACGATGAATCAAGCTTTCAAATATGGAAGCCGCTCGAAAGGAAGTAGTATCAGTGCGGTGGTATTCCGATTCTAACGCGTTCGTGATACTAAGGTTGACGCGATTATTAAAAGGTTATAGAACGCTAACGAGCAAAAGTATAACCAGTATAATATTAGCAACAGAAGATAGTAACGTTTACGAACCGGAAAAGAATGGGTATTGATAAACAGAGGCTATAACGCTAGAAGCTATGATGAGAATCTGTGTAATATACTTGAAGGGAATTTTGGAATGGTCACTTAACACGGATTGAGTTTTCATACGACAATAGATCATATGCCAGTATCGAGATGTCGCCTTATGAGATCCATATGCCAGTATCGAGATGTCGCCTTATGAGATCCTTGAGAGAACACAATGTCAATCTCCCTTATGGTAGGATGATGTTGCAGAGCGCAAGATGCTCAGACCAGTAGTGGTCCAAAGGACAAAGGATATAATAGATCTAATCAGAGGACGGCTGGTAGGAACCCAAGATGGACATAAGAAGTATACTGATTTGACAACGAAAGGACAGAGAGTATGAAGTAGGGGACCTAGTGTTGTTAAAGGTATCCCCTTGGAAAGCCTTGGAAAGGATTATTGAGGTTCGGAATGAAATGAAAGCTAAGTCCACGATTTGTTGGACCCTTGGATATATTAAGATGTATTGGGAAGTTATCAAATGAACTAGCCCTACCCCAGAACCTGCAACAAGTTCGCAATAAGTTCCAAGTATCAATGTTAAGGAAGTATGATCCAGAGGCGAGACACATAGGGGAATATGAACACGTAAACCTCCGACCAGACTTAACCTATGTGGAGCAACCAGTGAGGGTTATGAATCAAAAAGTAACAAGTGCTTAGGAATATGGTTATCAAACTAGTCAGAGTTTGGTGGTAGAACCACAATGTGGGAAATTGACTTGAGAGTTAGAAAGTGAAATGCTAGAAAAGTATGCCCAACCATTTTCTATCTGATTCCGGGACGGAATCCTTTTAAGGAGGAGAGACTGTAATAACCCCAATTTTTGGAAATTTTTGAAATCCTGATGAATAGTAACTTTTGCTGATATTGCTGATTAATAAAAATTGTCAGACCACCCTATGAAGGGGTTCTTTAATGGATACTCTGAGATCATATTAGCACTCCATAATGTATATGAGGGTATGTAAAGATCGTCTGAATTTGAATTCAGACACTTTGATTTTTCCCGAAAATCTACCAGATACCGAAAAAATTAAGTATAAGATAACATGATGAAAAAGATTTCAATTCAAAGATTATAAGAGAGGATCATAAAAGGAATATAAAATATTGAGAAAGGTTAGGGGAACCCAAGTAATAAGATCCCGGATATGATCCCTCAAACAACGAACGAAAACGAGAGTTAAGTGAACCGTAAAATAAATAAACGACCAAGGGGCAAGCACATGCAAGTAGCATGAGAAGGAAGCTTCCAAGAGAAGCTAAAATATGTGATTGTAAGTAAAGACACCCTCACACCATGAGATTGTGACATGTGGGAAAGGAATGATGCAAGCAATGACATAAGCAAATTTTGTCATCACTTTATCAAGATATTTTAGCAAAATTGAATAACAACCAAGGAAAATCATTCACAAACACCAAACCACTTCATCTTATTTTATCCCCATTATTTAGGCTCGACTTTTTGATGAAAATACAAGGATTTGATTTTCAAAGTCCAAGCTCCACACCTTCAAAAATTAAGAGGTTTGTTTTCATGGATTCTATATTTCTAAACTTAGTTATGGTATGCTTTTGAGATCTAGATTCCAAGGTTTACTAAGCTAATCAAATTATCAAAGTTCTTGATGAATAGTGTTTTCAAGAACTAACATTTTATTTTCTTATGTTTTCTTTAAGATCCAAGCTTGGTAGAGATAGTTAGAGGTTCCTAGAGGCTTGTTAGTAATTCTCCGCTCTCCAAGGAAGGTATAAACTCTTGAACCCTTAGTTTTAAACTTGGTTTGTTTGGATGATAATGGTGATTAGGATTTTGGGTTGTTTGTGGTTGATGTTTGGATTGTTAATAATGTGTTGATGATTTTTAATGGATGAGAGATTAAGCATGATTTTGAACCTTGATTGATTAAGTAGTTTAGCTAATTTTGAAGATAGTATGATATTGTATTGGATTGAGATTCTTGGGCTCATTATGACTGAAATCAGTAGCATATATGTGTATCTTGAGTTGTTGTTGATTGTGAGTTGGATTGTGGTTGTTTGGAATGGTTTAAAACTTTGATAATCGCGTAAACATACCGTCGTAATGCCCGATTTACCTTAGACTGTTTTTGTTCTTAACTTCAAGACCCGTGAAGTCACTGTAAGATTCTGACCATTGCCATTTTTAGATAGTTCATGTTACGAGCTTCATTTTGATATGTGGTTCGCTTGAATCCGATGTACAGTTTAGGAGAAATGACCGTTTTAAATAACGGCATTTCGCGAACGAACCATTACCCCTCGCCTTACTTTCAAACCTTGGTTAAGGCCCTTAAATGACTAATTGGAGTATGAAACAATTATGTAAAGTGGATTAGTCAGTTGGTAGAGCACTCGTGAAAGAATCGCCTTAAAATTCTTAATGGTTAATTTATTAAAAATGGTGGAGCCGAGGGTACTCGAACGACTTATGTGATTCGTTTAGCGTAGAAGTGACCATAAGCGAAGTGTTAGGGTTCATTTGGTTAAAGTCTAGTTTCTTAAACGACCGGGGTTTAATTCTGACTTATGTTGTTGTTCATAGGTTATCGGACCCACTCTAAGCTTAAGTCTATCCGGGAACACTCAGGCAAGTGTTCTACCCGTTATACTGTTGTTGTGATGTATATATGTATATGCATTATCTTGTGATAGGTGCATGATTGTTATTAGCAAATCTTGCGATATATTGGAGCATGCTGATATGGTATATATGCATGCCTATTTCGTAATCTTGATATCTTGTTATCAATTCAAATGCTTATAAGCTGCATAATACATATGCTAGAGATAAGCAGTAGTTGCGTATACCCTTAGTATAGGAGACCCGAAGGTGAACATTTTTCTAAACCGGGAGTCGATATTCCCGAGTATAGTATATGTATATATATATAATAGTTTTCAAAAGTATTAATCGAATAAGGTTTATTCGATAACTTTATTTTATTTAATGAATATTATTTTGAATATTCATTCGAGGACTTATGACTCCGCTTATTTTATTAAACAATATTCTTTATTCTATTAAAGAATAATGTTTCGATATTTCAAACTTATTTTCGATTATTCAAATAAAGATAGTACCGTCGTATAAGTATATCTTTTGTTATTTATTATTCATTTTAAGTATGAGTTTTGAAACTTCTACTTCAATTATTTTTATAAAGATTATCCTTATGGGAATATTATTAATATAATAATATTCAGATATTTTCTAACATATCGGGAATGATTTATTTTATTAAATCATCATTACTCTAAACATTCTTTAAAATGTTTTCGAGTCTTCAAAATGATTTTAAAAGTTAGAGCGGATCCCAAAACTCATTTTCAGATTTAAGATCTTCCTTTCGAAGGGGATTTAAATACTCGCTCAAAATCAAAGGGATCCGGCTCAGTGGTGTATTTTTGGAGCAACGAAGTTGCTAACGTTATAAAAGAATTGATTACTTACCCAACATTCGTGAAGTAAGTCCATCTAATTGAGTCGGCATAAGCGACAGGCCGGGGTACGGTCTATCAAAGTGTAAGTGGCTGGGTGGAAGTCCAGATCGGACGATTCCCAGATCGGGTGGAGCATTGTCAAGAGGCATCACTTAATAACCCTTTCTTACAGATAGAAATCTGTTGTTGACAGAATCATCTTTTCTCTCATATCAAAAATTCATATTCAATTACGTGTTTCACAAATACAAGAATCTCATGATTGTATTCATAATATTATTATTAAGGTTATGAAACAATTTCACTATACTAGGTTGTCTAACAAACGCCTTATGTTCATTCAAGTTCACCTAAATCTATCATCGCATGATAAACTAAGCATATATCACATATATCAACATGAATAAACATCAAGGTAGGCATGTTACATCATCTAGCACATTCGTCTAAGCAATATACATCTCTATGTATCACATGAAGTATTTAAAAGCAATTTAAACAGTTAAAAAACAGCTTAAAAACACTTCTGTTAGCTATAAATAGTTCGAAACAATTTCATAAAATATCATATAATATACCATTAGAAGCGTCTCGAAAAGACGAATCCAACGGCACCAAAATCACCCCATTCTGAGCTTCCACGCGCCCGCACGCGCCCCGAGAAGGTGTCCCACGCGCGGCTACGCGCACACGCGCTGTCAGGCGCGTGTCGGACCTCCGCCCACGCGCGCCCACGCGCTCACGCGCCTCACGCGCTCCTGACCCCCCTATGCTGACGTCACCAGCGCGTGTCTTCCACGCGCCGCGCATGGCACGCTAGCGCGTGAGCCCCACGCGCGCGTGGTCGACGCGCGGTCCTTCCCTGTGCGTGAACTGTCGCCGTCTGACATTCTTCCTCAAATTCCGTGCACCTGACTCTGTCTACTTTCTCGGTTGCAGCAATCAACAGATTACACATGTAGATGTACAGATATATATATACATACTTACAATCAATATATATATATATATACATATTTAATTACGAATTTTAATAGAAACAACTTCAAAAATTCATAATAAAAAATCTATACATCCTAAAATTATGAAAAAAATACCCAGACGATCTACAACACTTGTAGAATCCAGATCAACATTCATAATTATTCTGAGAAACGATTTCTTATCAGACAAAATTAAACCATGATATAACTTGTAAAAATCATAATTAATTCATACAAGCACATAAAATTCTGAAATTTTTACCACAGATCTATATGCATACAACCTATGCTCTGATACCATTGTTGGATTTTTAAACACAGCGGGGCGTGGCAAAACACTTTTACATACACAAAATCCAAATAAAAGCATATAAATCGTGAATAAAAATTCGAGGGATCGAATCTAACCTTTTAAAATTAATTCGGAGACAAAGATCAGAGATCCTTAGCAGTTGCTCCTCAAGTGTGAAGCACTCCACCGGTATCCACCAAGAAAACGACTTTTAGGAGGAGGAGGAGGTGGAGAGAATTTGGTTTTCTGAAACTTTTGGGTTTCTGGGGTTTTTTAATAAAATAGGGTCTATAATAGTGTATTTATAGGCAAAATTTTCAGCTGAAATTTTCCCATAAATATTATTATTATTATCCCATTTATTATTCTCATTAATAATTAAAACACCTTTTAATCATTAATCCTTTTTCTAAACACTTTAGAAATAATTCTCTCTCTTGATTTAATTTCCAAAAATTAAATCCTTAATTAATAATATTAAGAACTTTTCTTAATTAATTTATAATCAATTAAATCTCATTTAATCAATTATTAAATTTGCTAATTAATTATTTATTTCACAAATAAATAATTATTAGCCATTATTAATTAATTCCTCCACCATAAAATCATTCTCTTTTTATGGTGTGACCCTGTAGGTTCAATATTAAGCCGGTAGTAGAAATAAATAATAATAAAACTATTTTATCATTATTTATATAAATTCTCTAATTTATTAAATATGATTAATTAATTAATCACATTTATTCTACATCGTGAGTGATGCTTCTCAACATATCGCGACTATCCGGATAATACGAATTCACTGCTTAGAATATCAAGAACCTGTCAGTGAATAGTTACCGTACAATAAACTCCTTCTACCCTACAATGTCCCGATTAAATACAAGGCATGGATCTCGTGTCAAGCCTATCTAATTCAATCACTTGCTTACCATCTATTATGCGTAGTTCTATGCAAATTAGAAACTCCTTTCTAATTTCATTTACTCTGGCCAGAGATTCCTGAACTAGCATAAGTGGATCAGCCTTGAACATTCGCTTCCTTCACTGGAAGGGGTAGATCCTTTATTGATCATACACTATCTTCGTGTACAAATTCCTATACCCAGAAGAGCCCTAATAATTGTCCCTGGAGACTAAGGACTAAACCAAAGCATATTTTAGTGTACACAAGATGACTATGATGACCTCAAGTCTAAGGATACTTGTACAACTATCACTAAGCGAACAACTGCTGATACGTGAGTGAACTCCATCAGTTGTTCAGCTAGGCGAGTCATGTTCAGTGAACTTATTCCATAATAAGCACCTACATACTAGCTATAGTGTCACCACACAAATGTCTATGAGAACAGACATCCTTCATAATGAAGCAAGCATAGTATGTACCGATCTTTGCGGATTATTAATTACCAGTTAGTAATCCTATGACCAGGAACTATTTAAGTTTAGAGTTATCATCTTTTTAGGTCTCACTATTATGATCTCATCATAATCCATAAAAAGCTTTACTCTAAACTATGGTATATCTTATTTAAACACTTAAATTGATAAAGCCCGTAATAAAAACAAAACAAGTATTTATTAATATCAATGAAATCAAAACAGATTACATAAAAGTTATTCCTAAATCCTAATACACGATTGGACTTAGGACATATTCCTTTCAATCTCCCACTTGTACTAAAGCCAATCACTCTGGTATCTAATACCCATCTCATCTTTATGACGATCAAAGTGACTTTCAAAAAGTAGCTTTGTGAGTGGGTCTGCTATGTTGTTATGTGTGTCAACTCTAATTCAATACAATACAAGAAATGTTACCGCGCTCCCACTAACCCTTTTGTAGACGCATGGTTCATCCACATTTTTGATAAAATCAAACTCTTTGATTATCTCATCAAAACGAATGTTCCATTTTTCGAGAAGCTTGCTTTAAACCACATTAATCGCAAGCAAAATCCGAACTGATTTTAACAGGGCTTCATGTAAAAAGTTTCATCAAAGTCAATCCATTGCCTTTGTTTGAATCCTTTTCCCAAAAGCCTGGCCTTTTAGGTCTCCACCTGGCCATCTGCTATAATCTATCTTTTGTATACCGTATACATAGATTCCATTCTGGATTTCATGGCACTATGCCATTTCTCTGAGTCAACACTACTCATAGCCTCATTATAGGTCACAGGGTTGTCATCATCAAATGATTGACAACTCATTGTCATTCTCAATGACAAGGCCATAATACCTCTCAGGTTGGCGAGACACTCTCCCTGATCTATGAATGGGCTGTTCCACAAAAGGTTGTTCAGTCAGAACAGGTGTTTCCACTTGATCCGTAGTAGTTTGTGCTTCTTGAACTTCATCAAGTTCAATTTTGCTCCCACTGTTTCCTTCAAGGATAAACTCCTTTTCCAAGAAGGTAGCATGTCTGGAGACAAACACCCGATGATCGGTGCAAAAGTAATATCCTAAAGTCTCTTTAGGATATCTCACAAAACTACATTTTCCGGATCGATATTCCAGCTTATCTGGGTCAACTTTCTTGACATAAGCTGGACATCCCCAAATCTTAACGTGTTTAAGATTCGGTTTCCTTACTTTCCATATCTCATACGGAGTTTGAGGAACAGATTTGGAAAGCACCTTATTCAGTAAATATGCCGAGGTTTCCAATGCATAACCCCATAGGAATACTGGAAGATTTGCATAGCTCATCATGGAACGAACTATGTCTAACAAAGTTCGATTTCTCCTTTCAGATACCAATCTGGAGGCATCCACTGGGAGACTATACCATTTACTTTGAGATAATCTAGAAACACTCCATTAAAGTATTCACCACCTCGATCTAATCGAAGAATTATAATACTCTGTTTGGTTTGTTTCTCCACTTCATACTTATACTCTTTGAACTTTTCAAAGGCTTCAGATTTGTGTTTCATCAAACACATATCCGAATCTAGATCTATCATCTATGAAAGTAATGAAGTATGAAAATCCACCCATGGCTTGCGTAGACATTGGTCCACATACATCTGTGTGTACCATTCCTAGCAAATCTGCAGCCCTCTCTCCATGTCCACTAAATGGAGACTGCAGTGCCACTATGAAGTGAGATTTTCATCATCCCTTTTCTTTTATTAGTTTGTTCAATCTGAAGTAAATTATGTCACATATATACAGACCATTATTTAAAGTACCACGTCCATAAAGAATATTATCTCTAAGAATAGAACATTCATTATTCTCAATAATAAATGAAAAATCCATCCAAGTCTAACATGGGAATAATATTCCTCACAATCGAGGGAACAAAATAACAATTATTTCAAACAATAGTCTTGCCCGTAGGCATATGTAAACGAAATGATTCTACATCTTCAGCAGCAACTCTTGCTCCATTTCCATCAGTAGAATCACCTCCTCTTCCTCAAGAGTCCTACTTCTCCTTGGTCCCTGCAACAATTGCAGATATGAGAACCACATGCGGTATCTAATACCCAAGTAGAAATGACATATTCACTTCTATCATGAACATACCTGAATCAGAAGCGGTAGTCTCACTACCCTTCTTCTTCTTCAATTCTGCAAGGTAAACCTTGCAGTTCCTCTTCCAGTACCCTACCTTGTTACAGTAAAAGCAAACAACTTTGCTCTTGGGGTCTTCAGCTTTTGGTGGAACCTGCGTTTTCTCACCTACTTTCTTCTTCTTGGAAGAGTTCCTCTTCCTTTTCTTAGGATTGGAACCTTCACCAATTAGAAGAACAGAACTCTTCTTAGGGGAAAAATTCGATTCCGCAATCTTCAACATGTTGTGGAGTTCAGGCAGGCTGACATCCATCTTATTCATGTGAAAGTTCACAACAAACTGCGAGAATGAACTCGGAAGCAATTGCAAGACCAAGTCTTGGCTCAGCTCCCCAACCATGGCAAAACCAAGTTGTCCAAGACGTTCAATCAAATTGATCATCTTAAGTACATGGTCATTCACAGATGATCCCTCAGACATCCTACATCCGAACAACTCCTTCGATATTTCATATCGAGTTGTCCTCCCCGCCACATCATACAACTCTTGTAGATGCATGAGGATAGTGTGAGCATCCATATGCTCATGTTGCTTCTGTAGCTCAATGTTCATGGAAGCTAGCATGATGCATTGAGCAATATTTGCATCATCTATCCACCTACGATACACAACATGTTCATCATTATGTGCATCACTAGCAGGTTCAGTAGGCTTAGGTGAGTCAATCACGTATTCCAGCTTCTCAATCCTGAGAACAATTCTCAAGTTTCGAAGCCAGTCAGCATAATTAGGACCATTCAATTTGTGAGCATCCAGTATGCTCCTGAGTGATAGTGCAGAAGACATAACATACAAAGTAAATTTGTAAATGATAAACACATAACAACACTTAGTAAATATTCGATTTCATTTCAAAACACTATATGAATCGGGTCTTTATTCATAAGTGGCTCCCACTAGTTTTCCTAATTTATTCAACCCCCTACGTGAAAAATTAAGCATTCATAATGCTAGTGGGATTAGGGATCCTACATTCCATTACACGACCCCGGCTGTAGCACGAACCGCCATGTAATGTTCAATAGGCAGACAACTCTTGTCAATTACATCTCATGTTATTCCCTAATCAAACTTTAGCCTCTTGAATAATTGAGTCTCGGCTGTAGCACGACAAACTCAATATTCTAAGTCAAGTCTAACCCAACATTCCGTACAGTTGAATCAGTCCCCAAAGGCCCACGGCTGTAGCACGTACCGACCTTTAGATTCTTATTCAATGTACACATCTCTATGTAATAGACAAGTATTTCTTATTTCGAAATCAAAGCCCTCGGCTGTAGCACGAACCGACAATGATTCAAAAATAAGAACTACTTTTCTATCATGTTGGAAGGCTATGACCGACACAAGCCCGTTGTATCATTGGCCAATTACTACTTGATATTATTTAATTTTAGAGGGATTATATTACGTTACAATCATAATCATATTATAAAGAGATTCTTCCTTTTAAATTAAATATTTTAAATCAATAATCAATAATCAGACGATTCCCAGATCGGGTGGAGCATTGTCAAGAGGCGTCACTTAATAACCCTTTCTTACAGATAGAAATCTGTTGTTGACAGAATCATCTTTTCTCTCATATCGAAAATTCATATTCAATTACGTGTTTCACAAACACAAGAATCTCATGATTGTATTCATAATATTATTATTAAGGTTATGAAACAATTTCACTATACTAGGTTGTCTAACAAACGCCTTATGTTCATTCAAGTTCACCTAAATCTATCATCGCATGATAAACTAAGCATATATCACATATATCAACATGAATAAACATCAAGGTAGGCATGTTACATCATCTAGCACATTCGTCTAAGCAATATACATCTCTATGTATCACATGAAGTATTTAAAAGCAATTTAAACAGTTAAAAAATAGCTTAAAAACACTTCTGTTAGCTATAAACAGTTCGAAACAATTTCATAAAATATCATATAATATACCATTAGAAGCGTCTCGAAAAGCCGAATCCAACGGCACCAAAATCACCCCATTCTGAGCTTCCACGCGCCCGCACGCGCCCCGAGAAGGTGTCCCATGCGCGGCCACGCGCACACGCGCTGTCAGGCGCGTGTCGGACCTCCGCCCACGCGCGCCCACGCGCTCACGCGCCTCACACGCTCCTGACCCCCCTATGCTGACGTCACCAGCGCGTGTCTTCCACGCGCCCCGTGTGGCACGCTAGCGCGTGAGCCCCACGCGCGCGTGGTCGACGCGCGGTCCTTCCCTGTGCATGAACTGTCGCCGTCTGACATTCTTCCTCAAATTCCGTGCACCTGACTCTGTCTACTTTCTCGGTTGCAGCAATCAACAGATTACACATGTAGATGTACAGATATATATATACATACTTACAATCAATTTATATATATACATATTTAATTAAGAATTTTAATAGAAACAACTTCAAAAATTCATAATAAAAAATCTATACATCCTAAAATTATGAAAAAAATACCCAGACGATCTACAACACTTGTAGAATCCAGATCAACATTCATAATTATTCTGAGAAACGATTTCTCATCAGACAAAATTAAACCATGATATAACTTGTTGTTGTGGATAAAAAACTAAGGTTATTACTTGCTGTATTTAATACTAAGATTCGGGAGCTCAAGGCCTTTAATGGCTGCTCTCGTGTTTCGTGACTTAATCTGCCTTTACGAGATGCCTACGTATCTATGTGAATTAGAGAATCAAGCCAAAAAACGTAGTTCTGATTTGTGGGGTGATGCCCCTTATATAGATGTGGGAGTCCTTGAATTGGACTTGGTATAGGAGACTTGGTGGACAAGCCTCTGAATTAGGATAGACTTAGGGGTCCTAGGTAGTAGGATACTGATTCCTTATCCTTTTAGGTCCCCTTGAGGCTAATCTCCAAGGATTTATATCTTTATCGGGACTCTTTTCAACATCTGATTTGTCCCTTATTAATTAATTTCGTAATTAATTAATAATCAGGGCTTTTGGGCCTTTTTTATTCCATCAGGCCTGATCTGGTCCATCAGGCTTAACCTTTCTGGTCTGAGTATCATATATCTTTTTATTGGACCTAGCAGCCCACAGTTTGTACAATTAATGCAGTATTTAATTATACAATCATAATTTATTTATCCTTATCATTTGCCCCCCAACTTTTGGGAAACATTGATTAGGTTTCGCAGAAGTTAAGTCTATTTGTTCCCTTACAAGGTTTCGTTTTTTCGTAAAGTGTGGAGCGACCTACACATTTACAATGAATTTTTCCTTTTATTCAGGAATTATCTTAATTTCCAGGAATTTTTCCCTTATTTCCGGGATTTTTCCCTTATTTTCGGGATTTTTCCCTAATTTTCTGGGATTTTTCCCTATTTTCTGGAATTTTCCCCTAATTTTATTTTCTGGAATTTTCCCTAATTTCCTGGGATTTTTCCTTATTTTCTGGAATTTTTCCTATTTTCTGGATTCTTCAAATTTCCATCCCTTTTTTCGACCAGGATCCTAGTCGAAATTTCGACCTGGATCCTAGTCGAAAATAAGGGCCATCCTTGTCATCCTGGTCGAAGGAATTCGACTAGGATCCACGACCAGGATCCTAGTCGAAATTTCGACCTGGATCTAGGACCTGGAATTCGACCAGGATCCTAGTCGAAAATTCGACCTAGATCTAGGTCGAAAATTCCACCCCCTATTTTTTTTTTTTTTTTTTTAGCTTCTTGTCATGAGCCTATCGACTAGGATTTCGACTAGGATTCTAGTCGATATTTCGACCTGAATCCTGTTCGAAAATTCCTTCATTTTCTTGTTTCCTGGTCGAAGGATTTCGACTAGGATCCACGACCTGGAATTCGACCAGGATCCTAGTCGAACTTCGACCTGGGTTTTTAATCCCTATTTTTTGAAAGATGCTTGGTTTATTCGACCTCATTCCTGGTCGAAGCTTCGACCTCAATTCAGTCCCGTTATTCCAGCTATTTTCGGGTGTCTGCTCGAAAGATTTCGGGCAGGATTCACGACCTGGAATTCGACCTGGATTCTGGTCTTTTTTATCCGTTATTATCGGGTGTCTGCTCGAAAGATTTCGGGCAGGATTCACGACCTGGAATTCGACCTGGATTCGGGTCTTTTTTATCCGTTATTTTCGGGTGTCTGCTCGAAAGATTTCGGGCAGGATTCATGACCTGGATTTCGACCTGGTTCCTGGTCTTTCACTAGCCTTCTTTATTTAGCTTTAATTTAGGGTATTGTATTTTCCAAATCCTAATTGGATTTGGGCCTGGCCTTTTTGTTGGGCCCTATAAAATTTTACTGAGCTTCTATTATTGGGCTTTTCAAATCTCATTGGGCCTCTTTTATTGGGCCTTTTCAAATCTTATTGGGCCTCTTTTATTGGGCTTTATCAAATATTATGGGGCCTCTTCATTGGGCTTTGTCAAATATTACTGGGCCTTCTCATTGGGCTTTTCAAATATTGCTGGGCTTAACACACCCTGTTTAGAATGCCCTAGAATTCCTAGGTATATTCTGGAATGTTCTTTTTTCTGGGCCTCTTCTTATGGGCCTTTGTTCTTAATGGGCTTTTCGTCCCTTCAACTTCTTTTTCCTCCTATATAAAGGAATGAGGAAAGGCTATTACTCCTCACTTTCTCATTTCTTAGTTTTCTCCTTCATCCTCCTGCTAAGATTCTCAGAGCAATAACAGCAAGTCGGAGCTCAAAGCCTTTTTCAGGAGTGCTTTTTTAGGTAAGATTCCTCCCTTTGCTTTTCGTTTCTATTTTTCCATTGTGTGCCATTTTAAGATAGCCTATTTACGTGCCTCATACTTTTTTCAGATGGCTGAAAAAAGAATGACTCGTTTGGCCAAGATGAACGTGGCTAGAAAATCCAATGATTTTCCTATTCGATCGAGGTATACTTCCTTAATCAACATGATCAACACTCGAGGGGACGAGTATCCGTCTGATGCGCATCTGGACGCGCACGATCATATCAGCGCTTTACGGGATCCCAAGGAGCTGGAAAAGTTGAGCAGCTGCTTCAAAATCAAGGAGCCTTTTAAGCTGGTTCTTGCGGGTCCGGCCGACAGGGCCTGTCAGTGGAAGAAGGACGCGCTATGCGTCTATAGGGATACTCTGAGGGCAGGTATTAGACTCCCTTTTCATCCATTCATTCCTTTGCTACTGGCTGATGTGGGCATCAGCCCTTGCCAACTTCCCCCTAATTCCTGGAGGTTGATTCTGTGCTATCTGTCGCAATGCGCCAAGCACAACGTCCCCACATCTGTTGCTGTCTTCAGGAAGATTTTTCAGTTCAAGAACAGCCCTGATAAAAGTCCGGGTTGGGTTTCTATCAACCAGCGCCCCACTATCCCCCATATCGTGAATGGGAAGTCCATCCCTGACAACAACTTGGGGTGGAAGAAAGATTTTTTGTTTGTTATTTGGGAAGGTGGAGATTGGGGCTCCCTGTTTCGATCATCCTTTGGGCTGGCCGTAGACGGGAGCCCGAATGACATAACTTTGTCTGAGGAGGAGGCTAGAGGTTTCAACCTCCTTACGCAAGACAACGGCACTTCCCATTGTTGGGACCTTATCCGGGAGACCGTCCTGGTAGAACGCGGCCTTTCGCCCGTTAATAAGAAAAGTAAGTTCCCTTTCTTATCTCCTTTATTTCCTGCACTTTTATTTCATTGATTTTCAACTGACTTTGTTTGTTGCAGTGGCTGAGAAGATTGAGGAGGCTACCAAACCGAAGGACCTGGAGACAACCAGGATGAAGAGGGCCGGGAAGATCTTTAAGGACCCTCGACTAGGTGACCGCTTCCCGGAGTTCCTTCTTCAGGCAACGGAGCTAGATGAGGAAGGCCCCAGCCAAGTTCTGCGCACCAAGCAGAGGCCAGGTGCCTATTTTCAACCTGCTTGGGGGATCCGGGGCAAGGACTCAATTGTGGGCAGCACGGCCCTGTCCAAGGAATCGTCTAAGCATTCCATTTCCCCGGTGGATTATCAAGATTTTGTCCTTCAACAGGACTTGGAGGGGAATGAGCTGTTTGGAGCCCAAGCTCTGGCGACGGTACGTACTTTACTTATGCTTTTTACAATTCTCTTTTCTTTCTTTTCTAAACCTTTGCTGTTTTTCTCTTGCAGGCTAACGCCCATTTTCAAGGGGCAATTCACCAAGCCAAGGCTTGGAAGGTTGGCCTGGAAGATGCCAACAAGAAGTTGGAGGAGGCCAATCAAAAAAGTGAGGCCCTTGAAGCTCAATTGGCCTCTTCCACTTCTGACCTGGAGACGGCCCGGGCTGAAAATGTCATCTTGAAGGCGCAGAAGGAAAAAGCCTTTGATGGCTGGATGGACACTCAAGAATTCAAAGACTTGATGGTGGAGCATGACGTCCTTCTTCATCCTGTTAGCTATAAGGAAGGCTGGGACGCTGCTGTGGAGGCCATCCAGGATGAGTTTCCCGAGGTCCTTGAGCAGTCGCCCTTTCCTTGCCCAGTGCGGGTTCCAGAGCTTGGAGGTGTTACTGAAAAGCTTGCTGGCATGATCAAGGATGGAGAGGAGGAAGATTCCTCTGAGGAGGAATTCGAGCCTGTCGCTAAGAAGGCCAGGGTGGAAGAATCTCCCAAAGCAGCGCCTCAACAGCCATCATCTCCTGCTGAGGGAACTTCTACAGGGACTTCGGAGGGGACGACCGAGACGTCCGAAGAAACGACTGAAACTTCCGAAGAGACTTCAGATAGTGGTTCTGAGGAATCTCAGCCTTCCAAGGCCTAGCTTTTTGTATATCTTCTTTTTGAACTTTATTTATATCAGAACTTGTTACCCTTCGGGGTTATGTTTTATACATTGCTTTTCTTGCCTTTTTCTGTTTTAACTTTACAATCTTAATATGCATTTGAACCTTAAACAACCTTGGATTGAAATAATTTCAAGCTTTTTAATATGAAGTCTGGTTTTTCAAAACCTTACACAGCATGGGTTCGACCCTAATCAATAATAACTAGACATTGTAAATTCTACTAGAATATAAAATTCTACGCAAGCAAAGCTTCCAGGTGCTTTTAAACCTATTTGTCACAATGACAAGTGAGAATCGTACTTAGCCTATCTTACACATAGTAAACCTTCAGGTTTTGTGCATGCCAGGTCCTCGGGACTTCAAAACCATCCATAGTTTCCAGCTTGTAGGTTCCTCTACCCTGAACGTTCTTGACTCTGTACGGCCCTTCCCAATTTGGGGCGAGCTTTCCTTTCTGTCCAATACCAGAAGCCTCTATTTTTCTCAAAACTAGATCACCTTGTTTAAAAAACCTCTCTTTAACCCTTAAGTTGTAGTAGAATGAAGCTTTTTACTGATATTCTACTATCTTCGCATGTGCTTTATCTCGCACTTCATCGATTAAATCCAGGGCTAACTTCTGCCCTTCTTCATTTTCTTTTTCATCAAAAGCCTGAATCCTTGGAGAGGAATGTGATATCTCCACGGGAACTACTGCTTCTGCCCCATATGCCAACATGAAAGGAGTTGCATCTGTCGTGACTCTACAGGTAGTCCTATAGGCCCATAATATAGGAAGTATCTCATCCACCCAATTATTTCTTGACTTTTCGATCCTCTTCTTTAGTCCATCCAGGATTATCCGATTTGCTACCTCCGCTTGCCCATTGGCTTGCGGGTGAGCCACAGAGGTGAACCGTAACTCAATTTCATTTTCTTCGCAATACTTCTTGAATTCCTCGTTGTTGAATTGTGTTCCATTGTCAGTGACGAGGATACGGGGAATTCCATATCGGCACATAATGTTTTCCCACAGGAATTGTGCAACCTGCTTAGTTGTGATTTTGGCCAAAGGTTTGGCTTCGATCCACTTGGTGAAATAATCAATGGCTACAATCAGAAACTTCCTTTGTGCTGTGGCCATAGGAAAAGGCCCTAGAATATCCATCCCCCACATAGCAAAGGGAATAGGTGAGTTGATAGAGGTCAGCATCTCGGGGGGTTGTCTAGCGACTGGTGCATGCTTCTGACAGCGATCACACTTCTTTACATATTCTTTGGCATCAGCCATCATTTCTGGCCAATAGAAGCCTAAACGGGTTATCTTATGAGCCAAGGCCCTGCCCCCCAAGTGTTGCCCACAAATACCTCCATGCACTTCCTCAAGAGCTAAGCGTGCCTCATCGGGCCTGAGACACCTCAAGTAAGGAACCACGAAAGATCTTTTATATAGAATCCCGTCTATCAAAGAGTACCTTAGTGCTCGAACAGTTAACTTCCGTGCCTCAATTGCATCGCTTGGCAACCAACCGGTCTGAATGTGAGCCTTGATGGGATCAATCCATGACGTTCCCAAGCCTACGGGAGCCACAAGCTTAACATCTATGCTTCGTGTCTTCAAAACACGGAAGTACACACTTCCTGAACTTTCTTCAATCTCAGATGAAGCAAACTTTGATAGCGCATCCGCTTTAGCATTTTCTTCCCTTGGAATGTGTTCAACATGGCATTCATTAAATTGGGTCATCACAGCCCTTACTAGGCGAACATACTTAGCCATCGTATCATCCCTTGCCTCAAATTCTCCCTTTACCTGGGATATGATCAACTTCGAGTCTCCACGGACCTTTAAGTTTTTGACTCTAAGTGTCCCAGCTAGACCAAGGCCAGCAATCAGGGCTTCATACTCTGCCTCATTGTTTGTGGTTGGGAAGTCTAGTTTCATGGCATACTCAATTAAGAATCCATCAGGGCTTTGCAAAACCAACCCTGCTCCACTGGAATTTGTTTTTGATGCTCCATCAAAATAGAGAACCCAATATTCTTTCTCCTTGTCCCCATTGTCGACTCCCTTGTCTTGAGGTATGGTATCTTCCTGCCCCCCGACTTCTTGGTTGGGTATGGTACATTCCACCACGAAGTCAGCTAGTGCCTGGGCTTTTATGGCCGTACGTGGCTTATACTTGAGATCGAACTCTCCCAACTCTATTGCCCACTTAATCAGTCTCCCACTTGCCTTGGGACTGTGAATGATATTTCTCAGTGGCTGATTTGTTAGCACTTCAATTTGGTGAGCTTGAAAATAAGGACGCAGCTTTCTTGAAGCCATTACCAAGGCTAAAGCGAATTTCTCAATGGTTGAATAATTCAACTCAGCACCATGCAAAATTTTGCTGACATAGTATACGGGTTTCTGGACTTTCAGCTCCTCCTTAACCAACACGGCGCTCAAGGCGCTCTCCGAAACAGCTAAGTACAAGAATAAAACTTCATTCAGAACTGGCTTGGCCAACAACGGGGCCTGGCCCATATACTTCTTTAACTCTTCAAATGCCTTCTGATTTTCCTCACTCCATACAAAGTCTTTGATGTTCTTTAGTGACTTGAAAAATGACAAGCACTTGTCTCCTGACTTGGAGATGAATCGTCCTAACGCAGCAACCCTTCCTGTGAGCTTCTGAACATCCTTGACAGTTTTGGGGGGTTCCATGTCCAGGATTGCCTTTATTTTATCGGGGTTTGCCTCAATTCCCCTCTTCGAGACCATCAATCCCAAGAATTTTCCAGATCCTACTCCGAAAGCACACTTCGTCGGATTCAACATCATCTTGTGGTACCTCAGGACCTCAAAAGCTTCCCTTAAATGGGCTATATGATCAGTCTTTACTAGACTCTTGACTAACATGTCATCAACATAGACTTCCATAGTCTTACCAATAAGATCCTTAAAAATTCTATTCACCAACCTTTGATAGGTGGCTCCTGCATTCTTGAGACCAAACGCCATAACAAGATAACAATAAACACCAAAGTCAGTGATAAATGATACCTTTGGAATGTCATCCTTATGCATTTTGATCTGGTTGTATCCGCTAAACCCATCCATGAAACTCAGCATCTCATGTCCAGCGGTGGCGTCAATCAAAGTATCAATTCTAGGCAGCGGAAAACAGTCTTTGGGGCATGCATCATTCAGATCGGTGAAGTCTATACACATCCTCCACTTTCCATTAGCCTTCTTCACCATTACAGGGTTTGCTAACCACTCCGGAAATTGAATCTCCTCAATGAAACCAGCCTCTAAGAGCTTTTCCACTTCCTGCTTTATAGCCTCTTGTCTTTCTGGGGCAAAATTTCTTTTCTTTTGTTTCACTGTCTTCCGGCTTGGATCTACGTTTAGCTTGTGAGTAATTAACTCCGGGTCTATGCCTGGCATATCAGCTGCTGACCATGCAAACACATCACTATTTTCTTGCAAAAATTTCACTAACTTCCCTCTAAGGGGCTCCTCTAACGTGGCTCCAATGAAAGTCGTCCTCTCAGGATTCTCGGGGTCTAAAGGAACCGAGACCAATTCTTCTGCTGGCCTTCCTCTATTCTCATCATTTTCTCGAACATCCATATCTTCAATAGGAAGAACCTGCCCCCCGACTCCATCTGCCCTCAAAGAGGCCACATAACAGCTTCTAGCCATTTTTTGATCTCCTCTTTCTTCTCCAATCCCGTTTCGGGTGGGAAACTTCATGACTGAATGGTAGGAAGAGGGGACTGCCTTGAAGGCATGTATCCCTATTCTCCCCATGATAGCATTATAAGTTGAACTAGCCTTTACCACCACGAAATCCAGCATCTGCGTTGCTTGCCTTGGCTCCGTACCTATGGTGGTTGGCAATTTGATTATCCCTTCCACAGGACATTCTACTCCAGCAAATCCATATATCGGCATGTCGGTTGGTGTTAACTGGGAGTCGTTATACCCCATCCTTAGAAAGGTGTCATGGAGCAAGATATCCACAGAAGCACCATTATCCACAAGGACCCTCTTAACCGGGCTATTTCCTATTATTGGTGTTATGACCAGCGGGTAGTCATGGGGAAACTTCACACCCTCTAGGTCGGAATCATCAAAAGCCAATGTTACTTCTATCCTGGCCCTCTTCGGGGCTTCTCCAACAATATGCATAACCTCTCTAGTATATGCCTTTCTGGAATTTTTGGACAATCCAGCAGCAGTTGGACCTCCAAAGATCGTGTTTATCACAGGCCCTCGAGGTCTCGGCCCTCCATAAATGGTGTTTATAACTGGTCCTCTAGGTTGGGGGTTTCGCCCCTGATCGTCTTGATCCCTCCTACGATCTTCAAAGTTCTTCCTTCCATTATTATTTCTGTCCCCTCCATCTCCAGTATACTTGTTCAATCTTCCTTTTCGAATCAAAAACTCAATTTCATCTTTCAATTGCCTACACTCATCGGTGTCATGGCCAACATCTTTGTGAAACCTGCAATACTTGCCCTTATCTAGCTTGGCGGGATCAGCCTTCAAGGGCTTAGGCCAGCGAATATCTCTGTCTTTCTCAATCTCCATCAAAATCTGACTTCTGGGAGCATTCAGCTTAGCGTATTCAGTGAACTTTTGCCCAGGTCCTCCCTTCTTGGGGATTGAATCAGGGTTTTGTTCGATTCTAGGATATTTGTCCTTAGCGATATACTCCAAATCAGTTTTTCGTTTCTTGCCTCCAGTGGGCTCATTACTTACTACGGTCTTCCTCATACTTTCTTCAACCTTGATATACTTCCCTGCCCTCTCTTGGAGCTGTAACATGCTCTCAGGGGGTCGTTTGGCCAAAGACATCTTGAAAAACTCATCCCTAGTTCCTTGTTGCAGTGCTATCATGGCTACCTTATCATCAAGGTCTGGGACTTTTAAAGCCTCCTTTGTAAAATGATTCAGGTAATCTCTTAAGGATTCCTTAGCTCCCTGCACAAGACTCATAAGAGATGCTGAACTTTTCTCATGGACTCTCCCACTGATGAATTGCTTAATAAAAGCCTGACTTAATTCTCTGAATGATCCAATAGAATTTGGGGGTAGGCGACTGTACCATCTTTGAGCCATACCCGACAGGGTTTGAGGGAAGGCCCGACATTTTATAGCATCATTCACGGGTTGCAGCAGCAGTGCATTAGAGAATGTCCTAACATGATTAGCGGGGTCTCCCGTGCCATCATAGGCTTTGATAGTGGGCATCTTGAATTTCCTTGAGATATGGGCATTCATTATCTCTTCTGTGAAGGGTGGAGTTGGATCATCAGGATCTCCAAGGGGAAGGAGATTGCTTGGATCAGTTCTTGGGACAGCAGCCCTTCTTCTTACCGGACCATCCAGGTCTATGATAGGAGGAGGATTTCTCCCCCTAGGAGGTATGTGGGGTCTGGTGGCTTGGTGAGCCTCCAAATCACGCCTCAGCCTTTGGATTTCAGCCTCATGAGCCCTGATCTTTTCCTGCACTTCTTGGGGATTCGCCCCTGGGGTGCTTTGGGGGCGTTGCCTTCCATCGGCCATTGGCTCTTTTCCAGGACGCCTCCTTCTCGGGGCCACTTCATCATCCGAAGATTCGGAGTCTCTCTCAGTGTATGGACCAGAAAATTCCCGATTCTCAGGGATAGGATCCATACCTCGTATATAGGGGGGCGACCGCCCTCGTGCTTCGCTTCGCCCAGCATATCCGCTTCCTCCAACCTCAGGGTGAAGGGGCATCCCATAAAGGGGGTTAGTAGTAACAATAGTTGAATATTCATACCCGACGGGTCGAGAATTCACAGGTATATGTATTTGTTGAACTTGAGGATTCGTACCTTGAATAGTCGGGGGAGTTGTCCCTTGTGGCTGAGGTTGAGTTGCCCCTGTCTGGGCTTCCCCCTGAGTAGATGCATAAGTTGAATGGGGAGGAACCTCCACGGTTGATGAAATCACCTGGGTTGTCTCTGATGGTGTTCCTTCCTCTAGAGCTCCAATTGTTCTCCGTGTTCTCGCCATGGTTGTTATTGCTTTCCCACAGACGGCGCCAAATGTTGTGGATAAAAAACTAAGGTTATTACTTGCTGTATTTAATACTAAGATTCGGGAGCTCAAGGCCTTTAATGGCTGCTCTCGTGTTTCGTGACTTAATCTGCCTTTACGAGATGCCTACGTATCTCTGTGAATTAGAGAATCAAGCCAAAAAACGTAGTTCTGATTTGTGGGGTGAGGCCCCTTATATAGATGTGGGAGTCCTTGAATTGGACTTGGTATAGGAGACTTGGTTGACAAGCCTCTGAATTAGGATAGACTTAGGGGTCCTAGGTAGTAGGAAACTGATTCCTTATCCTTTTAGGTCCCCTTGAGGCTAATCTGTGATCATATGATTAGAGGTGGTTGAGAGGAGATAATCTGTGATCATATGATTAGAGGAAAACCATATAGGGCTAATCATACTCATTTCACCAAAAAAATGAGTGCATAAGCATCTATGACCGGGGTCACGGTTTGATTCATAGATTGCTCTGTGGTTGTGACAGTGTGTTGTCCTCCACTTGTAGTGAGAACCTCCATTGGAATTGGAGAGGATATGACTGGGTTACTGTCATGTACACCAGCCTCAAACCTTTGTGCACCTTGCAGAGCATTGTCACATAAATGTGATAAGATTGCCCTTTTTATGACATTGTCATAGGCAATTGTTCTTCTAGCTTTGACTGCTGAGACAGCTTCTGCTAGAGTTATGAGGGGAGTTGTTCCTTCTTAAGGAACCTCCAATTGAATTGGAGAGGATTTAGATAGCTCCCCCTCAGGAGTACTACCCTCAAACCTATCAGTCTGTTAAGACTGTTTTGTACATGAAGGTGCATGAGAAACATTCATGAAATATTCTTTAAACTGATAATCTTTCATGTTTGGTGGATTCTTTTCTCAAACAACTGAATCAATCTGAAGGTCATCAAGACATTGTTGTCCTTTTATAAAACAGGCGGCTTTTGAAAGTCACCTGAGTGGGATTGTGTTTGAGTTTGCGTTTGTGTTGCTGTTGCTGTTCCATATTTAATGAAAGTTCTGATTCTTGTCTGAAAGTTCTAGTTTGTGTTTCTGTTGTTGTGTCTGGGTA
Source organism: Apium graveolens (assembly GCF_009905375.1). Lineage (NCBI taxonomy): Eukaryota > Viridiplantae > Streptophyta > Magnoliopsida > Apiales > Apiaceae > Apium > Apium graveolens. The sequence continues at coordinate 228,992,238 of NC_133652.1, forward strand.
AACCGCAGTTTGGTTTTGAAATATTTTAGCTGTAGTTTAACACAAATACCTATTGATTGAAACTTGAATATCCTGTTATTGTCTGAGTGGATTGTGTTGAACCTGTAATGCATTGAACATATTTATCTGTATTGATTAGGCATAACCATTGAGACATGCAGTTACAAACATTATGACAGGAAAACTAATAATCAATTAATTTGTAAACACAAGGCAATCATGACATAAACAATCAATCAACAAAAATAAATTGATAAAGAAGAAGATAATTTTATTGATATTAAACATAGAGTACATTAAGATGCAGATTATATAAAGTAAATCCTAATCCTAACTACTCTAATTTAGACTTCTTCTTCTCAGCCTCCAACCTCCTTGCCCTGCGCTGGTAAGCCCTGGACATGGAGTGTGCAAGAGAGATGATCCTCTCCTGCAACTCCTAAGCAGCAAGGCGTTGCTGCTCAGCCTCCTTTGCACGCCTCTCCTGCTCGAATGAGGCTTCCATCTCAAAGAAAAGAATGTCAATTTGATCATCCCGTGAGAGTCCGTAAACTACCCCCTTGATACGGACACGAAGTCCGAAAAGATCAAAATACACCAAATCATCATCCAAATGATGAACCGGTAGATAAGCTCCATTAACAAGTTTGTACAAGACTGGGGCATCCATTTGAATGAGGGAAAGAGAGATGAACAGAAGGTGAGTTTGAAATTTGATGTTTTTGTTGAGAGTAGGAGAGTGATGAGTGATAAAGAGTGAAGCGTTTTAATTTATAGAGGGAGTAAAGACAGAAACTAAGAGACTCTTGAGTTGCCCGGATAATAGGAGTTATAATCACATAAGCCTACTAGACAGCTAGAAATGACTAGTGACTATTCCCCATGCAAGTACTCAAGAATATTAGTTTATTGTAAAAATAACTATTCCCCATGCAAATAAGCGTGTACTTCCTACAAAAAAAGTAACTCTCCCTATCAGCAAGTAATCATATATGATTATCAGTATCAGCATACGTAAAACAACACAAATAATGTACTAGTCTGCTAACATTTGACTAACATATTTCCACGGAAACAAGAAATCATATAAGCATGTAAATGTGTCAATAAGTCAGAGAAAATTAGAGACTAGGTATGTCAAAAGTATTTTTATGAACATAATTTATGAATTAAATTTGTTCAGTTTTTCATACTTTTTGCTTCTTTTGAGATGTTATTTATCTAGTTCACATACTGAAGATATGACGTAATAAATATTCAGTTTACTTAGAGTTTTGAGAAATTCCAAGTTAATATTAATCGAGAAGTCAAATAAACATTTGATATTAAACTTATCGAGAAGTAATTTTGAATATGAAAATGGTACATTCGAGAAGTCAAGTGACTTATCGAGAACTCTGATAAATGCCCAGTTTGTCCAAAAAGGACTGAAGTAATTCTAATTTATTTGAATTGAATCAAATTGAAATCAGAATAAATTTTCCAAAAGTATTTGTCTAAAATAATTCATTGAATCAAATTATTTTAGTTCTGAGTTATTCATAAGTCTCAAAATATTCTTGTCGAGAACTCTGTGAGTTAATACTATTAAAGAACTCTACATGGTCTTATCGATAAGTCATAATAGAGCTTATCGAGAAGTCATTCGAGAAGTCTGTAAATAGACTTATCGAGGACTTACTCGAGAACTTTAAAATGACTTGTCGATAAGTCATTTTGACTTATCGAGAACTTAGTTCTCTATACTTTTGAGTGCTGTTTTTCTGCCTTGTGTTAATTTTACACATTAAAGATGTAAATTAACAATTAAGCAGTTTACTTAGAATTTGAAATATTCTAAGTTAATTTTTTTTTTGATTTTTTTAAAGAAAAATAAATATACAGAGATTCTGAAATATTTATAATTCATATTTCAGTTAATTTTCAATTAAATCAAACTAGGTTGATTTATTAGAGATTAATCTGCTGCAAAACATTAGCTGAGTTATTGCCTTAGGATGAAGAATTGAGCATTCCAATTTCACTCACAAGTCTAGTGAAGGTTGCTTCATCCAAAGGTTTAGTAAAAATGTCAGCTAATTATTTTTCTGTTGGAACAAAATGAGCTCAATGGTACCATTTGCAGCATGTTCCCTGATAAAATGGTACCTAACATCAATGTGCTTTGTTCTAGAATGATTAAATGGATTAGCTACTATAGATATGGCACTAGTATTGTCACACATAATAGGAATTTTGTGTAACACTAGATCATAGTCCATTAGCTGATTTCTAATCCAAAGCACTTGAGCATAACAACTTCCAGCAGCTATATATTCAGCGTCAGCTGTGGAAGTTGACACATATTGTTGTTTCTTACTATACCAGGACACAAGTCTTTGATCAAGAAATTGACAGCTTCCACTAGTACTTTTCCTATCAACCCTGCATCCAGCAAAATCTGCATCTGTGTATCCAACAGCTTCAAAACCAGTTCCCTTAGGATACCATAGTCCTAAGTTTGGAGTTCCCTTTAAGTATCTGAAAATCCTTTTGACAGCCATCAAGTGTGATTTCTTTGGATTGGCTTGAAATCTGGCACATAGACAAGTAGCAAACATGATGTCTAGTTTACTAGCAGTCAAATACAACAATGATCCAATCATTCCTTTGTAGCTTGAAATATCCACACTCTTGCCTTTCTTGTCTTCATCCAACTTGGTTGCAGTAGACATTGGTGTAGATGCAGGTGAGCTATCCACCATACCAAATTTCTTCAATAAGTCATTCACATATTTGGTTTGGCTGATGAAAATACCATCACTTCTTTGACTAACTTGAAGGCCAAGGAAGTAACTCAATTCTCCTATCATACTCATTTCATATTCACTCTGCATTAGCCTAGAGAATCTTTGACAAAGCTTTTCATTTGTAGATCAAATGATGATATCATCCACATAGATTTGAACTAGGATCATATCTTCATCATGCTTCTTGTAGAATAGAGTCTTATCAATAGTACCTCTGGTAAAACCATGTTTGAGTAGAAATTCTGACATTGTGTCATACCAGGCTCTAGGTGCCTGTTTCAGTCCATATAGAGCCTTGATAATTTGTAAACAAAGTTAGGGAATTCTGGATCTTCAAAGCCAGGTGGCTGTTGCACATAAACTTCTTCTTCTAGTTTACCATTAACAAAAGCACTCTTGACATCCATTTGATACACCTTAAAATTTGAGTGTGCAGCAAATGCCATAAAAATTCTTATTGTTTCTAGTCTTGCAACAGGAGCAAAAGTCTCATCATAGTCAATTCCCTCTTCTTGTGAATAGCCTTTAGCAACCAGCCTTGCTTTGTTTCTAGTAACAATTCCATTTTCATCCATTTTGTTCCTGTATACCCACTTAGTTCCAATTATGCTTCTGTTCTTTGGTGCAGGGACTAATTTCCAACTTTGTTTCTCTCAAACTGATCCAGCTCCTCCTGCATGGCAAATATCCAGTCAGGATCCAATAGGGCTTCTTCAGTTTTCTTGGGCTCTACTTGAGACAGAAAACATGCATGTAGGCATTCAATAGTAGTTGCACTTCTAGTTCTCACACCAGCTGAGGGATCATCGATAATAGCTTCTACTGTATGACTCCTATCCCGCTTTCTGGTCTGTGTCTGTTGACTAGTGCCTTCATCATTTTTTTCAGTATTACCATGACTGTCATTTCCATTCTCTCCTTCTCCCCCTGAGTTTGTGCCATAAAATTCAGGTATCTGAAGAGAGCTTTCATTTCCATGATTTTGTTTAGAGATCTCTTTATTTGTTACTTGTTATGTCACAACTTCATCTTCCTCATCAGAATCACTATCAATGGTTAGATTTCCAAATACAAGGGCTTCAGCATCATTTACATCAAGGCATTCCAAGCCCGGACACTTGTCATCATCAAAAGTCACATCTGTGCTTTCCATAATTTTCTTTTGATTAATCACATAAACTTTATAGGTTGTTCTTTTCAATGAATATCCCAGAAAAATTGCTTCAAAAACTTTAGAGTCAAATTTTCCCACATATTCAGAGTTGTCTTTTAGAATATAACCCTTGCTTCCAAACACATGTAGATGCTTCACTGTAGGCTTCCTGTTAGACATGATTGAGTAGGGTGATTTGCCATGAGCTTTGTTGATGAGATATCTGTTTTGAGTGTAGCATGCAGTATTAACAGCCTCTTCCCAAAAACTAGTTGGCAACTGAGCATCTTGTAGCAAAGTTCTAGCAGCTTCAACCAATGTTCTATTTTTCCTCTCAACTACTCCATTCTGTTGAGGTGTTCTAGCTGCTGAAAATTTTTGAACAATGCTTTGCTTTTGCAAAATTCACTTAATGTTGAGTTTCAGAATTCTGTTCCATTATCACTTCTCAATCTTTTCACACTAACTTTTCCTTCAGCTTGCTTATCAATTTTCTTGATGTGCTCAATTATGATGTTTGGAGTTTCATCTTTAGAGTACATGAACTCAACCCAAGTGTATCTTGAAAAATCATCAATCATGACAAGGGCATATTTGTTCCTTAAAATGGACAAGACATTTACTGGCCCAAACAAGTCCATGTGAATAAGTTACAGAGGTACACTTATAGAATTCACAGATTTTGACTTGTGACTTGATCTTTTCATTTTTCCTTTTTGACAAGCTTTACAAACTTCCAGTTGAGCAAATTCCAGATTGGGCATGTCTCTCACAAGTTCCTTCTTGACTAGGGTGTTGATTGCTTTGAAATTCAAGTGAGATAGTTTTTTATGCCACAATTTGTTTTGCTCTTCTGATGCCTTGGTGTAGAAACAACACATTCCATCCTTATTTGTTGAGTCTAAGTCTGCAACAAACAAGCTTCCCTTTCTTACTCCCTTAAGAGCAATTTCACCAGTCTTTTTGCTAATAAAAGCACAATCTTCTTTGTTAAAAACAACTTGAAAACCTCTGTCTGCAAATTGACTAACACTTAGGAGATTTACTTCTAATCCAGCAACTAGTGCTGCATCTTCAATGACAATATTTCCAGAAACAATCTTGCCATATCCCATTGTGAATCCTTTGCTGTTGTCTCCAAAGGTTACCAAAGGGCCAGCCAGCTCCCCAAATTATGATAGCAGGGCCTTATCACCTGTCATATGCCTGGAGCATCCACTATCAATGATCCATATGACCTTCTTTCCTTTTCCCTGCACACAATGAGGATTAAGTGTGTTTAGCTACCCAAGCTGTGTTGGGTACTTTCTTCTTGTTAACTGATTTTGCAGAAGTAGAATGAGAATTTTGAGATAAAATGGAATTCATAGAATGTTGAGCATTTTCCCTTTCAGATACATAATCAATTTTTGATTCCATGAGATCAATTCTCAATTTGTGGCAACTCTTTATCACTTTCATGTTGCAGGGAATGCAGTCAAACTTGTCACAGAATGAATAGGGATCATTAGCATTAGCTTCATTGTACTTGCAGACTCCTTCAAGTGGATTGCTAACAACCTTTTTACAAAGATGAGTTAGGTGATTCATTGATCCACATTTCTCACACCTCTTTCTAGGAGCATCTGCAACATAAGCAAATTTATTGCTTTTGTTTATCCCAATCTTTCCATTTCTATTCTTCTTTTTCTTTTTGACCTCTTCAGCTTTTATCTCCTTCACAAACTCCTTAGTTTCTTGATTGGCTTTTGGTGTTTCAACAGGGATGGAAGACTGAGTTGTCTCATTATTTTTCTTTTGCTTGTCCTCATCAGCTATCTCTTGTTTGATGATCAACTCTTCTTCACTGAAGTTCACCTCACATGCCTTGAACAAAGGTGATTCAACTTTCTTCAACATTATTGGAACATTATCAGCTTCAGTTGATTTTCCTTTGTCACTGACAGACTTCTTTTTGCTGTTCAAACCCTCAAGTCAAGACCAATGGCAATGTTTGCACAAGGCTTGTTCTTTTCATGATATTGTCCAATCAACTCAGAAGCATTTTTGAAGGATTTCAGCTTCACTTCATTCTTCTCCAGCCTTTCTCTCAACACGGCTTCAATTTCAATTGCACACTTTAATTTATTCTTTAAGTATGCAATTTCTTGTTTAGCAACATCAAGCTCAACCATCAACAATTCAACCTCTTGTTTTTCACTCTCAAGTTTTTCATTGATCTTTTTCAATCTACTAACTTCCTCATTTGCAGCAACCATCACTACTAGAATTCTATCAATAGACATCGGTTACTCAGACGACCGATGTTAAAGTTCATTTAGTCATCGGTTATTTTAAAACCGATGTTAATTATTGTTTTAGACATCGGTCCAGAAAATAAACGATGTCTATACTTATTTTTCAAAAATGAAAAACGTTAGTTAGACATCGGTTTTCTATATAACCGATGTCTTTGTTTTATAGACATCGGTTGTATTTTACAACCGTTGTCGATGGTTAACTTAAAAAAATTAAAAAAAAATATGCGGAAACTTTCCCCCTTATTCCCCAAATATTTCCCCCCTTAACCAAAAAAAACCGTTTCCCCCCTAATTATTTTTCCTGTCTCTCTCTCACTCTCTCTCTGCTCTCTCACTCTCACTCTCTCTGTTCTTTCTCTCTGAGCTCACTCTCTCTGGTTCTCTTTCCCTCTCTCTTCCATCTCTCTGCTTCTCTCCCTCTCTCTCTCTTCCATCTCTCTCTATCTCACACACACACCATATCAGTTTATAATAAGTACATAGGTTTTAATTAAACCCCAAATTGAAGAATACCATCAGTTAATCAAAATCCATCTACGAGAAACCCGAATTTCTGAACAGGTATGTTTGTTCATTTAGGTTTGTATGTTCGATTAGGTTACATTTGTTCAATTAGGGTTTGTTCATAAATTTTAATGGGTTTTTTCCTTTTTTGAATAGGTTTTGAGATTCATTGAGCCAAATAAGGTTTGTACTCTAATTTTATATTTTTTCTTTAGTTGTTTTAAATATGCATGTATATATATTTACATAAATCTGCATTTTTTAACATAAATTAGGTTTGTGTTCTTGTGTATATATATTTAGGTTTTCCTAAATATATCAATTAGGTTTGATATTTGCATGTATTTTTCTTTTCTGGTTGATATCTTCCGATTTTTGTCCGTTTAAAGTTTTAAGTAATAGTATGTTTTTAAATTCGATTTTGTCCATTTGCAGATTATCTCATCAAGTCTCGGAATTTGACAGTGCCTGCATATTTTACTTCAAGAATGAGGTTAGAAATTCTTATTCGTTTGCTTTTTTCCTTTTTTATGTATACATTATGTAGGAAGAAATTCACCAATAACCGATCTGTCATTATTTATGTATACATTATTTGATTTGGATTGTTGTTTTTGTATCAGAATTAGTGTATCGTTCTCTTTTAATAGATGAGATGCCATGAATGTACTAGTTGTCATTTGTGTAAAATCTTTCAATTTTTTAAGGGCATGTTTGTTATTAATTCGCGCTTGAATATATGCACCTGTATTGATTATGTTAGTTAAACAATATTGACTTTCTTGGTTTTGTTTAGCATGAAGTAATTAAGCGATGCATAACTTGTGATAAATATATACCGCTAATTCCTAGTATTAAGTATGTATTTTAGCTGCATAATGAGGATAAAACATAAACATAGCATATCTATTAAAAATTAATAAATATTTATATCTAATAACCAAGAAATATAGTATAGTAGAATTATGAGTATATAATGAATATAAATGATATATAAACTTATTATAATATTTGATGTTGAAATGACCATCAGGTGGTTAGGTTGTTAGACTGTTGGTCATACATTTTCAGTTATGGATAAGTCGTGGATATCGAAAGATAGGGATTTTTTAGAATTTGAAATTGGCGTCGAAGAATTCTTGATTTTCGCTGAAGAAAATTTAAAGATCCTAAAAGAATTACTTGTCCATGTGGTCGATGTGTGAATTTTAAAAAATTCTCAACCAAAATCATAAGGGGACATATCTACGATCATGGTTTTAGTTTGGGGTATGTTGATTGGATTTGGCATGAAGAAAAATCTACTAGAAGTACTAGGTCTTCTATAGGTAGTACACGTACTGCTTCAGACCAACCTACAGAGCACTTTGCTGCATCAGAAACTGTTGAAGTTTGTGAAGCGGCTTTTAATTCAGGTAATTACGATAAGGATTCATTTGATTTTCAGAGGTTTGTTGTTGATGCGGAACAACCGTTGTTTGAGGGCAGCGAGTGCACAAAGTTAGAGTCAATGTTAAAATTGCACAACTGGAAAGCTAGGTTTGGTATTAGCGACACTGCCTTTACAGAGCTGCTCTCTTCACTTGGCTCGATCCTTCCCAAAGATAATGTGTTGCCTCCTAACGCATATAAAACGAAGAAAACTTTATCCGATTTAGGTCTAGAGTATATAAAAATTCATTCGTGTCCCAATTATTGTATATTGTATAGGGGCATACATTCTGATGCTTCTCAGTGTCCTCATTGCAAGCTGTCACGTTGGAAAGTACGGAAGAATGGCCAACTTAGGGTCAATGTTCCAGCCAAGGTCATGTGGTATTTTCCTATAATTCCAAGATTTAAACGGTTATTTAAATCTCCCTCTACTGCTGAACTCATGACTTGGCATGCAAATCAGCGAATAAATGATGACAAGATGCGACATCCGGCCGACTCTCCTTCTTGGAGGAATATCGATTACCGGTGGCCTGCCTTTGGTAGTGAATCTAGGAAAATTAGGTTGGCTTTATCAGTGGATGGTATCAACCCATATACTAATGGGTTAGTCAATCGATATACTTGCTGGCCAGTAGTGTTGGTAACGTACAATCTTCCTCCGTGGTTATGCATGAAAAGGAAGTTCATGATGTTGTCAGTTTTAGTTCCTGGTCCACATGAGCCAGGAAATAACATCAACGTTTATTTACAACCATTGATTGATGATCTGAAAAAACTTTGGGAAGAAGGTGAACCAAACATTTATGACGCCTATAGTAAATCATATTTCACTCTAAAAGCAATTTTATTGTGGACTATAAATGATTTTCCAGCATATGGAAACTTGTCAGGCTGCGTGAATAAGGGTTATAAGAGTTGTCCAATTTGTGGTGACGATACTGTGGCTAAATATTTAAGTCACAGTAGGAAGATGTGCTTCCAAGGTCATCGCCGTTATTCGCCTAAGCAGCACCCTTATAGGAGGCAGAAGGCGGCCTTTAACGGACAACAAGAGTTGGGGAACGCATGTAAACCCCTTTCCGGAGAAGAAGTGTTAGCGCGTCAAGAACAAATTGATTTTTGTTTTGGAAAAGAGGTGAAGAAGTCGAAGAAGGTGGAATGTCCATGGAAGAAAAAAATCTGTTTTCTTTGAGTTAGAATATTGGAAATATCATCATGTTCGCCACTGTCTCGATGTTATGCACATTGAGAAAAATGTGTGTGATAATCTGCTTGGGACGTTATTAAATATGCGAAAGTCAAAAGATAGTGAGGCGGCACGTCATGATATGATTGATATGGGTGTTAGACATGATTTAGCTCCTCAACTAGGAGAAAAGAAGACCTATCTGCCCCCTTCCCCTTTTACTTTGTCGAAGGCCGAAAAAAAGAAAGTGTTCAACTCATTCTTGTCTATGAAACTTCCCTCTGGACATGGATCAAGCATAAAAAATTATGTATCCATGTCTGATTTGAAGATATACGGGCTTAAGTCCCATGACTGTCATATCCTTCTCCAACAACTCCTCCCTGTTGCCATTCGATCCGTTCTCCCGAAAAATGTTAGGGTCACAATCATACGACTGTGCTTCTTTTTTAATGCTTTATGCAGCAAAGTTGTCGATGTCTCGAAACTCGATAAATTGCAGTCAGATGTAATAATAACCTTATGCGATCTAGAAAAAATATTCCCTTCATCATTTTTTTATGTAATGTTACATCTTATTGTCCACTTGGTCCTAGAAGTGCGTTTATGTGGACCGGTATTTTATAGATGGATGTATGCCTTCGAACGATTCAATAAAGTGCTAAAGAGCTACGTACGAAACCGATATTATCCCGAAGGTTATTTGGGAGAAAGCTACCTTAAAGAAGAATCAGTAGAATTCTGCACAGAATTTATGAGCCAGACTTGTACAACTGCCGACATTCCAGTTGAGCAAGGCAAGCAATCTGGTCCATTATCTGCCGCGATAATAAAGGTCGTGGAAGAAAAAGAGCGAGATGAGGCTCATCTGCATATCCTTCAAAACAATGATGAAGTGTATCCCTATATCGTGTACGTTTATTTTATTAACTTTTCCTATTTGTTTGAAGATATAATTTTTGTGGGTTATTTCTAATATTTATGCATATTCTCAGAATGCACAAGGAGTATTTGGATGAAATTTACCGAGGGAAGAAAAAAAGTGTTCATTGGCTCATGGGAGAGCACAATCGGCTATTTGCCGATTGGTTTGAAAAAAAGTAGGTTTTGTGTAGTGTCTACTTAAATAGTTGTTAGTTGTAGTTTGCAACTGACGGATTTTTTTATTATATAATATTATATATAGGTAAGTAATGAAATGAAGGGAAATCCCGATGTTGTTTCAGAGACGATACGATGGCTCGCTGGAAAACCATCATTTTCTGTTTTAACTTATCAAGGTTTTTCAGTCAATGGAGTCCGATACTTTACGAAAGACCGAGATGATGCGCGGGTTGTTCAAAATAGTTGAGTTTCTGTGGTTGCTAAGGCAGTTCAGGTGTCCAGTGCGAAAGATTTAAACCCCATTGAGAGTGATATGACCTTTTATGGCATAATCTTGGAAGTATGGGAGTTGGATTACCATGAGTTCAAAGCTCCGCTCTTCTTGTGTAAATGGGCAGAGAATGATAAAGGCATAAAGATCGACAATCTTGGCTTCACACTTGTGGATTTCAATCGACAAGGCCATAAGAAGGATAAATATGTCTCTGTTGACCAAGTCAACCAGATGTTTTACATTAAAGATTCGGTTGATCCTACTTGGTCGATCGTGTTAACTTCCACAACTAGAGACTATCAAGAGTTGTATAACGACGATGATTTGGGTGACACGATCATGGAACATCGTCCCTTCTGCTCTAACATCCCTGCTTCTGATGTGACCAATGAAGATCTTGCGCATAGTATTAGGCCTAATGTTGAGGGAATTTTGGTTAAAAAATGATTCTGTTAATTTAGCTCTCTGTACTTTTTGCTTGTTATAATTTAATCAGCATATTTAATTTTCCTTTGTAATTTTTTTGAGTAAATGAATTATAGTGACCAATGAATTTTTCTTTTGTAATTTTTCTTTTATAATTTTTTTGTATTTGTTTTGAAATTTTCCAGTTGTAATTTTGAATGCATTTTTATTCATGCATATGTAATTTTGAATGTATTTTAATTCATGTAGAGTTTCATTTATTCAGTGACTAATTATTTCTTGTTTTATTATTCAGAGTGAAGGACAAAAATGGCAAAGAAACAGAGAACCAACAAAAGCAAATCTAAAAAAGTTAAACTAATGGTTCCGGAGGTCAGAGAGTCCGAACAAGCAGCAAGTGATCAGGAGGTCGAAGAGCATTGTGATCAGGAGGTTGAAGAGCACTGTGATCAGGATGGACAAGCACCAAGTGAACCTCAAACTGAAAAGCAACAGTCTGAACAAGAACCAACAACTAATTCTAATTCTGCGAAAAGAAGGTTGGGAGCTGCACGAGGTGTTTCCTCTTTTAAAAAAGTATTGATAAGGAAGGCCCAGGGCAAGAGATTTAAAATCAGATACAATGAGTTTGGAGTTCCTGTCGGAGATACTAGGTGTACCTTACAGTCCTACATAGGGCACCTGGCAAGAACTATGAATCCTATCGACATTGAAAGCTAGCCAAATATGGATCGGGAATTGAAAGATAAATTATGGCTTGATATTAAGGTATTAAATTATAGTTGACACACACAACTTATTTTTAGTACTACTATCTAAGCCTTATAAACTTGTGTATTTTGTTGTCCATAGGGTACATTTACAGTTGCTCCGGAAAGTGAGGCTATGGTGCTTAAGTTTACAGGAGAGAAGTGGAGACAGTTTAAAAGTGATTTAACAACTAAACACGTGATGCTATATGCTAAAAAAAGAAGAAACTGAAGAGGCCTCCAAAAAATTATCGGTTTGTAGGTCAAGAAGCTTGGACGAGATTTATCGCGCAGAGGACAGGTGATAAGTGGCTGGTATGGATGCATTTTCTTTGCCAGTGTACCTTGTTTGGATTTAGTATATTTACTTGGATATAATTATTCGTTGTATGATGCAGAAACTACGCACCCTGCAGAGCGAAAGAGGGCGTAATCGAAAATATCATCATCGTTTGTCAAGGAAGGGTTACATTGGTTTACAAGAGGATGAAGTAAGAACCTAGCTATAATTTTTTCTCATCTTCAACAAATAAAGCACCTTTTAATTTTTTCTCATCTTAAACAGATAAAGAAAGGCAAACTGAAGCCCGAAGAGAAAACAGATCGGGCAATATTTTGGAAAAAGGCTCGAAAGTTAAAGCTAGATGATGAGGAACTTGATGAAGATAAAGAAGCAGTATTTGCCAGAATTGTAAGTAAAAATTATGAAAAAAAACTGCATTTACTCAAAATGTTCCATATCTGCATTAGTTAGAGAAATGGTCCATTAATCTAGCTCTAATGTTTAGTTTTGATTTAATTGATAGGATGAATTACTCGAAAAGAAGGAGAAGGGTGAATTCGTACCATCTGGAACTGATGATGTGTTGACTACGGCACTCGGAACTCCTGAGCATTCAGGCAAGGTTCGAGGAGTTGAAGGTTTCATCACCCCAAAAATGTTCTTTAATCTGCCGAAAGAGAGAAAACCTGCAATTACCAAGGTGGAGTTGTTGGCCTGTGATAGAGTGTTACAGGAGGAGTTGGAAAGAACAAGGCGGGAAATGGCTGAGCTCAAGTCATTGTTTGCAGGATCTAATCAGCAGTCTCTGAATTTTTCGGATATAGCAAGTTGCCAACCAGTTGAAGGAGAACCAAAAGCAAAAGAAATATTGGTGAATGATGATTGTCTTGCTTATGATCAACCCTCTCCATCAGAAAAGAAGTTATATTTCACAAATATTATTGTAATTATACGGTTCTTCAAATTGTAGAGTAATTATATAATTTACTCCTTACAATTATAGGGTCCACAAATTTGTGAGCTTTCAGTGGATAGCATCGAAAATAAGTTTTCTTTTGGTACTGATTTCGAAGATGATGAAATGAATGTTTCGGTTCATGGAGTGCCACTGAAGCTTGGACATGCTCGTGTGTTGGTTGATGGACATATCCAACCAGATGCTTTAGTTCCCGTGCCTATACCTGGTGAAATTGAACATGTTCGTGAAGCCGTTGGTTCACACTTGGCATGGCCTCGAAATTTAATCAGCCTACGGACAGATGTGGTATTTACATGTGCTTGTTGGTTGCTAAAGTTGTATAAAAGTTGAAAAATAGGGGTTAATTAGGTGAATAAATGTCTACTTATATTCTTTCATTTTTTTGTAGAAAAAGAAAAGAGATGTGTCGCAGTCAAAGAACAAGGGTGAGGTGCATAAAATTCAACAAGAGTTCACTCACGTCAAGGTCAGCAAGAAAGTGCCACGGCAATACAAGGTATTGTACAAACATGCTACGACATTTATGAAAGCCAGCGGGGAATCGATACCCATTCCATGTGATTCTGATGTGATTGGAGTTGAGAAGACAATATATATATTGCATGAGAATTTAAAAGCATTGTTAGAGTTTGACATGATCGGACAAGCTGCGATATCTGCGTATATGGCGTAAGTAATTTATTTTCGTGGTTATAGGTTCTGTTTGAATTATCGCACAACTGGTCTGCTAGTAATTTTAATTTCTCCCACATATGTATAGGCACTTGCATAGTACAATTAAGAGGGTTCGCAAGAATGATGATGTGGTCCTGTATGGATTTTTTGATCCTGGCGCCAACTTTAATTTGAATGCTAATTTTCAACGAAATGTTGGTAGTCGGTTGAAAGAGGGTAATCAAAATCACATATTCTTCCTGCCACATAATCATCAGTAAGTATTTTTAAATGCATATTGTAATCTATTAATTTAATTTTCTTTTATGTTTTTAGGCTATTTTTAAAAATATCTGACTTGTGTAAATTTATAATAATACAGTTGTCACTGGATTCTGGTCGTAATATGGGATGGCGACATTTACATTCTCAATCCTTTGCCTCATCCAACTCATTTTGATGATTTAGAAAAAGCTTTATCAGAGTAACATTATTCCTTTAATTTTTTAGGTTGTTTTCATTTATTTCTTGTATTCGAAATATGACTCTTGACACCGTGTCATTATAATATGCAGGACAATAAAACAAGTTAATTCTCAAACAGGAAGGGGTAACAAAGCTCCTAAAATCAAGAATCTTGTAGTAAATAATTTATATTATAATTTTTGTAGTACGACAGTAATCTTGATTTAATCAGTTTGTAAAGCCAGCTTTTTTTTTATTTTTATCTTTACAGGGATCCCCGAAACAGCCTGGTGGGGTTGAATGTGGTTATGTGGTCATGAGGTACATGAAGGAAATTATTGAGGACAGGGAAATTTCTTTTACTTCTAAGGTCCGTACATTCATTTTTGTATGACTGAATGTGGCATTTTAGATGCATTTTTTTTATGATTTCCCTTTTCGGTTTACTCAATTTTTAATGGGCGACCAAGACTCGCAAGTTTTACACTCTAGAGGAGCTGGACCAGGTTCGCTGTGATGTTATCCACTTCATTCAAGACAAAATGTAGATTGTAAATTTCCTTGCCTCGCTACTGTAAATTCTGGTTTCATAATGTACTTGATGATCGAATTTGTAAGATGCATGTTTAACAATGTGTTAGAACTATTTTCGCTATATATTTGTTGTTGGTTGGTTAATGTAGATGTTCTGAATTTTCTAGTAGATGTTTTAGGTTGTTGATTGGATAAAAACTGTTGTTGGTTGAATCTGTGTTAATTGTTGGTTGATGGGTGAAAATTGTTGGTTGGTTGGATGGAAAATTGTTGGTTGATTGGATTTTACCATATAGAGTTTTCTGGTTCATGCAAAAACAGAGATGCTCAGTTTAATTATAATAGAAACATACATCACATTGTTATTAGAACCGATGTTAAAAAACCATAAATAACATCAGTTTACACATATAAAAGCAATGTCTTAAAATCACAAAGACATCAGAAAAATAAAATATTCGATGTTAATAAAGGAATATTAGCACATGAAAACAGGGTAATAACATCGATTTAAAAATAAACACCCGATGTCTATTTATCATACTAACATCGCTTTTTTAGAAAACAACCGATGTCTATTATCAACATTGACATCGGGTACTTAGAAAATGATCGATGTCTATTATCAACATTGACATCGGGTACTTAAAAAATGATCGATGTCTAATAAGATATAGACATCGGTTTTTTATTTTTAACCTATGTCTAATAAGATATAGACATCGGTTTTTTATTTGTAATCGATGTTATTCTATAAATATTGATTGTGTGTTATAGTTTTAAACAGGCCTAATCGTCCTAATATTACATTTCTGAACTTGACAATAAACAATTATATAACATCAATATGAATTAGACATCAGAAATTTTCCAGAAATAATGTGTAATATTACATAGACATCGGTTTTTAACCGATATCTATGAGAAAATATATTTAACATCAGTCGCGAAGACATCATACATTTTTTACATAGACATCGGTTCCGATGTCTAAGGTCTTTTTTCTAGTAGTGCATGCTTGTATGAATGTGGAATATTTCTGTGCTCATCTTTTGAACAGTTTCCTTATAATGACTCACATTTAAATCAATTGTGGTGAGAGTTTGTACCTGTGATTTAGATGATGAAGAGTCTCCTTGCTCCAAGGCCATGAGTGCATAGTTTCCAACTTCTTCATCTTCATCATTATCTGAATCATCCCAGCACTTGCCCTCGGCAATATAAGCATTCCCTTGTTGCTTCTTTAGAAGAGCATCATACTTTACTTCCAATTCAAGATAGGCTTTGTCTTTCTTTGCTTTCTTAGGTTTCCTACATTCTATAGCAAAATGGCCCAACTCATCACAGTTAAAGCATCTTATTTTTTATCTATCAACATATCCAGTTTTGTAGCCAGTTTTGCTATCAGGAGTGTACTTCCCTTTTCCTTTCTAGCTGCTGTCTTTGTTGAAGAACTGTCCTTTGCTCTTGAAAAATCTTGGTTTCTTTACTCTAATATTAGAGAATTTTCTAGCCAAGTAAGCCATTGATTTGTCTAGCTCATCAAGCTCATCAAGAGTGTAGAACTCATCATCTTCATCCAATTCCAGTATGACTTGCTCTTCAGTGCCATTGACTCTTTTCTCACTTGTAGAAATTGTTGGAGTTGGGGATCTTTGCTCATCATTAGAAGTCTGGCCATCATTCACAATCAGTGCACTTGAGCCATCCATTACATATCCTTGACCAGCCCTTAATGACTTCTTTTGAATCATTTCAAGTTCATAAGTTTTCAGAACCCCATAGAGCACTTCCAGTGTGATTCTACTCAGATCCCTTCCTTCTCTGATTGCAGAGATCTTTTGTTCCAAATGGTCAGGGAGAGTGAGCAAGAACTTCAAATTCACTTCTTCAACATCATAAAATTTATCATGAAGTTGCAAGTCATTTATCAGCTTATTAAACCTTTCGAACACATCAGTAATACCCTCCTTTGGTTTAGCCATAAAACCCTCATACTGAGAAATCAATATCCTTCTTTGATTTGACCTAACCTCCTCAGTTCCTTCACAAAGTATTTCAATCTTTTCCCGGATCTGTTTAGCAGTGTCACGGTTAACAATGTTATTATACATTACATTGTCAAGTGACTCAATTAGTATCAGTTGCAAAGCACTGTCTAGGGAAACTTTCTCTCTTTCAGGTTCAGTATACTCAGAAGGATCCTTGGGAGCATAATGAGCTGGAATAACCATATCTCCATCTGTGGTTTCCTCAACTCTAACTATCGGAGTGAAGGGCCCATTCTTGAGGATACCAATGTAAAGATGGTTGGCCATTCTTAAAAACAACAACATTTTCTTTTTCCATAAAGTGTAATTGGCCTTATCAAAGGGAGGAATCTTGATACTACTGATTTTCTGTGTATTTATTTTTCCAAGATCTAATCTGTTTACTTTCACATTTTGCTCTGATACCACTTGTTAGGTATGAATACAACACAGAGGGGGGGTGAATGTGTTTTGGCTTAAATGTTTGATTTTCGATTGACTTAGGCTTTAGCAGTTGGTTGTTGTTAATGATTTAGTAGAATGGATGTTAAACATAAATAGCTGTGCAAATATGTAAAACAAAGATCTTCAAAACTCACTTCATTTTATATTAAAAATCAAGCAGTGTTTTGCTACAAAATATCTAAGTTCTTGTTTTAGAACTTAGCTTATTTCTTGAGAGAGAACTCACAATTTTTCTAATCTGATTGTTCTTCTTAACTTAACTAGAGGACCAGTGTTAACTTTATAACTCAGTTAACTGCTGGTTTACACAGTGGATAATAAATATGCTATTAGCTTTTCTAAACTGTCACTTGTCATTTCTATTTATGGAAAAACAAATCTTCCATTTATGGCTTAGTATATCTTTAGCATCTCTCAAGCTTTAATCTTTGTCGTTGATCTTGCACATCTCTCAAGCTGCTTTTTGTAGACTTGTCAATCCAGCTGTGTGAATTGTTTGTTGATTTGCAACCTTGGATATTGAACTGTTCTGCAATTCTGTACTTAGAGAAATTTCTTCACTTCGAGATCTCCAGTTAAGCTGTAGAGAACTCGACATCTCGATAGGCATGTTGACTTGTCGATATCTCTGAAACTTCATTATTGCCTAGACTTATCGACAACTCTGAGTTCTCTAGTGAATTTTGGTTTATCGATAACTCATAGTTCTCTAATGGACTTTGGCTTATCGATAACTCAGAGTTCTCTAATGAATGTATACTTGTCGATATCTCTGAGTTCTCGACAGACAATTCCTGAGTTCTCTACACCCGGTGGATGTTGCTTATCCGTCGAGTAGTGATGGTTTATCCGTCGAGTAGACATTCCTCATCCGTCGAGTAGATATTGCTCATCCGTCGGGTAGATGTTACTCATCCATCGGTACTCTCTGGAGTTTAAATGACTTCTCGATAAGTCATTCTAGAGTTCTCGAATGATTTCTCTATAACACTAATTCTGTGACTTGTAGAGATCTTGACTTAGAATGTTTTACACCAAACAGATTTATTCAACTCCAAGCTTCTTCATAATTCTTCTGAGGCATGATCTTCTTGATCTTCTTCCAAATAGAATTCTTAGGCTTGACACTATTTAGAGAAAAATGCTCCAGTCTGCTCCATTTACATTTTACAGACATTAAGTGTTACAAGTATGAATTACAGATTAAGGTTACAATACAACTAATCTTAGGGTTGTCAGTATGACTTAGTCTTGTTATGATACAGGCATGTCTTGCACAACATATATTTTCGTGTTGTATACTCAAATGTCAAAGACAAAACCGACCTATTTAGGACTCGTGTACTTTTATGTTCGTGTATCTCCATTTCCGTGTCGTTCAAATGTCGTGAATATTAATATAAATTATAATTAATAATTAAATAAATATAAATATTGGATTTTTAAGTAAAAAAAATACAAAAATATATGAAATTCATTCTTTTAAAGCATTTATACTTGCAACATTATAAAACTATACATAATTTTACAAGTATTTATTATAGATATACATATTTTATATTTACTTTTATTTATTATATATATACATATTTATAATAAATAATAATATTTAACTATAAATATATTTATTTCGTGTACCCCGTGTCATATCATGTACCTAAAGGGTAAATACAAAATCGACACTAAATCTCAGTCGTGTACTTCATGTTCGTATATTTTTTCATATCGTGTACTCAAAATGAAAATACAAACACAAAATTCTCGTGTTATATTTATATCGTGTAAAAATTGTCGGGTCTAGTAGTAGGATGAGTTAGAGCCTATTTATTACATCACTACTAGAAATATGACATTAAACATTGGTTCCTAACCGATGTTAAAATAAATTTAAACCAACATGTTCGCGTGTGATGTTAAATGCCATTATCGTTTAACATCGTTAAGACCCGATGTCCATTGTACAACTACACAACAATTTATAGATTAGACGTGATGTTTTTGTAATAGATTTTAACTAAGATTACAGAATTTCTAGTTGAATATGAGTATATTATGAGGTTTTATCCATTAAAACATGAAACCTACAAGCTATAAGGAGCCATTTATTAAAATACATCTGAACAAACCAATGTCCAAAGAGAGAATCAACATCGGTTTTATTTTGTGATCGATGTGAAATTTTGGACTAGATATCGATTTAGTTTTTGGAAATGATGTTAAATCATACTAAATAACATCTGATTATTTCTTAAATCGATGTCCAATTTATAACATTTCAAAAATTGAAGACACCGCTTTCTTTTATTTCTATTGTCTAAACTTCCTTTTAACACCATATTGTTATAAACTTTCAATGTTATTTACCTTACTTTATATTGAGTTTTTTCAGAACCGATGTCAAATGACTATTTCACATCATATTTCATAGCTTTTTTTTTGTTTAGTATTGTTCAACCTGATGCCTTTTTTACATTTTTAACATCAATTTACAGTTACCACTGTGATATTAATGTTTTGTATATTGCATGCCATCCCGTTATTATTCACAGCCACATGAACCAATTGAATTTACAACAAAAAAAAATATCAAACAATGCAACATAAACAAAGCTACATTGAAACCAAATTTCTTAACATTCAATATTTGAAGTGACCAATTCGGACATACATTCCAAGTCTAAAATAAACATTTCGACCAAAAACAATAAACCCAAATTCGTTAGTTATTACATCCGACATTCTAAACATATTTTACTAGTTAATATGTACCAATATCAAATTTCGACAACTCTAAATATAATCTAGAATGATGGATGAAATAGTCATTAGCGACCAAAACTCCGATAACCACCAACCACCAGCAAAATACAATAATGTCAAAAGCACTTAGTTTGAGGAAAGCTATATATATATAATTAGCAATTTAAAACCTTTAATCGCGAGCAGTTTTACATCACGTCTTTGATAAATTCGAGCACCTCCAACCGCACCTCATCCAGCTCATGCCTTGTGTAAGACTTTCAAGTTTGGCTGCCCCCTAAATATCACAAGTAAAAATTGACATTGCAATCTCATTTCTTATACTACCATGCATTTCATTTCTACATGCCATATATCAGTTTTATCCGAAAAATAAATTTCAATGTAATAACAAGCATTATTTCATTTCTACCCGATCATCCAAATTAATATTATTTTTAAGTTTTTATCAATTTTTAATCATATTGCCCTCAATGATTACATAAATTCCTTATAAGACAATAATAATAAATAATTTACATATATACCTTGGTTGGAATCTTTGAAACACTGATGAATAGTGATTTTGTTGATTATGCTGATTAAGAAAACTTTTCATGCCACACTATGTAGGAGTTCTTTTATTGATATTCTGAGATCTTATTAGTACTCCATATGGTATATAAATGTATGTAAAGATCGTCATAATCCAAATTCGAACACTTTGATTTTTCCCGAAAATCCACCAGATACCGAAAGAATTATAAGGTAACATGATTAAAAGGATTTAAATTCAATGATTATAAGAGAGGACCATAAAAGGAATATGAAATATTGAGAAAGGTTTAGGGGAACCCAAGTAATGAGATCCCGGATATGATCCCTCAAACGATCAACGAGAATGAACAATAAACGAGTCGTAAAATAATTAAACGACTAAGTAATGCAAGAGGCAAGGAGAAGGGTCAATTAGTGCAAGATTAATGCACTTAGTTAACATCTTAATATAAGGATTAAGCTTAAAAAGATGCTTCCACCATAAGGATGAGACAAGTGGCAAGGATTATGTAAGCTTGATGACATCACCATGCTTATGTCACTTTCCACTAATTTAAACAAAACAACTAGTCAAGTAAATATCCTAAAATCATTTCATTTCCACCACAAGTTCAAGTCAACACAAGCTCTCATCTTCCTCCCCCATTTCCATTGCTCTCGGCCAAAACAGAACCAGCACATTAAAACTTTTGTATCTCCTTCATTTCTTACTCAAATGTTGTGTTCTATAGCTCGTTGGAAAGGTATTGAGATGGCCTACAACTCTTTTTCACAAGTCTCATCCAAATAAGTATGTTAAGACCCTCATTTTTACAGTTCTTTCAATCGGACTTTTAGAAACTTTAAAGCCTAACTTTGTGTTCTTGATTTCTTTGGAAAGATCAAGCTTGTAGGAGGCTCCCTAAGGCTTCCTAGAAACTTAACACCTCCCAAGGAAGGTATAAACTTCAAACCCTATCCTTTACTTTGATTATTAGTGATTTTGATGGTTGGTTATCTAAATGAGAAGCATGACCTTTGATTATTAGTAGTTTGATTTGGATTTGGAGTGATTTGGTGAATTAATCTTGTTATAGTTAATAAAACTTGATTGTGGTTGGTTGAGATGAAGAATCCGAAGAATAAGGACTGTTATAGTATTATTTAGTTGAGGTTTTGATGTGTTAATGATTCTGAGTTGTTTGGTGAGGTTTTGGTGTAGTGAGAAACTTGGAAAACTCGTAAATATAGCCGTCGTAATGCCCATTTTTATTCAACTGCTTGTTCTTAATGTTCAGGACAGAAAACTCAATAAACAATCTGTAACATTGCCATTTTTAGCTAGAGCGTGTCGTAAGCTTTGTTTGATATGTGGATCACTTGGTTCCGATTTACGGTTTAGGAGAAACGACCGTTTTAAGTAACGTCGTTTCGCGAACGAACCATTACCCCTCGCCTTACTTTGAAACCTTGGTTAAGGCCCTTAAATGACTAATTGGAGTATGAAACAATTATGTAAAGTGGATTAGGCAGTTGGTAGGGTACTCGCGAAAGAATCGCCTTAAAATTCTTAATGGTTAATTTATTAAATATGGTGGAGCCAAGGGTACTCGAACGACTTATGTGATTCGTTAAGCGTAGAAGTGACCATAAGTAAACGTTAGGGTTCAATTGGTTAAAGTCTAGTTTCTTAAGCAACCGTGGTTTAATTCCGACTTATGTTGTTGTTCATAGGTTATCGGACCCACTCTAAGCTTAAGTCTAACCGGGAACACTCAGGCAAGTTTTCTACCCGTTATACTGTTGTTGTGATATATATATGTATATGCATTATCTTGTGATAAGTGCATGATTATTATTAGCAAAGTCTTGCGATATATTGGAGCATGTGATATGATATTTATATGCATGCCTGTTCTGTAATCTTGATATCTAATTGTTGATTCAAAAGCTTATAAGTTGCATAATACCTATGCTAGAGATAAGCAGTAGTTGCGTATACCCTTAGTATAGGGGACCCAAAGGTGAACATTTTCTAAACCGGGAGTCGATGTTCCCGAGTATATTATATATATATTTATATATATATAGATATAGTTTTCAAAACTATTAATCGAATAAGGTTTATTCGATAACTTTATTTTATATAATGAATATTAGTTGAATATTCATTCTAGGACTTATGACTCTGTTTATTTAATTTAATGAATATTATTAGTTGAATATTCATCCGAGGACTTATGACTTTGTTTATTTTATTTAATGAATATTAGTTGAATATTCATTCGAGAACTTATGACTCTGTTTATTTTATTTAATGAATATTATTAGTTGAATATTCATTCGAGGACTTATGACTTCGTTTATTTTATTTAATGAATATTATTAGTTGAATATTCATTCGAGGACTTATGACTCCGTTTATTTTATTTAATAAATATTATTTTGAATATTCATTCGTGGACTTATGACTCCGCTTATTTATTAAATAATATTCTTTATTTTATTAAAGAATAATGTTTCGATAATCAAATTATTTTCGATTATTCAAATAAAGATCGTACTTTCGTATAAGTATATCTTTGGTTATTTATTATTCATTTCAAGTATGAGTTTTAAAACTTCTACTTCAATTATTTTTTTTATAAAGGTTATCCTTATGGAAATATTATTTAAATAATAATATTCAGATATTTTCTAATATATCGGGACTGATTTATTTCATTAAATCAGCATTACTCCAAACATTCTTAAAAATGTTTTCGAGTCTTCAAAATGATTTTTAAAAGTTAGGGCGGATCCCAAAACTCATTTTTATATTTAAGATCCTCCTTTCGAAGGGGATTTAAATACTCGCTCAAAATCTGAGGGATCCGGCTCTGTGGTGTATTTTACATTCGTAATGAGGTTGCTGTTTTGAGAAAACAATTTGATTACTTGCCCAATGTTCGGGAAGTAAGCCCATCTAATTGAGTCGGCATAAGCGACAGGCCGGGGTACGGTCTATCAAAGTGTAAGTGGCTGGGTGGCAGTCCATCAACGCGTAAGAGGCCAGGTGGCGGTCCATCACAGGGTCCTAATACGGCCAGGGTGATGACCGGTGGGGGATTCATCCATCTACTAGTAGAAAAGGTTACTTATTGGTATCTTTGCCTGATCAACAAGATATCGGGTTTATGCCAAAATTCTTTTCTTTCCAAATTTATTGGATATTGCAACTCTGTTCATACTTTACATGACTGAGGTTTTCAGGAAATGTATGAGAGATATATATGGATATATATATATATTGGGACTTAATAAAGTATCTCATAACTTCATTTCATTCAATAATATTTCAAAGATTGAATCTATTCAAGTATTATCTTGTAGTATCATCTGTGTGATGAACTTTTGAAACTAATTATAACTTGAACGGTGGTAGTTCAAGTAGTATTCGGAAAAGATATAAGTATATGGGAGTATCTTGTAACTTCATCTTTTCAACTTATATCTAGTAAATGATTATCTTATGCATGACAAAGATTTTCAGAAAAACGTTGAGACAATGT
Source organism: Apium graveolens (assembly GCF_009905375.1). Lineage (NCBI taxonomy): Eukaryota > Viridiplantae > Streptophyta > Magnoliopsida > Apiales > Apiaceae > Apium > Apium graveolens. The sequence goes on from NC_133652.1 coordinate 229,016,397, forward strand.
TAGATATATGAGATCACCTTGCAACGATATTTTATACAGTTATAAACTGGAACTCTGTGTATATTATACATGTCAGAGGATTTCAAAGATATGAGAAGTATATATGTATACTGAATATTTTGCGACTTCGTCGCATTAAAATAACAAACTTGGTTCATTTCTTCTTAACCAAGACTTTCATGAGTACTATGAGAATGCTCATATATTGTTAATTATAATACATATTATTTCGGTGGGCTTGTTTCTCACCCTTGCTTTCTTCTTTCATCACACAACAACAGATAGACAAGATGAACAGGATCAAGCTCCCAATTCGCGAGCGGATAGGAAACGTTCCACAGTTTCCTGTAGAAGTTGATGCCATTATAGCTAAGGTAGGGTCTACCAATAGGCTAGGCTTTCAACTTTTGTTGTACCAGACTTATGTATATTTATGAATTGTAATAATGGCAAAGAATGTGTAAATTTATTCAGAAACCCTTTTGAGGTGTAATGACTTATAATTGTGGAATCAAATGACTTGTGTTATTTTTGGTATTCATCTCTGAGACTATAACTTGTGGTGTGTGTGTGTATATTGTGGGGTCACAGTACGCAGTAGTTGGTTGATTATTAAGATTAAGTATTATTAAGGGAAATGGAACTCGTGACAACCCGGATCCCCGACCCAGGATTTGGGGGTGTTACAAAAGGGTAATTGATTTGAAAATTTTAATTTTTCGTACTTAAATTCGAATTAGGGTTTGTTGGTTACTAATTGTCTGATGATTTAGTTGGTATGATTAAATAGATCTGCTCATGCTCGATTTAAGGGTAATTTTAATGTGATTTTCATGTTTGATTGGTGCTCGTCGTAAAATGGCACTGTCTCCGGATTTCTTGATTTTTCGGCCTGTTCCTTGATGTTGTATTTAAATAGAGTGCATATATAGACTTGTATGTTGATGGGGAGTGTTTTTCTATGATTTTTGTCGAGTTCTGAGTCAATTTTTAAGTCGACGTTACTGGATCGCCATTGAGGTCGCCGACGTCGATCATTCATAGCCGGAATAGACGAACCCATCATCGTTTGTTGTTGTTGAACCTTGAGTTCTGTGGCTGTGTTGTGAGAGATTGAAAATGACTAAAAATTGAGGAAAAACAGTGATGTTGGGGCTTGATTCGGAGTTCATCGGAGCAGGGGAGGGGCTGCCGGATTTTTCCAGATTTCCGGCGGGTCGAACCTGTTCCTGACGAACCGTTTCCTGACCCGTTAACCTATAATTTTGGGTATAGATCCACACTATATCCTGACTGATCAGAAGGTTATAGTGCATGCGTTGGTGTCTAGTGTCCAATCCAATTTATTATTGATCGCCATTAACGACATTTCTTCTTGGAAAGTTTATGATTGTAAAAATAAACAAAGATTTGATTCAAGAAATGAATCAGTGAATCATTCACTGTTCTTTTACAGAGAAATGTGATTTATGATTAAAGACCAATAAGGGCCGATGTTTTATTTGCTCAACTGTTTTAAATAAATAAAAGTGTTTTGAAATAATTTAAAGATTGTTTCCAGAAGTTTCTTTGATCTAATACCCGGAAACCAATTATTATACTTGCTGGACATTTTTGGCTCACTCTTGCTTTGTGAATTCTTATTTCTTTCAGTATCAAATGAGGACAAGAGTGATTAACTCTTAATAGACAGCAAATGTGGAGAGTGTCCAGCAAAAGGAATTTGGAGGTGTCAGAGTGAACAATACGAGGAATTTAGTAAAGAGGTAATGAAATTGTATTTAGATATTATAATTTTAGAAGGTTAGATTCTTGTTTCATACCATAACCTATGCACGATCCGAAATAATTATGGGTTATCTGTATATTTGTTTTAATATACAAGTTTATATTGTTTAAAGTTATTTAGTGACACCCAATTCTGACCCCAGATTTGGGGATGTTATATTGGTAGTAAAAGATAGTTTCCTATCGGAAATGATTTCTTTCATGTATCGTGTTCGCACTAAAACACATGTAAAATATACGCAAGCGCACATGATCACAAGTAGTATAAGATATAAGTCAAGTTCGTTCCCACAGGGACTGGTTTAGGTTAAGTTCAGATTATGCAGTTATGCAATAATGTATGGTTATCGTTCAATTCTAAGACAAGTAACGATTTGAGTTTTTATTTAACTAAGAGATTATACTAAATAACATTAACTAAGAGAATTAAGATTAAATTACTTATATGAGAATAAACATGGGATTTTAACTTCATTAAATACTTCATTCAAAGTCTATGTCTTTAACCTTAGCATGTGATGGTGATGACAACTAATCAGATAACACGAAACTAGTATACGCTAACTTTCGTTATACGTATACCCTACTATCAAAAATCCACAATTAAGATAGAAGTTGAATAGATACCAATTATACTTAGTCCCTATATGTCTATAAAGATCGAAAATATAACGGTTTAAGAGCAAGTTATCTATCATGATTATATAGGGTGAATAAGATGATTAAAATTACCCACAAATTATGCATGTCAATTCATACATAAACCAATGCTAGCATGGCAAGTTCTAAACCTCTATATTCACTATCGCTTCAATAGAGATTAACAAACAATCTTAGATGTTAGCTACGCATCAAAGGTGAATAAGCACAACCAAACTAGGAAATCATAAATCACCACACACAAATGATTATAAAACAATTAACTATTGAAATCCATAGATAAATCCGTTAAAATCCCCTGAAAACGATTAGTTCATAATCAAACTCATCGCCACCATGAGTTTCAATGAAAACATGATAATAAACAATATAAGAATAATAGGGTTCAAAGAAAAATAAAAAACAAGAATCTGAAGTAACAACTATATTGATCAATATAAAAGTCTTCTTCTCCGTAGCCATCTTGTGCTCTCTAGGTCTTCGTATTGCTCTCCCCTGGTCTCCTTGTTATTAAAAACGTCTTTTTATTTATATATATAGGCTTCTGGATGACCTGGGCTTCAAATTCTTCGAATTCAAGTCAAATCAGGATTCTGCCTCAGGACTCTGGCATAGCCGCCCCAGCCTCCGCGTGGGTGCGCGCAACTTCTGACATCTGGTGCGGCCGCCTCGCCTTCCGCGCGGGCGCCACACTTCAGTACTTTGGCTCCATTTCTTGTTTTAGCTACAGTTTGAGTTCTGCTCGTCAGAATTCGATAATTCAACAGTCCACGCAAAGCTATCGAGATTATCTACAACATGAACATGGCCTAGGATTCTAATTTCGATCTCTTCTCAGCATATTTCTTTGAAAAAGCTTAATTATTCATCCAACTAATGCCTGTAATACAAAAACACAAAAACACATAAAAAATACCAATAACTTGAGTCCAAAACACCAACTTAAACTTGTAATGAAGCGTTCCAAGTAAATATAAAATTCACTTATCATATCGCATTATAACATAACCACATGCAACCCCTCCTGGTTGTTTGGGAGATTCTTGTTACAATATAAATATAATTTAGCTCCAGAAGTTAATTAAAATTATAAACTAATAAAAAAAATTAAAATCCAAAAAAACTTACAAGAAAATTCTTTATCTGAGGAACTTTATTTCCCCTTATATTGTGAGCATTGTAAGATTTCATCTCTGTACATTAGAGAATAACAATAATATACATGATTATTTTTTGTTGGGGAGAATATCTACTATATATATGTTGTTGTGCAAGATATGCCTGTAAATAACAAGACTAAGTCACATTGACAACCCTGAGATTTAGTTGTATGAAAATCTAAATCTGTATTATGTATTGTATTTCTTGAGTCTGTAAAAAGATTAGAAGATTAGACTGGTGTATTTTTCTGTAAACAGTTTCAAGCCTAAGAATAAGCTCTGGAAGAAGATCAAGCAAAGATCATGCCTCAAAGAAAAGATGTAGAAGCTTGGAGTTGAATAAATCTGTTTTATGAAAAATGTTCTAAGTCAAGATATCGACAAGTCACAGATCAAGTTATATAAAGAAGTAATTCAAGAACTCCAAAATTACTTATCAAGAAGTCCAAAATGGCTTATAGAGAAGTCTGAGAGATATCAACAAGTCAAATAAAGATGTGAAGATTGGAGATATCGACAAGTCATTTCAACATGCAGAGAACTCAGAGATATCGATAATTCAAATGAAGATGTGAAGATTGGAGATATCGACAAGTCAATTTATTATTAGAGATCTCAGAGATATCGACAAGTCAGAATGCATATAGAGATATCAGAGATATCGACAAGTCATTTCTACATGTAGAGATTTAGAGATCTCGACAAGTCAAGTACATGTATAGAGATCTAGAGACCTCGACAAGTCAACTACACTTATAGAGAACTCAGAGATCTCGATAAGTCATTACACTTATCGAGATGTCACTTATCTATAGAATAAACTGGAGATCTTGATATGAACCTCAAATACAATACTGCAGACTAGTTAAAAATTAATGATTATCAATCAACAAATGATCTATTCACTTAGATTGGGAAGTCTACAAAAGCAGCTTGAGGGGTGCAAGATCAAGGGCCAAGATTAACTGACAAAGGAAGGTCACAAACTTACAAGATTATGCAAAGATTTACTAAGCCTATAATAGAAAGATTCAGGGATTGCTTAGAAAATGATTTAGTGCATCTTATTATATGTTGTGTAAACCAGTGTTACTAATCTATAAAGTAAACAATGGTCCTTTGTTTTTAATTATAATAAACAGATCTATATTTTCTTATACTCTCTCAAGAAAGAAGCTGATTTCTTTTATTTTAAAGAACTTAGAATTTGTAGCAAGACAAACTTAATCAATAAAAATTAAGTGAGTTTTGAAATATTTTGTTTGTAGTGCTTGTTATTTTAATTCTGCTAACACAATATCTCTACAAACATTAACTGCTTTGTTCACCACAACCAAGTAAGTTTCAAAAAGGCTAAAAATTAAGAAAACACATTCACCCCCTCTGTGTTGCACTTAATATCTATCAAGTGATATCAGAGCAAAATATGAAAGAAAATAGATAAAGATCTTGGAGGTATGAGTGCACAAAAACTAAGTGGTATCAAGATATCAGCCTTTGACAGGGCCAACTATACACTATGGAAAAAGAAGATGATGCTGTTTATAAGGATGGCTAATTCATTATATATCCGGATTTTCAAGAATGGTCCTTTCACTCTCTTGGAAAGGGTTGAGGAATCTATAGATGGAGACATGGTCATCCCATCTCATTATGCCCCTAAAGACCCCTCAAAAAACACTAAAACTGAAAAAGAGAAAGTCTCTCTAGATAGTGGCTTGCAATTAATTCTGATAGAGTCACTGGATAATGTGATGTACAATAACATTGTCAACTGTGACACAGCCAAACAGATCTAGGAGAAAATAGAGATTCTGTGTGAGGGAACAGAGGAAGTTAAGTTCAAATCAAAGGAGGATATTGATGTCTCAGTATGAGGGTTTTATGGCCAAGCCTGTAATAACCCCAAATATTTTGGACTTTTTGTAAACCTTATGAAGAGTGATTTTGTTGATTATGCTGATTAAGAAAACTTTTCATGCCACACTATGTAGCAGTTCTTTTATTGATATTCTGAGATCTTATTAGTACTCTATATGGTATATAAGTGTATGTAAAGATCATCAGAATCCAAATTCGAACACTTTGATTTTTTCCGAAAATCCACCAGATACCGAAAGAATTGAGTATAAGGTAACATGATTAAAATGATTTAAATTCAATGATTATAAGAGATGATCATAAAAGGAATATAATACATAGAGAAAGGTTAGGGGAACCCAAGTAATAAGATCCCGTATATGATCCCTCAAACGATTAGCAAGAACGAATGATAAACGAGTCGTAAAATAATTAAATGACAAGTAATGCAAGAGAGATTAGTGCAAGGATTAAGGATGATAATCAAGTAATTAACCAAGGATTAGCATAAAAGATGCTTCCACCACCAAGTGATGACAAGTGGAAAATGATGAAGTCACCAAGGTGATGTCATGCTTAGTCACACTCTACTCACTTTAATCAACCAATTAATCACCCAAATATCCCATTCACTTCCATTTTCCACCACAAACACATTTAACAAAGTAAAACCCCTCCCAAAAACAATTTCTCTCGGCCTTCTTTATTTTTTAAGAGGAAAAATTCCAAAAATCAAGATCCAAGCTTTGTTAAATTACAAGGTAATTATCCAAGGCCCCTTATGATTAGTTATTTCTACCCTAGAAGTTTAAGCTCCAAATTCCTTCACAATCTCTTTTAATTAATCAAGGAAGAAGATTAGGAATAGTATTTTCATGTTACTAACTTTGTTTTCTTTGTTTTTTCTTTAAGATCCAAGCATTCCTAAGCTATCTCAAGGCTTCTTAAGGCTTCCTAGCTACTCTAATCACTCCAAGGAAGGTATAACACCTCCAAACCCTAACTTTACTTTGCGTATTAGGAATGTTTTTGATTGTTATAGTAATGAGAAGCATGATGCTTGTGTGTTTAGATTTTGGATTGGATTTGTAGTGATTTGGATGTTAGAATCTTGTTTAGAGTTAATGAAACTTAAGTATCGTTAGTAGTTCATGTTTGGGGTTGAATGAATTGGAAAATCTTGAGATTTAGGACTGATGTAGTAAGGTTTGGATGAGGGTTGGTTGTATTTTTGATTGTGAGTTGAATGGTGGTTATTTGGAGTGGTTTAAAACTTGATAATCGCGTAAACATAGCCGTCGTAATGCCCATTTTCATATAACTTCTTGTTCTTATTTTTCGGGACAGAGAACTAACTGTTGAATCTGAGACTTTTACATGTTTAGCTAGATTATGTCGTAAGCTTCATTTTGATATGTGGTTCACTTAAATCCAATGTACGGTTTAGGAGAAACGACCGTTTTAAGTAACGACGTTTCCTGAACGAACCATTTCCCCTCGCCTTACTTTGAAACCTTGGTTAAGGTCCTTAAATGACTAATTGGAGTATGGAACAATTATGTAAGCTTAATAGGTCAGCTGGTAGAGTATTCACAAAAGAGTCGCCTTAAAATTCTTAACGGTTAAATTATTAAAATGGTGGAGCCGAGGGTGCACGAGCGACTTATGTGAATCATTAAACGCAAAAGCGAACGTTAGGTTCTAATTGGTTAAAGACTAGTTTCTAAAGCGAGCGTGGTTTAATTCCAACTAATATGTTGTTTATAGGTTACCAGACTCACCCCAGGCCTTTTACCACCCCCAGTCGCTCATGCAAGTTTTCTACCCGTTACACTATTGTTGTGATGTATATATTTATTTGTGCATTATCTTGTGATAAGTGCATAGTTGTTATTAGCAAGTCTTGTGATATATTGGAGCATGTTGTTATGATACATATATGCATGTCTATTTCGTAATCTTGATATCTCATTGATGATTCAATTGATTATAACTGCATAATACCTATGCTAGAGATAAGCAGTACTTGCGTATACCCTTAGTATAGGGGACCCGGAGTTGAACGTTTTTCTAAACCGGGAGGCGATGTTTCCGAGTATATTATATATATATAATAGTTTTCAAAACTATTAATCGAATAAGGTTTATTCGATAGTTTTATTTAATGAATATTATTTTAAATATTTATTCGAGGACTTATGACTCCGCTTATTTTATTAAATAATATTCTTTATTTTCCTAAAGAATAATACTTCGATACTTGCCAAGTATTCAGAAAATAATTGATACTATCAAATCATTCTTACTTTAAATATTTCCAGAGATTATTATCAAACTTTATCAAAACTATTTTTGGAAAGTTAGAGCGGATCCCAAAACTCGTTTTCAAATTTAAGATCTTCCTTTCGAAGGGGATTTAAATACTCGCTCAAAAATCTGAGGGATTCGGCTCCTTGATGTATTTTTATATTCGCAACAAGGTTGCTGTTTTGATAAAAGAGTTTTTGATTACTTACCCAACACTCGGGAAGTAAAATTCTTGGCACAAGTTAATCCATTAACAGGCATCGCCTGGGAAATATCGGTGAGTTTTTCTTTCCAACTAGATACGACTTCTTGGTGGAGCCGTATCAACAAGTTTCCACTTGGGGAAAGGGGGACGAGCTTTATGTTTCAGAGTTATGGATTTCATCTGAACTAGGAGTGGCATAAGTGGTCGAGTGGCGCCGGCCCAGCCTTATTATATTGGCCCAAATGGCTCGAAAGTTCCGCTAAGACGGTCCATTCCTTAAGAGTACAGTGTTCGGTTGACAAGTAAATCCGACTGTTCTCCTCTACATGTAGAAAATGGTGGGGTTGCACTACTACGACTAATCATCGTAAGTGGTCTTCCTAGCGCGGCAAACTCCCGTAAAGAGTTCATTATCCAGTTAGGATATTTCTGTAACACTACACGGAGCATTTCGATCGAAAGGTTACGGATGGGTTATTACCGAAGCGTTGACAGGGTCAAATGGTTATAATGATGTTTCCCTCAAATGAAGTATCTCGTAACTTCATTTCTTTTAAACAATATTTCAAAGTTTGAATCTATTCAAGTTTTATATTGTAGTCTCATCTATATGATGAACCTTTGAAAACTTATTATACTTTGAACAGTGGTCGTTCAAGTAGTTTTCTAAATTGGTATAAGTATAGTGAAGTATTTGGTAACTTCATCTCCCTTTAAACTTATATTTAGTAAGTAATTATCTTACACTCGATAAAGATTTCCAGTAAGTTACCTATTTAGATACGTGCATTATTGATTACACTATATATTATCTTGCGAGCTGTTATGCTCACTCTTGCTTCATTTTTTCATCACACAACAACAGTTAGGAAAGATGGCCAGACTCCAGCAGACCCAACACAAGAGCGTGGGAAGCGTCCCACATCTTCCCGTTGATATCATAGCTGTTATAGTTGCAGAGGTAGATCTATCTGTAGACCAGGCACTCTACTTTTGGGAATCAATTATGTATAATTATAACTTGTGGTAGATAATGGCAATTAACTGTAAACTTATTAAGTAATCATCTTGGGTTGTAATAACTTTTAAATTATGGATTCAAGGACTGGTACTTATTTCAATTTCATCTCTGAGACTATAACGGGTTGTGGTGTGTGTTATTGTAAGGTCACAACATGAGGTTATTTATTTTTAATTAAGTTAAGTGATATTTATGGAAAGAAAGACAGTGACGACCCGGATCCCCGACCCCAAATCTGGGGGTGTTACAAAAGTGGTATCAGAGCTAAGCGTTATAAACCATAGAGATGATGCGACGATATAATAATAAACTCACAAAGATAATAAGAACTCTTGCCAAGTTCATGGTCGGACTACTTAAAGTAGCACTGACAGTTAAAACCCTTACGGGAACCCTTATAAGTATCATGATAGTAACTTAGCTCGTTTAATGTGTAGGCGCATGAGATAGAGGACCCAGAGATGTTCGAGCGTGAGCATGATGAGGCACTGCTAGATGCCGAGGATCGGGAGGAGCCTGAGGAGGAGGAGATGGATGAGGAGGACCCCTCAGAGGAGTCAGAGACAGAGGTTATTGCGATTTCAGATGAGGAGGACCCGGATGAGGTCCCAATAGCTGAGGAGCATGTCGGAGCTATAGTGGAGTATACTGGTACCCCTCTACCCTCACTCCCCGTGGTCAGAGCTCCTACCCCTCCACCACTATCTTGGAGCCCCTATGATGACAGCTCTGAGACCCATACTCCCGAGCCTAGGCAGACCGAGGAGGGACCCCCAGCGGCTCCGGATTCACCACCTCTCGACCCTGCCCATAGGCAGTCTTTGTTAGCTCACGGCTATGTTCAGGATGTTCTGAGGACTCGAGTGGCTGTTGCTGAGGCCCGACTGAATGAGGCCAAGAGAGGGTTGGATGTAGAGAGAGCTGGTAGGCGTGCACGAGCTCATGAGGCTAGAGCTACCATACCCCGAACCCTGAGGAGAGAGCTGACTGGGATAGAGCTTATGACCCGTGCGAGGCTCCGATCACTTCATGGAGGTAGACATGGCAGGATATCCAGGAGGCAGGCTGATTACACTTTCCGTCGTGTGATGGAGAGAGTGTGGGAGTTGACCCGCTCTGGTGATTGATTCAGGACCAGTGATGTGGTAGTCTAGTCGTGTAGTTAGTCGAGGCCATAGTAAGAGCTAATTTTCCGGGATAGTTGACTTGTATATAATATCCCTTTCTCTGACTAGACAGATAGACTCATGTATTTCACTTTTGGGCAGATGACTGTAGCACTGTTGTACTTTTGACCAGATCAAACTATGTATTTCTCGCATTATGTATATATTTGTTTCCTTTCAGTTCAGTTCCTTAGTGACGAGATCACTGTCTTTATCGTTATTATTACTGCACTTCTTATTAAAACTGTCATAATATAATAGAATTATGAGATACGTTCTCCCCATTATAGAAACTGTGCAAGGCACAATCTTATATATGATTGTGACCTAACGTTGAATTTTCCCAAAATTTATCAGTATCATGCCGCCAAGAAGGATTGGAACTAGGGCGAACCCTGGGTCTGAGGACCAGGGAACCTATAACCAAGATGGTAGGAACCAAGAACACAGTGAAGAGGAAGATGAGGATTATGTTGAACAGGATGACTCCCAGTATGAAGACGAGGAGGAAATATATGATGTTGAAGGATTTGAGATAGAGGCTGAAGAAGGAGAAGCTGAGGTTGAGAAATAAGTACCAAACCCAGGCATGGATCCCATGGGGCAGTTCATGCAACTACTAAGGCAGAATTTGGAACGTCAACCCAACCCACCCCCTCAAGAAAATAACAATGTTATGGCAAACTCTTTCAGGGCTTTCAAGTCGCTTAAGCCCCCTGAGTTCCACGGATCAGCCTACCCAGTTGAGGCAAAGGCATGGCTAAAGGAAATGGAGAAATCCTTTAAGATTATGAGTACCGATGAGGCACAGAAGACTGTATTTGCTACCTACCTTCTGAAAGAAGAGGCCAACTACTGGTGGGAGGCCAAGAAAAACCTGGAGACAGATGCTATTATAACCTGGGAAAGGTTCAGTCAATTGTTTTTGGGAAAATATTTCCCGAGGTTTATGGAGAACCAGATGGAGCTAAAGTTCTTAGAACTAAAGCAGAATAACTTATCTGTAGCAGAGTACGAAGCAAAATTTACTGAGTTATCAAGGTTTGTGCCGGAGTTTGTGAGCATCGAGGAAAAGAAAGCTAGGAGGTTTCAGCAGGGACTGAAACCATGGATTTAGAATAGGGTGGCAATCCTTGAGCTTATAGATTATGCCACTCTGGTGCAAAAGACAACAATTGCAGAAGCCGGAAGTGAACAGATGCAGAAGGAAAGAAAGAAGAAAGGAATAAAGAGGAAAAGAATGAGCATGGGCGGAGGTCCCGCAGGAGGGAGCTTCCCAACTAGATTTAATTGAGGAGCAGTGTCCCTACCAGGAAGGAGTAATGGGTTTAAGCGGCCCGTAAGTGTGAATGTGAGCCAGAGCGGTGAGAAGTCAGGAATGTCCTATTCCAAACAGTCTCGACCCCCATTGCCAGCCTGTAACCTAAAGTTCTTCATAGTTCTTTCTGACCACCTTGAACAGAAGATATTAGCCATTAGAAAAGGAAGAGATTTGAGCAGAATGACACTGGAGGTGCTGTATGGAATCTTGAAGACAAATGAACTTGAAATGTTACCAAGAAAGTCATTAAGGGCAAATCAAGGACATGTGTTTGATGGATCCCGTGCCTTGGTTGTTAATGACAATGAAGCAAGTGAAGATGAACACACTACTAGAAAAACGTCAATAGACATCGGCTAAAAACCGATGTCTATAAATGCAAAAATCCGATGTCTTCGTGGGTGATGTTAAAGACCCCCCCCCATTTAACATCAGTTTTAAACTGATGTTAAATACAACATATAACATCAGTTCTTTGTTTAAAACCGATTTCTGTATCTTGATATTAAATTTCTCATGCATATCTAATCTTTATATATCATCATAATATGATATTTTTATCAATTTAAATATATGTGAGCTAAGAAAAATCTTTCAATTTAACCAGTAAACTGATGTTACTAGTACCAGTAACAATAGTTTTCATCAAAAACCGATGTGAACAATACCTTTGACATCGGTTCTTAATTGGTAACCGATATCTATTTGTAACAAACTGATGTCTATAATGCTCAGTAACATCAGTTTTTTATTTCAAGATTTTTTTTGCTATAGTATTTAACATCGGTTTTTACTGATGTCAATGGTCAACGAGAACTGATGTATTAAGTTTTGATAGACATCATTTTCCATTGTAATGATGTTTATACCTGTTTTATTAATGCACATTTTAAAAATATAGATTCCAAAAACCAATGAACTACCAAAACCAATTGCTGCACAATACTAGTTATCCATAAATCTAACAACCAATATTCAAACATCCGGTACAATAGATTCATCTAATCCAAATATCAAGTATTACACATATCCATCCATATATTATACTACTGTCTATACAAAGAATTTGACTTGGTACCGACAATAGCGTGAAAAATATCATTTGAGGAACGCCTTTGTTCTTCTGCATCTTTCCACTTTTTAGTAAAGCTCCTGTAACATCTGGTTCCGTATGATGATAATAAGTTTTTGACAGACCTGAGAGGATTAATTTTGTTGTAGAATACTTCAAGCTATTAAAACAATAACAAATAACTATCCTAAATCAACAGAAACAAAGAAAAACACCAAAAAAGCATGACATTCACCTGCCGCTTTACTGTCTTAAGACTAGTTGCTAGTTGATGCTTATGATTGTTTACCGACACAAGTAGCCTATGGTCAGGATTACGGGTTTCTTGAGCAAGACTTTGCCAACACTTCTTCCTGTAATTGTTAAGCTGGCAAGATAGAAGGTTAGAAACTACTACACAAAAAAAGTAAGTTTACATATAAGCTGATAATAAGAAAACTTAATAGTTCAGGGATACCTGTTCCTGTGGTATCTTCTCAAAACAAAATTTTTTGGTTCATATAGTTTCAGCTTCTTCAGCAGCTGGTAGAACAAGGGTTCGGATACTCAGGAAAGCCAATAATTTCTCGATGCATGAGAACAATAATTGAAAATAGCCCTGTGCAAATGTTATATACATAAATTGGGAAATAGTATTTGTGATTAAAACATGACTAAAATATCAGAAACTCCATATTTAAAAAAGGAGGAAAATCATTGGCTTCCAACTCATAAAAACTTTTAATAACATTAGTAGTCAAAGTGTATACTAGAATATATAATAGAATCAACTGATCAGCAGCAATTGTTTCAAGCTATAAAAAAAGGTTTATCTGACAACAAAATGCAACATCTTGTTTAGGCTATCTTCAAACTAACCTTGCCCTGGTTTTCCTTGGTAGTTGCAACCAACGGGAGTTCTGCTAAGTCACGTCCAAAAATTCGAAGAAGTCCAGCAGATACCACAGTAGAGCTGCATGATATAATAGAGCTTCAATAAAAACTAATGGCACTAATATGAGACACAAAAGGAATATGCAAAAATTACATACTTGACTGTCAAGATTGCACAGTACATTCCACTCAAGTCTTGGCCCCTTATATTCCTTCTACAAGATTCAACATAACCACAAAAACGGTAAGAAGATTACACAATGGAACAAGGTACTGAATGAAATAAACCTTCCAGGTTATGGTGACTGTGATGCTTACCCATAAACCATTGATGGGATATAATCACGTCCTGATAATACATCAACTATAGGGTCGAAATTCTCCTGCAAATTAGGTAGTTGAAGTCAGAGAAAATATAACAAAATGTTTTTTTGCAAGGTTACTGCCTTATTATTTAACGCCGAATATGCATTCAAGCCCAAAGAAATAACTAAAATATAACAAAGCATGGTAGCCTTACTACTGTTGTTATGTTCATATTGCATTGTATAGTTATCTTTGATAATAACTGAAACTTTGAGAATCATCACAGTCATCCAACAAAACCAATTAACAGTTACATTTATTTCAGGTAATTAATCGTATTATAAATCTACACAGTCTGAAAATAGCAGAAAATGCAGGACATATTTTTGATAAATAGATGAGGGAGTAACACAACATACTGTTTCCCCATATATAGTTCACAGCATTCGGTAAACATTAATTTTGATGCATTCGCATCTGATAATATATCACACTATGTCAATACGTACTTGTGCTGCAGCAATTATATGGTAAGGACAACTCAACTATTTCAGATTATATACAATAGCAGAGTAAGTAGCTAAGAAAGTAGAAACATTGAACTAAAACTTGCAAGAAACAAGCAGAGCAAATGAAGACCCAACACAAGCCCATGCAAAAATATTAAATAATCCAAATTAAAGTTACTAAACAAATAGCAAACAATATTGGAGCAGTCACGATACCCTGCATAGTTACAGCAGATTACTATGCAAGCATACAAAGATGCAGCTTTCATTGAGAAGAAAGTAAGCAATCTAGCACAGTGTCAAGTGTGTACATGCTTAAAAAGTATTTGTATATATAACGGGACTCTAAAAAGACACTGACCTAGTGGGAATACAAAAAATACCCCTACATTGGACTACTATATACAGGCATTCTTATAAAGAATCAAACTCTAAACATATACAACTTTCAACAAAAAATAGAAGAATGATTACATGGCATATATCAGACAAGGAACCCTTTCCCAGAGAAGATGATGTCCCCGTGAAATCAAGAACGTCATCTATTAAGTGAAATGCCAAACCCTGCGCAAGAAAAAGACACAAAATGGATTACCAAACATATTACTGGACCAATATATTATTGTACATACAATATAGATTAACCAAAGCAGTATGGTAAAAAGTGATGAGATGTTCTAATACTAAATTGGAACGCAAAAGACAGCCTGCCTGATGCAGCCTCATGCTTTTATTTTATAATTATTAAGAAATCATCTGTAATGAAAATCAATAAATTTATACTTTGAAACTATTATAGGAAGTTCACTGTTTAATCTGCTTTTAAACTCTCAATTCTTGACTATACACCCACTGGGTAAAGTGATGGTCACTCGTGCTTTAGCAGAGAGCTTTCATGTACTCCAATAACTTCTACTTGAAAACACAATACATAAGTGATATGAATTACAGAATTGGAGCAGCAATAAGAATGGATTACATACAAGATTTTTTCCATAATCAAATGCCAACATCGAAACTTAAGATGTCTTCCCTGCAAGAAGTGCAATTGCTTTACAACTGTTTGAAATCATTGACGCAGTCTTGTAATATGTCTTTTGCAGATAGTACTCCATACTGCAGAAAAAAAATGAGTTCACATCATTATTCTTAGAAAAGCATTAAACATGCAGTAAAGAAACTATCTACTATAACATTGTATAAGTACTATAAATGAAGGCTTTTACGCAGCTTTGTACAAATTGAAGTTCGAGAATTCAACACGAGAGCTAATAAGCAAAAATATTAAATAGTCCAAATTAAAGTTACTAAACTCCCTCAATCTCAGCTACTAAACAAAATATCAAAGAAAACGCGTAAACTAAATTCACATTAATGCAATAACATCATTTTTCTCTTTCATATATTCATAAACAACTTTCCATTCAAATTCAAAGAGCGATCGAGACAACAATAAAACAATTTAAAAAAATAACCCAATTTAGAGTAAAATGCTCAATCTAACATGCATAATTAAAAAAATCACTAAACTAATTAAAAAATACAAAATTTGGATTTCAAATTTAAACCCCCAATTCTAAAATTAGGGTTTGAAGTTTACCGAATTCAAGTTTTAACCACCGACTTAGATTTAACCTCAATCTTAGCTTTAAACCTTGACTCGGACTTTAAACTCCGACTCGAACAACCTTCTACGACCCTTTAAATTTTGACGAGAGCACATAGAGAGATATAGAGAGATAGAGAGAGAGA
The DNA here is from genome assembly GCF_009905375.1 of Apium graveolens. Lineage (NCBI taxonomy): Eukaryota > Viridiplantae > Streptophyta > Magnoliopsida > Apiales > Apiaceae > Apium > Apium graveolens. The sequence goes on from NC_133652.1 coordinate 229,032,397, forward strand.
GAGAGAGATGGAGAGCATAGTCAAGAAAGAGAGAGAGAGAGAGAGAGAGAGAGATGGAGAGCTGTTCTTTCAGTCGACAAAAGTGAGAGAGGAAAGAAATGAGATTTGGTTTTGTTTGGTTTTATGTTTTATGTTTTACGATTTAAGAGTGTATGAATTTTCATTTTAATTTTATTTTAATGTTATATTGAAAAGAGGGGGATCTATGACTTGAAATTTTGCTAAGGCAAAAAATGAGGGGGAAATTTTTAAGAGGGAATGAATTATTTGGTTAAGGGGGGAAAGGGGGAGGCGCGCTTGAATTTTTTTTTAAAATAGACTTATAACATCGGTTGGTCTAAGAAACCGATATGTATCTTACAAAAAGACATCGGTTGAATAAAACAGATGTAAAAATCACCTTTTACATCGGTGCCAACAGCAACCAATGTTTAAGAGGCGATGTCTATTCTACTTTTTCTAGTAGTGACAAGATGCACAGGCTCTGTGGAGCAAAAGAGCAAAAGACCTCAAAAGCAAGTTATTTTGGAGCTGGAGGAAGATGAGTATTGTACCCTTGATGAGCTGGATAAAATGGATCAATATATGGATTACCTGGATAGAACTCTAAAATTAGGGTCAAAAAGCCAAAGTTTTCGAAGAACAAGGGACAGTCCTCCAACAACAACAACCGAAAGTCAAAAACACAGTTTAACTTAGCTAACAAAGGAGGTTACAAAACTGGATCTATTGACAGATCAAAGATAAGGTGTTTCAATTGTGATGAATTGGGCCACTTTGCTACTGTAAGTCATATGTCATAGCCTATTTGTATATTCGAGGATTCAACTCAACTCAAATAAGAATGTAATAAGTAAATAGTGGATCGACCATCAGAGAGATCTCGCAAAGTAATATCTGTCAAAGGATTCAGAAACAAGGTTCATCTACAGACTTGAGGAGTTAATTCACTGGAAGAAGTTCAAGAAGTTGATCATGCCTCAGTGATATAAATCAAGATCGTGGATTTAATCAAGTGACAGAGATCTCGTCAAGGTATCAATAAATTACAAGGATTTAATCTGAAGAAAATCAAAGTGTCAAAGTCAAGACATGAAGAAACGTCACGGAAGTTAGTCACTCATGAACCAGACAGTACATCGAGTATCAACGTTGAAGTGGTGGAATTGATTCATAATTTTCAGTGATTTTCAGAAGATTTGCAGAAGAATGGTTGCTGCTCAAGACTAGAATTAATTCTCTATTAATTAATTAAGTCATCTAATTTAATTAAGAAAATAAATTATATCTGCGAAGAATAATTTATTTATTAATTGAATTAATTGATTAATTAATTCTGAATTAATTCTAGGAATTTTCAGAAGTTTAATTGGATTAAATTCAAGCATTAAATCAGCAAGACAATTGAAAATGAACTAGCATGACAATCTGGATTGTCATACCGATTGTCATGCTAGGCCATTTTCAATAGTCTCACCGAAAGTTACACTAGGAGGAGGATTGTCTTGCTAGTTCATTCTGATTGTCATGCTAGTTCATTCTGATTGTCATGCTAGTTCATTCAGATTGTCTTGCTAGTTCAATCCATTGTCCTACCGATTGTCTTGCTGAGCTCAGGATTGTCTTGCCAGTTCAATTCTATTATGTTGATTAAAAGAAGCAGACAAGCAGCAGATCATTTATCCATCCAATACACAAGTCAAAAACAAGAACACAGCAGCCGCAGCAAATATTTCATTTTTCATCTGCTTACTTCAAGATTAAATTTCTAGTTTGTAAAGTTAAATCCAATCAACTAGAAATCATTCTCTTGTTCTTGTGTAACAATCTAGCGGATCAAAATCCCTAGAACTTAATCTCAAATCGCGTTTAGCATTTGATTCTAATTATTACAAAAATAGAAAAAGTTCATGTCGAATTTATTCTAAATTTGTGATAATTAATTTGAGATTAATTCCTTGTAATCGATACAGTTGTTGTAACACCTTTCAAGTTTAATAATATTTTTATTTAACTTGAATTTTGTTTCACATTTTTTATTCCGCATTTAATTCGATTATTCGGTACTGTTTGTATTCAACCCCCCCTTCTACAAACACATTGGGACCCAATAATTGGTATCAGAGCCTTCTGATTAACGAACAAATCAAGATCCTAGACTTTTGTGATTTTTCAACTCCTTGAATTTTTATTTATTCAAAAATTCATAATGACTTCACATAAAGTTGGAACCGTTAAAATTCCACAATTTGATAAAGAGAATTATATCATGTGGAAGAAGAAGATGCTATTATTTTTACAAGTTGCAAATCCCAAATATTCAAACTTGTTAAAGAAGGGTATAAAAACTCCGATGGTTATTGAACCGGAGGTAATAATAGATGGTGTGGTGACTACTGAAGCTAGAACCTATCCAAAATAGCCTGAAGATTTTACTCCTGCTGAGAAGGAAGATTTTACTTCAATTAATATTAATTGATTCCCTTGATCCCTTGATGAACAGACATGTGATGAACTGTAAAAATTCCAAACACATGTGGGAAACTATTGAGGTGATTATTGAAGGCACAGAGGAAGTTAGGGAGAACAAGTTGGAAATCCTAACCTCTGAATATGAACATTTCAAATCAAATCCAGGAGAAGGAATTACTGAAGTGTTTGAGAGGTACAATGCGTTGATCAACAACCTGAACATCAATGGAAAGTATTATTCAATCAGGGAGGTCAACAAAAAGTTCCTTTTAACACTGCCAGCTCATCTTGAACATAGAATCACTGCCATTAGAGAAGCTAGAGATCTGAGTGAGATTTCTTTGGACAGGCTCTATGGAGTGTTAAAAACCTATGAGTTGGAGCAGATTCAACAGAAGGAAGTCTACGGGAAGGATAGAATGGTCAGCACATCTACTGCACTTGTAGCTGAAGGTCAACAACAACAACAATCTCAACAGTTAGAAAGAATGGTACAGTTGTCCAAGGGTGAGGAAAATGAGTTAGTAGCAGAATATGATCCTCCTACTACAAATTAATCAAGTGATGATTTTTATTCCTTGGAAGAGCTGGAGCAATTGGAAGATGAATCAATGGCCCAAATTGTCAAGAGATTCTCCCATGTCAGATTCAGGAGGAATCCCAAGCTTAAGTACAAGTCCAACTACAACAAATTCCAGAAAGGTGGATCTTCATCCTCTAACACCAGCAGTGGTGGGTACAAAACAGGGATGGTTGATCGAAGCACCATTAGATGCTATAACTGCAATGAGTTGGGACACTTTGCCACAGAATGTAGGAAGCCAAAGCAAGTAAGAAAGAACTCTGAAAGGGCTTATCTGGCAAAGGGAAGAAGCTGGGATGATACTGACAGTGAAGATGAAGATGAAGGAAATCTTGCTCTTATGGCTATTGATGGAAAAGCTTCATCGTCAAGAATAGAGGTAAAACTTTCTGATGCTGAAATGGTTTATCATCTAAGAGGTAACTTAGATTGTGCACGTCGTGATAATGAACTGTTAAGTTTACAGATCACAGACCTTGAGAAAGAGGTCAATGAATTAAGACTTGTGCACATTAATCAAGACAAATTAAAAGAACAGGTATCTTTTCTAGAGAATAGAGTTGACTGTTATAGAAAACTCGAAACTATTCTCAAAGACAAGATCACCGGTCTTGAGACTAAGGTTAGAGCCTACTTCAATTCTTGTTCGAAGGCTAAAGAGTTCTACAGTAAGCAAGCTGTTAATCAAACATCTGGAATATGATATGATTACAATGCTGCTATTGGAGAATTAGGCATAAACTCCCCTCCTCGTGTCTGTGCTAAAGGGAGGGAAGTACCACATGTGCTTAAGGGTGTTGATGAACCCCTCTATAAAGCATCAATTGCTGAACCATTTGATGCGACCTCTTCTGTTATTCAAGAGGAAATACGTGCTGAGGATCATGCTAATGAGAAGATTGTTTCCAAGTCAAGTGAGTCGAAAGTTCCAGTCAAAGTTGTGAAAGCAACTGAGACTAACTCAGACACACATGAGTTGGATAACAATAATGCCATGTCTACCATGCATAAATTGCCTGCTGTTAATCACTCTCATAAAGCATGTGGTGTTGCTAATTGTATGTCTTGTGCTTTTAATATGATGTATGCTTATTTTAATGGTAAGCATGTGTCTAATGATAAGACTACTCCTCGTCAGCATGTGAATAACAAGAAGCATGATAGGTCTAAGACTGCCAGTCCTTCGAAGGCTAGAAAGGAGACATTTATGCCTAAGCTTAAACAGAAATTTGTTAAGGCTATTTACAAGGTCAAATGTTCAGTCATTGAGAAAGTTGAGACAATTAAAATTAAAAATGTTGTTTTGCCTGACAAAGGACAGTTCTACAAGTATGCCGGGCCCAACCAAGTTTGGGTTCCGAAGAAGGTCTAATCCATTTGTAGTGCAGGGCATTAAACAAGTATAACCGGTAGTGTGGATTCTTGACACTGGATCATCAAGACATATGACCGGAGATAGAGCCCTGCTATCAAATGTGGTTGAGAAAGCTGGCCCCATGGTTACCTTTGGAGATAACAGCAAAGGTTTATCTGAGGGATATGGCTGTTTGCAAGCTGGGAATGTTATCATTGTAATTTTGTATATTGTGCTAGGTTATTATCAGGAAGCAGTATCTAACATATAGCACCAGTGACGAGACTTGAGAATATTACGACATATCAAGCACCTGCTGCACATTACACTTGGAATTGTACTCTAGTAAGATGTGTACAAGTGTACTCCTGATTGGTGAGTTAAAAGAGGAAGTCAGTGCACCACAGTTCATGGACTTTGCAGCTGCAGATCTATTGGACTATGCAATCTCTTCTTCACAATCTCACTTTAGGTTGGTATGAACTAGTATACTGCTCAAGCAATCGTCAAGGACATGGTATGGCACTCTAACAGAAGTTATAATTTTATATGAATAAGTAGAGTCGTCATATTAATAACTATCTTATCACTAATCACAATCATATTGTTTTATATGTGCAGTGATATATTAGTTATGCAACATAACAATTAGTATCTAAAGTACTTGACAAGTATCGGTCAATGATATCTTGTTAACATTATGTTGCAGATATTTGTAAGCTTTTGACATGAATGAGAATTACTTAGACTTTACCCTAAGTGATCAATGTTTTATCAAAAACTCATTCATATTGAAAAACAAAATCAAACTTCTTTCTACATTAGTGATTTCTTATTTCATGTAAAATCTTTTGAAATCACTATTGTAAATCATTTTCTCTCTATTACCATATATTCTGTGTTACAGGTTCAGTCTCCAATGACTTTCTTTCATTGACAGTCATGAGGTTAAAAACCCACAACGTCTATCCCAGACTGTAAAGACAAACACAAAAACAGAACCAACCAACACTCTCTTACCACTAAATGTAGTATGAATGAGCGTGAGGGAGATAGTGCCTAGTGCACTAAATAAGGAAGGTTCTGTAGTCAACCCAGTAGCTCTGTCTCATACATAGATGAGTAGTATTTAAACCGAGACAACTGCTAGCCCCCATACATCTTCTCAAAAAGATGTAATGGCTGAAAAGGCACAAAAACAGTTACTAGATTCATTCTCTCAACAGGGTGAGTCTATTGAATTTTGCCTGTCGGCCAAGGTATCCAATGTAGTGTCACCACTTCAAACATAAACAATTCTTGATGCACAAGGAGAGGTTACACACACAAAGGATGAGTTGACGGAAACAAGAGTTTCGACCATTTTAAGGTCAGATTCGATTGTTCAAGGTTCGTTAGTGGACCAATTGCCTTTACAGGTGTTAGGAGAGGATACTGATCCAAAAGCCATATGTCAGTGGTCAGTGTCTACCTCCCCAGGCTTAAATCCCCTGGATGCATCTGCGGATAGTGGATCTGACATAGGTGCAGATCGGCAACTTGTTGACAATGATTCAGATATTACCTGATAAGTCACAAGGAAGTGTCTTCACAGACATTAGAAGGGAACTTTGATCTTTATGCTAAAATCGTTGGATCATTGTTTACCTTCCCAGAATTCAAATCTGGAACCCTAAAAGGGAAACTAGCAACTTGTAGATTATGACTCAGATTTATCTGACGAGTTTAACAAGGATGGGGATTTGCGAACTCCCATTGCACCACCTATGACCTCCTTAAGGATGGCTAAGGTGATTTTCCTTGCAGGTACAGCTGGATTATGGAGCTATGAGAGGAGTGATACACTTGTGAGAATGAGTGTAAACACGAGTGGAGAGAAGAGTGAAACACATGTGAGGTACACTAAAACACAATCACACACTCACAGTGAGGAAGAAAGAGAAACTACTTGTTATTTCTTTTCCATCCAAGTGAAATATGAGAACTCCTTCAGACGATGGCATACATTCCTTCTTTAAGGGGGAGATAAAAGCTTAAGTAATAGTTTGGAGGATTCCTCAACTAAGGGGGAGAAATAGCAGGGAGGAAGAAAAAGATCCTATATGTACACTACACCACACCATTGTTGTTTGTAACTACGGATCCTATTGTACGGGAGAGGTGGTAAACACAAGGTGATTTCCTAGTAAGGGAAGAAGCTGTTAGGGGAGTACCATTGGTTTTTATCTGCGGATCCTACTGTACGGGAGAGGTGGTAAAACGAAGGTGATCTTCTTTAATCAGTTGATTCTCATAGGGGGAGAAGCAAGAGATATGGGCTTCTCAACAGGAAATGTGGTTGTACAAATGAAGATGAAACTACTTGATATGTTCAGTCTAGAGGAACATCTACTTGGAATCTGGAAAATGTTAAATCTCATCCAGAACTTTTCTGCTATTTACTTTGCATGTATGTTTATATCTTTTTCTTATTTGTTAGTTGAGTTATCCTCTAGGTATTTGTGTGTTATTGTCTAACAAACAAATAGGGGGAGATTGTAAGTCATATGTCATAGCCTATTTGTATATTCGAGGATTCAACTCAACTCAAATAAGAATGTAATAAGTAAATAGTGGATCGACCGTCAGAGAGATCTCGCAAAGTAATATCTGTCAAAGGATTCAGAAACAAGGTTCATCTACAGACTTGAGGAGTTAATTCACTGGAAGAAGTTCAAGAAGTTGATCATGCCTCAGTGATATAAATCAAGATCGTGGATTTAATCAAGTGACAGAGATCTCGTCAAGGTATCAATAAATTACAAGGATTTAATCTGAAGAAAATCAAAGTGTCAAAGTCAAGACATGAAGAAACGTCACGGAAGTTAGTCAGTCATGAACCAGACAGTACATCGAGTGTCAACGTTGAAGTGGTGGAATTGATTCATAATTTTCAGTGATTTTCAGAAGATTTGCAGAAGAATGGTTGCTGCTCAAGACTAGAATTAATTCTCTATTAATTAATTAAGTCATCTAATTTAATTAAGAAAATAAATTATATCTGCGAAGAATAATTTATTTATTAATTGAATTAATTGATTAATTAATTCTGAATTAATTCTAGGAATTTTCAGAAGTTTAATTGGATTAAATTCAAGCATTAAATCAGCAAGACAATTGAAAATGAACTAGCATGACAATCTGGATTGTCATACCGATTGTCATGCTAGGCCATTTTCAATAGTCTCACCGAAAGTTACATTAGGAGGAGGATTGTCTTGCTAGTTCATTCTGATTGTCATGCTAGTTCATTCTGATTGTCATGCTAGTTCATTCAGATTGTCTTGCTAGTTCAATCCATTGTCCTACCGATTGTCTTGCTGAGCTCAGGATTGTCTTGCCAGTTCAATTCTATTATGTTGATTAAAAGAAGCAGACAAGCAGCAGATCATTTATCCATCCAATACACAAGTCAAAAACAAGAACACAGCAGCCGCAGCAAATATTTCATTTTTCATCTGCTTACTTCAAGATTAAATTTCTAGTTTGTAAAGTTAAATCCAATCAACTAGAAATCATTCTCTTGTTCTTGTGTAACAATCTAGCGGATCAAAATCCCTAGAACTTAATCTCAAATCGCGTTTAGCATTTGATTCTAATTATTACAAAAATAGAAAAAGTTCATGTCGAATTTATTCTAAATTTGTGATAATTAATTTGAGATTAATTCCTTGTAATCGATACAGTTGTTGTAACACCTTTCAAGTTTAATAATATTTTTATTTAACTTGAATTTTGTTTCACATTTTTTATTCCGCATTTAATTCGATTATTCGGTACTGTTTGTATTCAACCCCCCCTTCTACAAACACATTGGGACCCAACAGCTACTGAATGCAGGACGTCAAAGAAGGTGAAAAAGGACAAAGCCTATTTGGAATTGGAGGCCAAATATGAAGCTATCTTATATAAGCAATAGGGCAAAGCTTATGTTACTGAAGAAAAAAGTTGGGATGACTCTAATGAGGATGAAGACAAAGAAGAATTTGGAAACTATGCTCTCATGGCTCTTGAGCATGGAGAATCATTCACTTCAAAAATAGAGGTACCAACTCTAAACATTATTGATTTAGATGCTAGTCAATACAAGGAAACTGTTGAAAAGATGAGTGGAAAGATGTTACATATATACACAAGCATGGCGGTAGCTATTGAGGAAGTGAGTAGGTTGTCAAAACTAAATGAGAAGCTTGAGATTGAGAAATAAGATTTAGAACTGCTGCTTGTTGAACTTGAAATTGTCAATCAAGAAAATGAATATTTGAAGAACAAGCTGAAGTGTGCTAGTGAAATAGAAGCTGTATTGAGGGAAAAGATAGAGAAGAATAAGGTGAAACTGAAATCTTTCAGGAATGCATCTGAGCTAGTTGGTCAGTACCATGAGAAAAACTATGTGCTAACATAGCTATTGGTTTGGACTATGATGTTTTGAATAACACTAAAAAGTATAAAGGTGACAAAGGAAAAGCAATTGCAAAAAAGGGTGTCCCGGCTACGTTGAGAAAAGTTGATGCACCTTTGTTCAAGGCATGTGAAATCAATTTCAGTGAAGTTGAGTTAGTCATCAAGAAAGAGCTTGCAGATGAAGACAATGAGAAGAATGGTACTGAAATAACTCCAACTCCTAAAATTGAAAAGAAGCCCATGGTAAATCAAGGTTATGAGAATCCAATCAAGGAAATCAAGTCTGAAAAATCAGTAAAGCAAAAGAAGAATAGGAATGGAAAAATTGGAGTGAACAAGAGCAACAACTTTACATTTGTTGCAGATGCTCCCAGGAAGCAATGTGAAAAATGTGGCTCTACAAGTCATCTAACTCACCTTTGCAAAAAGGCTGTTAGTGAGTCAAAAGAGGGAGCCTGCAAATACAATGAAGTAAAGTCTGAAGATCACTATTCCTTCTGTGACAAATTTGATTGCATTCCTTGCAACATAAAAGTAATGACAAGCTGTTATAGATTGAGAATGAATCTCAAAGAGGCAAAAACTGATTCTACAGCCAAGAAGGAAACTACAAAGAAAAATTTAAACACTATTATTTCTGAATCATCAAATTCTACTTCGGCACATTCTGTTAACAAGAAGAAAGTACCCAACTCTGCTTGATTAGCTAAACACACTTAATCCTCATTGTGTACAGGGAAAAGATAAGAAGGTCATATGGATCATAGAAAGTGGATGCTCCGGGCATATGACATGTGATAAGCCCTGCTTTCACAATTTGAGAAGATGGCTAGCCCATTAGTGACTTTTGGAGACAATAGCAAAGGTTTCACAATGGGATATGGCAATTTGGTTTCTGGAAATATTGTCATTGAAGATGTAGCACTGGTAGCTGGTCTTCAGGTGAATCTCCTGAGCGTCAGCCAATTCACAGATAAAGGATTCAAGGTTTCATTTGACGAAGGAGAATACTCAATTATTAGCAAAAAGATTGGTGAAGTTGCTTTGAAAGGAGCAAGAAAGGCAAGCTTGTTTATTGCAGATTTATACTCAACAAATAAGGATGGAATATGCTGCTTCTACACCAAGGCATCTGTTGAGCAAAGCAAGTTGTGGCACAAAAAGTTCTCTCGCCTAAATTACAAATCTATCAATATCCTGCTAAAAAAGGAGTTAGTGAGAGACATGCCAAACTTGAAGTTTTCTCAAAATGAAGTTTGTGAGGCTTGTCAAAAAGGCAAAATGAAGAGATCTAGTTACAAGAGCAAAATTGTGACTTCTATAAGTGCACATTTCCAACTCATTCACATGGATCTGTTTGGACTAGTTAATGTCTAATTAATTTCAAGGGAGAAATATGCACTTATGATGGTGGATGACTACTCAAGGTACACACGGGTAGAATTTATGCATTATAAGGATGAAACTCCATACATCATTATTGAACACATCAAGAAGATTGAAAAGTAGGCCGAAGGTCAAAATTGTGTAAAAATATTGAGGAGGGATAATGGCATATAATTCAGAAATGCAACTTTAACTGAATTCTGCAAGTACAAGGGCATTTTTCAAGAATTCTCAGCAGTTAGAACACCACAGCAAAATGGGGTAGTTGAAAAAAAAGAACATAACCTTGGTTGAGGCTGCTAGAACAATGTTGCAAGATGCCAACAAGTTTTTGGGAAGAAGCTATCAACATTGTATGCTACACTCAAAACAGATACCTCATCAACAAAAATCATGGCAAATCACCCTACTCAATCTTATCAAAAAGGAAGCCTACTGTGTAGGATCTGCATGTGTTTGGAAGCAAGTGTTATGTTCTAAAACACAACTCTGAATATGTGAGAAAATTTGACTTTAAAGTTTTTGAAGCAATTTTTCTGGGTAATTCATTAGAAACAACTGCTTATAAAGTCTATGTGATTGACAAAAGAAAATTGTGGAAAGCACATATGTGACTTTTGATGATGACAAGTGTCCAGGCTTGGAATGCCTTGATGAAAATGAAGCTGAATCCCTAAAGTTTAAAAATCTTAACATTGATAGTGATTCTAAAGATGAAGCTGAAGTCAACACAAGCAACATAATGAATGAAGATTGAACTAAACAAGTGAATTATGAGAATGGAAGCTCATCTCAAACACCTGAATTTGATAGCACAAACTCAAGGGGAGAAAGATGAGAAAGTTCTGTAAGTCATGCCAATGATGAAGAAAATGCGGAAAATTTAATTCAACAAACTCACACTAGAAAATGAGATAGGAGTCACACAAGATAAATAATTATTGGTAATCCAAATGTTGGAGTAAGGACTATAAGTGCAACTGTTAATGAATGTTTATATGCATGCAATCTTTCACAAATTGAGCCCAAGAAAATTGAGGAAACTCTACTTGATCCTGACTGGATATCTGCTATGCAAGAAAGGCTAAATCAATTTGAAAGAAAGAATGTTTGGAAGTTGGTTCCTGCACCAAAGAACAAAAGTACAATTGGAACAAAGTGGGTGTACAGGAACAAAATATTTGAAAATGGAATTATAACAAGAAATAAAGCAAGGTTGGTTGTAAAAGGCCACTCACAAGAAGAAGGAATTGATTATGATAAAACTTTTGCTCCAGTTTCCAGACTTGAAGCAATAAGAATCTTTCTTGCATTTGCTGCACACTCAAACTTTAAAGTGTATCAAATGGATGTAAAGAGTGCCTTATTGAATGGTGAGTTGGACGATGAAGTTTATGTGCAACAGCCACCTGGCTTTGAAGATCCAGAATTTCCAAATTTTTTCTACCAACTTATCGAGGCTCTTTATGGATTAAATAAAGAACCTAGAGCTTGGTATGACACATTGTCAGAATTTTTACTTAAACATGGATTCACTAGAGGAACAATTGACAAGACTCTATTCTACAAGCAGCATGGTGGTGATATGATTCTAGTTCAACTATATGTGGATGATATCATTTTTGGTTCTACTAATGAGAAACCATGTCAAAGATTCTCAAGACTCATGCGGAGTGAATATGAAATGAGAATTATGGGAAAATTAAGTTAGTTTCTTGGACTTCAAGTCATTCAAAGAAGTGATGGAATCTTCATCATCCAAACCAAGTATGTTAAAGATTTATTGAAGAAATTTGGAATTGTTGATTGTTCATCTGCAACAACACCTATGTCTACATCTACTAATTACACTACGTGAACATATACATCACACTTTTTACATCAGTTACAAAAAAAACGATGTAAAAAACAATTTTTGATATCAGTTGCTCTCAAACCAATGTGAAACAGCATTATTCACATCAGTTTCATGGCCGACCGTTGTATATAACTGCTTTTTCAAAAATTAAAAAAACACGGAACAAATTGTTCCCCCTTTACAACTAAAAAACACAGGGGAAATTTTTACTTAAACAAAATTCATTTCCCCCTTCTCTCTCACTGCTCTCCCTCCCCGACCTCTCTCTCTCGGTACACTCTCCCTCCCCGACTTCTCTCTCTCTCTCTCTCTCTCTCTCTCTCTCTCTCTCTCTCTCTCTCTCTCCGTCTCCGTCTCTCACCTCTCAACTATCACTCTCCCCTCTCTTTCACCTCTACCGTTACAAGCCCTAAAACAAAGTTAAGCCCTCTAATTACAGAACGAGCAAGAAGGTTGACATGCAGCCCCGAGAAGTGTTCATACAACCCGAATCAAGCAAGTTTTACACAAATCGAGCTCTGTTTCATCGAAATCAAACTGTAATTTGTAAGTGTATTTTCAAATAAATATGATTTTTTGGGACTTTTGATTGGTGTGTGTGTGTGTCTTACAGTCAGATTATTACTGAATATGTGTATCTTTGTGAATTGATGTGTATGCATTGTTTTTACTTGTGTGAAATGGGGCTTTGTTGATATATTTGTGCTAATGTTATTTAAAATGAATGTAATCCTCTTACTTTTTTGATTGTATGTTTTAAAATATGTATGTATTTTAGTAATCCTCTTTCTGTTTTGATTGTCTGTTTGTGCTGATATGGGTTTTACAATTTATGGAAGGCAGTTGTGTTGTGTATGAGCTTGTGAACAAGTTCACAAGCTTAATTAGATATTTGTTAAAAAAGGTATAAAATTAGTGAAATACAAAAGAGATGTTAATGATTTTGAGGAGAACTAGTCGTAATTGTAATTTAGGTATTCGTTAAAAAAGGTATAAAATTAGTAAAACATAATGTAATTGTATATGGTATGATAGGTTTATCATAATTTGTTAAATGTGTAACCATGATAATTTAATAACTGCCATTATCCGAATAAAATTATGCGTAGTTATTATATACTCAAGAAAATGATTAGGTGTTAGTAAATTATGATTTTTTATTTAATATTTGAAATTATGATCAGGTAGGTTATATGGATAAGTCATGGATATCTGCAGATAGGGATTCATTAGACTATGAAATTGGGGTTGAAAAGTTTTTGATATTTGCTGAAGAAAACTGTAAGGATCCTAAGATGATACCCTGTCCATGTGCACGTTGCTGCAATTTTAAGAAATTCTAGGTAAAAATCATTAGGGGGCATCTATATGAAAAGGGTTTTAGTTTAGGGTACGTCGATTGGATTTGGCGTGGAGCTAAAGCTAGCTGTAGGTCATCGGCTGGTAGCACAATGCCACCTCCGTGTTCGGAAAATATTGAACAGAATGTTGAAGAAAATTTTGCTGCATCACAGGTAGGTGATATCTGTGAAGCAGCATATAATAACCGGGGTAATTTGGGTAATGATTGTGAAAGGATTCAGAGGAGTTTATGAGGTTTTTGGCCGATACCGAGCAACGTTTGTTTGAAGGTAGCGATTCTAGTAAATTAGATTCGATGCTCAAGTTACATAACTGGAAAGCAAGATTTGGTATTAGTGATAGTGCATTTACGTATTTACTTTCTTCCGTTGGCTCCTTACTTCCTAAAGATCACGTCTTGCAAAGTAATGCATACACAGCTAAGAAAACCCTATCCGATTTAGGTCTTGAATATATTAAGATCCATGCATGTCTGAACGAATGCATTCTATATAGAGTTGTAAATTCTGATTTTGTCGAGTGTCCCAAGAGCCACATATCTCACTGGAAGTTAGGCAAGGATGGTAAAGTGAGAGTTAACGTCCCGACTAAAGTTATGTGGTATTTTCCAATCATTCCAAGATTTAAACGGATGTTTAAGTCGAATTCTACCGCTGAGCTTCTGACTTGGCATGCTAACCAAAGAAGTCAAGATGGGCAGATGCGTCATCCAGCCGACTCTCCTTCAATGCGGAATGTCGATTATAAATGGCCAGAATTCGGTAATGAGCTGAGAAATCTTCGATTAGCCATGGCGGCAGATGGTATAAACCCCCATAACAATGGCATGAACAATAGGTACAGCTGTTGGCCAGTAGTGTTGACAATATATAACCTTCCTCCGTGGTTGTGCATGAAAAGAAAGTTCTTGATGTTAATAATATTAGTGTCTGGTCCGCAAGATCTAGGTAATGACATTGACGTCTTTTTGCAACCACTTATTGATGATCTCAAAAAGCCCTGGAAAGAAGGTACACCAGATGTGTACAACGCTCATATTAAATCTTCTTTCACTTTGAGGGCAATATTAATGTGGAAAATAAATGATTTTCCCGCTTATTGGAACTTGTCCGGTTGTGTCAACAAGGGTTATATGTGTTGTCCAGTTTGTGGCGACGATACCCCTTATAGGAGGAAAAAGACGGCTTTTAATGGTGAGCAAGAGTTAGGAAATTCTCATCAAATCCTTTCTGGAGAAAAGGTGTTAAGGCAGTAGGAGCGGATTAAATTTGCTTTCGGGAATGCAGTAAAGAAGTCCAAAAAGGTCGACTGTCCATGGAAGAAAAAGTCAGCTTTCTTTGAGTTAGAATATTGGAAGTTTCATCATGTTCGTCACTGTCTCGATATTATGCACGTCGAGAAGAATGTGTGCGACAATCTTATTGGGACACTCCTAAATATGAAATTTAAAACTAAAGACAGCGAGGCCTCCCGACTTGATATGGTTGAAATGGGCATTAGGACAGATTTGGCTCCACAAAAAGTAGGATCATGGAGAACGTACCTGCCCCCTACTGCTTATACTCTTTGAAAGGAAGAATAAAGAAAACTGTTAAAGTCATTGTCATCAATGAAACTTCCCTATGGACATTTATCAAACATAAAAAATTGTATCTCGATGCCTGATATGAAGTTATTTGGGCTGAAGTCTCACGACTGTCACATACTACTTCAACTGCTGCTCCCAGTTGCAATTTATGGAATTATCCCAAAAAATGTCCGTATTAGTATCATTAGGGTGTGTTTCTTTTTCAATTCTTTGTGCACTAAAGTTGTCAAGGTATCAAAATTGGATAAATTACAGTCAGATATAATATTAACCTTGTGCGAGCTGGAAAAAATATTCCCTCCATCTTTTTTCGATGTAATGATACATCTTATGGTTCACTTGGTTAGAGAATTGCGTTTGTGTGGTCTGGTTTTTACAGATGGATGTATCCATTTGAATGGTTCAATAAGGCGCTGAAAAGTTATGTGCGAAACCGTTTATATCCGGAAGGTTGTATAACTGAAAGCTATCTTGGAGAAGAATCTGTAGAATTTTGCAGCGAGTTTGTTCGGCGGAGTTGCAGAACTACAGGTCTTCCAAAGGACAAAGCCAAACTTGATGGTCCGTTATCTCCTGCAATAATAAAGTCAGTCGAAGAAAAAGAGCGAGATGAGGCACACCTACATGTTCTTCAAAACAACTCGAAAGTGTATCCATACATCACGTAAGTTAAATTAATTAACCCTTATCTCAATCTTCTTTTAGCGAGTATTTATGGTATTTCCTGATCATTACTTTTATTTCTAGGATGTACAAGGAATTATTAGAAGAAACCTATCGAGGGAAAAAAAGACTGTGCAATGGCTAATTGGAGAGCACAATCGGTTATTTTCTAGTTGGTTTGAAAAAAAGGCCAGTGAAATGATAAGGAATGGAGAAGATGTTCCTGAAACGATAACATGGCTTGTAGGCAAACCGTCTTTTTCTAGTATTGACTTATGAAGGCTTTCTCATTGATGGGGTTCAATATTTCACAAAAGACCGAGATAATGCGCGGGTGGTCCAAAACAACGGCATGTAATTAGTTGCTAAGACTGTCCAAGTGAGTAGTGCCAAGGATTTAAATCCCGTGGAGCACGATATGACATTTTATGGCGTTATTGAAGAAATTTGGGGTTTATGGAATACTTGTTTATTTGTTTATTTATTTGTAGAAAAAGAAGGAAGTGAAGCCAAGGAAAACAAAGATTGTCAATGTGTATCAGAAACTGTCGGCTGAGATGAAGAGTGTGAAACCTATTGACAATGTTCCTCGAAGGTTTATGTTATTGTACAGACATGCCATGGTCATATTAAAAGAAAGTGGAGACTCGATACAAATACCGTGTGGTGCTGAGGTGTTTGGAGTCGAAAAAGTCATTTTTTATTGCACGAGAATGTTATGGCCTTGTTGGAGTTTAAAATGATTGGACAGGGCATAATATCCACATATATGGCGTATGTATTTTTTCCTTTTTATTTTTCCTTTTAAATTCATTAATATTGTTTTATTTTATTTTTTCGTGAGAACAAATTATGGAGAATGTTTTATTTTTATTTGTAGGTATTTGTATACCGAGGTTCGTAAGAGAAAACTATCTGACTTGTATGCATTTGTTGATCCAGCGGCCACTTTTAAGATCAATGACGATTTTGAAGCTTATATTGTCGAACGGATGAATACAGGAGATTCTCACATATTCCTCATGCCTCATAATGAGAAGTAGGTTTTAGCGTTTGCAAAATTATTAAAATTATAAACTGTCTCTATATTTTATAATTTCTTGTTGATTTATTTAACATTAAACAGTTATCACTGGATTTTGATTATGATTTGGGAATCGGAAATCTTCATTCTCAACCCCTTGGCCCATCCGACAAATTTTCCAAAATTGGAAGCAGCATTAATACGGTAGTGTTAATTGAACTTTTTTTATATATGTTTGCTGTCTATTTTTTTTAGAATTTTTTATTTATGTATACTGCATGTTTACTCTGTACAGAGTGGTGAGATCTTATAATGCTCAGAAAGGATTGGTAAACAAAAACCCCAAGATTAAGAACCTTAGCGTAAGTATTCATTTGTGCACATTTGACTGTAGTAGGGTTTTTTTGTAAATTCTTTCTTTTTGGGGATTGATTGATTGTTAATTTTTTGTTGGATTAGGGATCCCCGAAACAACCGGGTGGATACGAGTGTGGGTACGTTGTCATGCGTTACATGAAAGACATATTCGAAGATAAAGAAATGAAATTCATTACCAAGGTAATAAATGTACATTTAGCGCAATCTGCAAATACCTAGAATAAGTGTACATTTATCAGGGCATATTTATATTTATAGTATAGTATGCTAATTCGCTGTTTTTGCGCTCTGTAAATTTCACAGTGAGCAGCTAAGACTCGAAAGTGCTATACAAGGGAGGAACTTGATGAATTGCGATTCGAGACTCTTCAATATGTCCAAGAGTTTGTTTAGTTTTCATGTTACCAGGGAACAATATTTAGTTTGATTAGTACACTGTCATCTAGTTGGTCGTTCGTTCGTTTGGTTCGTCTTGTAATCCGCTTAAGTAGTCTGCTACCACGCTAGTACCACGCTTTGCTGGAAATGACTTGCGTAATTAGACTAGTTATGGCAGATCATGAATTGTGGATATTCGGTCTGACTTGTTTAAATGATTGTTATAACTTTTGTTGGATGATTTGCAAGTTATTATATAACTTTTATTACATTTCCGTGCTTGTTTGGTGCTTGATATATAGCTAAAAAGCTTTTAGTATTTCAGTTTTGGTTTGCGATTAGTCAATTTCAGTTTTGATAGTTTTGGTTTGCGATTGGATTGGTTTGCGATTGGTAATTTTTGGCTAGTTGAATATGTGAATAATACACATCACTAAAAATGTAAAAACCGATGTCTATGCTAATCAAAAACAACAGGCATATTGTGTTCTTTTGTACCCGAAACTGATGTATATACAACTCAATAACATCAGGCAAAGCAATTCCAAACTGATGTTAAATCAAATAAACAACGGTTTTGAACCGATGTCTTTGATTTTAACATAAATTATATACTTTAGACAACGGTTCAAAACCAATGTCTTTGACCTTAAGAAAAATTATATACTTTTTACATCGGTTACTAACTGATGTCTTCAAAAATAGAGGTACCAACTCTAACCATTATTGATTTAGATGCTAGTCAATATAAGGAAACTGTTGAAAAGATGAGTGGAGAGATGTTTCATATATACACAAGCATGGCGGTAGCTACTGAGGAAGTGAGTAGGTTGTCAAAGTTAAATCATAAGCCTGAGATTGAGAAACAAGATTTAGAACTGCAACTTGTTGAACTTGAAACTGTCAATCAAGAAAATGAATATTTAAAGAACAAGCTGAAGTGTGCTAGTGAAATAGAAGCTGTATTGAGGAAAAAGATAGAGAAGAATGAGGTGAAACTGAAATCTTTCAGGAATGCATCTGAGCTAGTTGGTCAATACCATGAGAAAAACTAACTATGTGCTAACATAGCTATTAGTTTGGACTATGATGTTTTGAACAACACTAAAAAGTATGAAGGTGACAAAGGAAAAACAATTGCAAAAAAGGGTGTCCCAGCTATGTTGAGAAAAGTTGATGCACCTTTGTGCAAGGCATGTGAAATCAATTTCAGTGAAGTTGAGTTAGTCATCAAAAAAGAGCTTGCAGATGAAGACAATGAGAAGAATGGTACTGAAACACCTCCAACTCCTAAAACTGAAAAGAAGCCCATGGTAAATCAAGGTTATGAGAATCCAATCAAGGAAATCAAGTCTGAAAAATCAGTAAAGAAAAAGAAGAATAGGAATGGAAAAATTGGAGTGAACAAGAGCAACAACTTTACATTTATTGCAGATGCTCCCAGGAAGCAATGTCAAAAAATGTGGATCTACAAGTCATCTAACTCACCTTTGCAAAAGGCTGTTAGTGAGTCAAAAGAGGGAGCCTGCAAATACAATGAAATAAAGTCTGAAGATCCCTATTCCTTCTATGACAAATTTGATTGCATTCCTTGCAACATAAAAGTAATGACAAGCTGTTATAGATTGAGAATGAATCTCAAAGAGGAAAAAACTGAGTCTTCAGCAAAGAAGGAAACTACAAAGAAAAATTTAAACACTATTATTTCTGAATCATCAAATTCTACTTCGGCACATTCTGTTAACAAGAAGAAAGTACCCAACTCTGCTTGGTTAGCTAAACACACTTAATCCTCATTGTGTGCAGGGCAAAGAGAAGAAGGTCATATGGATCATTGATAGTGGATGCTCCGGGCATATGACATGTGATAAGCCCTGCTTTCACAATTTGAGAAGATGGCTAGCCCATTAGTGACTTTTGGAGACAATAGCAAAGGTTTCACAATGGGATATGGCAATTTGGTTTCTGGAAATATTATCATTCAAGATGTAGCACTGGTAGCTGGTCTTCAGGTGAATCTCCTGAGCGTCAGTCAATTCACATATAAAGGATTCAAGGTTTCATTTGACAAAGGAGAATGCTCAATTATTAGCAAAAAGATTGGTGAAGTTGCTTTGAAAGGAGCAATAAAGGCAAGCTTGTTTGTTGCAGATTTATACTGAGCAAATAAGGATGAAATATGCTGCTTCTACACCAAGGCATCTGTTGAGCAAAGCAAGTTGTGGCACAAAAATTTCTCTCGCCTAAATTACAAATCTATCAATAGCCTTCTAAAAAAGGAGTTAGTGAGAGACATGCCAAACTTGAAGTTTTCTCAAAATGAAGTTTGTGAGGCTTGTCAAAAAGGCAAAATGAAGAGATCTAGTCACAAGAGCAAAATTGTGACTTCTATAAGTGCACATTTGTAACTCATTCACATGGATCTGTTTGGACCAGTTAATGTCTAATTAATTTCAAGGAAGAAATATGCTCTTGTGATGGTGGATGACTACTCAAGGTACACACGGGTAGAATTTATGCATTCTAAGGATGAAACTCCATACATCATTATTGAACACATCAAGAAGATTGAGAAGTAGGCTGAAGGTCAAAATTGTGTAAAAATATTGAGGAAGGACAATGGCATATAATTCAGAAATGCAACTTTAACTGAATTCTGCAAGTACAAGGGCATTGTTCAAGAATTCCCAGCAGCTACAACACCTCATCAAAATGGGGTAGTTGAAAAAAAGAACATAACCTTGGTTGAGGCTGCTAGAACAATGCTACAAGATGCCAATTTGTCAAAAAGTTTTTGGGAAGAAGCTGTCAACATTGTATGCTACACTCAAAATAGATACCTCATCAACAAAAATCATGGCAAATCACCCTACTCAATCTTATAAAAAAGGAAGCCTACTGTGAAGCATCTGCATGTGTTTGGAAGCGAGTGTTATGTTCTAAAACACAACTCTGAATATGTGAGAAAATTTGACTCTAAAGTTTTTGAAGCAATTTTTCTGGGTTATTCATTAGAAAGAACTGCTTACAAAGTCTATGTGATTGAACAAAAGAAAATTGTGGAAAGCACATATGTGACTTTTGATGATGACAAGTGTCCAGGCTTGGAATGCCTTGATGAAAATGAAGCTGAATCCCTAAAGTTTGAAAATCTTAACATTGATAGTGATTCTGAAGATGAAGTTGAAGTCACCACAAGCAACAGAATGAATGAAGATTGAACAGAACAAGTGAATTATGAGAATGGAAGCTCATCTCAAACACCTGAATTTGATAGCACAAACTCAAGGGGAGAAAGAGGAGAAAGTTCTGCAAGTCATGCCAATGATGAAGAAAATATGGAAAATTCAAGTCAACAAACTCACACCAGAAAATGAGATAAGAGTCACACAAGATAAATAATTATTGATGATCCAAATGTTGGAGTAAGGACTAGAAGTGCAACTGTTAATGAATGTCTATATGCATGCATTCTTTCACAAATTGAGCCCAAGAAAATTGAGGAAGCTCTACTTGATCCTGACTGGATATCTGCTATGCAAGAAAGGTGAAATCAATTTGAAAGAAAGAATGTTTGGAAGTTGGTTCCTGCACCAAAGAACAGAAGTACAATTGGAACAAAGTGGGTGTACAGGAACAAAATATTTGAAAATGGAATTATAACAAGAAACAAAGCAAGGTTGGTTGTAAAAGGCCACTCACAAGAAGAAGGAATTGATTATGATAAAACTTTTGCTCCAGTTGCCAGATTTGAAGTAATAAGAATCTTTCTTGTATTTGCTGCACACTCAAACTTTAAAGTGTATCAAATGGATGTGAAAAGTGCCTTATTGAATGGTGAGTTGGAAGATGAAGTTTATGTGCAACATCCACCTGGCTTTGAAGATCCAGAATTTCCAGATTTTATCTACCAACTTCTCAAGGCTCTTTATGGATTAATTAAAGCACCTAGAGCTTGGTATGACACATTGTCAGAATTTTTACTTAAACATGGATTCACTAGAGGAACAACTGACAAGACTCTATTCTACAAGTAGCATGGTGGTGATATGATTCTAGTTCAAATATATGTGGATGATATCATTTTTGGTTCTACTAATGAGAAACCATGTCAAAGATTCTCAAGACTCATGCGGAGTGAATATGAAATGAGAATGATGGGAAAATTAAATTACTTTCTTGGACTTCAAGTCATTCAAAGAAGTGATGGAATCTTCATCATCCAAACCAAGTATGTTAAAGATTTATTGAAGAAATTTGGAATTGTTGATTGTTCATCTGCATCAACACCTATGTCTACATCTACTAATTACACTACGTGAAAAACTGGAATAGACATCACACTTTTTACATCAGTTACAAAAAAAACCGATGTAAAAACA
Source organism: Apium graveolens (assembly GCF_009905375.1). NCBI lineage: Eukaryota > Viridiplantae > Streptophyta > Magnoliopsida > Apiales > Apiaceae > Apium > Apium graveolens. The sequence continues at coordinate 229,054,268 of NC_133652.1, forward strand.
ATTTTTGACATCAATTGCTCTCAAACCGATGTGAAACAACATTATTCACATTAGTTTCATGGCCGACCGTTGTATATAACTGCTTTTTAAAAAATTAAAAAAACACGAAACAAATTGTTCCCCCTTTACAACTAAAAAAACAGGGTGAAATTTTTACTTAAACAAAATTCATTTCCCCCTTCTCTCTCACCGCTCTCCCTCCCCGACCTCTCTCTCTCTCGGTACACTCTCCCTCCCCGACTTCTCTCTCTCTCTCTCTCTCTCCATCTCCGTCTCCGTCTCTCACCTCTCAACTATCACTCTCCCCCCTCTTTCACCTCTACCCGTTACAAGCCCTAAAATAAAGTTAAACCCTCTAATTACAGATCGAGCAAGAAGGTTGACATGCAGCCCTGAGAAGTGTTCATACAACCCGAATCAAGCAAGTTTTACACAAATCGAGCTCTGTTTCACCGAAATCGAACCCTAATTTGTAAGTGTATTTTCAATTAAATTTGATTTTTTGGGACTTTTGATTGGTGTGTGTATGTCTTACAATCAGATTATTACTGAATTTGTGTATCTTTGTGAATTGATGCGTATGCATTATTTTTACTTGTGTGAAATGGGGCTTTGTTGATATAACGACTCGTATATTTTTAATATCAAAATATGTAATTATTGAGTGAATAAATAAATAAAATATGTGTATGGGTTCTTTCGACCATGTATTGTTTTATTATTAGTTATGGGTGGTTAGTGGTTTACGAGGATTATTTGTATAATTGTTTGTTGAGTTGTATTGTCTTGTTGTTACTTATAAATGTGGTTTTAGGGCAGATTTATTTGCATTAATATTTGGAATGTCTCTAAAAATTGCTTTTATGGTTTCTTAATTACAATAATTATTTTTGGGATTTTATAAAATTTAGAAATCAAAATTTCATCAATTATTTGATCCTGTATGATTTTCTGATTACAATTATTTGTAAAATCTGTATTTAATTCCCGAATTCTTCAAAAATTATGAAACTCATATTTATTTAAGTTTGAAATATTCCGGGAATTCTAAAATTATTTTGGGAATTTTCGGGATTACTTTTAACCGCGTGTTGATTCGTTAAATCGATAAAAGCGGGTATAAATTGTGTTTCCGAATTTATTTTAAAATTATGAAAATTATGTTTTTATAAACTTCGGGACATTTGTAACATTTTAAGACTCTTTTCGTGATTTTCTGAATTTGTTCTAAGTGTAGCTTGGTTCGTTAATTGTGGATTGCGGGTACGAATTGCGTTTTAAAAATAATATAAACATTATGAAAATTTGGTTTTATTAGTTTCGGGATTTTTAGAAAATTTTAAGTGTATTTTGATAATTTTCTGAATTCATTTAAGTGTGGCTCGGCTCGATAAATTATGAAGTAACGATACAAAAAGAGGGTTGTAGGGCGTTTTATTAATACATGCCCATATTTATATGCACGTGTCAGGTTTTTAGCACTTCAATTGATACGTGGATATTGTTAATTTGTTTCTGGGAATAAAATAAAAGAAAAACACAGACACACAGCATCACAACATCGTCTTCTTTCTTTCCTCGGTGGTAGCAACCTTGCGGGGTTTCGTTCTCTCTCTATTCTTGCTTGTTTTTCTTGATTCCGGTTGGAATCGATAGGGCTTGCTCTCCTCTATATCATTATGTAGCCTTGTGTTATGTATGTTTGTGTATATGTGTGTGCGAGTGTGTGCAGGCCGAAACCTTTGTTCGGTGTTGCTCTGTGTTCCCGTAAGCCGCCGGCTTGTTTTCGGCAAACTTCCCCTGTTCCGTTCTCTTTTGATCAAATAGTATTGATTATACATACATATGTGTGTATGTATTGATGGCTATGTATTTCCCCATTTCCTGCTGGCAGTTCTGTGTTTCTAGCCGCCTTTGGATTTTTCCGATTGTGTATGTGTGGTTGCGCGTGCTTGTGCGCGTGTGTTGTTGGATTTTTAATTAATTTAATTATTTTCTGCAGGTTTTAATTAATATTTATGATATTAATTATTTGCATGGAATTATTTTAAGGAATAATTGGCAAAATTTCCCGTTGGAAACCCAAGAATTAATCGGGTACCCGCGAAATTTTGTCGCCGTTCGCGATGACTCGTTACGAGCGAACGGTGGACCGTGATGATTATTATCTGAGTCCTAATTTAATAAATATATGTAAAATGCGAATAATAATTAGTAATAGTATTGAATTGGAGTTTGGGAAATTGTGAATGTTGATTGTTGTGAATTGTTGTGATGAAGTGACGTCGAATTGTTCGACGGGTTAGTCCGATAAATAAAGGAGGTGTTGCCCAATTTCCGAGAAATTTAAACTACAAAATTACGGGAGCGTATCCAGCAATTATCGGGCTATCGGACGAGTATATATAAAAATATATATGTTGTATACGAAATTTGATTGTATGTGGTGGTGAACTGTTTTGCCAAAAGTAATAACCCAAATTTTGTAAAATGACGAGTATATGTATTTTTCCGAAAATGAACACCGAACCTATTTTCGAGAATGTGAACCCTAAGTTGATGCGTGTATTGTAATAATATAAGTTCGAGTCGGGATTTGATATCTAATGGGTAGATGTGTTATTGAGGATATGTCAAGCATACCTAGACGCCTAACGTAGGGTATTTCGGCTCTGTAGGTTCTAGTCGAAGGACTCAAGAATTGTTATCGAACTAAGATAATCTAGTGATCAGTCGACAAATGTCTCGAGATTCCCAAGTGAAGAACCCTGAGAGTTTTGGATCCTATCTTGATATAATTTACTGCGAAGCAGAGATGTCTTCTAGTGAGACAGTCATATTTCCATGAGATCCTGAACGTTCAAGTCTATCAAAATCAGTCAATGATAGTCGTAAAACTCTGCAAGACAAGTACCCCTGACCATTCTTTTATGGTTCAGTGCATATGAATAGCTAAATGCTTTATTTTCGTAATGGAACAGAAATGTTTTAAGTTACGTATCCCCGTAGTTAAAAATCACTGTTTTCAAATTATTTTGGGCGAAAAGTAACTTCAAAAGGTACCTATCTCGAATAAAATGATTTGCGAAATGGATTTTATATGTGTGCTGGTTAAATAAATGATTTTTAAAATGAGATAGGTACAAGTGTTTTGAAAATTGGATAAAACGGTCAGATATGGGATACATTGGGGCCAGGGTAGGCCTATTGAGGTGGGGTAAGAAGCTAATTCGGTTGTGCGCACTATAAAACTGATTAGTCCAGCAGGTCAGAGACCTAGCTAGTCTCTGAGTTCCGGAACAGGTAAATAGGATGGCAGTTAGAGCCATCTGGTGTTGATAGCCCGATCAGCTGTCTTCACATATCCGCTACGTATCTGATTTGGATTTGTGATTTCCGTAAGGACATGAGTAGTTCATATAATGGATTTAGAAATAAAAATGGCATGCTAGAATTATTCTCTGGTATTTATACACAGCACACTACTGATGTTATCGGTTTACAGAGCATGCTAGTTTTGATATCCAGTTTATGAATGTTTACTTATTTTCTAAGCGAATTGTGAATTCTGTTCCTATAACTGCTTTACTCTAAATTATTTTATATGTTATTCATATAGTGATACTGCTGAGAAATTGATTGCTCACCCTTGCAGAATGTTTTATATATGAATTGCAGATGCACAGGGGATTCTTTCACGGTAGTCAGGGCAAAGTTCCAGTTCCTTTCGCGTCAGACTCCTCTGAAATGGTTGTGTTGGACCAAGGGTGGTCTGTTGAATCGCTGCGTTAAGTTAGCTGCGTTGAAATGATTGTTGCAAGTTGGTTTGTGTTAGTTGTAACCTAAATCATACTTAAACCTGACAAAGATCTTGGTAAAGGGGTCGTAGATAAATCCTATTATTGAATTATTTATCTTAGGGTTATTATTGATGACGTCAACTCCTGACCCCGGGGTTGAGGCCGTCACAGTTGGTATCAGAGCCACAGGTTTGAGTCCCTGATTTAGGTTATGGGTAGAGTCAAAAGAGTGAAGAAAGGTTCGTAGATAGATGTGAGTCAACAACTCAATCAGAGGAGTGAGTCTATGAGTTTAGTCAAGGGTTTCGGAAGAGTAACCCTGACGTTTATTGAGGATTGACTAGAACTTCCCTAACCTAAAGTATGTTTCCTTCGTATATGTATTATTAGTAACATTCAATAGAGATTTCTAGTTTTTCCCTCGAGAAAACGAGTCTGATTGCGAGGATTCAACATTGAGTGGACCCTTGTTGTGTCAGTTGAAGAGACGCTAACGTTATTCCTAAATATCGCATCTTCTGTGTCAAGGAGTGTGGTTAGACAGATTGTGTGACCTTGGTGAGTTCGGATATCGTGATAATAATCAGGGCCTACTATGACGACCAAGTTTATAGTGAATGTGGATCAAAACGGGAGGTTGTATCTTTGAACCCTTATACTTCTTCCTTGAAACACATTTGTCTCCAGAGTCATTGTTTCTTATTATATAAGTTGCTTACTTTTCCTGTAAGAAAGTTGAGAACTTGGAGTAAACCACTTAGGGTTCTGCTGGTTTAATTACAAATCAGATTTTCTCCCTCCCTATTTGTGAATTTTCTATTCAAACATTGTTTCTTGTTTCGTTGATTCTATCGGTTGATTGGGGCGAACAATGCATATGAGTTGACCATTTGTCTGTGTGGCAAAAAGGTCTGGTGGGATGCCACTGAAGTATGTGTTGTGAGCTATGCGGTACTAAGATTGGCCATCTTATGTACTTGTATGGTTGCTCTCAGTCATACCTACATCTTCTTCACAGTTTCTTCTTATTTGATTCCCTTGAGTTGAAATTTCATTTGATATTCTATGATAATGAATTTCTGTGATGGGATGGTCCTCGTTATTGAAAGTAAGTCAGAGTAACTGTCAGGAAGAAAGAAAGCTTTATACCAGGGTGTTATTGGAGAGTAATGGTAACCGGGAGAGCTCAGGATCTAAGGATGGAGTTATAGCCTGGGGAAAGGTAATTCAGTGATTGATGGATCATTGTAGGGTGATAAGAAATCATCCCCGGAGAAAAGGTTGACTGAATTTTGGACTAGGGTGCCTGGAAGAGTCTAGCGTTCCTTAAGTTGACCTGATTTACCAGCTTGTTCTAGGTAATGGGTGGTTGATATAGCCATATAAGTCTCGTAGTATATCCGATTAATGTTAGCGTGATAATTAAGTAATGGCGGAAAGTTGGTCAGTTGCTGTTGTATCGAGGAGCTATGCTATGGTATTTGGTTTCTTTGTATTTTAGTTCCCTGAACTGTTGTTGATTCTGCTACTGTCATTGTTACTGTGATTGCTAGTGCTATTAATCTAGATTTCTCTGGTAAATGGGCCCGGTATTAAGGACATAGGTATTTTATTGGGCAACATTGTCCTGATATAGGTGCACCATTTAAACGGTGATATCTTCCGTCAAACCTTTTTTATATATTTTGAATAAACTCATCTTTATAGCTCAGGAAAATGCCACCCAACAAGGTTACCTAGTCTAAAGAGAATAGTAGTAGTTTTGCGGTGGGTCCAGTTATCAATAAAATTCTGGATTTGTTGCACCAGCAGCGGCAACAACAGTTGCAGTTAATCCAACAGGTTCAGTAGTGGTAACTACTGCTGCAGTAGCAACAACAAGGAGTGAACCCAAGTGTTTGTTTCAAATCTTATCAGAATGTTAACCTCTCTGAGTTTAAAGATGAACCTAATCAAGTAGCTACTGGAGCATGGTTAAAAGAAATGGAGGAAGTTTTCAACCTCGTTCTAGTAAGTGATAACCTTAAGATGGATTATGCAAGCTATTTTTTGAAAAAAAAATGAATGAAAATGAAGTGAATTATTGGTGGGAGTCAATCAGAGTGTTAGAAGGAGAATGCCCTGTTCTATGGGCTAGGTTTACTGAGTTGTTTTTGGAAAAGTATTTCCCAGATTGTGTGCGGAATCAAATGAAAATGGAGTTTCTAGAACTAAAACAAGGTGAAAGAAGAGAAGTGTATTGGAATTTGAGGCTAAGTTTACAGAATTGTCCCGGTTAGTTCCTAAGTATGTAAGTACGGAGAGTCAGAAGGGAAGGAGGTTCCCACAAAGGTTGTAGCCTGAACTTCACAGAGGAATTATGGCGTTGCAACTCCAGACATACCCCTCTATGGTTCAGGCCGCCCTGATAATGGAAAGTGAGCAAAAGTTGACTGTTAGGAATGAAAGCGATAAGAAAAGGAAGTCGGAGGGTGTTAAGGATAAAGCAAACCAAGGAGAGTCCATTCAAGGAATTGAGAATTGGTTTGGCCGGACCAGGAGTAAGAGATTTTGGAGATAGAGTTTATTATAGGCTAGGTCTAGTATTATTTCAGTTGCTTCCACCCCAGCCCAGTCAGTCAAGTGAGCAGTGGATTGCAAGTCCTGTGAAAAGAGACGCAGTGGTACATGCAAGAAGAATGTGCGATGTTTCAAGTGTGGACATAAGAGTCATTATGCATCGGAATGCAACCCCGAAATCCAGGAATTATGTGTTACAATTGAGGAAGGGTTGATTATATTGCAAGGAGTTGTAGAATGGTTATTCAAGATACTACATCCTAAAAGTCAACATCCAGTTCTGTCAGAGATAGAACTTTCAAAAGAACCAAGAAATCAAGCGGTTAAAAGTTGGACGTAGTTGTAGTTAATCTGACACTGTCTAAGCTAGAGGGGTTTGGTGTGATTTTAAGATTGAGTTGGTTGTCCTGTATTATGGCAAGGAATGGTATTTATAAAGCGAATTGTGAAGTGTATAGAAGCCAATGGTAAGGTAAGTTCTAGGTGCAGAAGCAATATAAGAAGTTCTTCCAATCATGCAAGAAAAGGAGTAATAAGCTAAGGATATAAGGTAGATCCACCATATGTAAAGATACGAAGAAGAAAATATTTAAGCTGGAGGAAGTTGAGTAATGAATAATTGCCCTGGAGTCTCTGAAGGCCAGTGGAACGAAATAATTAGTTTGATAACGGTTAAAGTTATTGGAAAGGAAAGTGAGCATACTAGATATAATTCTCTGGGGTGAACCAGTGATGTTGCTGGAAAGAGGAATGAAATTATGAGATTGTGTACTGATTATCGGAAGTTGAACAAAATGACAAATAAGAATCAGTAACCTCTATAAAGAATTGATCACTTATGTGACCTAATTCAAGGAGTGTGTGATTTCTACGGGATTGACTTAAGATACAGCCTGAGGACATGTCAAAGATTGCGATTAGGATGAGTTATGAGCATTGCGAGTTCTGGTGATAGTATGTGGAGTAATAAGTGCATTAGTTATCTATAAGTAACAAAGGAACATGGTGTATAGGGAGTATTTGGATAAGCAAATTGTATTTATTGATAACATCCTCAGCTATCTAAGGACTAAGAAAGTCTGTGTAGAACACCCAAGGATTTCCCTACGAGGATTAGAAGGAAAGAAGTTATACGCTAAGTTTTAAAGTATGAATTTTGGTTGAAGATAATAAAAGATTTTGAGTATTTCACTAACAACCATCTAAGCAAAGCCAGTGTAGTGATTTATGCTTCGTGCAGAGAAAAATGATTAAATGTGGTTAAGATTTCTAAGGAATCAGTAAAGGAATTGGAAATTGTGGGAATTGAAGTTGAGTATCTGAAGGTGATGAGAAGTTAGTATATAAGATTATTTCCCAGCCTTAACTGCTGGAAATGAGTAAGAAGCGATTGGATGTTGGAAATTAAATTGAAAATTAGTAGTACCTATCATCTTTAGAGGAAGGGTTAAAGTAAGATGATAATTTGGACAATATAAGAAATGTGGAGAGTATATGTGTTGGGTTTATAAAGGAAACTGAAGTAATTACCTACCATGGATTGAGTTTTTATAATAATAGTTACACTCTTAATAAGAGAATACTACTTTGTGAAGTGTTGTGTGGACATAAGCGTGAGTCCTCCCTCTATTGAGAGAAAGTGGGAGTAGAGATATTGTTAAGTCCTGAATTAATTTAGTACATCGAGAGGGTGGTGGTGTACTCGGGAAAGAGTTGAAACGACTCGGAATATACAAAGAGAGAAAACGGATTCTCATGGAAAGAGTATGAATATATAGAATGAGGATCGGGGTATAGGTGAAAGTTTTACCCTGAAAGAGATTGGTTAATTTGAACAGAAGGGACAAGTTGAGTCCTCAATATAGTGAATCATTCGAGTTGTTGATAAATATAGGTATAGTTGCCATGAGTTGACGTGGCTGCTGCAGTTGCAGTATATATATAATGTGTCTTGGGTATCAATATGTAGGTGATATGTATCTGATTCAGATCAAATTATTGATTAGGGGCCAATCTGCTCTTATCCAAAATTATTCTGCGTAGAATGATCGATCCAAACCCTAGATCGTTGAGAGCGAGTCCTCGACAATGAATTTATATCTATAGCGAGTATGCGATGAATAAATTCCCGAGTAGAGGAGTCTACTTGGAAGTTAGAGTCAGATATGCTTGACAAATATCCTCACTCGTTTAGTTAAATCAGATTCTGAGGACATAATATTTTTAAGGGGGAAGGATATAACGACTCGTATATTTTTAATATCTAAATATGTAATTATTGAGTGAATAAATAAATAAAATATGTGTATGGGTTCTTTCGGCCATGTATTGTTTTATTATTATTTATGGGTGGTTAGTGGTTTACGAGGATTATTTGTATAATTGGTTGTTGAGTTGTATTGTCTTGTTGTTACTTGTAAATGTAGTTTTAGGGCAGATTTATTTGCATTAATATTTGGAATGTCTCTAAAAATTTCTTTTATGGTTTCATAATTACAACAATAATTTTTGGGGTTTTACAAAATTTAGAAATCAAAATTTCATTAATTATTTGATCCTGTATGATTTTCTGATTACAATTATTTGTAAAATCTGTATTTAATTCCCGAATTATTCAAAAATTATGAAACTCATATTTATTTAAGTTTGAAATATTCCGGGAATTTTAAAATTATTTTGGGAATTTTCGGGATTAATTTTAAACACGCGTTGATTCGTTATATCGATAAAAGCGGGTATAAATTGTGTTTCAGAATTTATTTTAAAATTATGAAATTTATATTTTCATAAACTTTGGGACATTTGTAACATTTTAAGACTATTTTCGTGATTTTCTGAATTTGTTCTAAGTGTAGCTCGGTTCGTTAATTGTGGATTGCGGGTACGAATTCCGTTTTAAAAATAATATAAACATTATGAAAATTTGGTTTTATTAGTTTCGGGATTTTTAGAAAATTTTAAGTGTATTTTGATAATTTTCTGAATTCATTTATGTGCGGCTCAGCTCGATAAATTACGAAGTAACGATACAAAAAGAGGGTTGTATGGCGTTTTATTAATACATGCCCATATTTATATGCACGTATCAGGTTTTTAGCACTTCAATTGATACGTGGCTATTGTTAATTTGTTTCTGGCAATAAAATAAAAGAAAAACACAAACACACAGCATCACAGCACCGTCTTCTTTCTTTCCTCGGTGGTATCAACCTTGCGGGGTTTCGTTCTCTCTCTATTCTTTCTTGTTTTTCTTGATTCCGGTTGGAATCGATTGGGCTTGCTCCCCTCTATATCATTCTGCAACCTTGTGTTGTGTATGTGTGTGTATCTGTGTGTGCGAGTGTGTGAAAGCCGAAACATTTGTTCGATGTTGCTCTGTGTTCCGGTAAGCCGCCGGCTTGTTTCTGGAAAACTTCCCCTGTTCCGTTCTCTTTTGATCAAATAGTATTGATTATACATACTTATGTGTGTATGTATTGATGGCTATGTATTTCCCCATTTCCTGTTGGCAGTTCTTTATTTCCAGCCGCCTTTGGATTTTTCCGATTGTGTCTGTGTGGTTGCGTGTGCTTGTGCGCGTGTGCGGTTGGATTTTTAATTAATTTAATTATTTTCTGCAGGTTTTGATTTATATTTATGATATTAATTATTCGCATGGAATTATTTTAAGGAATAATTGGCGAAATTTCTCGTTGGAAACCCAAGAATATATCGGGTACCCGCGAAATTTTGCCGCCATTCGCGATGACTCGTTACGAGCGAACGGTGGACCGTGATGATTATTATCTGAGTCCTAATTTAATAAATATATGTAAAATGTGAATAATAATTAATAATAGTATTGAATTGGCGTTCGGGAAATTGTGAATGTTGATTCTTGTGAATTGTTGTGATGAAGTGACGTCGAATTGTTCGACGGGTTAGTCCGATAAATAAAGGAGGTGCTGCCCAATTTCCGAGAAATTTAAACTACGGATTACGGGAGCGTATCCAGCAATTATCGGGATGTCGAACGAGTATATATAAACATATATATGTTGTATATGAAATTTGATTGTATGTGGTGGTGAACTATTTTGCCAAAAGTAATAACCCAAATTTTGTAAAATGACGAGTATATGTATTTTTCCAGAAATGAACACCGAACCTATTTTCGAGAATGTGAACCCTAAGTTGATGTGTGTATTGTAATAATATAAGTACGAGTCCGGATTTGATATCAAATGGGTAGATGTGTTATTGAGGATATGTCAAGCATACCTAGACGCCTAACGTAGGGTATTTCGGCTATGTAGGTTCTAGTCGAAGGACTCAGGAATTGTTATCGAACTAAGATAATCTAGTGATCAGTCGACAAGTGTCTCGAGATTCCCAAGTGAAGAACCTTGAGAGTCTTGTATCCTATCTTGAGATAGATTGCTGCGAAGCAGATATGTCTTCTAGTGAGACAGTCATTTTTCCATGAGAGCCCGAACGTTCAAGTCTATCAAAATCAGTCAATGATAGTCGTAAAGCTCTGCAAGGCAAGTACCCCTGACCATTCTTTTATGGTTCAGTGCATATGAATAGCTAAATGCTTTATTTTCATAGTGGAACAGAAATGTTTTAAGTTACGTATCCCCGTAGTTATAAATCACTCTTTTTAAATTATTTTGGGGGAAAAGTAAATTCGAAAGGTACCTATCTCGAATGAAATGATTTGCGAAATGAATTTTATATGTGTGCTGGTTAAATAAATGATTTTGAAAATGAGATTGGTACAAGTATTTTGAAAATTGGATAAAACGGTCAGATATGGGATACATTGGGGCCAGAGTAGGCCTATTGAGGTGGCGTAAGAGGCTAATTCGGTTGCGCACACTATAAAACCGATTAGTCCAGCAGGTTAGAGACCTAGCTAGTCTCTGAGTTCCGGAACAGGTAAATGGGATGGCAGTTAGAGCCATCTGATGTTAATAGCCTGATCAGCTGTCTTCACATATCCGCTACGTATCTGATTTGGATTTGTGATTCCCGTAAGGACATGAGTAGTTGATATAGCGGATTTGGAAATAAAAATGGCATGCTAGAATTATTCTCTGGTATTTATACACAGCACACTACTGATGTTATGGGTTTACAGAGTATGCTAGTTTTAATATACAGTTTATGAATGTTTACTTGTTTTCTAAGCGGATTGTGAATTCTGTTCCTATAACTGCTTTACTCTAAATCGTTTTATATGTTATTCATATAGTGGTACTGCTGAGCAATTGATTGCTCACCCTTGCAGAATGTTTTTTATATGAATTGTAGATGCCTAGGAGATTCTTTCACGGTAGTCAGGGAAAAGTTCCAGTTCATTTCGCGTCAGACTCCTCTGAGATGGTTGTGTTGGACCAAGGGTGGTCTGTTGAATTGCTGCGTTAAGTTAGCTGCGTTGAAATGATTGTTGTAAGTTGGTTTGTGTTAGTTGTAACCTAAATCATACTTAAACCTGGCAAAGATCTTGGTAAAGGGGTCGTAGATATATCCTATTATTGAATTGTTTATCTTAGGGTTGTTATTGATGACGTCAACTCCTGACCCCGGGGTTGAGGCCGTCACAGTTGATATATGTGTGCTAATGTTATTTAAAATGATTGTAATCCTCTTTATTTTTTGATTGTATGTTTTAAAATGTGTATTTATTTTAGTAATCCTCTTTCTGTTTTGATTGTCTGTTTGTGCTGATATGGGGCTTTACAATTTTTTTTATTTATATAAATTGTGCAATTTATGGAAGGCAATTGTGTTGTGTATGAGCTTGTGAAAAAGTTCACAAGCTTAATACGATATTTGTTAAAAAGGTATAAAATTAGTGAAATACAGAAGAGATGTTAATGGTTTTGAGGAGAACTAGTCGTAATTTTAATTTAGGTATTCGTTAAAAAAAGGTATAAAATTAGTGAAATGCAATGTAATTGTATATGGTATGATAGGTTTATCATAATTTGTTAAATGGGTAACCATGATAATTTAATAACTGCCATTATCCGAATAAAATTATGCGTAGTTATTATATACTCAAGAAAATGATTAAGTGTTAGTAAATTATGAATTTTTATTTAATATTTGAAATTATGATCAGGTAGGTTATATGAATAAGTCATGGATATCTGCAGATAGGGATTCATTAGACTATGAAATTGGGGTTGAAAAGTTTTTGATATTTGCTGAAGAAAACTGTAAGGATACTAAGATGATACCCTGTCCATGTGCACGTTGCTGCAATTTTAAGAAATTCTCGGTAAAAATCATTATGGGGCATCTATATGAAAAAGGTTTTAGTTTAGGGTACATCGATTGGATTTGGCATGGAGCTAAAGCTAGCTGTAGGTCATCGGCTGGTAGCACAATGCCACCTCCGTGTTGGGAAAATATTGAACAGAACGTTGAAGAAAATTTTGCTGCATCACAGGTAGGTGATATCTGTGAAGCAGCATATAATAACCGGGGTAATTTGAGTGATGATTGTGATAAGGATTCAGAGGAGTTTAAGAGGTTTTTGGCCGATGCCGAGCAACCTTTGTTTGAAGGCAGCGATTCTAGTAAATTAGATTCGATGCTCAAGTTACATAACTGGAAAGCAAGATTTGGTATTAGTGATAGTGTGTTTACGGATTTACTTTCTTCCGTTGGCTCCTTACTTCCTAAAGATCACGTCTTGCCAAGTAATGCATACACAACTAAGAAAACCCTATCCGATTTAGGTCTTGAATATATTAAGATCCATGCATGTCCGAACGAATGCATTCTATATAGAGGTGTAAATTCTGATTTTGTCGAGTGTCCCAAGTGCCACATATCTTGCTGGAAGTTAGGCAAGGACGTAAAGTGGGGGTTAACATCCCGGCTAAAGTTATGTGGTATTTTCCAATCATTCCAAGATTTAAACGGATGTTTAAGTCGAATTATATCGCTGAGCTTTTGACTTGGCATGCTAACCAAAGAAGACAAGATGGGCAGATGCGTCATCCAGCTGACTCTCCTTCATGGCGGAATGTCGATTATAAATGGCCAGAGTTCGGTAATGAGCCAAGAAATCTTCGATTAGCCATGGCGGCAGATGGTATAAACCCCCATAATAATGGCATGAACAATAGGTATAGCTGCTGGCCAGTAATGTTGACAATATATAACCTTCCTCCGTGGTTGTGCATGAAAAGAAAGTTCTTGATGTTAAAAATATTAGTGTCTGGTCCGCAAGAGCCAGGTAATAACATTGACGTCTTTTTACAACCACTTATTGATGATCTCAAAAAGCTCTGGAAAGAAGGTGAACCAGATGTGTATGACGCTCATACTAAATCTTCTTTCACTTTGAGGGAAATATTAATGTGGACAATAAATGATTTTCCCGCTTATGAGAACTTGTCCGGTTGTGTCAACAAGGGTTATATGTGTTGTCCAGTTTGTGGGGACGATATCGTAGCCAATTATTTACCTCATACCAAGAAAATGTGTTTTCAAGGCCATCATCGATATTTACCTAGGAATCATCCTTATATGAGGAAAAAGACAGCTTTTAATGGTGAGCAAGAGTTAGGAAATGCTCGTCAAATCCTTTCTGGAGAAGAGGTGTTAAGGCAGCAGGAGCGGATTAAATTTGCTTTTGGGAATGCAGTAAAGAAGTCCAAAAGGTCGACTGTCCATGTAAGAAAAAGTCAGTTTTCTTTGAGTTAGAATATTGGAAGTTTCATCATGTTCATCATGTGACGAGAAGAATGTGTTCGTCACTGTCTTATTGGGACACTCCTAAATATAAAATTTAAAACTAAAGACAGCGAGGCCTCCCGACTTGATATGGTTGAAATGGGCATTAGGACAGATTTGGCTCCATAAAAATTAGGAGCACGGAGAATGTACCTGCCCCCTGCAGCTTATACTCTTTCAAAGGAAGAAAAAAGAAAACTGTTAAAGCCATTGTCATCAATGAAACTTCCCTATGGACATTCATCAAACATAAAAAATTGTGTCTCGATGCCTGATATGAACTTATTTGGGCTGAAGTCTCACGACTGTCACATACTACTTCAACAGCTGCTCCCAGTTGCAATTCGTGGAATTCTCCCAAAAAATGTTCGGGTTAGCATCATTAGGCTGTGTTTCTTTTTCAATTCTTTGTGCACTAAAGTTGTCGAGGTATCAAAATTGGATAAATTACAGTCAGATATAATATTAACCTTGTACGAGCTGGAGAAAATATTCCCTCCCTCTTTTTTCGATGTAATGATACATCTTACGGTTCACTTGGTTAGAGAATTGCGTTTGTGTGGTCTGGTTTTTTACAGATGGATGTATCCATTTGAACGGTTCAATAAGGTGCTGAAAAGTTATGTGCGAAACCATTTATATCCGGAAGGTTATATAGCTGAAAGCTATCTCGGAGAAGAATTTGTACAATTTTGCAGCGAGTTTATTCGGCAGAGTTGCACAACTACAGGTCTTCCGAAGGACAAAGCCAAACATGATGGTCCGTTATCTCCTGCAATAATAAAGTCAGTCGAAGAAAAAGAGCGAGATGATGCACACCTACATGTTCTTCAAAACAACTCGGAAGTGTATCCATACATCACGTAAGTTAAATTAATTAACCATTGTCTCAATCTTCTTTTAGCGAGTATTTATGGTATTTCCTTATCAATACTTTTATTTCTAGGATGCACAAGGAATTATTAGAAGAAACCTATTGAGGAAAAAAAAAGACCGTGCAATGGCTAATCGGAGAGCACAATCGGTTATTTTCTAGTTGGTTTGAAAAAAAGGTCAGTGAAATGATAAGGAATGGAGAAGATGTTCCTGAAACGATAAGATGGCTTGCAGGCAAACCGTCTTTTTCCATATTGACTTATGAAGGCTTTCTCATTGATGGGGTTCGATATTTCATAAAAGACTGAGATAATGCGCGGGTGGTCCAAAACAGTGGCGTGTCTTTAGTTGCTAAGACTGTCCAAGTGAGCAGTGACAAGGATTTAAATCCCGTGGAGAGCGATATGACATTTTATGGCGTTATTGAAGAAATTTGGGGTTTATGGAATACTTGTTTATTTGTTTATTTGTTTGTACAAAAAGAAGGAAGTGAAGCCAAGGAAAACAACAAATTTTCAATGCGTATCAGAAACTGTCGGCTGAGATGAAGAGTGTAAAACCTACTGACAATGTTCCTCGAAGTTTTGTGTAGTTGTACAGACATGCCATGGTCATATTGAAAGAAAGTGGAAACTCGATACAAATACCGTGTGGTGCTGAGGTGTTTGGAGTCGAAAAAGTCATTTTTTTATTGCACGAGAATGTTATGGCCTTGTTGGAGTTTAAAATGATTGGTCAGGGAATAATATCCATATATATGACATATGTATTTTTTTCCTTTTTATTTTAACTTTTCAATTCATTAATATTGTTTTATTTTATTTCTTCGTGAGAATAAATTATGGAGAATGTTTTATTTTTATTTGTAGGTATTTGTATACCGAGGTTCGTAAGAGAAAACTATCCGACATGTATGCATTTGTTGATCCAGCGGCAACTTTTAAGCTCAATGACGATTTTGAAGCTTATATTGTCGAACGAATGAATACAGGAGATTCTCACATATTCCTCATGCCTCATAATGAGAAGTAAGTTTTAGCATTTGCAAAATTATAAAAAATTATAAACTGTCTCTATATTTTATAATTTCTTGTTGATTTATTTAACATTAAACAGTTATCACTGGATTTTGATTATGATTTGGGAATCGAAAATCTTCATTCTCAACCCCTTGGCCCATCCAAAAAATTTTCCCAAATTGGAAGCAATATTAACGCGGTAGTGTTAATTGAACTTTTTTTTATATATGTTTGCTGTCTATTTTTTTTTAGAAATTTTTAATTATGTATACTGCATGTTTACTCTGTACAGAGCGGTGAGATCTTATAATGCTCAGAAATGATTGGTAAACAAAATCCCCAAGATTAAGAACCTTAGCGTAAGTATTCATTTGTGCACATTTGACTGTAGTAGGGTTTTTTTTGTAAATTCTTTCTTTTTTGGGATTGATTGATTGTTAATTTTTTGTTGGATTAGGGATCCCGAAACAACCGAGTGGATACAAGTGTGGGTACGTTGTCATGCGTTACATGAAAGACATATTCGAAGATAAAGAAATGAAATTTATTACCAAGGTAATAAATGTACATTTAGCGCAATCTGCAAACACCTAGAATAAATGTACATTTATCAGGGCATATTTATATTTATAGTATAGTATGCTAATTCGTTGTTTTTGCACTCTGTAAATTTCACAGTGAGCAACTAAGACTCGAAAGTGCTATACAAGGGAGGAACTTGATGAAGTGCGATTCGAGACTCTTCAATATGTCCAAGAGTTTGTTTAGATTTCATGTTACCAGGGAACAATATTTAGTTTGATCAGTACACTGTCATCTAGTTGGTCGTTCGTTCATTTGGTTGGTCTTGTAATCTGCTTAAGTAGTCTGCTACCACGCTAGTACCACGCTTTGCTGGAAATGACTTGCGTAATTAGACTAGTTATGACAGATCATGAATTGTGGATATTCGGTTAGACTTGTTTAAATGATTGTTATAACTTTTGCTGGATGATTTGCAAGTTATTATATAACTTTTGTTGCATTTCCGTGCTTGTTTGGTGCTTGATATATGGCTAAAAAGCTTTTAGTATTTCAGTTTTGGTTTGCGATTAGTCAATTTCAGTTTTGATAGTTTTGTTCTGCGATTGGTTTGGTTTGTGATTGGTTTGCGATTGGTAATTTTTGGCTAGTTGAATATGTGAATAATACACATCACTGAAAATGTAAAAACCGATGTCTATGCTAATCAAAAACAATAGGCATATTGTGTTCTTTTGTACCCAAAACTGATGTATATACAACTCAATAACATCAGGCAAAGCAATTCCAAACTGATGTTAAATCAAATAAATAACGGTTTTGAACCGATGTCTTTGATTTTAACATAAATTATATACTTTAGACAACGGTTCAAAACCGATGTCTTTGACCTTAAGAAAAATTATATACTTTTTACATCGGTTACTAACTGATGTGTAAAATCTGTTTTAACATCGGTTGAATGAGCAACCATTGTAAAGTATAGACATCGGCTAAAAAATGATGTCTATGTTAATCTTTAACATCAGTTTTTAAACGGGGGTGATGTTAATAGTCTTAATAAACATCATTTTTTAGAAAATAGCTGATGTAACAGGTTATAATCACACTGTGTGTGATATCTTTAAATTGATTATAATCTCTTAGTTTGCAAAATTAAAATGTTGTTAGGTACTTATATAAGATAAAGGACATCAGTATATTGCCAAAAAATGATGTGGAAAGCTATGTTTTACATCAGCTAAAAACCGATGTCAAAGGGGGGGACCTTTCTCTACACCGACGAAGACATCGGTCAGGATTTTTTTTTACATCGGCAAATAACCGATGTCTATTCCCGTTTTTCACGTAGTGTAAGTTGGATGAAGATAAGAAAGGAAAAAGTGTAGATATTTTAGGTTATAGAGGAATGACTGGATCTTTTTTGTATTTGACTTCTAGTAGTCCAGACATTATGTTTGCTACATGTCTGTGGGCAAGATTTCAAGAAAATACAAATGAATCACATTTGATGGATGTGAATAGAATTTTTAGATACTTAAAGGGAACTCCAAACTTGGGATTATGGTATCCTAAGGGAACTGGATTTGAAGACGTTAGATACACAGATGTAGATTTTTCTGGATGCAGGGTTGACAGGAAAAGCGCCATTGGAAGTTGTCAATTTCTTGGACAAAGACTTGTATCCTGGTATAGTAAGAAATAACAATCTGTGTCAACTTCCACAGCTGAGGCTGAATACATAACTGCTGGAAATTGCTGTTCCTAAGTGTTTTGGATTATAAATCAGCTAATGGATTATGCCCTAGTGTTACACAAGATTCCAATTATGTATGACAATACTAATGCTATATCTATTATTGTTAATCCAGTAAATCATTCTAGAACAAAGAACATTGATGTAAGGTACCATTTTATTAGAGAACATGCTACAAAAGTTACTATTGAGCTTATTTTTTTCCAACATAAAAATAATTAGCTGCCATTTTACTAAACCTTTGAACGAAGCAAGTTTCACTAGACTTGTTGGTGAAATTGATATGTTAAATTCTTCATCTTAAAGGCAAGAACTCAGCTAATATGTTGCAGCAGATTAATTTATAGTAAATCAAAATTAATTTAATTTAATTGGAAATTAACTGAAATATGATATATAAATATTTCAGAATTCTCTATATATTTATTTTTCAAAATTCATATTTAGCTTGGAATTTTTCCAATTCCAAGAAAATTGTTTAATTATTATTTTGCATTTTCAATATATGAAATTAACATAAGGCAAAATTAAAAGAAACAAAAGTATATAGAGAACTGAGTTCTCGATAAGTCTAGTTGACTTCTCGACAAGTCATTTTGAGACTTTTCGATAGATTTCTCGATGAGTCATTTTCTTGACTTCTCGAAGGACATCTCGACAAGTCTCATCATGACTTCTCGATAGGTCATTGTAGAGATCTCGATAAGTCACTTAAGAATTCTCAATAGAGTTCTCTACAAGTATCATTCTTAGACTTCTCGATAATTCATAATTAAAATTGTTAGGAATATATGTGCATTAGTTTGATGATATATTTAACAAAACACTTAAGTAGAAGTTTAGTGTTTGTAGCCTCAACGGATAAGACCACTTTGGCTATCCGTTGATGGTGCAGCTTTACTTAGAAATAAGTCTAGTGTTGTAGCACATTTCAGTCTCTGTATTTAAGATATAATTCTTAGAAGTTGAGAGAAAATATAAGTCATGTTGACTACTAGAAGATATGCAAATAGGAAGGCCAATTGTAAATATTTCATGCCTTGTAATTTTGTATAAATGAAGTGGTATCAACGGATATCTTAAAGACCTTCAACGGATGAGAAACAAAGCTTCAACGGATGTCTCTAAAGCTTCAACGGATAGAGCTTCAACTGCTAACACATCAACGGATAAAGCCATCAACGGATGAAGGCTTCAACGGATGTTCTGTTAAATAGCAGTTGATAAGTGGTAGTTGTAACAGCAGACAGAGGCACATGGGTTGACAGAGATAACTGAAATGTGGAAGCCTAATTTCAGGAACATCAGAAAAAGCAGCCGTTCTACTCTAGTACAAAGAGGCAATAGTCAACAAAGTACTTGAGTGATATGGAGAAGAAACAAGTGGAGAACTTATTTTATTATTGTATTTTTATCTTTGTCTTCACTTGTACACTTGGTGATATATAAACCAAGTAGCAGCTAGTAATTAGATATGAATTTTTCCAGTGCTGTTTAGAAAAATCTTGAGAGAAAAATTATCTAGTTTGTACTAGGACGCAGCTGTGATCAACATCTAGAATCACAGATTTTCTGAAATACCATCTCTGGTGGAACAACAATCCACCAGAAAAGTTTTTTTAAGGTCTGTTGTGTTCTTTACATTAGTGCTTGAATATATATCTGTCTGTATTAGCTTAAAGCAATTCACACACTTGTTTATCTTGAACACAAAGCCTTTAAAACTGCTCAAAACTTGAAAAAGTTTTGAGATTTACATTCAACCCCCCTTCTGTAAATCTCATTGTTAGTCCACTAGGAATAACAATTGGTATCAGAGCAAGCTCTTGACACACAAAGAGTTTAAAGATCTTGGAAACTAACAAAGATGAGTAAGAAGGATATTGGAGTAAAAATCCCAGTTCTTGACAAACACAGTTATCACCATTGGAAGGTGAAAATGCACCTTCATCTACTCTCCCAAGATGAAGGTTATGTAAACTGCATTGAGAATGGTCCTCACATTCCCCACAAAGTAGCCACAGTTGCTACGGCCACAATTGCTGTTGGTCAATCTATTCCAAAACCTAGAGCAGAATGGACAATGGAAGACACAGAAGAAGTCCACAAGGATAAGAAGGCTATGAACATTTTGTTTAATGGTCTTGACAAGGATATGTTTGATAATGTGATAAATTGCACAACTGCCAAAGAGGTTTGGGACACAGTTCAGCTACTGTGTGAAGGTACAGAACAAGTAAAAGAAAACAAAATGCAGCTTCTCATTCAACAGTATGAGTATTTTCATTTTGAAGAAAATGAATCTTTAAATGACACATTCAATAGATTCCAAAAGCTGTTGAATGGACTGAAGCTGTATGGTAGAGTGTACCAGGTGAAGGATTCAAATCTTAAATTTTTAAGATCCTTTCCAAAGGAATGGAAACCCATGACTGTCTCCTTGAGAAACTCTCAAGATTATAAGGACTTCACTCTTGAAAGATTATATGGAATCTTGAAGACTTATGAACTAGAGCTGGAACAGGATGAGGTATTGGAGAAGGGAAGAAAGAAAGGAGGTTCAATTGCCTTGGTAGCTGAAAATGAGAAAGAATGCAGACAAGAAACTGTGAGATCTACATCAAACTCCAAAGATGGCACAAGCAAATCAGAATCAAGCAAGGGTAAGGAGCAAGTTGCTGAGAATGAAGACAACTCCAGCCAAGATGACTCTGATGGTATTGATGAGCATCTTGCATTTCTGTCCAGGAGATTTGCAAAGATGAAATTTAGGAAAAACACTAGAGCCACTAAACCTCATAAGAACATGGTGGACAAATCCAAGTTCAAGTGTTTCAATTGTGGTATAAGTGGACACTTTGCAAGTGAGTACAGAAAGCCAACTTCTGAAAAGAAGAAATTTGACCAAGTAGATTACAAAAAGAAATATTTTGATCTGCTCAAACAAAAGGAGAGGGCTTTCATTACTCAAGAAAAAGACTGGGCAACTGATGGAGAAGAAGAGGATGAAGATGTGGAATATGTCAACTTGGCTCTCATGGCTGATTCTGAGGAAAATGAAGTTAGTTCATCAAGCAACCAGGTAATCACTACTGATTTAACACAGCTTACTAAAGAAGAGTGCAATGATGCTTTTAATGACATGTCTACTGAATTGTATCATTTGCGTGTGTCTCTTAAATCTCTTGCTAAAGAAAATAGTAGGATTAAAGAGAACAATCTGTTTTTAAGTAATAGAAATGCTGTGTTAGAAGATAAGTTAATTGACTTAGAGAAAACCAAGCTACATTGTATATCTGTTGAAAATGAACTAGCTGAATCTGTTAAGAAAGTAGAAATACTTTCCAATCAATTAGAGAGAGAGCAAGAGGTGATTAAAGCCTGGAAGACATCTAGGGATGTTGGTGCTCAAATTTCCAAGGTCCAAGGAATTGAATCATTCTGTGAGACTGCCTGGGATAAAAACAAAAAGAAACTGGAATTAATTGATTTGCTGTCAACGGATGTGGAATCAACGGATGATGAAAGTTATCCGTTGAAGGAAGAAAAGGAGCATCCGTTGAAGGTTCCTCAATTAAAACAGGCAGATGTTTATACAAGTGAAAATCTAAAGAAACTCAACAAAAAGTTTGGTTCAACTTCCAAGAACTTTGTCAATGGAGAAGCAAGCACATCCAAAGATGTCAGTAAGGTGAATATAGGACACATGACCTTAGAACAGTTAAAGAATAGGCTCAAAGTGGTTGAGGATAAAAAGGAAACTAAAAGGAAATCTAATAGAAATGGGAAGGTAGGAGTTAACAAACATAACAATTACACTCCTGATAAGTATGCTCCTAGAAAAAGCTGTGTGCATTGTAGTAGTATTAATCATCTATCTGCTAATTGCAAATCTATTAAGAAAACTCCCAAACCTGTACCCTCTTCCATGCCTAATATGTCTGCATCACCTCTGCATGCTATGCCTGTTATGTCTCAACAGAATCCTTATGCACATTTTGCAAACATGCCATATTTTAACAATCCTTATCTTGCTGCATTTAGTATGCCTCAAATGCCATACAATATGCCAATATGGAATAACATGCTTGCACAATCCATGCCTTATCAAATTCCAAATGTGCTAAATGATTCTGTGACTAACCCTACACCTCAACCAACTACATCTAAGATCAAGGTTGACTCAAAGTTACCTAAGTCTAAAGATGCAGGAGGAATGAAGTCTAGGAGAAAGGCTAACAAGTATGGACCCAAGGAAACTTGGGTACCAAAATCAACTTGATTGATTTTATGGTGTGCAGGGAAAAAGAAGAAATCTATGGTACTTGGACAGTGGCTGTTCAAGACACATGACAGGAGATTTCTCCCTGCTCACTGAGTTTAAGGAGAGAGCTGGCCCTAGCATAACCTTTGGAGATGACAGCAAAGGGTTTACTATGGGATATGGCTTGATTTCAACAGGGAATGTCATCATTGATGAAGTTGCATTAGTTGATGTTCTCAAGCACAACTTACTGAGCATCAGTCAACTATGTGATAGATGGAATACAATTTCCTTCAATTCGGAAGTCTGTGTTGTCACCAGTAAGAAAGACAACAAAGTGATTCTAACTGGAGTTAGAAAAGGAAATGTGTACTTAGCTGACTTCAACTCTACAGATGCAGAATCTATTACTTGTCTCTTCAGCAAAGCAAGTCCAGTTGAAAGTTGGCTATGGCACAAGAAGCTATCCCATTTGAATTTCAAGATAATGAATGATCTAGTCAAAAAGGACTTAGTCAGAGGAATTCCTCTTGTTGAATTCTCAAGAGATGGTTTGTGTGATGCTTGTCCAAAAGGCAAACAAAGGAAAGCATCATTCAAAAAGAAGCTTGAAACAACAATTGATGAACCATTACAGCTGCTACATATGGATTTGTTTGGACCAGTCAATGTATTGTCAATTGCAAGAAAAAGATATTGCTTAGTGATTGTAGATGATTTCTCAAAGTTTTCATGGGTCTATTTTCTTGGATCAAAGGATGAAGCAAGTGAAATCATTATCAATCACATCAGGCAAGTCAATAATCATCCTGACTTGAAGGTTAGGAATATCAGGAGTGATAATGGAACTGAGTTCAAGAATTTGTCAATAAGGCTGTTCTGTGAAGAAAATGGAATCATGCATGAGTTCTCAGCTCCAAGAACACCTCAGCAAAATGGGGTAGTTGAAAGAAAGAACAGATCTTTGATTGAGGCTGCCAGAACAATGCTTGAAGAATCAAAGTTACCAACATATTTCTGGGCTGAAGCTGTTAATTGTTCCTGCTACACTCAGAATATTTCTTTGATCAATCAAACTAAAGGCATG
This sequence comes from Apium graveolens, assembly GCF_009905375.1. Taxonomy (NCBI): domain Eukaryota; kingdom Viridiplantae; phylum Streptophyta; class Magnoliopsida; order Apiales; family Apiaceae; genus Apium; species Apium graveolens. The sequence continues at coordinate 229,077,885 of NC_133652.1, forward strand.
ACTCCCTATCAGTTGTTCAAGAGAAGAAAACCAACTCTAAACTTTCTTCATGTCTTTGGATGTAAATGCTTTATACTGAGAAATCAATCTGACCATAAAGGGAAGTTTGATGCAAAGGATAATGAAGGGATATTTGTTAGTTACTCAGCTGGAAAATCTTATAGGGTCTACAATCTAAGAACCAACATTGTTATGGAATCTGTGCATGTTGTGTTTGATGATAAAAAGATTGATGGACTAACAGATAAGGGACACAATGAGAGACTCAAATTTGATAACATTGAGATATATTGTGATGATAGTGAAGAGGAGATTGATGGAGATGACACTTCAAAAGGGATTCAAAATATGCCCTTGGATAATGCACAAAATTCTACACCCGTTGAGAGGCAATGCAGTATCCGTTGAAAGACATAGTGCATCATCCGTTGAAGTACAAAATGAAGCATCCGTTGATCACAGTTCATCGACGGATAATCGATTTACATCATCAGTTGATAGAACTCCAAATTCCCTGCAAAGAACCAACAATTCAGGGGGAGTTTCAACTAATCAACACTCTATCTCACATCATGACAATACTGAGGCCACCTCGTCAAGAGCACATCTTCCACCTCAAAGGAAATGGACCAAGAATCATCCCTTTGAACTGATCATTGGTGATGCATCATCTAAAGTGCAAACAAGAAAAGCTACTCAAGATGAATGTCTGTATAGTAGTTTTCTATCTCAGGAGGAACCTAAGAAAGTGGAAGAAGCTTTATTGGATCCAGATTGGATATTAGCTATGCAGGAAGAGCTGAACCAATTTGAGAGAAACAAAGTTTGGAAGCTGGTACCCAAACCAAAGAACAAGAGTCCTATTGACACAAAATGGGTATTCAGAAACAAGACGGATGAAAATGGCATTGTCATAAGGAATAAAGCCAGATTGGTTGCTAAAGGCTATTCTCAACAAGAGGGAATAGATTTTGATGAAACATATGCTCCTGTTGCAAGACTTGAAGCCATCAGAATTTTTCTAGCCTATGCAGCCCATGCCAATTTCAGAGTCTATCAAATGGATGTCAAGAGTGCATTTCTAAATGGGAAAATGGAGGAAGAAGTCTATGTAAGTCAACCTCCAGGGTTTGAAGATCCAAATTTTCCAGACTATGTGTATTATCTGTTGAAAGCACTCTATGGACTGAAGCAAGCACCTAGAGCCTGGTATGAAACCCTATCAAAATTCCTTTTGGAGAATCACTTCACTAGAGGTACTGTTGATAAAACTCTCTTCTTTAGGAATGTTAATGGCTCTAGTAAACTTGTTCAAATTTATGTAGATGACATAATATTTGGTTCTAAAGATAATAAACTTTGCAAAAAGTTTGCTAAGCTAATGCAAAGTAAGTATGAAATGATCCTGATGGGAGAACTAACCTATTTTCTTGGTTTACAAGTTAAACAAGTTAGTGATGGAATTTTCATTAGTCAAACTAAATATATTCATGATCTTTTAAAGAAGTTTGACTTAATGGAATGTTCATCTACAAAAACTCCCATGACCACTGTCACCAAACTTGAATTAAATAAGACTGAAAGGTCTGTGGACATTACAAGTTATAGAGGCATGGTTGGTTCACTTTTATATTTAACTGCTAGCAGACCAGATATAATGTTTGCTACATGTCTGTGTGCTAGATTTCAAGCTGATCCTAGGGAGTCTCACTTAATTGCTATCAAGAGGATTTTCAGATATCTCAAGGGTACACCAAATTTAGGTATTTGGTATCCTAGAGAATCTGGCTTTGATCTAATTGGTTATTCAGATGCAGACTATGCAGGTTGCAAAATAGACAAGAAAAGTACAACAGGGTCCTGCCAATTCCTGGGAAACAAGCTTGTATCATGGTTTAGCAAAAAGCAAAATTCAGTCTCTACTTCTACAGCTGAGGCTGAATATATTGCTGCTGGAAGTTGCTGCTCTCAAGTGTTATGGATGAGGAATCAACTCCTTGATTATGGACTTCATGTTGACAAAATTCCTATCTTTTGTGACAACACAAGTGCCATAGCCATAACAGAGAATCCTATGCAGCACTCAAGGACCAAGCACATTGATATCAAGTACCACTTCATCAGGGAGCATGTCATGAATGGTACAGTGAAACTACATTTTGTTCCAAGTGAACAACAAATTGCAGACATATTTACCAAGCCACTTGATGAATCAACATTCACAAGATTGGTAAGTGAGCTAGGTATGCTTAATTACTCATAAAATTAATGTCCTAATTGCAATTTGAATTGAAGCCTGAAATGTATTAGTTGCTAGAACAAATTTGACTTCTTAACACAGATTATTCCATCAACGGGTATTTCCTATCCGTTGAAAGTCAAAATTGTTCCATCAATGGATGTTCATTATCCATTGAAAGACATATACATTTCTGGAATTTTTATCCGTCAACGGATAAAACTGTAGTACTTTCCAACGGATGACAATTTACTTTATCCGTTGAAATGTCACATCAGTCGATTCAGGTGTCTTACAGCCGTTGATTCTATTTTCTTAACCGTTGATACTCATACATACAGCTGTATGTATTTGTTTTAAAGGTAGTTTTTAGAATTCTTACAGTTTATTCTTAAACGGCTGAAACTCACTTACACATATTTATTGTTTAATCTTTTATTTATGCTTTTTAATTTGAGAAAGTATATAAGCCCTTCTGATTTTTCATTTTTACTTTACGCTTTCTTGAAACTTCAAAGCTTTTACCATTTACTCTCTGCGAAACCTTCAAGTTATTCTCTGCAATTTCTACTTAAAACAATGGCACCAGTAGTAAAAATTATGTCTCAATCTGGGTTCATCTATGTGAAGAACAATTTCATAGCTTTGGTAGCAAAGAATGAAGCCCACTCAGATTATCACAAAATGATGGACTTCATCAAAAACTGTAAACTTAGCTATGCAATGCTGGAAGCCCCAACGATTTACTGTGAATTAGTTGAGGAGATTTGGACAACTGCTGAGTTCAACTCCATAGATATGACCATCTCTTTCACTCTCAAAGGTAAAAATCACTGTGTTAACTGTGATGATTTACTAGCATGTTTTAAATTGCCTGAGAACAATGCCATGACACCACACACTGATAATGATGTATCCAGCATGTTAGATTCCATAGGTTATTCTCTTAACTCTGCTAGTTTAGGGAGTATTAAAAGAAAAGGCCTTAGGAAAGAATGGAGTTTTCTTGGGGATGCCTTTATCAAGGTTTTCTCTGGGAAAATTAGTAATTTTGATGCCATAACTTCATCTCTTGTTAATATGCTCTATATGCTTGTTTCTGATAGGTATTTTAACTTTAGCAATTATGTTATGCTAGAATTGGGTACTAGATTAGGTAACAAAACTAATAGACCTAATAACATCTATTATGCTAGATTCTTTATGTTATTGGCTAACCATGTTGCTGAAGGTTTGGTCATAACCAATGAGAATAACAAACTCAAGTGCTGGGCACAAGAGAAAAGAGTTCTTGCAGATTTATTGAGAATGGATCTCAACAGCAGTGTACCATTGGTATATTTACCAATCATGGATGCACCTCAGGTAAGTGAGGTAATTGTTTCTACAACTCCTACTTCTTCCAACCCCTCTATTTCTTTATCTTCTAGTGTGCCCATGGAATCTGTGACAATGCCCCAACAGATTCCTACCAAGGTCACCAAAACTAAACTTTCAAAATCAAAGACAAAGAAAACCACCTCTGTTGTTTCTCAAAAGACAATAGTTGTAACACCTACCCTTAACCCTGAGGGGAGTGAACAGGGTGTGAGTGGTGAGGGGAGGGGTGAACATCAAAGAAACCCCCAGGATAAGGAAGGAGAGATAAGTGTTTCCCAAGCTAGCCAAACCACAGTTTCTCAAAAAGCTGTGGTGGTTGAAAAGGTTACTAGCACATCCCTAGCTGCATTCTCCCAAAAGGATGTAACTATTGAAAATAGTTCCCAACCAGGAACACAGAACAAACGAGGGAGGGACACAGAAGCCAAACACTCACCAACAAAAGCTTTTATTAGAAGAAAGAGGGCTAGAACCCAATCTTCTACACAGGGTGCACACACTGCACAGATACATCCATCTGTATCTATGCCTTCTCAAACTCAGTTTGATGTGGCTCCAACAAATGTGGAGTCACAGCCCCATTCTCTCACAATTAACACACATCAATCACTACACACTTCATCACCATCTCTGGATGTGGATATGTTATTCCCATCAATTCCTGATTCTCCCTCTTTACAACTCAGGGAGGAGCCCCACTCAAATACAGGTGATCATCATCTTTTAGATGATTTGTTGGATCACCCGCAAATTATTTCAGATGTAATTGAAGGATCTGTGTCACCAAAACTCAAATCAATCCACACAGATTCAACAGTTATATCACTTTCAATTTCTACTTCTTTTCCTTCTTCAACAGATATCACTCATCCATTGACAAGTGGTTGTTCTTCAACGGATAAGCTTAACAACAGTTATCCGTTGATACCATCAGTGTCACCTTTAACGGCTATTCCATATCCGTTGATAGTCTCTACACACACAACTGAAACAATTCCAAGTGTAGAAGACATGATTACTGTACAATCACTTTTAGGACTGAGGGAAGGGAGTGACAATTTGAGTGAGAGGCTGGGTTGCACCCAGGCAAAAGGAGAGATTGAGAGCTCAAATATGAATGCTATTTCTTCTAGCATGGCAAAAGTAAGTGAAAGGAGTACCACCTTAGTAGGTGAAGGTGAGGAAGTGAGGAGTGTGAGCCAGAGGGAGCCCCTGATGCAAGAATATAGAGAAAAAGAGAGAAAGGCAGGTATAGCAGATATAAGGGTGGATCCAGCCATTGCTAGTGAGTCAATGATTGTGGATGGTGCTGAAAAGGAAAGACAATTTCAGCAACATTACAAAGCTGTAATTGATAACATTTCCTTGGATGCTGACACTTTTACTCATCCTGTGTCAGCCTATCAGTTGTTGGCTGCTCAGGGCAATGAGGAGGCAGAAAAGACACTACATCTAGTACATACAACAGAATCTCTTCAAAGGGATAAAGCTGCTATTAACAAGATGCCTTCTACAGCTGGTGAGTCATCTGAGGAATTTGGAGTAAATTCTGATGATGATGACTCAGTTTCTTTTGATGGAAGCATGAACTTAGGGGGAGATGAAAGCCCTAGTTCTATTCCAAATTTACCTGAATGGGCCTTGATAAAGGAGTCTACATCAGGGCAATTCAATGTCTCCTTAGTCAAGCAAATCAGTACTATCCAACAGGCCATTCAGAAAACTTCACATGATGGTACCAAGGCAATCCTTACAGCTCACCTGGACTCACTGCATCTCATGAAGTTGCAGCAAGTCAGACAGAATCTGAGTGTGGATGAACTCAAGAAGGATATTGCTGACTTGAAATCCTACAATTCTGAAAAATTGGATTCAGTCATGCCCTATGGTACAATGAAGGACTTATTGTTGAGATTGAAAAAGGATTCAAATACTGAAAAGAGGCTGGCTAAGTTAGAAGACAGAGTCCAAGTTATTGAAAATTCTGTGGCCAGCATTCTTCACAACCAACAATCTCAAACAAGTCTACTTATGCAGCTGGCAAAGGCACAAGGCTTGACCCCTCTCCTTGATGATAACAAAAAGGGGGAGAGAAAAAGGGAAGGGGAAGGAGAGCTATCTACAAAAATCCAGATATCTAAAGTGCTAGTTCCTGCCATCACTACTTCTCCAATTATGCAAATCAAAGGAAAGCCTAATGGAATTGACCTAATCCAGCTAGCAGCAGCTGAAATTCAAGTGAAAGAGCAAAGGAGGAGAATTGATGAAAGGGTGCAACAAGTGTTTGGCTCAACACAAGATAAATCAATATCTGTGAAACATAGCACAAAGGTTGAACCAATCATTATGGAGCTCAAGCCAGAAAGGAGGAATAAGGTTGGAAAAACTTCTTTCAAGAATCTAAAACCTATAGTTCTCAAGACCAACACTAGATCCAGCAAGGACTCCACAAAGAACCCCCTAGACTTTGCTCAGATGAAAGAAGTGGACTTTCCTCTTCCAAAGCCTGATGAAGACAAAGTTTTGGGTGCTAACATCATAAAGTACAAGGAGACCAAGGACATAGCTGAAAGAATGAAAATGGCCATTATCTTTAGAGAGGGAAAGAGTATCTGTGTGATGCAAGGACATCCCAAATTTCCAAAGGCCAAGAGGGAAGAAACCAAAAGGTTGAAGAAAGAAGCTGAAAAACTCAAGGCTGATAAAAGAGCACAAGCAAAGCTTGAACAACAGCTAAAGTCAAGACAAGTTGAAGGAGAGAAAGGAATTGAAGTCAGGGGTGAAGACAAGATTGCAAACCTAGATGAGGTTTTTGGGAGTATATTTGGTGAGAGTATGGAGGAAAGAGAGGAATGGCAGAAGGGAAACAGAAGAAAGGCAAAGGCACATAGAAGGAGTGAAGATAACACTGAAGAAACTAAATCAATATCTAAACCACTACCTTCCATACCTGAACCTTGTGTTGCTGATCCCACTATAAACATCCATGGTGAACTAATCATCCCAAAAGAGGAACCTATTGATTGGGACACCATCAAATTGCCTACCTTTTTAACCACTCTTCCACTACCAAAGAAACAGAAAAGAAAATCCAAATCTACACCTCCCCTAACCTCTAAGAAATTCACTCAAAAACAAAAACCTAAGCCTAAGCCACCCATTTCTAAAGATGATTATGTTCACATCTGTGACATAAAAGAAATTTCAGATATTGAACTCTATCTGGATGAGCTGGAGGATGTAAGGGGAATAGCTGCCTACAGACAGCTACCAGAGAGATTGGTGTTCAGATACAAAGGAGCTGGGGAAAGAACATGGCCTCTCTACAGGATTCCGAATGAAGGCTACTATACCTTGATCAGAGTCTTTTCAGCCATACAAAAGGATTCTGGCTTTACCAGGACTGCCAAGACTGAAATTCTCAACAAGATTGCCAACATAAGGAAAACTTGGAGGGAGCCCAATGCTTTGCCCAGAACTTTACTCATTCAAGAAAGGGGAATTACAATCCACAAATCACCTCATTGGTTGATGGAATTTAGAGATGATAAAGGAGTCAGAAGATTTTTCAGACTTGAAGACCAACTCAAGATTGCCAGCAATGAAACTCTCAAGGAAATGCAATCTAAGTTGGATATCAGTGATGAAGATGAAGCTGAATTTTACAGACAACTCCAACTCCAAATTGAGGAAAATGACAAAGGGCTAGGAAAGAAAACAAGGGAACAAAGAAGAAAAAGATCATTTGCTCAGACTAGAGGAGCACCCTTGGAAATTCTGTAAATCTTCAATTACCTCCTAGTACATACATTTTTGCAGCACTTTTAAATTTCTACTTAGTTTCAATTCATATATTTGTTAAGTGTTTTGTTATCATCAAGTTAACCCTGAATTTATGCCTACACTTCTTATAGACATAAATAGGGGGAGATTGTTAGGAATATATTTGCATTAGTTTGATGATATATTTAACAAAACACTTAAGTAGAAGTTTAGTGTTTGTAGCCTCAACGGATAAGACCACTTTGGCTATCCGTTGATGGTGCAGCTTTACTTAGAAATAAGTCTAGTGTTGTAGCACATTTCAGTCTCTGTATTTAAGATATAATTCTTAGAAGTTGAGAGAAAATATAAGTCATGTTGACTACTAGAAGATATGCAAATAGGAAGGCCAATTGTAAATATTTCATGCCTTGTAATTTTGTATAAATGAAGTGGTATCAACGGATATCTTAAAGACCTTCAACGGATAAGAAACAAAGCTTCAACGGATGTCTCTAAAGCTTCAACGGATAGAGCTTCAACTGCTAACACATCAACGGATAAAGCCATCAACGGATGAAGGCTTCAACGGATGTTCTGTTAAATAGCAGTTGATAAGTGGTAGTTGTAACAGTAGATAGAGGCACATGGGTTGACAGAGATAACTGAAATGTGGAAGCCTAATTTCAGGAATATCAGAAAAAGCAGCTGTTCTACTCTAGTACAAAGAGGCAATAGTCAACAAAGTACTTGAGTGATATGGAGAAGAAACAAGTGGAGAACTTATTTTATTATTGTATTTTTATCTTTGTCTTCACTTGTACACTTGGTGATATATAAACCAAGTAGCAGCTAGTAATTAGATATGAATTTTTCCAGTGCTGTTTAGAAAAATCTTGAGAGAAAAATTATCTAGTTTGTACTAGGACGCAGCTGTGATCAACATCTAGAATCACAGATTTTCTGAAATACCATTTCTGGTGGAACAACAATCCACCAGAAAAGTTTTTTTAAGGTCTGTTGTGTTCTTTACATTAGTGCTTGAATATATATCTGTCTGTATTAGCTTAAAGCAATTCACACACTTGTTTATCTTGAACACAAAGCCTTTAAAACTGCTCAAAACTTGAAAAAGTTTTGAGATTTACATTCAAACCCCCTTCTGTAAATATCATTGTTAGTCCACTAGGAATAACAAAAATAATTTAGCTTAATAAATTATTTTAGTAAAATACTTTTGATATAAAATCATTCTAATTTTATTTTGATAAATTCAAATAAAAATTGGAAAAATTCAGTCCATTCAGGACAAACTGGGTATTTATTTGATATCTCGATAAGTCACCTTTTAGTTCTTGATAGGTATCAGGAAAGGGGACATATCGATATGTATATGTATCTATTCTTACATGTGGCTTCTCGATAAGCAAATCCCAACCATTTATCTCTACTTCTCGATAAGTCACTTAACTTTTTCTATAAATACCCAGACATCTTGACATAACCCCTTTTTAAGCTTTCAAGATCTCAAGTGACCTATTTTTCACAAATCTTAACCGTTCTCTCTTATTTTAAGCTCTTTATCTCTGAATTTCTTACCCACTAAATTTCAAAAACTTCAAATGGCATCAAACAATGTTAGAGCTTTTATCTCAAAGGAGGGCACCAACTACCTTGCATAACTTCAAGAGTTTTGTTAAGTTCCTTTCTGAGATATTCGTTGCAGGTGCTCTAACTAAAAATCCAATTATGTATCTGGATGTTCTCAATGATTTCTGGAACACAGCTGTGGTTAGGACAGTTGTACATGAGAACTAAGATGCATCTTTGGTGGTAAGCTGCTCAATTCGAGGGCAACAGGTGGAATTCAATGAAACTGATGTCAACAAAGCTTTGGGAATTCCTACTGACAACTTGGTGGATGTTCCTACTCAAGACGAATTGGCTGAATTCATGGACTTCATCAATTACAGTGAAAGAATCAACCTGGCCAGTCTGAATAAGAAGCATTTGATGAATGGTCATTCTGGTTTGACTCCATTGTGAGAGCTTTCACTAGTAGGAAGACATGGTATGATAACATTTCAAGTGTGTTCCAGAAGCTGGTGTTCTCCATGGCTCACAACAAACACATAAATATGGGAATTCTGATTCTTTAGGAACTCAGCACAAGGCTCACAATGCCTTTGGCTACAAGAGTTAAGGAAATTTTCTTTCCTAGGTTTATAATGCCTACTTTAAACCATAAAGTTCAAGACATTCATTTACTTAATGGTATAAATAGAACACATATAGGCAATTGTAAACAGGTGTCCAAAATTTTATTTGGCTCACTTACTACAAAGAATAAGGTAACTGTAGGTCTCAGAATCACTCCATTTATGTTGGAGAGATACATGACTTACCCTTACCCTATGCCTGATATGAGGTCCAATATTCAATCTAGTTCAGTAATGGCTCCTGTGCCTGTGGAAGAACAAACATAGGAACACCAATATGGGCCTTCCCAAACTGATATCCCTTCTTCCTTACCATTAGAAGCTAGGAAACCAACCACTTTATCCTCTCAAAAGGGTGAAGTGAGTAAAAAAAAAGAGAAAGCAAGCACCCCTAACTATTATCAATGAGAGTGGTGATGACCAAATACAAATACAGTCTACCTTGGTCAAAAAACCAAAGAAGGTAAAGAAATCTGAGCTGACCACTCAAGCTACCTCAACACCCTCCCAAAAGGCTATAGTTGAAAAAGAGGGTTTAAAACAGACTATAGGGGCATCCTCTCAATAGGGTGTCTCGATTGAAAATAGTACTCTCCCTAGTGCATCCTGTAAAGAGTTTGCACCACCACTTGAACACATTTAAGTGTATAAAAGAAGGAATAAGGATGGCACAAACACTGAGAGCGCATATCTTGAAGCTCCCTCATCTATTCAGGGGGAGCTTTCAACACTCAATTCTTAAATTACTACTCTCATCTCCCAAATTTCTTCTTCATATATTGAGACACTTGAACCCACTTCTCAAATGTCACCAAAAATAAGTGATAGTTGAAGAAACTGTGGTCACCACCCAGGAACCACAATCAGTTGGTGAGAGGTTACAAGCTGGGGTAGATCTTGATGACACCAACAAAACACATGGGTTTCATCAGTTTTTAATGAAGACCCTGTGGTAGTATCAAATGCACCTTCTTGTGCAAATCAATCTTCACATATTGAAAGGTTTGAGGGTAGTACTCCTGAGGGGGAGCTATCTAAATCCTCTCCAATTCAATTGGAGGTTCCTCATGTAGGAACAACTCCACTCAAAACCCTGGCTGAAATTGCTCTAGCAGTTGCAGCTAGGAGTCCAATTGTCAATGATACTATCATTGGGAAGACAAGTCAAGCACATTTAGGTGCTAGTTCTTTGTAAGAGGAACAAGGGTTTTTAGGCCATGGTATATGACGGTAACCTAGTAAAATCTCCTCCAATTCAAATCGAGGTTCCCACCCTTGGTGAACAACACACTGTCACAACCACAGTTTCTACCGTGACTTCAACTGTGATTCCAATCACATGATTACCTACCATATCTCAACCCTCCACCTCAACTCAAACATATATACCATCTACCTCCAATCCTACACAACAACCCTCTCACCTCATCTCCCAGTGGTTGTGTTAGGATAAAAACACGCGCTAAAATTACATGCAAGTATACACATTAGTAAGTAATATAGAATATTTTTTAGTTCGTTCCCACAGAGACTGGTTTAGGTTAAATTCAGAATGTGCACCTATGCATCAATGTATGATTATCGTTCAGTACTAAGACAAGTAACAAATTGAGATGTTTTATAACTACGATTAAACTAACATGCAAATAACTAAGAGACTAAAAGTGATTGAATTAACTATATGAGACAGATATGGGATTCTAACTTCATTAAATACTTCATTCAAAGTCATTTTTCTTAACCTTAACATTCAATGATGATGACAACTAATCAGATAACACGAAACTACTAAATGCCAACTTTCATTATATGAATACCCTACTACCAGACATCCACAAAAGAGATAGAATCTGAAGAGACACCAATTATGTTAAGACCCTATATGTCTATAAAATTTAACAACATAAAGGTTTAATGTGCAAGTTATCTATCATGATTACATAGGGCAAGTAAGATGGTTAAAATTACCTACGAATCATGCATTATAAATATATGAACCCATGCTAACATGGCAAGTTCTAAACCTCTATATTCACTGTCGCTTCAATAGAGATTAACACGCTATCTTATAAGTTCGCGAAGCTCATAAGATGAATAAGCACAACCAATACTAGGATATCATACAATCACCATATACTTAGGTATCGAACCAAATTAACAATTGAAATTCATAAGTAAATCCGTTAGAACCCCACGACAACGATTAGTTCATAACCGAACTCATCATCACCGTGGGTTCCGATGAAAGCATGGTAAATAAACTAAGTCTTTATAAACTGAATAAAATAACAAAGTATGTTAACAAGAGTATTAGGTTCAACAACAAAAAAACAAACATCCAAGATTACAACTTAAGCAAAGAATCACAAGCAAAAACTAGATCTTCTTCTCCATCATTGAAATTGTTCTATTAGGTCTTCTCGCTGTTATCTCCTTGCTCTCATATCTCAAAAATGTCTTTTTGGAGTCTTTAAATACCAGCCCATCCAATCAGGGGTCCAACAAAGCAGTCTTCTATTCAAATCAGGATTCTAAAATTTCGACCTAGCACGGCCGCTATGTGATCCTGTGCGGCCGCCCTGTACTTCTGCCAAACCAGCTCGGCCGCTCCCAAGTGTAGCGTGGCCGCCCTGGCCTTCTGGAAAAGACCGATTTTTTCTATTTCTTGGCTTCTCTTGCTGGTTTCGTTTGCGCAATTAACCGAGGTTCCCTCCTAACACTCTTCTAAGCGTAAATCATTCAAAATCTATTCCTCCTTTCGATTATGCCCTGAAATGCAAAATACTACAAAAACACCTAAAAAACACAAACAACTTGTGTACAAAACACCAATTTGAGGCTTTAAGAAGCGTTCTATGTGGATATAAAGGCCATTTATCACACCTTCCAACTTGAATCGATGTTTGTCCTCAAACATAACAGACTCAAAACAAGAAATAAAAATACATGAATGTAACTACATGAATGCACTGATCCCCTCAGAATAACTAAACCAATAAATAGGCAACATCTCAAAGAATGCAATTATTCGCATAAAGTTCAATCAAATCCCGTAAATCAACTTACAAGCCAAAAATGTATGTGTGTGCAATTGTTTAACATATATACTCTCAAAACTAGATCAATAACCATAACTCACCACTCATCAATACAATTACAAGGTTATAAACAGAATAGACGATAAACTCAAACTAACTGACAACACTTCAATTTTTATCAAAGTTATACAAGGATTCATGCTTTTATTGAAACAATTAACAAACAAAAACATGCTTATTTGATCGTGTAATGAGTGAGGTTTACAAAAGACTTATGCAATAATACCCATGTAGCGAGCGTCAAGTTAGCGGATCCCAGACTATAAAAGCCTTAGGTCACTAGGCACAAAGACCCCTAGAACTTAATAACTCAAGTATTAAAGAGCCCACTCGTGATCAATTATGCACAACACATGTATTTTTTTTTTCTTCTTTTTTTATTTTTTTTCCCTTTTTTTCAACAATTTTTTTCACAATTTCTGAACGAGTGTGTTTCGCTCCATCTCGCTCAACCCTAGACTACTCATATAAATATGAGCCGGCTACTAGCCATTTGACGCCTAACCACAACTAGAAATGAAATCCAATATTTTTCTCCAATTTAAAAATCCATGTCACTTTGTCACTAAGAGAATATCATAAATTCTAGACATAAACAAGTAATTAAACCTCGACAAACAAACAAGTCATGATTATGATGTAGCACTCAAGCAACCTATAAGACTTAATGAAAATTTATTATTTCTAGCATGCAAATCAATTTGTTAGGACTTAACATTCCTATATACGATATCACTACACTCAAATCAACATCACAAATTAATCAGAAAAGTAACCTAAGGGATCATGATATAATGCAAATGCAACTATATGCAACATACTAACATGATAACAAATACGCAAAACAAAAATAAAAATAAGTACCTACATGACAAATATGCAAACTATATGAACTAAACTATCATGAATATGCATCTATATGGACTCACACATAAATATTCCTTAACTACCATCCCGAAACTTAAAATTTTCGCTGTCCTCGGTGAAGGTAATAGCAAGGAATCAAGGCATACCTACTCGGAATCAAAATGATCATCACCCGTCGCGGGTGGAGTGTCAGGAGGCGGGTACACATAATCCTCTCCAAAAACTGGCCTCTGAATAACTACCCCCGTGGCTCTAAAAGCTGTACCCAATGCCTTTGTAAGATCCTGTGCAAACCTTTTATGGATGTCATACATCGCATCCATCCGCCTCGTCAAGCGCCTATACTGTGCCGAGCCCAAACCAGCACTATCCTCTACCTTCTCTTGCTGCTGCTGTTGCGAAGAACCGGCCTCACCCATCTGATGTCTCTACGCAGCTCTGCGTGCCTGAGTCAAACCATTAGCATATGTCTGATCAGCTGGCTGGCCACCCAGAAAATGATCATAGATGTACCCCATGCCCTTATCGTCAGCCTTCCCACCAAACCACTCATGCATGCTCAAGATCGTCGAACTATCAATGAGGGCGCTTGGTAACTGCAGCTGCTCGTGTACGGGCCAATGAACACCCACCGCCATACAAAGCTTAGTCACAATCGAAGCATTATGACTATACCCCTTAGTGCTTCCACGCAAAAACTGCATAATACCCTGATAAATAATGGAACCGAGATCTACATAATCTTCCTGCAAAATCTCCCATAACAACTTTGCACGATCTATAGTCACATCATGCACATGAGAAGAGGGCATGATGTTCACACAAATAAAAGCATTTTAAGCACGAGCGAACCTGTTTATGCATGAGGCAGGGAAAGTGAGATACTCGTTCGATCCCCTCTTAAACTTCTAGTGCATGTTCGGGACGCACAGCATAGCCACAATCAAATCTAAGTCAAAATCATCCGCTGTCTTGTTAACCCACTCCTCCTGAGTTGGCTATCGCTCGGGTTGGTTGATAACCCTATGAATAGCCTCAGAGCTGTAATCCACTGTCAACCCCCGCTCCACCGAAAACCCATTCTTTCGCGTTCTCATAGAACTCGCGAATGACATTCATAGGCACAACAATAGGTGCCTCACAAAATGACACCCAGCCCATCTCCAAAATCATCTCAAGAAGCTTACCATCCTTACCCGAAGGTAGAAAACCCCTCTCCTTCTCTATCTGCTTAGTCAACAACCTCGTGTACTCCACTTCAGCCTCTGAAGTAATGAACATGGGCCTCGTACCCCTAACACTCGAAGAATCAGTAGTGGTGGGGTTAGTGCTGCTGCTAACTTGAGTGAGGGCTCTCTTGGGTGCCATTGAAATTGATAAAGTGAGAAAAGAGAGATGTGTAGAGATAACTAAGGTTTGAGAGAATAAAAGTGATAGAGATGGAGATGGTAGTATGTAAGTGTATGTATATATAAGGAATAAGAATTAGAAGTGGGATATGATTGTGGGGTTAGTGGGGATAATGGGATGTTTAGAATTGATTAGGAGAAGGAATTAGTGTTGTTTTTGTTTTGATTTTTCGGATTTATTTTTCTATTTTTTTCTTCTCCAAGGACACAGCGCAACCGCTCCGCCAGGAAGCACGGGCGCGCCGTGTTTCTGTTGATACAGCACGGCCGCCCCGCTTCCCAGCACGGACTCCCCGCTTCCCAACGCGGGCACGCCGTGCTTCTGGAAAAAATCCCTATTTTTTTCTATTTTTATGATTTTTTTATGTTTTCTTCTGATTTTTTTTCTTCTGATTTTTTTTCTTCCTTCTATCTTCTCCTATATACATAAGCTTTGGTTTCCTCCCAAGAAGTGCTTGTTTTACGTCGCTAGCTTGACGTAAAACTCCCAGATCAAGTTGATAATAAAATGGCACTAACCACCTCACGATTTGCCATATTTCCACGGTAATGCTTCAAACACTGTCCATTCACCTTGAATGCTTGGCTTGGATCATTCTCAAAAATTTCGACCGCTCCATTAAAAACACAGTTTTGATAACAAACGGCCCTAACTATCTCGACTTCAATTTTCCAGGAAAAAGACATATCTGAGAGTTAAATATAAGAACTTGTTGCCCCGACACAAATGATTTGAGCACTAGACCCCTATTGTGCCACCTTTTGACTTTCTCCTTATACATTTTCTTGTTCTCATACGCTTGAAGTCGAAACTCATCAAGTTCATTTAATTGACGCATCCTTTTCTTACCAGTTGCATCAATATCAAGGTTTAATTTCTTCAAAGCCCAATACGCCTTGTGCTCTAACTCCACAGGAGAATGACATCCTTTACCATAAACCAGCTGAAATGGAGACATGCCTAGCGGAGTCTTGAATGTTGTTCGTTACGCCCAAACAGCTTCATCAAGCTTCAAAGACCAATCCTTTCTTGATAGACATACAACTTTCTCCAGAATATGCTTGAACTCTCTGTTAGACACCTTAGCTTGACCATTAGTCTGGGGATGGTAGGCTATAGCAATGCGATGATTCACATTATATCTCTGCATCATAGCAGTGAACTTGCGATTGCAGAAGTGCAATCCCTCGTCACTGATTATGACTCTTGGAGTCCCAAATCTTGTGAATATTTGCTTGTGAAGAAAATTGAGCACTACCTTCGCATCATTCGTTGGAAAAGCCTTAACTTCCACCCATTTTGACACATAACCGACCGCCAACAAGATATAATGATTACTACAAGATGAGACAAATGGCCCCATGAAGTCAATTCCCCAAACATCGAAGACCTCAACCTCGAGAAGCACATTAAGAGGCATCTCATCCTTGTTTGACATATTACCAATACACTGACAACGATCACACTTCAAAATGAACTGATGCGCATCCTTAAACAATGTAGGCCAGAAGAATCCTGCTTGAAGGATACGAGCTGTTGTCTTTTCTCCACCATAGTGGCCTCCATAATCAGTTGAATGACAGTCTCGCAAGATACCCTCTGTCTCGCTGTACGAAATACATATCCTGATGATTTGGTCAGCTCCTTGATGAAACAAAAATGGTTCATCCCACATGTACCACTTCACCTCGTGAAGAAACTTCTTCCTTTGAGCAGAAGTCAAGTTTGGAGGCATAATGTTGCTCCAAAGATAGTTCACAATGTCTGCGAACCACGGTTCTTCTTCTTGCACCCCAAACAACTGCTCATCGGGAAAAGACTCATTTATCAATGTCTTATCATGTGAAGCTGTACTTGGATCTTTTAAATGAGAGAGATGATCAACAATGTGATTCTCAGTACCTTTCCTATCCATGATCTCCAACTCAAACTCTTGTAGTAAAAGAAACCATCTAATCAATCTAGGCTTCGAGTCCTTCTTCGAGATGAGATAGCGAATAGCAGCATGATCAGTGAAAACTGTCACCTTCGTCCCAAGCAAATATGATTGAAACTTCTCAAAACCATATACAATGGCTAATAGTTCCTTCTCAATAGTAGTATAGTTCATTTGAGCACCATTGAGGGTCTTACTAGCATAGTAGACCACATGAAATATATTGTTCTTCCTTTGCCCAAGAACTTCTCCAACTGCATAGTCACTTGCATCGCACATCATTTCAAAAGGTTCATTCCAATCATGTATAGTTATGACATGTGTTGTGATCAAACTCTTCTTTAATCTCTCAAAAGTAGCTCTATACTCATCATCATACTTGAAAGGGACATCTTTCTCTAAAAGATTGCACAATAGTTTAGAGATTTTAGAAAAATCCTTGATGAAACACCTATAGAAACCCGCATGACCAAGAAAGCTGTGGATTCCCTTAACAGAAATTGGTGGAGGAAGGTTTTCAATGACCCCCACCTTGGCTTTATCCACCTCAAGATCTTTACTAGAGACCTTGTGCCCAAGAATGATGCCCTGTTGCACCATAAATTGACATTTTTCCCAGTTGAGAACCAGATTGGTCTCAACACACCTTTTAAGAACTGCGCCAAGATTTTGTAAGAACTCGTCAAAAGAATCCCCGAACACAGAAAAATCATCCATGAACACCTCCATATTTTGACCAACCATGTTAGAGAAAATAGCCGTCACGCTTCTATGAAATATGGCAGGTGCACCACATAACCCAAAGAAACTATTCTGAAGGCAAAAGTACCAAAGAGACAAGTGAAAGTAGTCTTTTCTTGATCTTCTAGAGCAATGCAAATCTGATTGTAGCCCGAATAGCCATCCAGAATATAGTAGTATTTATGCCCATCCAACCTGTCAAGCATCTGATCAATAAAAGGAAGAGGGAAGTGATCCTTCCTTATGGCTTTGTTCAGCTTCCTGTAATCTATGAAAACTCTCCACCCTATAACTGTTCGAGTAGGAATGAGCTCATTCTTCTCATTAGCAACCACGGTGATGCCTCCATTCTTCTGCACAAACTGAACTGGGCTCACCCAAGAACTATCAGAAATAGGATAGATGATCCCTACGTCTAGCCATTTAAGAATTTCCTTCTTCACGACCTCCTTCATGATCGGATTTAACCTTCTCTGTTGCTCAACAGTTGGCTTACTTCCTTCCTCAAGCAGAATTTTATGTATGAGGGTTGATTCCCTTGATATCTGTTATAGTCCATCCAATTGCCGACTTGAACTCTTTAAGAATTCTCAAGAGCTTTTCCTCATCACTACCTGCAAGGTCAAATGGAATAATAACAGGAAAAGTAGATGCATCACCTAAAAAAGCATACCTCAAGTGTTCAGGCAAAGGTTTAAGCTCGAGTGTAGGAGCTTCCTCAATAGATGGCTTGAGATGCCCCTCAGCATTTTTGAGTTCTGACATTCCGAGAGATTCAAAATGCATATCCAGCCCTTACTTACAAGGAGAAGCATTCAAATACTGCAACTGCTCATCACCTTCATCATCTTCACTATCTTAATTTTCCATTAAGGCTTTCTCTAAGGCATCAGACCATAGTATTTGATCAAGCTCTGAAGTAACCATAGAATCGACCAATTCCACTTTTAAGAACTCCTCATTATCAGTAGGGAATTTCATGGTATTGAAAATATTAAAGGTCACATCCTGATCCAGTACTCGCATAATGAGCTCACCCTTCTGCACATCAATCAAGGTTCGGCCAGTAGCCAAGAATGGCCTTCCCAAGATTATGGGAATCTTTTTATCCTCCTCGAAATCAAGAATTACAAAGTCAGCAATAAAGATGAGTTTTTCCACCTTGACCAAGACATCCTCCATAATACCTCGTGGATATGTAATAGAACGATCGGCCAACTGCAAGGACATATATGTAGGATTTGGATCAGGTAAATCCAACTTCTTGAAGACATACAAAGGCATCAGATTGATGCTAGCTCCCAAATCATATAAACACTTGTCGAACGACAAGTTTCCGATGGTACAAGGAATAGTGAAGCTTCCAGGATCTTTAAGCTTTGGAGGCAACTTCTGTTGCAGCACAACACTGAATTCCTCCATAAGAGCTACGGTCTCAAGTCATCGAGCTTCACTTTTCAGACTTCAATGTAATTGCCTTAACCTGCTCTTTTGCTTCCTTCTTTCCTGGAACTTCTGTGTCACTAGGGAGTGTACCAGGTTGTCTATTCAGCAAGGCATTGGCAATCTGCCCAATTTGATTCTCCAAGGTCTTAATAGAAACCGCTTGGCTCTTGCACATGAGCCTTAATTCCTCCAACTCATATTTTTCATTAGATTGACTTGTACCTCCATGTGGTAGTTATTGAAGTTGGAGTTGTTGTCTAGGTGCATATTGCAGTTGTTGAAAACCAGGAGGGTTAAATTGCTTTGCTGCATACTGCTGATATGGTTGTTGCACCATATTCTGATTGATACTCCAGCTCAAGTTAGGATGATTGCGGTTGTTGGGATGAGAGGTGGCTGGAACTGGTTGTTGCGGCCTCTGAAAGTTGCTCACAAACTGAGCTGATTCACTATAAATAGCACACTGCTCAGTATCATGCGCACCGGCATAAAGCTCACAAACAATTGTGATCTGATTAACTCCATAATTAGCCAAATAATCTACCTTCATCGTTAAAGCCTTAAACTGAACAGGTATAGCAGTAGTTGTATCCACCTCCAGAACTCCTGCTACCTTACCTTGAGGTAGCCTTTGAGTTGGATTCTGGTATTCATTAGCAGCCATCAGTTCAATCAACTCATAAGCTTCATCATAGCTCTTCGCCCATAAGGCTCCACCTGATGCTGCATCAAGTATGGGTCTAGACTGTGCCACGAAGCCACTATAAAAACAATTGATAATCATCCAGTTAGGCATCCCATGATGAGGACACTTCCTAAGCATCTCCTTATAACGTTCCCAAGCTTTACATAAAGACTCTCCTAATTGCTACACAAATTGAGTAAGAGCGTTTCTGATTACAGCTGTCTTTACCATAAGGAAGAATTTAGTAAGAAATTTTTGAGCAAGATCTTCCCACGTAGTGATAGAACCAGCTGGTAGAGAGTGTAACTAGCTCTTAGCCTTGTCCCTCAGAGAGAATGGGAACAGCCTCAGCTTAACAACATCTTCAGAAACTCCATTGAACATGAAGGTGTCGCAGATCTCGATAAAATCCCTAATGTGAGTATTGGGATCTTCAGTTAGAGAACCCCCAAACTGGACTGAATTCTGCACCATCTGAATCATGCTAGATTTGATTTCAAAAGTATTAGCCGCGATGGCTGGTCTGACAATGCTAGACTGATTGTCATTAATCTTTGGTTGAGAAAAATCCATCAAAGCTTTCGGATTTGCTACTGGTTCTTCTATTGCAACGATCGCTTCTTCTTCAACTTTCTCCTCAATAAAGAATTCTTCTTCCACTACTTCAACTTCTTCCTCCGCTTTATCCAGTGTTCTCTTGCGAGATCGAGAACGCGTTAGCATAAACGCTCTCTAGAGTACCTGAAACATAAACAAGCAAAATAAGTAAGGAAAATATCCGAGTCAGTGAACTTTAACGACCACTGATGACAAGCACATAACTAAAAATTAACACCGAGTCCCCGACAGCGGCGCCAAAAACTTGTTAGGATGAAAACACACGCTAAAATTACACGCAAGTATACGTGTTCGAAAGTAATACAGAATATTTTCTAGTTCGTTCCCACAGAGACTAGTTTAGGTTATATTCAGAGTGTGCACCTATGCATCAATGTATGATTATCATTCAATGCTAAGACAAGTAACAAATTGAGATGTTTTATAACTATGATTAAACTAACATGCAAATAACTAAGACATTAAAAGGGATTGAATTAACTATATGAGACAAACATGGGATTCTAACTTCATTAAATACTTCAATCAAAGTCATTATTCTTAACCTTAGAATGCAATGGTGATGACAACTAATCAGATAACATGAAACTAGTAAACGCCAACTTTCGTTGTACGAATATCCTACTACCAGACATCCACAAAAGAGATAGAAGTTGAATAGACACCAATTATCTTGAGACCCTATATGTCTATAGAATTTGACAATATAAAGGTTTAATGTGCAAGTTATCAATCATGATTACATAAGGCAAGTAAGATGGTTAAAATTACATACAAATCATGCATAATTAATATATGAACGTATGCTAGCATGACAAGTTCTAAACCTCTATATTCACTGTCGCTTCAATAGAGATTAACACGCTATCTTATAAGTTTGCGACACTCATAAGACGAATAAGCACAACCAATACTAGGATATCATACAATCACCACACACTTAGGTATCGAAACAAATTAACTATTGAAATCTATAAGTAAATTGTTAGAACCCCACGAAAACGATTAGTTCATAAATGAACTCATCATCACCGTGGGTTCTGATGAAAGCATGGTAAATAAACTAAGTCTTTATAAACTGAATAAAATAACAAAGTACGTTAACAAGAGTATTAGTTTCAACAATAAAGAAAACAAGCATCCAAGATTACAACTTAAGCAAAGAATCACAAGAAAAAACTAGATCTTCTTCTCCTTCGTTGATCCTGCGCGGCCGCCCTGTACTTCGGCAAAACCAGCTCGGCCGCTCCCAAGTGTAGCGTGGCCGCCCTGGCCTTCTGGAAAAGATCGATTTTTTCTATTTCTTGGCTTCTCTTGCTGGTTTATTTTGCGCAATCAATCGAGGCTCCCTCCTAACACTCTTCTAAGCATAAATCATGCAAAATCTATTCCTCCTTTTGATTATGCCCTGAAATGCAAAAATACTACAAAAACACATTAAAAACACAAATAACTTGAGTATAAAACACCAATTCGAGCCTTTATGAAGCGTTCTAAGTGGATATAAATGCCACTTATGTAACACCCCCAAATTCGGGGTCGGGGATCCGGGTTGTCACGAGTTCCATTTCCCTTAATAACACCCAATCCTAATAAACAATCAACTACTCTGTACTGTGACCCCACAATAAACACACACACCACAAGTTATAGTCTCAGAGATGAATATCCAAAAATAACACGAGTCATTTTATTCCAAAATTATATGCCATTACACCTTAAAAGGGTTTCTGAATAAATTTACATTTTTTGCCATTATTACAATTGATAAAGATACATAAGTCTGGTACATCAAAAGTCGAAAGCCTAGCCTATTGGTAGTTCCTACCTCAGCTATAGCGACATCAACGCCTATAGGAAACTGCGGAACCTTTCCTATCCGCTCGTGAATTGGGAGCTTGGTCCTGTTCATCTTGTCTATCTGATGTTGTGTGATGAAAGAAGAAAGCAAGGGTGAGCAACAAGCCCACCAAAATAATATGTATACTGATTAACAATATATGAGCATTCTCATAGTACTCATGAAAGTCTTGGTCAAAAGAAATGAACCAAGCTGATATCTTAACGTGACCAAGTCACAAAATATTCAGTATATATATACATATACTTTTCACAATCTTTGAAATCTTCTGACATGTATAATATACACAGAGTTCCAGTTTATAACTATATAAAAATATCGTTGCAAGGTGATCTCATATATCTAACCTTGTCTCAATGTTTTTCTGAAAATCTTTGACATGCACAAGATAATCATTTACTAGATATAAGTCTAAAAGATGAAGTTACAAGATACTCCAATATACTTATATCTTTTCCGAATACTACTTGAACTACCACCATTCAATGTATAAATAGTTCATCCCATAGATTAAGCTACAAGACAAAACTCGTATAGAATCAATCTTTAAAATATCATCAAAATAAAATGAAGTTACGAGATACTTCATTTGATGCAAACATCATTTTGAAAACTTGACCCTGCCAACACTCAACAATCGCCCAACCGTAGCCTTTCTATCGAAGTGCTCTGGGTAGTGTTGCAGAAATATCCAATTAGATGATGAACTCATTACGAGAGTTTGCCGCGCCAGGAAGACCACTTACGATGATCAGTCGTAGTAGTGCAACCCCACCATTTTATACATGTAGAGGAGAACCTGTCGGATTTACTTATCAACCGAACACTGGACTCCTAAGGAATAGACCGTCTTAGCGGAACTTCCAGGCCATTTGGGCCAATATAATTAGGCTGGGCCGGCGCCACTCGACCACTTACGCCACTCCTAGTTCAGATGGATTCCATGACTCTGAAACGTAAAGCTCGTCCCCACTTTCCCTAAGTAGAAACTTGTTGATATGGCTCAACCAAGAAGTCGTATCTAGTTGGAAAGGAAAACTCACCGATATTTCCCAGGCGATGCCTGTTAATGGATTAACTTGTTCCAAGAATTTTACTTCCCGAGTATTGGGTAAGTAATCAAAACACTTTTATCAAAATAGCAACCTGGTTGCGAATATAAAACACACCACAGAGCCGCATCCCTCAGGTTTTGAGCGAATATTTAAATCCCCTTTGAAAGGAAGATCTTAAATATAAAAAAAATAAGTTTTGAGGTCCGCTCTAACTTTTAAAATCATTTTGAAGGCTCGCAAACATTTTTAAGAATGTTTGGAGTAATGCTGATTTAATAAAATAAATCAGTCCCGATTTATTAGAAAATATCCGAATATTAATATTTAAATAATATTCTCATAAAGAATAATCTTTATAAAAATAATTGAAGTAAAATTTTTAAAACTTATACTTGAAGTTAATGATAAATAACCAAAGATATACTTATACGAAAGTACGATCTTTATTTGAATAATCGAAAATAAGTTTGATTATCGAAACATTATTCTTTAATAAAATAAAGAATATTATTTAATAAATAACCGAAGTCATAAGTCCTCAAATGAATATTCAAAATATTATTCATTTAATAAAATAAACGGAGTCATAAGCCCTCGAATGAATATTCAAGATAATATTCAATAACAATTAAATGGGGTCATAAGCCCACGAATGAATATTCAAGATAATATTCAATAATAAAATAAAGTTATCGAATAAACCTTATTCGATTCATAGTTTTGAAAACTATTCATATATATATATATATAAATATATATATATATTATACTCGGGAGCCTCGACTCCCGGTTTTAGAAAAAGTTCACCTTTGGGTCCCCTATACTAAGGGTATATGCAAATTACCGCTTATCTCTAGCATAGGTATTATTAACTGAATCAACAGATATATGTATCAAGAATACGAAACAGGCATGCATATATACCATATCACATGCTACAATATATCGCAAGAATTTGCTAATTAACTATTATGCATCCATCACAAGATAATGCATATACCAATGTATACATGACAACAACAGTATAACGGATAGAAAACTTGCCTGAGTGCTCCCAGATAGACTTAAGCTTAGAGTGGATCCGATAACCTATGAACAACAACATAAGTCGGAATTAAACCCCGGTCGCTTAAGA
Source organism: Apium graveolens (assembly GCF_009905375.1). Classification (NCBI taxonomy): domain Eukaryota; kingdom Viridiplantae; phylum Streptophyta; class Magnoliopsida; order Apiales; family Apiaceae; genus Apium; species Apium graveolens. The sequence continues at coordinate 229,102,337 of NC_133652.1, forward strand.
AACTAGACTTTAACCATTTAGAGTCCTAATGTTCGCTTTCGCGCTTAACGATTCACTTAAGTCGCTCGAGTACCCTCGGCTCCACCATTTTTAATAAATTAACCATTAAGGGTTTTAAGGCGATTCTTTCGCGAGTGCCTTACCAACTGCCTAATACTCTTTACATAATTGTTTCATATCCCAATTAGTCATTTAAAGGGCCTTAACCTAGGTTTCAAAGTAAGGCGAGGGGAATGGTTCGGTCGCGAAACGCCGTTACTTAAAACAGTCGTTTCTCCTAAACCGTACATCGGATTCAAGCGTACCACATATCAAAATGAAGCTCGTAACATGAACTATCTAAATATGGCAATGGTCAAAACCTAACAGTGAGTTCATGGGTTCTGATGTTAAGAACAAAAACAGTCTAAAGTAAATCGGCCATTACGACGGCTATATTTACGCGATTTCCCAAATTTTTACCATTCCAAATCATATCAATCCAACTACCAATCAATAACAACTCAAGATACACATCAATGCTACTGATTTCAGTCATAATAAGCTCAAGGATCTCAATCCAATCATATATTATAACACCTCTAAATTCAACTAAACTACTTAACAATTAAGCTCGAATCATGCTTATCATTCAAATTACTACTCATCCATCCAAACCATCTCCAAACTTCAACATTCAAACTTATTACTAAAGGGTGTGAAGATTTATACCTTTCTTGGAGGGTGGAAAGTTACTAGGGAGCCTCAAAGAACCTTGATCTATCCTTATATAACCTTGATCTTGCAAATGAAATGAAGAAACACAAAGTTAAAATTTGAAAACACTATTCACCCTAATCTTTGGTGAATTAATTAGCTATGAATCCATTTGAATCAAGAGCTTAAAATCATACCCAAGCTAAGTTATGAAATGTAGAATCCATAAAACAAACCATGGAATTTATGCTTGAGTGGAGTTTGGACTTTGGATTTTTCTTCCTTGTTTTTTCCTTGAAAGCCAAGAGCAAAGATGAAGAATGGTGAGATAACTTTGTGTTTTCCTGAAATGATTTGTTGGTTGGTTGATTTTGATTTGTTTTGTTTTGTTTTATTACCTTTTACCATGGTAACTTTTGTGTGGTTCTAATTCAACCAACAACACACTTTGCTTGGTCATGCTTATGTCACCAAGTGATGTCACCCTCCTACCTTTGTCCTCTTCTTATTGGTTTGATGACATCATCCCCACTAACCTCTTTGATTAGCTTCTAATTACTTGGCTAATGAATGTTGATCAGTTATACGGTTCGCTTAACTTTCGTTTTCGTTTATCGTTTGAGGGATCACACCCGGGATCTTATTACTTGGGTTTCCTTAACCTTTCTCAATACATTATATTCCTTTTATGTTCCTCTCTTAAAATCCTTGAATTTAAATCCTTTTTATCCTGTTACCTTATACTCAATTCTTTCGGTATCTGGTGGATTTTCGGGAAAAATCAAAGTGTTCAGATTTGAATTCTGATGATCTTTACATACACTTATATACCACATAGAGTACTAATAATATACCAGAAGATCAATAAAAGAACCCCTACATAGTGTGACATGAAAAGTTTTCTTATTCAGCATAATCAGCAAAACACTATTCATAAGGGTTTCAAAAATTCCAAAAATTGGGGTTATTACAGTCTTCCCTCCTTAAAAGGATTCCGTCTCGGAATCAGATAGAAAATGAGTAGGGATAGTTTCTTAACATTGCACTTTCTAACTCTTACGTAATTTTCCCACATTGTGGTTCTACCATCAAACTCTGACTAGTTTGATAACTCTTCTCCTAAGTATTTGTCCATTTTTTTTTTGATCTATAACCCTTCCTGGTTGCTCCATATAGGTTACGTCTGGTTGCATGTCTATGCGCTCATATGCCCCTATTTATCTGGCATCCGAATTACACTTTCTTAACATTGATACGTGAAACACGTTATGACTTGCTACATGTTCGGGGGTAGGGCTAGCTCATATGCTAACTTCCCAATACGTCTTAATATATCCAAGGGTCCAACAATTTGTGGACTTAAACTTTCCTTTCTTTCCAACCCTCATCAATTCCTTTTTAAGGGAATACTTTTAACAATACAAGATTCCATCCTTCATACTCTTTATCCTTTCATTGTCAAATCAGCATACTTCTTATGTCCATCTTGTGCTACTCCCAGCCGTCCTCTGATTAGATTTATTATATTCTTGGTCCTTTGGACCACTGCTGGTCCGAGCATCTTGCGCTCTACAACTTCATCCTAACATAAGGGAGATGTAATAACCCCAATTTTTGGAATTTTTGAAACCCTTATGAATAGTGTTTTACTGATTATGCTGAATAAGAAAACTTTTCATGCCACACTATGTAGGGGTTCTTTTATTGATCTTCTGGGATATTATTAGTACTCTATGTGGTATATAAGTGTATGTAAAGATCGTCAGAATCCAAATCCGAACACTTTGATTTTTCCCGAAAATCCACCAGATACCGAAGGAATTTAGTATAAGGTAACAGGATAAAATGGATTTAAATTCAAGGATTTTAAAAGAGGATCATAAAAGGAATATAATGTATTGAGAAAGGTTAAGGGAACCCAAGTAATAAGATCCCGGGTATGATCCCTCAAACGATAAACGAGAACGAAAGTTAAGCGAACCGTATAACAGATCAGCGGTCATTAGGCAAGCAATTAAGAGTTAATCATAGAGGTTAGGGATGATGATGTCATCAAACCAACAAGATGACATAGGAAAGGTGACATAAGCATGACATAAGGGAAGGAGGTGTGGTTGATTAATAACCACCCAATTTTTTATGGGTAAAAAGGTAATTAATCAAAAACAAAAGCTAGCAACCAAGCAAACAAATCAAAAAAACACAAAACACTCCATTTTCTTCATCAAGCTCTCGGCTTTCCTTCATTTTCAAGGATAAGAAAATCAAAATCCAAGATCCAAGCATTGTTAAATCATGAGGTAATTATCCAAGGTTCCTTATACATAGATATAGCTATCCCATGAATCTAAGCTTCAATTTCCTTCACAATTTCTTCCTAAAAATCATGGAAGAAGAGGGTGAATAGTGTTTTTCAAGAACTTAAATTTTTGTTCTTGAATTTTTGTTTAGATTAAGCTTGGATAAGGACTTTCAAGGGTGATTCCAAGCTAATTAGTTACTCCCACTCACAAGGAAGGTATAATCTCTTAACCTAACTTTGTTATTGAATGTTAAGAGCATAATATAAGTATTATAGTTCATGAGAGGCTTGATTGTTGTGTATGTAGAGATTAGTTGGTTTTGTGGTGTTTTTGGAGTTGTAGATCTTGATAATTAGTTATAGAACTTAAGTAAGCTTTTAGTTCATGATTGGGAAGTAGTATAAGTTGATAATATTGAGTTGTTGGGGCTGTTATGATGAAGTATGGATGGAGTTTGGTTGGGATGTTGATTGTGAGTTGATTGTGAGATGATTTGGAGTAGTTTAAATTTGGGTAATCGCGTAAACATAGCCGTCGTAATGTCCGATTTACTTTAGGCTGTTTTTGTTCTTAACATTAGGACCCGTGAACTCACTCCTAGGTTTTAACCATTGCCATTATTAGATAGTTCATGTTACGAGCTTTGTTTTGATATGTAGTCCGTTTGATTCCGATGTACGGTTTAGGAGAAACGACCGTTTTAAGTAACGACGTTTCGCGAACGAATCAGTACCCCTCGCCTTACTTTGAAACATAGGTTAAAGACCTAAAAGGACTAATTGGAGTATGAAACAATTATGTAAAGTGTATTAGGCAGTTGGTAAGACACTCGCGAAAGAATCACCTTAAAACTCGTAACGGTTGATTTATTAAAAATGGTGGAGCCGAGGGTACTCGAGCGACTTAAGAAAATCAGTAAGCGCAAAGCGAGCGTTAGAGTCTAAATTGGTTAAAGTATAGATTGATAAGTGACTTTGGTTTAATTCCAACTTATAGGTTGTTTATAGGTTACCAGACTCGTCCCAAGCCATTTGTAACCCCCAGTTGCTTAGGCAAGTTTTCTACCCGTTATACTGTTGTTGTGATGTATACATATGTATATGCTTTATCTTGTGATAGATGCATGATGGTTAAATTAGCAAATTCTTGCGATATATTGTAGCATGTGATATGGTATATATGCATGCCTATTTCGTAATCTTGATACATATATTTGTTGATTCAGTTGATAATACCTATGCTAGAGATAAGCGGTATTTGCATATACCCTTAGTATAGGGGACCCAAAGGTGAATATTTTTCTAAAACTGGGAGTCGATGCTCCCGAGTATATTATATATATTTATGTATATATATATATAGATATAGTTTTCAAAACTATGAATCGAATAAGGTTTATTCGATAACTTTGTTTTATTAATGAATATTATTTTGAATATTCATTCGAGGGCTTATGACCCCGTTTATTTTATTAATGAATATTATTTTGAATATTCATTCGAGGGCTTAGGAGTCCAGTATTCAGTTGACAAGTAAATCCGACAGGTTCTCCTTTACATGTAGAAAATGGTGGGGTTGTACTACTACGACTGATCATCATAAGTGGTCTTCCTGGCGCGACAAAACTCCCGTAATGAGTTCATCATCCAATTGGATATTTTTGCAACACTACCCAGAGCACTTCGATAGGAACGCTACGGTTGGGCGATTGTGGAGTGTTGGCAGGGAACAGTTTTCAAAATGATGTTTGCATCAAATGAAGTATCTCGTAACTTCATTTTATTTTGATGATATTTTAAAGATTGATTCTATACAAGTTTTGTCTTGTAGCTTAATCTATGGGATGAACTATTTATACATTGAACGGTGGTAGTTCAAGTAGTATTCGGAAAAGGTATAAGTATATTGGAGTATCTTGTAACTTCATCTTTTAAATTTATATCTAGTTAATGATTGTCTTATGAATGACAAAGGTTTCAGGAAAACGTTGAGACAAGGTCAGATATATTTGATCACCTTGCAACGATATTTTTATACAGTTATAAACTGGAACTCTGTGTATATTATACATGTCAGAGGATTTCAAAGATTGTGAAAAGTATATATGTATATATATACTGAATATTTTGCGACTTGGTCGCGTTAAGATATCAGCTTGGTTCATTTCTTCTTGACCAAGACTTTCATGAGTACTATGAGAATGCTCATATATTGTTAATCAGTATACATATTATTTTGGTGGGCTTGTTGCTCACCCTTGCTTTCTTCTTTCATCACACAACAACAGATAGAAAAGATGAACAGGACCAAGCTCCCGATTCGCAAGTGGTTAGGAAACGTTCCGCAGTTTCCTATAGGTGTTGGTGCCATTATAGCCGAGGTAGGATCTACCAATAGGCTAGGATTTCAACTTCTGATGTACCAGATTTATGTATATTTATCAATTATAATAATGGCAAAGAAATGTAAATTTATTCAGAAACCCTTTTAAGGTGTATTGGCATATAATTTTGGAATAAAATGACTCGTGTTTTTTTTTATATTCATCTCTGAGACTATAACTTGTGGTATGTGTGTTTATTGTGGGGTCACAGTTCAGAGTAGTTGATTGTTTATTAAGATGGGTGTTATTAAGGGAAATGGAACTCGTGACAACCCGGATCCCCGACCCCGGATTTGGGGGTGTTACAGAAATGGTATCAGAGCCAAGCGTTATAAACCTCAGAGATGATATGACGTTAAAATAATAAGTTCACTAAGATAATAAGAACTCTTGCCAAGTTCATAGTCGGGCTACCTAACGTAGTACTGACAGTTAAAACCTTTATGGGAACCCTTATAAATATCATGATAGAAGCGTAGTTCGTTATCGTAGATGGTAGCGGGACTCCGAACCCTGAGGTTGAGGAGCAACAACGCGATGATGTTTTATTAGTTATTGGAGATCAGATTGTGGATCCAATAGAGCGTCCTAACGCAGGAACGGATGATGTTCATATTGAGGATGTAGTGGTTGATGATGTTGTCCTAGATGGGATTGTTGCTGAGGAGGATCTCGTGGAGGATCCTAACAAGAATGAATAAAAGACCATTGAGGAATTGATGACCAAGGTTAGGGAAACTACCATAGGTAGGATTGGCCGGTCACTGACGGAGGTTTGTTCAAGTTTGTAAAGATAGTAGCCCCTTTAACGCGGCTTACTCGTAAGACTGAGAAGTTTGAATAGACAGAGAAATACGAGAAAAGCTTTTAACAACTGAAGCAAAGGTTGGTGACAGCCCCTATATTGGCATTGCCGGATGGAAAAAGGAGATTTTGTGATTTGTATTGACGCTTTGCATAAGGAATTAGGGTGCTCTTATACAGCACAACAAGGTACTCGCGTACACGTCAAGAAAATTAAGGGAGTATAAAATTCGATATCCCCACCCATGAGCTTGGGCTCGTGGCAATAGTTTTGCCCTAAAGATTGGAGGCACTACTTGTATGGAGAGAAGCGCGAGATTTACCTAAGCCATAAGTGCTCTAGTACATTTTCACGTAGAAAGAGCTCAACATGCGCCAAATGAGGTGGTTAGCGCTAATCAAGAATTATGATTGGGAGATTCTTTATCATTCGGGGAAAGCCAATGTGGTGGTTGATGCCCTTAGTAAAAAAAAGGGAGAGACTCAAGATGATAATGTCCTTGGGAGAGTTTATAAGAGATGTTGAGAAAATGGAAATAGAAGTGAAGGTAACCGGAGCCGGTACCGAAAAGATGTTTGAGATTGCAATACAGTCCGAATTATCGGAAAAGAACATATTGTGCCAGAAAAAGTGATGAATGAAGGCAGAGAGACAACAATTAGATAAAAGATTAATATCGAGAAAGATGATAAGGGAATAATGAGGTAATCCTACAGAATTTGGGTTCCAAATGTTCAAGAGCTTAAAGATGAAATCTTAGATGAAAGCTAGTTTGAGAAATAAGATTTAGAACAAACCTGAACGTGATAGTCAGGGAGGTCGCCATCAAGATAGAAGGAACCCATCACATAATGGAGTGGAAAATGAGGATTTTAATGTATAAGATAACCCCAAGTATGGGAGAAGGATGAAACATTTCATACTAAGGAAACAGAAAGTCGAGTAAGGAAAGGAGACCCGAGACGGTACTCCTATACGGCAATTCATGGACCTGTCTAAAAAGAACTTAGACTATTATCCCCAACCACCACCTTGAGGAAACAATGCGGTAGGAAATTCTTTCATGACCTTTAAGTCGCTAAGCTCTCAGAGTTCCAAGGAACAGGTTGACCCAGTCGAGGCAAGAGCCTGACTAAAGGAAATATAGGAATCATTTGAGATTCTAAATGATTGACGAATCACAAAAGACTGTTTTTGTCACTTACCCTCCTAAGAGAGAGGCCACCCGCTGGTGAAAGGCCAAGGAAGGCACGGAGCAAGAGATTATAATAAACTGATTAAAGTTCAGTCAATTGTTTTCGGGAAAGTAATTCCCAAGGTTATGGAGATAGTGTAAAAGCTTTAGAGCCAGAACAAAGGCGGACGAGTATGATGAATTATGAATCTAAGTTGTAAAAGTTATCAAGATTCGTTCTGAGGACACGAATCCAGAATGACGGGATGTTTGAAATCAATGTTTATGTTGTGTTTGTTCATGAAATAATGATAAGAGAAAGGAAAAGAAAAAGGAATTGAAGTGGAAAGGAATATAAAGGCAATAGAGTTTGAGGAATGATAAGGGAGTTGGGTATGAGGAAACCCAAAAGGCTCGTAGCAATAGAAATAGAAAAGTCTGTAATCAACAGGATGAGGGTGATTCACCATGAGTTAAAAATTGATGGTTAAAGGCATAAGAGATACATATATTTTATTCCCTGTAAGTTGGGAGGATCCGAGGAAACCTTGAGATAGTTTGAAGAATAAATAATGAGACGCGGATAGACTAAGGAGACAAGAAAGTAAGAAATTAGGAAAATTGGATGAAGGAAGTGACCTTCAAGAATGTGAAGTGTAAGACTGGTGGCTTGATACCCAGAAAGGGAGACGCCAGGTATGAAAGATATCCCAACATTGAGATGACTGTTGAGATAAATAACAAAAGTAAATAAGGAATTATTAAGAAGTTCACGTTGAACACGACCAATATCTTCCAGAACATCCTTGTTATCGTTACCAAATTAGGCAAGAAAAAACGGATAACCGTTGTTATCTTTTGGAGGCCATATTGATTGACCTTATTTTGAATACAGATGTTATTGTGAAATTAGGCATATACTATCGACGTGGGAATGATTGAATAAGACACCCTTATCAGGGATATATGACTTGATTATCCATGGAAGGATGCATGTACCTTTTTAAAGGTGGAATTAAGGATAGAACATCAGTAACTTAAAATGAATCCTAGGGGAATGCATTAAGGTTGGAATTTCACCCTTAATAGGGAAAGCATGAGTTTTGACAGTATGAATTGGAAAGGATTAAGGTAACAACAACCTTTAAAGATTAGTAGAGAAATTTTTTTCAGAAGTACATAGACAATGGTTCTAGTATTAGCATATGGTATTTTTTACATGCCCTGTATCTAGGGAATACAGGAGGAATGATTCAAGGATAACCTTAGAGGTTTTACAAGGAGAATGGTAATATTCAAAATTCTCAAGAATAGAAATGTTGATAAAGGAAATATGACGTAATTATAATGATGCCAAGTGGGGCACGTGTTAAACCATGAGAAAGTATGGATCGAACCAGTAAAGGTCGAAATTGTTCATGGCAATTAGGGCCTAAGATAAAAGATGTTCTAAGTAAGATTGAGAGTCAGTCGTGACAGTGATTAACCTCTAAAGACTGAGGCAATAACTTATAGAAAAATGGAGATATTTCTTTTTTTTTTACTCATCAGATTTTAAGGAAAACATCTTCACAAAAGCAGTGATTGAAATAAGGTAGAAAATTTATTTGGAGGTGGTTAAAATGACATTGACTGTAAGGAAATTTTACTATCAGGAAAGGCCAAAGAGGTGGCCGACACTTTAAATGTAAGAGGATGATTATAGGCGCTCGTGCGAGAGGAATACAGTGATGATGGTTGAAGTCGGGAAGATTGTATTATGGTTTGGAAGATTGACATTCCTTCTGATAACTGTGCAATACCCAACCGTACTAGTAGTTTGGTAAAGGTTTAATTCGTGTAATCGCCATGAGCGGGCTATCTATCCTAGAAGGTCCTATATTGAGAATAAGCCAGGACCATGTTTCAAAAAGGACTAAACAAACCTTTGAGTTAAGTCTTTTATTGAAGGCATATGATTAAGAATGGTATTAACCTGCTATCATTACTTTGATTGAAACTCTTCTGCAATTTTATCTGCTTCATGTCATATGTACGTCAAGTTCAGGAGTGTTCTTCATGAATCATGAACGGTGATCATGTTACCTCCTTAGAAGAATTCGATACGAGATGCATGGACTCCGTATAGTTAGCTATTAAGACTTCATGGAAAATGAATGATTACAGTAGGTCAACGGTGGACCCTAGTAGTGCAACAATGATTCTGCGAGTAATGAGTCGATTACAACCGTGAGAGTTGTATTGGAATGGATGTTGAGATTAAGTACCACTAATCGGGTTGTGGTGATGTATCAGTTATCATTGATAAACTAATTAAGTAGAGTATCTACCAATTGAATACCTAATCCTTCTTATTAATAGAGAGTCGTATTACTATACGAGGAAGGTTGCGGTGCAAGCATAGAATTCTAAGTAACGACGATGTATAAAATGAGATTCCAGATTCGATTTTCGATGTCGAGGGAGTTTCAAAGGTGATTGAGTATAAGCTTGAGGAAGAGCATGGGTCCATAAAATGATGGACTAAATAACAAAAATATTTAAGCATGCAAAATGCGATGCGATAATACTTGATGTTGATATATATATATACATATGTTTTGTTCTCCTATGACAAACCTCTATAGTTCAGAGGTAGGTTCCAAGCCAGATATTTTGTGGCAGTATATTTTTTTTCATATATACAATTCTCTTTAATTCTTTTTTTTCTCTTCTTTTCATTTCATATAAACTGAGAAGAACAACCCTTCCAGAAGGGGAGGTATTGCCGAATGACTATATATCTGTGTGATAGAAGCCGAGTAGGATACCATCTATTGTTTAATTGCTTGTCAAGTGCTAAAGTTTGGCCACCTTCTGTACTAACTATGCAATGTAACAAATGTTCATGATCATAGTGATCTCTCAATAAATTCTTTTACTTCTATATGAAGGACCAAGCTTTCGAAGATGGAGGTAGCTAGAGAGGAAGTGGTGCCAAGTATAGTGGTATTCCGATTCTAACGCATTCGTGATACTAGGTTGATGTGGTTATTAAGAGGTTATAGAACGCTAACGAGCAAAAGTATAACCAGTATAATATTAGGAACAGAAGGTAGTAGCGATTACAAACTGGAAAAGAATGGGTATTGAGAAGCAAAAGCTCTAATGCTAAAAACTATAATGAGAGTCTGTGCAATAGACTTGAAAGAAGTTGGAATGATCACTTAAAGCGGATTGAGTTTTCTCACGATAATAGATCGTATGTCAGGTATCGAGATGTCGTCTTATGAGATCTTTGAGGGAAGACAATGTCGATCTCCCTTATGTTAGGATGAAGTTGTAGAGCGCAAGATGCTCGGACCAGCAGTGGTCCAAAGGACCAAGAATATAATAGATCTAATCAGAGGACGGTTGGGAGTAGCCCAAGATGGACATAAGAAGTATGCTGATTTGATAATGAAAGGACAAAGAGTATGAAGGAGGGAACCTTGTATTGTTAAAAGTATTCCCTTGGAAAGGACGGATGAGGTTCGGAAAGAAAGGAAAGCTAGGTCCACGATTTGTTGGACCCTTGGAGATATTAAGACGTATTGGGAAGTTCGCATATGAGCTAGCCCTATCCCCGAACCTGTAGAAAGTTCATAACGTGTTTCACATATCAATGTTAAGGAAGTGTAATCCGGATGCCAGACAAATAAGGGCATATGAGCGCATAGACGTGCAACCAGGCATAACCTATATGGAGCAACCAGGAAGGGTTATAGATGGAAAGGGATTAAGTGCTTAGGAGAAGGGTTATCAAACTATTCAGAGTTTGATGGAAGAACCACAATGTGGGAAAATTTACTTGAGAGTTAGAAAGTGCAATGCTAAGAAAGTATCCCTACTCATTTTCTATCTGATTCCGGGACGGAATCCTTTTAAGGAGGGGAGACTGTAATAACCCCAATTTTTGGAATTTTTGAAACCCTTATGAATAGTGTTTTGCTGATTATGCTGAATAAGAAAACTTTTCATGCCACACTATGTAGGGGTTCTTTTATTGATCTTCTGGGATATAATTAGTACTCTATGTGGTATATAAGTGTATGTAAAGATCGTCAGAATCCAAATCCGAACACTTTGATTTTTCCCGAAAATCCACCAGATACCGAAGGAATTTAGTATAAGGTAACAGGATAAAAAGGATTTAAATTCAAGGATTTTAAGAGAGGATCATAAAAGGAATATAATGTATTGAGAAAGGTTAAGGGAACCCAAGTAATAAGATCCCGGGTATGATCCCTCAAACGATAAACGAGAACGAAATTTAAGCGAACCGTATAACAGATCAGCGGTCATTAGGCAAGCAATTAAGAGGTTAGGGATGATGATGTCATCAAACCAACAAGATGACATAGGAAAGGTGACATAAGCATGACATAAGGGAAGGAGGTGTGGTTGATTAATAACCACCCAATTTTTCATGGGTAAAAAGGTAATTAATCAAAAACAAAAGCTAGCAACCAAGCAACCAAATGAAAAAAAACACAAAACTCTCCATTTTTTCATCAAGCTCTCTGCTTTCCTTCATTTTCAAGGATAAGAAAATCAAAATCCAAGATCCAAGCATTGTTAAATCATGAGGTAATTATCAAAGGTTCCTTATACATAGATATAGTTATCCCATGAATCTAAGCTTCAATTTCCTTCACAATCTCTTCCTAAAAATCATGGAAGAAGAGGGTGAATAGTGTTTTTCAAGAACTTAAATTTTTGTTCTTGAATTTTTGTTTAGATTAAGCTTGGATAAGGACTTTTAAGGGTGATTCCAAGCTAATTAGTTACTCTCACTCACAAGGAAGGTATAATCTCTTAACCTAGCTTTGTTATTGAATGTTAAGAGCATAATATAAGTATTATAGTTCATGAGAGGCTTGATTGTTGTGTATGTAGAGATTAGTTGGTTTTGTGGTGTTTTTGGAGTTGTAGATCTTGATAATTAGTTAAAGAACTTAAGTAAACTTTTAATTCATGATTGGGAAGTAGTATAAGTTGATAATATTGAGTTGTTGGGGCTGTTATGATGAAGTATGGATGGAGTTTGGTTGGGATGTTGATTGTGAGATGATTTGGAGTTGTTTAAATTTGGGTAATCGCGTAAACATAGCCGTCGTAATGTCTGATTTACTTTAGGCTGTTTTTGTTCTTAACATTAGGACCCGTGAACTCACTGCTAGGTTCTCACCATTGCCATGTTTAGATAGTTCATGTTACGAGCTTCATTTTGATATGTAGTTCGTTTGATTCCGATGTACGGTTGAGGAGAAACGACCGTTTTAAGTAACGACGTTTCGCGAACGAATCATTACCCCTCGCCTTACTTTGAAACATAGGTTAAAGACCTAAAAGGACTAATTGGAGTATGAAAGAATTATGTAAAGTGTATTAGGCAGTTGGTAAGACACTCGCGAAATAATCTCCTTAAAACTCATAATGGTTGATTTATTAAAAATGGTGGAGCCGAGGGTACTCGAGCGACTTAAGAAAATCAGTAAGCGCAAAGCGAGCGTTAGAGTCTAAATTGGTTAAAGTATAGATTGATAAGTGACTTTGGTTTAATTCCAACTTATATGTTGTTTATAGGTTACCAGACCCGTCCCAAGCCATTTGTAACCCCCAGTCGCTCAGGAAAGTTTTCTACCCGTTATACTGTTGTTGTGATTTATACATATGTATATGTTTTATCTTGTGATAGATGCATGATGGTTAAATTAGCAAATTCTTGCGATATATTGTAGCATGTGATATGGTATATATGCATGCCTGTTTCGTAATCTTGATACATATATCTGTTGATTCAGTTGATAATACATATGCTAGAGATAAGCGGTATTTGCATATACCCTTAGTATAGGGGACCCAAAGGTGAATATTTTTCTAAAACCGGGCGTCGATGCTCCCGAGTATATTATATATATTTATGTATATATATATATATAGATATAGTTTTCAAAACTATGAATCGAATAAGGTTTATTCGATAACTTTATTTTATTAATGAATATTATTTTGAATATTCATTTGAGGGCTTATGACCCCATTTATTTTATTAATGAATATTATTTTGAATATTCATTCGAGGGCTTATGACCCCATTTATTTTATTAATGAATATTATTTTGAATATTCATTCGAGGACTTATGACTCCGCTTAATTAATTAATGAATATTATTATTTGAATATTCATTCGAGGACTTATGACTCCGATTATTTACTAATTATTATTCTTAATTTTATTAAAGAATAATGTGTCGATAATCAAACTTACTTTTGATTATTCAAATAAAGATAGTACTTTGTATAAGTATATCTTTGGTTATTTAATATTCATTGCAAGTATAAGTTTTAAAACTTCTACTTCAATTATTTTTATAAAGATTATTCTTTATGAGAATATTATTTAAATAATAATATTCAGATATTTTTTAATAAATTGGGACTGATTTATTCCATTAAATCAGCACTACTCCAAACATTCTTGAAAATATTTGCGAGCCTTCAAAATGATTTTAAAAGTTAGAGCGGACCCCAATACTCATTTTTTATATATTTAAGATCTTCCTTTCAAAGGGGATTTAAATATTCGCTCAAAACCTGAGGGATCCGGCTCTGTGGTGTGTTTTATATTCGCAAGCAGGTTGCTATTTTGATAAAAGAGTTTTGATTACTTACCCAATACTCGGGAAGTAAAATTCTTGGAACAAGTTAATCCATTAACAGGCATCGCCTGGGAAATATCGGTGAGTTTCCCTTTCCAACTAGATACGACTTCTTGGTGGAGCCGTATCAACAAGTTTCTACTTGGGGAAAGTGGGGACGAGCTTTACGTTTCAGAGTCATGGATTTCATCTGAACTAGGAGTGGCGTAAGTGGTCGAGTGGCGCCGGCCCAGCCTTATTATATTGGCCCAAATGGCCTGGAAGTTTCGCTAAGACGGTAAATTCCTTAGGAGTCCAGTGTTCGGTTGACAAGTAAATCCGACAGGTTCTTCTCTACATGTAGAAAATGGTGGGGTTGTACTACTACGACTGATCATCGTAAGTGGTCTTCCTGGCGCAACAAAACTCCCGTAATGAGTTTATCATTCAATTGGATATTTCTACAACACTACCCACAACACTTCGATAGGAAGGCTATGGTTGGGCGATTGTGGAGTGTTGGCAGGGAACAGTTTTCAAAATGATGTTTGCATCAAATGAAGTATCTCGTAACTTCATTTTATTTTGATGATATTTTAAAGATTGATTCTATACAAGTTTTGTCTTGTAGCTTAATCTATGGGATGAACTATTTATACATTGAACGGTGGTAGTTCAAGTAGTATTCAGAAAAGATATAAGTATATTGGAGTATCTTGTAACTTCATCTTTTAAACTTATATCTAGTTAATGATTGTCTTATGAATGACAAAGGTTTCAGGAAAATGTTGAGACAAGGTCAGATATATTAGATCACCTTGCAACGATATTTTTATACAGTTATAAACTGTAACTCTGTGTATATTATACATGTCAGAGGATTTCAAAGATTGTGAAAAGTATATATGTATATATATACTGAATATTTTGCGACTTGGTCGCGTTAAGATATCAGCTTGGTTCATTTCTTCTTGACCAAGACTTTCATGAGTACTATGAGTATGCTCATATATTGTTAATCAGTATATATATTATTTTGGTGGGCTTGTTGCTCACCCTTGCTTTCTTCTTTCATCACACAACAACAGATAGAAAAGATGAACATGACCAAGCTCCCGATTCGCAAGCGGTTAGGAAACGTTCCGCAGTTTCCTGTAGGCGTTGGTGCCATTATAGCCGAGGTAGGATCTACCAATAGGCTAGGCTTTCAACTTCTGATGTACCAGATTTATGTATATTTATTAATTGTAATAATGTCAAAGAAATGTAAATTTATTCAGAAACCCTTTTAAGGTGTATTGGCATATAATTTTGGAATAAAATGACTCGTGTTTTTTTTTGATATTCATCTCTGAGACTATAACTTGTGGTGTGTGTGTTTATTGTGGGGTCACAGTACAGAGTAGTTGATTGTTTATTAAGATTGGGTGTTATTAAGGGAAATGGAACTCGTGACAATAACACCCCCAAATCCGGGGTCGGGGATCCGGGTTGTCACGAGTTCCATTTCCCTTAATAACACCCAATCCTAATAAACAATCAACTACTCTGTACTGTGACCCCTGTCACGAGTTCCATTTCCCTTAATAACACCCAATCTTAATAAACAATCAACTACTCTGTACTGTGACCCCACAATAAACACACACACCACAAGTTATAGTCTCAGAGATGAATATCCAAAAATAACACGAGTCATTTTATTCCAAAATTATATGCCATTACACCTTAAAAGGGTTTCTGAATAAATTTACATTTCTTTGCCATTATTACAATTGATAAAGATACATAAGTCTGGTACATCAAAAGTTGAAAGCCTAGCGTATTGGAAGTTCCTACCTCAACTACAGCGACATCAACGCCTATAGGAAACTGCGGAACGTTTCCTATCCGCTCGCGAATTGGGAGCTTGGTCCTGTTCATCTTGTCTATCTGATGTTGTGTGATGAAAGAAGAAAGCAAGGGTGAGCAACAAGCCCACCAAAATAATATATATAATGATTAACAATATATGAGCATTCTCATAGTACTCATGAAAGTCTTGGTCAAAAGAAATGAACCAAGCTGATATCTTAACGCGACCAAGTTGCAAAATATTCAGTATATATATACATATACTTTTCACAATCTTTGAAATCCTCTGACATGTATAATATACACAGAGTTCCAGTTTATAACTGTATAAAAATATCGTTGCAAGGTGATCTAATATCTAACCTTGTCTCAACGTTTTTCTGAAAATCTTTGACATGCACAAGATAATCATTTACTAGATATAAGTTTAAAAGATGAAGTTACAAGATACTCCAATATACTTATATCTTTTCCGAATGCTACTTGAACTACCACCGTTCAATGTATAAATAGTTCATCCCATAGATTAAGCTACAAGACAAAACTCGTATAGAATCAATCTTTAAAATATCATCAAAATAAAATGAAGTTACGAGATACTTCATTTGATGCAAACATCATTTTGAAAAATTGACCCTGCCAACACTCAACAATCGCCCAACCATAGCCTTTCTATCGAAGTGCTCTGGGTAGTGTTGCAGAAATATCCAATTGGATGATGAACTCATTACGGGAGTTTTCCGCGCCAGGAAGACCACTTACGATGATCAGTCGTAGTAGTGCAACCCCACCATTTTCTACATGTAGAGGAGAACCTATCGGATTTACTTGTCAACCGAACACTGGACTCCTAAGGAATGGACCGTCTTAGCAGAATTTCCAGGCCATTTGGGCCCATATAATTAGGCTGGGCCGGTGCCACTCGACCACTTACGCCACTCCTAGTTCAGATGAAATCCATGTCTCTGAAATGTAAAGCTCGTCCCCACTTTCCCCAAGTAGAAACTTGTTGATACGGCTCGACCAAGAAGTCGTATCTAGTTGGAAAGGAAAACTCACCGATATTTCCCAGGCGATGCCTGTTAATGGGTTAACTTGTTCCAAGAATTTTACTTCCCGAGTATTAGGTAAGTAATCAAAACTCTTTTATCAAAATAGCAACCTGGTTGCGAATATAAAACACACCACAGAGCCGGATCCCTCAGGTTTTGAGCGAATATTTAAATTTCCTTTGAAAGAAGATATTAAATATATAAAAAAAATGAGTTTTGAGGTCCGCTCTAACTTTAAAAATTATTTTGAAGGCTCGCAAACATTTTTAAGAATGTTTGGAGTAATGCTGATTTATTAAAATAAATCAGTCCCGATTTATTAGAAAATATCCGAATATTATTATTTAAATAATATTCTCATAAAGAATAATCTTTATAAAAATAATTGAAGTAAAAGTTTTAAAACTTATACTTGAAATTAATGATAAATAACCAAAGATATAATTATACGAAAGTACGATCTTTATTTGAATAATCGAAAATAAGTTTGATTATCGAAACATTATTCTTTAATAAAATAAAGAATATTATTTAATAAATAACCGGA
Source organism: Apium graveolens (assembly GCF_009905375.1). Taxonomy (NCBI): domain Eukaryota; kingdom Viridiplantae; phylum Streptophyta; class Magnoliopsida; order Apiales; family Apiaceae; genus Apium; species Apium graveolens. The sequence continues at coordinate 229,119,814 of NC_133652.1, forward strand.
GTCATAAGTCCTCAAATGAATATTCAATATATAATTCATTTAATAAAATAAACGGAGTCATAAGCCCTCGAATGAATATTCAAGATAATATTCAATAACAATTAAACGGGGTCATAAGCCCTCGAATAAATATTCAAGATAATATTCAATAATAAAATAAAGTTATCGAATAAACCTTATTCGATTCATAGTTTTGAAAACTATTCATATATATATATATAAATATATATATATATATATATATTATACTCGGGAGCCTCGACTCCCGGTTTTAGAAAAAGTTCACCTTTGGGTCCCCTATACTAAGGGTATATGCAAATTACCGCTTATCTCTAGCATAGGTATTATCAACTGAATCAACAGATATATGTATCAAGAATACGAAACAAGCATGCATATATACCATATCACATGCTACAATATATCACAAGAATTTTCTAATTAACTATTATGCATCCATCACAAGATAATGCATATACCAATATATACATCACAACAACAGTATAACGGATAGAAAACTTGCCTGAGTGCTCCCGGATAGACTTAAGCTTAGAGTGGGTCCGATAACCTATTAACAACAACATAAGTCGGAATTAAACCCCGGTCGCTTAAGAAACTAGACTTTAACCATTTAGAGTCCTAACGTTCGCTTTCGCGCTTAACGATTCACTTAAGTCGCTCGAGTACCCTCGGCTCCACCATTTTTAATAAACTAACCATTAAGGGTTTTATGGCGATTCTTTCGAGAGTGCCTTACCAACTTCCTAGTACTCTTTACATAATTGTTTCATATCCCAATTAGTCATTTAAAGGGCCTTAACCAAGGTTTCAAAGTAAGGCGAGGGATAATGGTTCGGTCGCGAAACACCGTTACTTAAAACGGTCGTTTCTCCTAAACCGTACATCGGATTCAAGCGTACCACATATCAAAACGAAGCTCGTAACATGAAATATCTAAAAATGGCAATGGTCAAAACCTAACAGTGAGTTCAAGGGTTCTGATGTTAAGAACAAAAACAGTCTAAAGTAAATCGGACATTACGACGGCTATGTTTACGCAATTTCCCAAATTTTTACCATTCCAAATCATATCAATCCAACTACCAATCAATAACAACTCAAGATACACATCAATGCTACTGATTTCAGTCATAATAAGCTCAAGGATCTCAATCCAATCATATATTATAACACCTCTAAATTCAACTAAACTACTTAACAATTAAGCTCAAATCATGCTTATCATTCAAATTACTACTCATCCATCCAAACCATCTCCAAAATTCAACATTCAAACTTATTACTAAAGGGTGTGAAGATTTATACCTTTCTTGGAGGGTGGAAAGTTAGTAGGGAGCCTCAAAGAACCTTGATCTATCCTTATATAACCTTGATCTTGCAAATGAAATGAAGAAACACAAAGTTAAAATTTGAAAACACTATTCACCCTAATCTTTGGTGAATTAATTAGCTATGAATCCATTTGAATCAAGAGCTTAAAATCTTACCCAAGCTAAGTTATGAAATGTAGAATCCATAAAACAAATCATGGAATTTATGCTTGAGTGGAGCTTGGACTTTGGATTTTTCTTCCTTGCTTTTTCCTTGAAAGCCGAGAGCAAAGATGAAGAATGGTGAGATAACTTTGTGTTTTGGTGAAATTATTTGTTGGTTGGTTAATTTTGATTTGTTTTGTTTTGTTTTATTACCTTTTACCTTGGTAACTTTTGTGTGGTTCTAATTCAACCAACAACACACTTTGCTTGGTCATGCTTATGTCACTAAGTGATGTCACCCTCCTACCTTTGTCCTCTTCTTATTGGTTTGATGACATCATCCCCACTAACCTCTTTGATTAGCTTCTAATTACTTGGCTAATGACCGCTGATCTGTTATACGGTTCGCTTAACTTTCGTTTTCGTTTATCGTTTGAGGGGTCACACCCGGGATCTTATTACTTGGGTTTCCTTAACCTTTCTCAATACATTATATTCCTTTTATGATCCTCTCTTATAATCCTTGAATTTAAATCCTTTTTATCCTGTTACCTTATACTCAATTCTTTCGGTATTTGGTGGATTTTCGGGAAAAATCAAAGTGTTCAGATTTGAATTCTGACGATCTTTACATACACTTATATACCACATATAGTACTAATAATATCTCAGAATATCAATAAAAGAACCCCAACATAGTGTGGCATGAAAAGTTTTCTTATTCAGCATAATCAGCAAAACACTATTTATAAGGGTTTCAAAAATTCCAAAAATTGGGGTTATTACAACTTATCAGGCTGCAGAATGCTCAAACTTAGCCAATAACCATGAATGATCTTCTTGTGGACCAACTTTCTGCCCTTGCCAAAATTACCTGATAGTTGCTCACAACTGATATGTCCAATCAGGACTATGAAGCTATCTTGCTCTATTATAAATCAGAGGTTGAAGAACAACAACAAAATATTGTTAATGAAGCTGAAAAAGATGGCAATGTTGATGCTTGGCTATAAAAAAACTTCAGTTTGGGGATTGATGAGGTTTTTACTAGGTTTAGAGAGGAGTACATAACTATCCTAGGAAGCAATGCCAAAACTCACAGTCCACATAAAGTTTATAATGCTATTACAGAAGTCTACAAAGCCCAGCTCAAAGCTTTTCACCTCATTGGTAAAGCACTACAACAGACTCTAGATAGTCATCAAGATAGAATTAGAAGATTGGTCAAAGACAAATTGGATGATCTTGTGCCAAGTCAAGTAGAAATCAAAAACAAGTTTAACAAATTTGTTGATCAAATGGCAAGGTTTGATGTCACTAGCATGGAGCAGAGCATCAAGAACATAAAGCAATAATTTTTGGCTCTGCATGAAGTTGTTTAAAATCAAATCATAAATAATAATGACACAAGGGTCAACTGGGATCAACTATATAAGGCTAGATATGAACCTTCAATTCCTTTGATGGAAGGAATCAGGGAATCAATTCAAGCCACATTTAGTGCTCCTTCTTCATCAAGCTCTCAACAACCACTCTCCACATCCACTAATCTGCAAATCCAAGCTCTTCAAGATCAAGTCTCATCTCTAAAGCCATCCAATAATTCTTTCACAAATCAAGTTTCTCAACTAACAGTACTGGTACAAAGTCAACAGGCAGATATCCAAACTTTGGTAGACTCCCATAAGCATCTTCAAATGCAAAACTCAATATCATTGGGAGCTATCATGGGTGCTCTAAATATTCCTTTGCATGCTTTACCTGAAGCTATAAGGCCAGAAATTCCAACTCCACTCCTCCTGCCTACTACCAAGTCTAAGGGGGGTGATAGAAGCTAAAATTCAACAATCCAAGGAAGCTAGAAAATCTACTACTCAATCTGGTCAAATTTCTACACAATTAAAAATATTTCAAGATGTTAGTAAAGACAGACTCTAGAAAGCTGCAGTAGGACCCTGTCAAGGTAAGGAGTTCAATGAGCTGCTGGTTGTGCTAAGAGTCTCTCTGGCCAATAACTACATCACTTACAAGAGAGATTTGGCCAACAACATCAATTTTCTAAGAGTGGTGATAGTAAAAGTTGACAACTTTTTGGAGAAGAGGATAGTAGCAAATGTCAATAACTGTGGTTTGGATAGATGTCTATAGGTCTCTCTCTCTCTCTAATCTTCAAACCATGAAGCATCTGAGCTGAATATAATAATTGATAGAGTTAATCTAGTAATTCCATAGGACACCCAATTACTCAATCAACTCAAGAAAGCTCAGATAGCTGCATTTCCTGAAGCCTATCTACATCCAAGCAAATGGATGGCCTACATCTGTCCAGAAACCAAACAGTGCAGATACTTCACAATTCCTAAAAATAATGTAATTACAAATACAAGATTGATTATGACACTGAAGACTGACTTAAAGAGGAAGAAAAACAAAATAGTTGAAGATGCGGAGATGATCAGGATGCTGGGAAGATACCTACAGAATGCTGAGACCATGTTTCCAACTACTCAAATCAACACAAGAGATGACAAGGATGATGATGAGCATAAATCTTATGTCTCAAATCCAAGTCAATCTACCAAGGCAACTGACAGCAAAGTAGAAGGAAAGAAGCACGTTGATAGAAAGATGGGGAGTGAAAGCAGAAGGAAGAGAAGGGAAAATGGTGAAAGTGTCAAGAAAAATGTTCAAGAACTACAAGTAAAGATTCAACCTACTCAAACATTTAAGTCTGCAAGCTCAAAATCTCAACCACCTTTAACCTCTAAGCCTAAACTTTTCTACAAACACCTTACTCAAAATACCAGTCACTTCTAACAAAGACACCTTAAAGAAAATCTCAAACCTACCTTCATTTCAGCCACCAATCAAGACTCATTTCAAGACTGTTGGGAGAAAACCAAAGAAGCTGTAATTTGATAAAGGAGTTATCTGGAATTGCTTTAATCAGACTGATTTTCTACCTTTAAACTGGTGCGTCACAGATGATGACTACTTTCAACAATTATTTGAAAAATGGTCAAAGTTTAGGTGGTATCAATGAGGCGAAGTCAGAATCTATTATCAGGATGACTCATTCACTCTATTTAGCAGGGATTTAATGGATACACTTTCAACCACATAATTTAAGAGGATGATTATCTTAATGAAGGACAAGGACACAAGTACAAAAGCATGGAATGCAGTGATGTGTGTATGGCTGAGAGAAAGGGATGACAGAAATGCAAGAGCAAGGGTTAAAAAGGAAGAAAATGTTAGGAAGTATGCAGAAGAAATTGCTAGATTTGAAAAAAGATCAAATGAGCTCAAGGCAAAGTGGATGAGTAGAATTTCAAAAGATGGACACTTTCTCAACATAAATATTGGCAGTTACATAAGATTCAGAGTTAATTACCTCAATGCTTACAAACTTGATGATTAGCTCAAATTGGTAAAAGCCTTGGGAGGGACTGGAATTGTTGAAGAACTCAATGTACTAATAAATCTCAAGGACTTCATTAGGAAAGAACCAGGCTATGAAGATTTCACCTAGTTTTTGTGTACTATTGAACTAATGTAATTGCTCAATGTATAAATGTTGAAATTTATTAAATCTGTCAAATTTTATATAGTTATTTTTAACTCAGGGTTAGTCTTGTTATCTGGAATGAATTTATGATAAGCAATCTTCTCACAAATTGGGGGAGTTTGTTGTGCAAGATATGCCTATAAAATAACAAGACTTAGTCACATTGACAACCTGAGATTTAGTTGTATGATAATCTAAATCTGTATTATGTATTGTATTTATTGAGTTTGTAAAAAGATTAGAAGATTAGACTGGTGTATTTTTCTGTAAATAGTTTCAAGCCTAAGAATAAGTTCTGGAAGAAGATCAAGCAAAGATCGTGCCTCAGAGAAAAGATGTAGAAGCTCGTAGTTGAATAAATCTGTTTTATGAAAAATGTTCTAAGTCAAGATATCGAAAAGTCACAGATCATGTTATATAGTGAAGTCATTTGAGAACTCCAGAATGACTTATCAAGAAGTCCAAAAGGGCTTATAGAGAAGTCTCAGAGATATCGACAAGTCAAATAAAGATGTGAAGATTGGAGATATCGACAAATCATTTCAACGTGTAGAGAACTCAAAGATATCGACAATTCAAATGAAGATGTGAAGATTTGAGATATCGACAAGTCAATTTCTTATTAGAGATCTCAGAGATATCGACAAGTCAGAATGTATATAGAGATATCAGAGATATCAACAAGTCATTTCTACATGTAGAGATCTAGAGACCTCGACAAGTCAAGTACATGTATAGAGATCGAAAGACTTCGATAAGTCAAGTACATGTATAGAGAACTCAGAGAACTTGACAAGTCAACTACATTTATAAAGAACTCAGAGATCTCGATAAGTCATTACACTTATCGAGATGTCACTTCTCTATTGAAAAAACTGGAGATCTCGATATGAACCTCAAATATAGTAATGCAGACAAGTTAAAGATTGAAGATTATCAATCAACAAACGATCTATTCACTTAGATTGAGAAGTCTACAAAAGTAGCTTGAGGAGTGCAAAATCAAGGGCCAAGATTAACCGACAAAAGAAATTCACAGACTTACAAGATTGTGCAAAGATTTACTAAGCCTAAAATAGAAAGATTCAGGGATTTCTTAGAAAAGAGTTTATTACATCTTATTACATGTGTGTAAACCAGTGTTTACTAATCTATAAAGTAAACACCGGTCCTTTATTTTTAATTTTGATAAAAAGATCAAGATTTTCTTGTACTCTCTCAAGAAAGAAGCTGAGTTCTTTTATTTTAAAGAACTTAGAATTTGTAGCAAGACAAACTTAATCAATAAAAATAAAGTGATTTTTGAAATATTGTGTTTGTTGTGCTTGTTATTTTAATCCTGCTAACACAATATCTCTACAAACATTTACTGCTTTGTTCACCACATCCAAGCAAGTTTTAAAAAGGCTAAAAATCAAGAAAACACATTCACCCCGCTCTGTGTTGCACTTAATATCTAACATATATATATATATATATATATATCAAACTCTACATATCTAGGCGGAATAAAAATACATTACTCTGATAATGCTTTTTCCAACTCGTTATAATGTGTTGGATGTGGCAGAGGGTTCAGAATATTAATGTCGCCATCCCAAATTACAACCAAAATCCAGTGGCAATTGTGTTTATAAAATAAATATAAAAACACAAGTCAAAATTTTTAAAAAGAACCTACCTACATTTATTAGTTTATGATATCAGCTCTAAATTACAAATTCTTACTTATGATTATGTGGCATGAAGTACATGCGATGTAAATTACTCTCTTCCAACCGATTAACAAAATAAGCATGAAAAAAATTGTTCAACATAAATGCAGCTCCAGGATCGAAAAATCATTCTTTACATGATCCTACCAGGGAGAGAATTACATTACTTATAATATTCGTATTAAACATGAATATTGTATATAACAATAAAAAAGTAACTTACACCATATAAGTTGATAATGCATCTTACCCAATCATATCAAACTCCAACAATACTTTCACATTTTCACGCAAGATATAAATTGTTTTCTCTGTTCCAAACACGTCGGAATCACACGAAATCGGTATTGATCCCCTAGTGGCTTTCATGAAGACTACAACATATTTATACAACACCTTGTACTACTTTGGCACATTCTTGTTTAGCTTCATTTTGCTATAATTTTCTTAAAGTTTCTGCAACTCAATTTTCTGCTTAGACTGTAGCATTTCCATTTTCTTTTTCTACACATAATTAAAGAAAACAAGTATAAACATCTATTATTGACATAATAACTATTAACTACAACAATCAATGAAGAATATATAGACATAATTTTTATATAAGTAACATACCATCGGAATTGGATAGATGATCAATTCACGAGGCCATGCTCCGTGAGAGCCAACTGCTTGGCGGACAACCTCAATTTCATCAGGTATTAGCACTAGCATCGACGCCTTTGGCTGGATATGTCCGTCAACCGACACACGAACATGTCCGAGATTTAGAGGCACTCTGTGTATTGAAATATTCATCTCTTCCTGATCATCAAAAATTGTTCCAAAAGTAACCTTATTTTCTATGCAATTAAGTGCAAGCTCACATATAGGGACCCTATATTATAATGGGAGAACAATTTAATTTTATTTCATGTATCCTAAGTCTGTAGATATATATATATAATAGATCTAAATAAATATTTTACCTTTTTTCATTCGGAGAAGGGGGGGTCAAAAGCAACACAGTCTTCATCATTTACCGATAATTGTCTGGCACTGAGCGGTTAAACAACAGCTCCAACATTCCTATAATCAACAGCTCCTTCTTTATTAAGAGGTACTTGACAACCTGATTTTTCAGAGAACATAAGAGTGTGACTATTCGAAGCAATATTCAAGGCCTTAAGTTTATCCATCTCCCGCTGATTTCTTTCTAACTGATCCAACAACTTTGCCTTTGAATTTTAATCTTTTTTGCTTTTGGCAAATTGAATAATTTTGTTGGAGTGAAAAAGTCGCCAACCCCTCGAACCCTTCCTGAATGCTCAGGAGTCTGAAGTGCCGCAGTTAACACATCATATGTTTCATGTGGAACAAATTCACCCTTCTCCTTCATTTCAAGTAAATATGCCTGTCAAGTTAATTCTTACAATCAGTGCATTATTTGTGACACATTTATCTTTGAAGGGAAACCAATATTAAAAATATTTAAATTCACGTAAGCCTTGACTTACAATTCTAGCATTTATTTCTGCTTGCTCGTTACTAAGCTCATCGGGATTCTTTGGAATTCTAGCCTTTCACCAAAAAATTGCACGATCGTGTTTCTCTTTCCGCTTTAAGTTCCCTTTCTTTATCTATTAAACAAGAGAAAATTTTTAAAGTCCTTTAAAACTTAGAATTGCATTGAACATAGATATAGGTTTTTACTTCTTCTTCTCGTAAACCAATATAACCCTTTTTTAACAGGCGTTGATGATATTTCCGTTTACCCACTATATTGCTCTGTAAATTACGTTGTGCCTGCACCAAAACAAATTAATTACAGTTAATCAATACTATTCAACCAGATTTTATTTAATTAGTTAGCAAGTAGAATGAAAATACTATATATTTAATTAGTAGGAATATATTTATAACAACCATTTAGGGCTCGTCCTTTCTGCAACAAATTTCTTCCAAGGTTCTTTACCAACAAACACATACTTCTTCATAGGCTTCATCAATTTCTTTTTTCCCAATAAATGGGATCGCATATTTAGCAGTTATATCAGCTTTATACTATCTCCACTTTTCACCTGCTGATTGTAGCATAAGCTTCTTACTTTTCGGGGCAATTTTGAATGTGGCATAAAGAGAAACGTATTAAAGCACACAATTTAAAATAGACGCATAATTTATAGTCACAATTTAAATCAAATGAACAAGTCAATAAAGGATAAATTTTACCTAGGCATCGTCCCATAATTTTGCTTTTAAATCCCGATCTATTTTTGGCCAGTTTCTATTATTTATTGGAATCATTGTCCTTGCGGGCATTCATGTGTAAGACTATAAGGTAGGCCTAGTATTTCCAGTGAGAACTCCAAATTCATTGTATTTAATAGAAGTGGTCATCATTTCTTGTGCAGAGTTTGAACTTTGAGTTTGAGGTTGTAGAGGGACTTGAACCAACTGATCATCACAAATCTATAAAATTTTGACATCAAGAACCATCTCATACTCGGCCTTTTCAGATTTATTCTTACCTTCACTTTACTGGAAAATTACTTTCTTGGTTTTTTGCTTCTTTACCATTTTTCTCCCTTAGTCTGAATAAAATAGAACATAAAGCCATCAATCATGAGGAATAAATGAAAGCATTTCATACAAGTACAAATATGGATAAATTATTTATATGATTATAATAATGTAAAATAAAAGAAAAAATGAACAATCAAACAATATATTTTGCACATGACAACATAACTTGTGACCAAGAACACAACTGAAGGCATATATATATGGTTCATTCAGTCATCCAACAAATATTTAAAAATAAGCACTTGTCATGTTGAATACTTTTACACATGACTAAGAACACAATATACACATAATACATATTTGACCATTAATAAAAGACTACAGGATACATAAATCTACATAATCAATTAGTAATGATATGAGATGCGGGGGTTTTAGTAACAACATTTTTGATCCAAATTCCCTCAATATTATGTCTAACGGTATGAGTGAAATCATCAGTAGTGACATCAGTTGCAGGGATTTCAGTGTAGAATGTGGGAGGTTCCATGTTTATGTCTCCTAAATCATCTTCATTATATAATTCATGATAGTCTCGAGTTGTAGAGGATAATACAACATACCAGGTAGTATCAACATGATCTTTAAGGTAAAAAACTTGCTTGACTTGGTTAACATACACATATTTATCTTTGTTCTAACCTTGTCGACTAAAATGCACAAGTTTGAAGCCAAGATCATCAACCTTAATTCCTTTATCATTACTTTCCCATTTACACAAGAACAAGGGAGTTTTGTATGCATGGTCGTCTAATTCTCATATCTCTATTTTGATAGCGTAAAATGTCAAATTATTTTCTACCGGGTTCAAGTCGTTGGCACTAAAGACCTGGACCCCGTTAGCAATGACAAACAACCCGCTATTTTGAACAACACGTATATTATCTCATTCCTTTGTAAAATATCGCACTAAAGACCTAGACCACGTTAGCAATAATGGCTTGGCAGTGAGCCATCTTATCATTTTTGAAACACTTTCGCTGTTCTCCCTTAGTTCATCACTAACCTACATATATGATCATAAATTTTAAATCCTAACTAATAGTAGCCATTACAGTACAGATCAAATAACCTAATAAAAAATTGACTTTATTTTGAAATAAATCTTCAAAGAGCCGATTATGCCCTCTCATGAGCCAATATAAACTTTTCCATTTCCCTCAGTGAATTTTTTCTAGTTATTGAAAAATGCATATAGAATGATATATTAAAGACACATTACAAGACTAATTACTGGAAAATGAAGAATTCACAACAATAATGTGAATAAACTCACATAATATATGAAAACACTTCAGCATTGTTTAGAAGGACATGTAGGTATGCTTCATCTCACTCATTTTCTTCCAATGATTTTATTATCACAATGGATAATGGACCAGAAATCTTATCATCTTGGTCTTTTGGAAGATCGGCAGTGGAGTAACCCTGACTAAGAAACTCGGTGTAGAATTCTATGGACCATTCTCCAAGGTACTCCCTTCGTCCCATAATACAAGTCCTTTTGATTTTTTTACGTGCACTTTAAGGTGTATAAAAGCATAGCTCTGTAAATTCTTTTATTAAATTTCTTTTCTTGGATTAAAATTTAAAATTTATAATGTTATTCAGAAAAAAAAATTAATTTTTTTAAGGAGATATCCTTTTTATTTACCTTAAAATATGCGTAAGAAGTCAATGACATTTGTATTTTGGGACGGAGGTAGTAATTTTCTGCCATACAACCTTTGGGATAATAACAGTTTCGAATATAACTCTTTAGTACTTTGTTAAGCCGTTCAAACGCATACCTCCATCTATAAAACACCAGTCCACATAAGCGTAGTTCCTGAACCAAGTGGACTATTAGATGTACCATTATATCAAAAAATGATATATAAAAAACCTTTTCAAGATCACACAAGGTCGGTTTATCGAGTTTTGACACGTTTACTACTTTGTTGCAAAAAGCATTATAAAAGAAACACAATATAATAATTGTGACCCTAACATGCTTCAGAAGAACGGAGCGAATTGCAGCCGGGATTAATTGTTGGAGAAGGATGTGGAAATCATGTGACTTCAGCCCGTACATATTCAAATCAGGCATGAAAACACAATAATTGATGTTTGATTCATATCTGTATGGAAGTTTCATAGACATTAACGATGACCAGAAAGTTTTTTTCTATCTTTGACAAAGTAAAGGGAGAAGGAGGGAAATAGGTTTTCTTTTCTCCTACTTGAGGAGCCAAATAGGATTTAACACCCATTTCCATCATATCACGACGGGCTGCCACACTATCTTTTGTCTTATGGCGCATATTTAGTAACATGCCAATTAGATTATCACACACATTTTTATCGACATTCATGATATCAAGACAGTGCCTAACATGGCAAATTTTTTAGTATTCTAACTCGAAAAATACTGGCTTTTTCTTCCATGGACTTTCAACCTTCTTTGTCTTCTTTATATTCTTCCCAAATTCAAATTTGAGTTATTTTTGTTGTGCTAACACTTCTTATCCGGATAGAATTTGACGCAGCTTCCCAAACTCTTGTTGTCCATTAAAACCCGCCTTCTTCCTTCTATAAGGATGACGTAGAGGCAAATATCAGTGATGATCTTGGTAGCACATTTTCCCACTATGAGTAAAAAATTCAATTACAGTGCCATCTCCATAAACTGGACAACACTTATAACCCTTATTGACGCAGCCAAATAAATTTTTGTAAGCAGAAAAGTCATTTATCGTTCATATTAAAACCGCTTTTAAAGTAAAAAATGATTTGTTAAACACGTCATACACATTTAATTCACCTTCCTCCCAAAGTATTTTAAAATCATCAATCATCGGTTGTAAGTAGATTTCGATATTATTACCAGGCTCATGCGGGCCAGGGACCAATATCGACAACATTATAAGTTTCCTTTTCATACATAACTAGGGAGGAAGATTATAAGTCACCAATACGACTGGACAGAAACTATACCTATTAGATAGGCCATTATTGTGCGGGTTTATGACATCCTCCAACAAAGCCAACCGAATGTTTCTCGGTTCACCACCAAATAAATGCCATATATAATCTATTTTTTTCCAAGATGGAGAGTCGGCCGGATGCCGCATTTTACTATCTTGTGTCTGATGGTGTGCGTGCAAACACATTAGTTCAGCGGTGGAAGAAGATTTGAACATACATTTAAACTAAGTCTAGGAATTATTGGAAAATACCACATGACTTTGACCCTCTCTTCACCTTTCTTTGTCACCTTCCACCGAGAAAGTCGACATTTAGTACACTTGGTTGCATCAACATGTACACCTTTGTACTGTACATAGTCATCCAGACATGAATGGAACTTTACATACTCAAGACCTAAATTGGAGAAGATTTTTTTTGCTTCATATGCATTAATAGGTAAGACATTATCTTTGGGAAGTAGAGACTTAACCGAAGAGAGGAGGTCAGTGAAGTCACTATCATTAATACTAAACCTAGATTTCCAATTATACAGCTTCAACATCGACTCTAACTTAGTACAGTCAATACCCTCATATAGAGGTTGTTCAGTATTGGCTAGGAACCTCCTAAACGGATACAAATCATTATCATATTCACCCGAGTTATATGTTGCTTCACAAACATCAACATTTTCTGAAGCAGCAACATGCTCATGTTCTTGATCTTGCTTTGATGCTTTATCAGGAGCTTGCTTTAGAGCTGGCTCTTGTGTTGGACAACTAGCACTCGAAGACTTAGGACCCGTAGAAGAAGACTCCCCGTGCTATACCCAATAGACATAACCAAGATAAAAGCCATTATTACAGATATTTCCCATAATTGTTTTATATAGAATTTTTTAAAATTGGCACATCGTCCACATGAGCAAGGAATTTTTTTACGATCTTCACAATTTTCTTCAGCATATATCAAGAAGTTTTTCATCCAAATTTCAAATGATAAAGAATCCATATCTTGTATCGGTGAGACTGCGTAGCTGTATGAACAGTTACGTGATAACTCAACATGATAACAACATTAGAACAGGACAGGTTAATAATACTACGTCTACACAAGAAATCAAGAAGAATGAAGACAAGGCAAATACAAAGAATTAGAAGATTAGAAGAAGGCTTGAAGTATATTTACAGGTCACTAAAAGAAGTTCATTAATATGATCATGCCTCAGTGAAGAACAAAGGTTAGAGACTTTCAGGGTTTCATAAATGTTGAAGATTCAGTGTATAAGTGCTACCAGAAGATTTCAGTGTATTGGCATTGATTGAAGATAGACAGTGTTCGAAGCATAGGAATCTGAAAAATTGAAGACAGGGTACAGACAGAGGTTAATGAAGACGTTGTCTAAAGTACCAAAAAGGATTCCAGTGAAAGTACATTTGTTTATTGACAGTCAGTGTTCGAAGCAATAAAGTTGAGGCAATCTTAACAATGTAATCAAGTCTATAATACGAAGACCTGAATCGGGGTTAGTCGTTTGTGAACCAGACCAGTTGCACTAGGCGTCAACAGCTCGTGAAAGGAATCTGGGTATTATTTTTAGAAGAATTGTTAAGTTGAGGAACGTACTTGGATTGAACATTTATCTGTTAAAGTACGAAAGAGGTGTGCGGGGTATACAGCTGTTATGGATTAAAACTACTGTATATAATTGCTGTATTTGATACTAAGGAACGTGAGCTTCGAGGCTCGATTTGACTGCTCTTGTGTTTCGTGACTCAATCTGCCTTAACAAGATGCCTACGTACCTTGCTGATTGCCAAGGATCAAGTCAAAAAACGTAGTTCTGATTGGTGGGGGTGAGACCCCTTATATAGATGCGGGAGTCCTTGAATTGGACTTGGTATAGGAGGCTTGGTGGATAAGCCTCTGAATTAGGATAGACTTAGGAGTCCTAGGAAGTAGGAAGTTGATTCCTTATCCTTTCAGGTCCCCTTGAGGCTAATCTCTAAGGATTTATATCCTCATCGGGACTCTTTTCAACATCTGATTTCTCCCTTATTAATTAATTACGAAATTAATTAATAATCAGGGCTTTTTGGGCCTTTTTTATTCCACCAGGCCTAATCTGGTCCGTCAGACTTAACCTTTCTGGTCTGAATATTATACATCTTATTATTATTGGGCCTAGCAGCCCATTAATTATAAAATCAGGACTTATTTATCCCTATCATTTGCCCCCCAACTTTTGGGAAACATTGATTAGGTTTCGCAGAAGTTAAATCTATTCGTTCCCTTACAGGGTTTCGTTTTTGCGTAAAGTGTGGAGCGACCTACACATTTACAACGAATCTTCCTTTTATTCAGAAATTATCTTAATTTCCAGGAATTTTTCCCTAATTTTCTGGAATTTTCCCTAATTTTCTGGGATTTTTCCTAATTTTCTGGATTTTTCCCTTAATTTCTGGGTTTTATCCCAATTTTTCTGGATTTTTCCCTTAATTTCTGGGATTTATCCTAATTTTTCTGGATTTTTCCCTTAATTTCTGGGATTTATCCTAATTTTTCTGGATTTATTCCTTATTTCTGAAAATATTAATATTTTTCAGAAATTATTTAAGGAATTTCCTTATTTTTTCTGGATTTTTCCCTTAATTTCTGGGATTTATCCTAATTTTTCTGGATTTATTCCTTATTTCTGAAAATATTAATATTTTTCAGAATTTATTTAAGGAATTTCCTTATTTTTTCTGGATTTTTCCCTTAATTTCTGGGATTTATCCTAATTTTTCTGGATTTATTCCTTATTTCTGAAAATATTAATATTTTTCAGAAATTATTTAAGGAATTTCCTTATTTTTTCTGGATTTTTCCCTTAATTTCTGGGATTTATCCTAATTTTTCTGGATTTATTCCTTATTTCTGAAAATATTAATATTTTTCAGAAATTATTTAAGGAATTTCCTTATTTTTTCTGGATTTTTCCCTTAATTTCTGGGCTTTATCCTAATTTTCCTGGATTTGTTCCTTATTTCTGAAAATATTAATATTTTTCAGAAATTATTTAAGGAATTTTCCTTACTTTTTTTTTTTTTTTTTTTTTTTTTAATACAGTTTTCGACCAGGAATCCATTCGACCAGGATCCTGGTCGAATTAACTCCCATATTGCCCTGGTCGACAGCTTTTCGGGCAGGATGCTTTCGATCAGGAATCCTGGTCGAATTTCGGCCAGGATTTTTCTCTTAATTTTTTTTTTTTTTTTTTTTTTTTTTTTTTTTTTTTACAATTTTCGACCAGAAAATTTTCGACCAGAAATTTTGTTCCTTTCGGTCAGGAGTCCTGCTTTTTGACCGAATTAACCTTCATTTGTTGCCCAGGTCGATGCAAATTCGGGCAGGGCTCATTCGATCAGGAATCCTGGTCGAATTTCGGCCAGGATTTTCACCCCTTCCTCTCTTTTTTTTTTTTTTTTTTTTTTTTTTTTTTTTTTTGTCGACTAGGAATTTTTCGACTAGGATTTTCGTCCCTTTCGGTCAGGATTCTTGTTTTTCTGACCGAATAAAACATCTTCCTTGCCTTGGTCGAAGCTATTTCGGGCAGGGCTAGTTCGACCAGGATTTTCCCTTGGTTTCTAGTCGACAAGGTTTCAGGCATGGCTTTCTCGATCAGAATTCTGACCCTTTCGGTCACAACTCATTCAAGGAAAAATACAGTTCGTGCCTTGATCGAATTGGGTCAAGAACATGTTAATGCATATATTTTCTTAGGGTCATACGTCTGGGCTGGACTCTATTGGGCCCTTGATTTGGGCCTGGATTTTATGGGGCTATCCTCTGGGCCCATTGTTTTTTTAACTGGGCTTTTAGCTCACGGGCTTATTTTAACCCTATTCCAATATACTGGGCCTTTTAATTGGGTCCCTTTCAAAAAGATATTAGGGCCTCAAACAGGGCTTTTATACCTGGGCCTTAGCTCTGGGCCTTTTTAGCCCTACACACTTGGATTTTCCAAGATTCTTATAAAATTGGGCCTTATCTCTAAGTCCAAATTCCAGGTTCTTTCTTCTAAGGTTTTTCTGGATTCTTCTAGAATCTTTGAAAAATTAAAAATTCTTTATTTGGTCCTTCCAGGAATTTCCAGGATTTTCCAGAACCTTCTCTTTGTTGGGCCCAAATGGGCTTTTTGAGGCCCAAACCACCTCTTCTTTGGCTATATAAAGGTGGGTGGGGGGAGTGTTCCTACTCACACTCTTCACTCCTCATTCCTTCCAACTTCCTACTCTCTCAACCTTCCTTCCCTAGCTTTCAGCCTCCTTCCTTCCACAGTTTCCAGGCTTTTCCCAGCTTTACTAATGGCTGACAAGAGTTCTGAGAGGGCGGCCAAGATAGCCTCGGCTTCAAAACGAGGTAAGGATATCGAGATCCGCTCTTCATATATGTCTTTAATTGATATGATTAACACTAGGGGGGATGAATATCCTTCCACTGCACATCTCGACTCCTTTAATCACTGTAATACTTGGCATAACATAGATTTCAATAAACTAAATGCTCGTTATAACGTCCCTCCTCCCTTTAGACTAGTCCCAGTCTCTGGTGGTGACCGTACTTGCCACTGGAGGCCTGATACTCTCTTCATCTACACCGACGCCCTTAATGCTGGGCTTAGGTTCCCTTTTCATCCTTTTATCCCTCATCTTTTGGATGACTTACAAATTAACCCGTGTCAGCTTCCTCCAAACGCCTGGAGGAATATTCTATGTTTTATGGTTTGTTGTCTTAGGGAGGGCTTTCCTCTTTCTGTAGCCGTTTTTAGGAAAGTCTTTCAATGTTACAATAGTTCTTCCAATATTTGTGGCTGGGTTTATGTCAAACAAAGGCCCAAAAGCAAACATATCTTTAACAGCGCCTCTATTCCGGATAATAATCCAAATTGGAGGAATAGTTTCGTCGGGTTACGTTGGGAGAATGGCGATTGGGGCACGCTCTTTCGATCTTCCTTCGGGAAGGTCAGTGATGGTAGCCTCAAATCCATTCACTTAACTCCTGAAGAAACTATCATTTATAATGGGCTCACTCAGGATGATGGCACCACCACCAGCTGGACTCTTTTAGAAGAGTTTTCCCTGATTCATGTGGGACTATCCTCTGTTTCTCAACAGGGTATTTCTCTTCCCTTCTCAATTTTTCTTTATTTCACGCATTATTAACATCACTTATTTTGTCTTTTGCTTTGTTTCAGCTGCTAAGGAGATTAACGAGGACAATGTCCCCTTGGTCGAGGAAACAGCTAGGATGAAGAAAGCTCGGTTAGCAGGCCTAGACACCAGAGGAAAGGCGACAGAGCCTATCTTCTTGAGAAAGCACAAGGAGCCTATGGGGGAGGCTTCAACTGAAGGAGCTGAGGGCCATAATGCTCCTATCACTGCTGCTGCCCCTGCTGCTGCTGCTACAGGCGCCTTTCAGCCTCTCTGGGGATTCCGCCGAGGGGATACCGTGGTTGGTTCCACGAAGCATGCTTGGGATTGGTCCTACCATAGCGTGACCCCAAAGGACTTTACTGATGTGGTGGCCACCCCTGACCTTGAGAGGATTAAGCTCATGGGAGCCCAATCTCTGGCTTCGGTATGCCTTCTCTTTTTTAAACTTATTTCTCGTTCTTGTAGCACTTTCTTGCCTTATACTTTGTTAATTGTTTTGTTTCAGTCTAACGCCTACTTTCAAGGCGCTGTGAGGCAAGCCGAATCATGGAAGCGGGCTTCTGATAAGGCCGATAATGCCCTCAGGAGGCAGCAGAAGAAGTATGCTACCCTGGAGAAGAAGCTCAAGCGCAAGGAGGAAGAACTCGGAGAGTCTAACGCCGAGCTGGTGGTACTTCGGGCGGAGAAGGATAAAGCTATAGACAATTATCTGGACTCGGAGGAGTTTGCCCAATCCATGAGGATTAGGGATGATTCAGTCTTTCCCGAGTTTTTTGGGACTGGTTGGGACACGGCCCTTGGGACCGTGAACGAGGCTTGTCCTGATATTAACCCGGCGGACTACATCTGCCCTGACGATGAGGCTTTGCTACAGAGGTTTCGTACCCGAGTAGTTGTCTCGGATCATGTTCCTCAGGATCCACTTCTTCCTCCTCCCGAGTCTTTTTCCAGACCTGCTGAGGATGACAGCTCTTCCTCCTCCGAGACGACGGAGACATCTAGCGAGAGCGGAGAAGACGATGATATGGACGCCGAGGGCACCTCAGCTCCTTAGAGCTTTTTCAGCCCTGCGTGGCTTTTTTATTTTCGAGACTTTATTTATCAAACTTTTGTAACATCTATCAGATCTATCTCATTTATCACCTTTTATGCTTTGCATCCATGCATTTGATTTTTATTTGTTAGGCCACAATCATACTTTGAAGAACTTATGAATTTCATAAAATTGTCTGGGACTCGTCCCTTACACAAGTCTTAATAAATTTCGTAATAAAACTAAAACATATAAATCCTAAGCAAGCAAAGCTTCAAGGTGCTTTTCAACCTACTCGCCATCCTGACGAGTGAGAATCGTACTTCGACCATCTTACACGTAGTAAACCTTCAGGTTTTGTGCGTGCCAGGTTCTCGGGACTTCAAAACCATCCATAGTCTCCAGCTTGTAGGTTCCTCTACCCTGAACGCTCTTGACTCTATACGGCCCTTCCCAATTTGGGGCAAGCTTTCCTTTCTGTCCGACACCAGAAGCCTCTATTTTTCTCAAGACTAAGTCACCTTGTTTGAAAAACCTCTCTTTAACCCTTAGGTTGTAGTAGAATGAAGCCTTTTTCTGATATTCTACTATCTTTGCGTGTGCTTTATCTCGTACTTCATCGATTAAATCCAGGGCTAACTTCTGCCCTTCCTCATTTTCTTTTTCATCAAAAGCCTGAATCCTTGGAGAAGAATGTGATATCTCCACGGGAACTACTGCTTCCGCCCCATATGCCAACATGAAAGGAGTTGCATCTGTCGTGACTCTACAGGTAGTCCTATAAGCCCATAATATGGGAAGTATCTCATCTACCCAATTATTTCTCGACTTTTCGATCCTCTTCTTTAGTCCATCCAGGATTATCCGATTTGCTACTTCCGCTTGCCCATTGGCTTGCGGGTGAGCCACAGAGGTGAATCGTAACTCAATTTCATTTTCTTCACAATACTTCTTGAATTCCTCATTGTTGAATTGCGTTCCATTGTCAGTGACGAGGATACGGGGAATTCCATATCGGCACATAATGTTTTCCCACAGGAATTGTGCAACCTGCTTAGTTGTGATTTTGGCCAAAGGTTTGGCTTCGATCCACTTGGTGAAATAATCAATGGCTACAATCAGAAACTTCCTTTGTGCTGTGGCCATAGGAAAAGGCCCTAGAATATCCATCCCCCACATAGCAAAGGGAATAGGTGAGTTGATAGAGGTCAGCATCTCGGGGGGTTGTCTGGCGACTGGTGCATGCTTCTGACAACGATCACACTTCTTTACATATTCTTTGGCATCAGCCATCATTTCTGGCCAATAGAAGCCTAAACGAGTTATCTTATGAGCCAAGGCCCTGCCCCCCAAGTGTTGCCCACAAATGCCTTCATGCACTTCCTCAAGAGCCAATCGTGCCTCATCGGGCCTGAGACACCTCAAGTAAGGAACCACGAAAGATCTTTTATATAGAATCCCATCTATCAAAGAGTACCTTAGTGCTCGAACAGTTAACTTCCGTGCCTCAATTGTATCGCTTGGCAACCAACCGGTCTGAATGTGAGCCTTGATGGGATCAATCCATGACGTCCCCAAGCCTACGGGAGCCACAAGTTTAACATCTATACTTCGTGTCTTCAAAACACGGAAGTACACACTTCCTGAACTTTCTTCAATCTCAGATGAAGCAAACTTTGATAGCGCATCTGCTTTAGCATTTTCTTCCCTTGGAATGTGTTCAACATGGCATTCATTAAATTGGGTCATCACAGCCCTTACTAGGCGAACATACTTTGCCATCGTATCATCCCTTGCTTCAAATTCTCCCTTTACCTGGGATATGATCAACTTCGAGTCTCCACGGACCTTTAAGTTTTTGACTCTAAGTGTCCCAGCTAGACCAAGGCCAGCAATCAGGGCTTCATACTCTGCCTCATTGTTTGTGGTTGGGAAGTCTAGCTTCATGGCATACTCAATTAAGAATCCATCAGGGCTTTGCAAAACCAACCCTGCTCCACTGGAATTTGTTTTTGATGCTCCATCAAAATAGAGAACCCAATATTCTTTCTCCTTGTCCCCATTGTCGACTCCCTTGTCTTGAGGTGTGGTATCTTCCTGCCCCCCGACTTCTTGGTTGGGTATGGTACATTCCACCACGAAGTCAGCTAGTGCCTGGGCTTTTATGGCCATACGTGGCTTATACTTGAGATCGAACTCTCCCAACTCTATTGCCCACTTAATTAGTCTCCCACTTGCCTTGGGACTGTGAATGATATTTCTCAGTGGCTGATTTGTTAGCACTTCGATTTGGTGAGCTTGAAAATAAGGACGCAGCTTTCTTGAAGCCATCACCAAGGCTAAAGCGAATTTCTCAATGGCTGAATAATTCAACTCAGCACCACGCAAAATTTTGCTGACATAGTATACGGGTTTCTGGACTTTCAGTTCCTCCTTAACCAACACCGCGCTCAAGGCGCTTTCTGAAACAGCCAAGTACAAGAATAAAACTTCACCCATAACTGGCTTGGCCAACAACGGGGCCTGGCCCATATACTTCTTTAACTCTTCAAATGCCTTCTGATTTTCCTCACTCCATACAAAGTCTTTAATGTTCTTTAATGACTTGAAGAATGACAAGCACTTGTCTCCTGACTTGGAGATGAATCGTCCTAGCGCAGCAACCCTTCCTGTGAGGTTCTGAACATCCTTGACAGTTTTTGGGGGTTCCATGTCCAGGATTGCCTTTATTTTATCGGGGTTAGCCTCAATTCCCCTCTTTGAGACCATCAATCCCAAGAATTTTCCAGATCCTACTCCGAAAGCACACTTCGTGGGATTCAACATCATCTTGTGGTACCTCAGGACCTCAAAAGCTTCCCTCAAATGGGTTATATGATCAGTCTTTACTAGACTCTTGACTAGCATGTCATCAACATAGACTTCCATAGTCTTCCCAATAAGATCCTTAAAAATTTTATTCACCAACCTTTGATAGGTGGCTCCTGCATTCTTGAGACCAAACGCCATAACAAGATAACAATAAACACCAAAGTCAGTGATAAATGATACCTTTGGAATGTCATCCTTATGCATTTTGATCTGGTTGTATCCGCTAAACCCATCCATGAAACTCAGCATCTCATGTCCAGCGGTGGAATCAATCAAAGTATCAATTCTAGGCAGCGGAAAACAGTCTTTGGGGCATGCATCATTCAGATCGGTGAAGTCTATACACATCCTCCACTTTCCATTAGCCTTCTTCACCATTACAGGGTTTGCTAACCACTCCGGAAATTGAATCTCCTCAATGAAACCAGCCTCTAAGAGCTTTTCCACTTCCTGCTTTATAGCCTCTTGCCTTTCCGGGGCAAAATTTCTTTTCTTTTGTTTCACTGTCTTCCGGCTTGGATCCACGTTTAACTTGTGGGTAATTAACTCCGGGTCTATGCCTGGCATATCAGCTGCTGACCATGCAAACACATCACTATTTTCTTGCAAAAATTTCACTAACTTCCCTCTAAGGGGCTCCTCTAATGTAGCTCCAATGAAAGTCATCCTCTCAGGATTCTGGGGATCTAAAGGAACCGAAACCAATTCTTCTGCTGGCCTTCCTCTATTCTCATCATTTTCTCGAACATCCATATCTTCAATAGGAAGAACCTGCCCCCCGACTCCATCTGCCCTCAAAGAGGCCACATAACAGCTTCTAGCCATTTTTTGATCTCCCCTCTCTTCTCCAATCCCGTTTCGGGTGGGAAACTTCATGACTGAATGGTAGGAAGAGGGGACTGCCTTGAAGGCATGTATCCCTGTTCTCCCCATGATAGCATTATAAGTTGAACTAGCCTTTACCACCACAAAATCCAGCATCTGCGTTGCTTGCCTTGGCTCCGTACCTATGGTGGTTGGTAATTTAATTATCCCTTCCACAGGACATTCTACTCCAGCAAATCCATATATCGGCATGTCGGTTGGTGTCAACTGGGAGTCGTTATACCCCATCCTTAGAAAGGTGTCGTGGAGCAAGATATCCACAGAAGCACCATTATCCCCAAGGACCCTCTTAACCGGGCTATTTCCTATTATCGGCGTTATGACCAGCGGGTCGTCATGGGGAAACTTCACACCCTCTAGGTCGGAATCATCAAAAGCCAATGTTACTTCTGTCCTGGCCCTCTTCGGGGCTTCTCCAACAATATGCATAACCTCTCTAGTATATGCCTTTCTGGAATTTTTGGACAATCCAGCAGCAGTTGGACCTCCAAAGATCGTGTTTATCACAGGCCCTCGAGGTCTCGGCCCTCCATAAATGGTGTTTATAACTGGTCCTCTAGGTTGGGGATTCCGCCCCTGATCATCTTGGTCCCTCCTACGATCTTCAAAGTTCTTCCTTCCATTATTGTTTCTGTCTCCTCCATCTCCAGTATACTTGTTCAGCCTTCCTTTTCGAATCAAAAACTCAATTTCATCTTTCAACTGCCTACACTCATCGGTGTCATGACCAACATCTTTGTGAAACCTGCAATACTTGCCCTTATCTAGCTTGGCGGGATCAGCCTTCAAGGGCTTAGGCCAGCGAATATCTCTGTCTTTCTCAATCTCCATCAAAATCTGACTTCTGGGGGCATTCAGCTTAGCGTATTCAGTGAACTTTTGCCCAGGTCCTCCCTTCTTGGGGGTTGAATCAGGGTTTTGTTCAGTTCTAGGATACTTATCCTTAGCGATGTACTCCAAATCAGTTTTTCGTTTCTTGCCTCCAGTGGGCTCATTACTTACTACGGTCTTCCTCATACTCTCTTCAACCTTGATATACTTCCCTGCCCTCTCTTGGAGCTGCAACATGCTCTCGGGGGGTCGTTTGGCCAAAGACATCTTGAAAAACTCATCCCTAGTTCCTTGTTGCAGCGCTATCATGGCTACCTTATCATCAAGGTCTGGGACTTTTAAAGCCTCCTTTGTAAAACGATTTAGGTAATCTCTTAAGGATTCTTTAGCTCCCTGCACAAGACTCATAAGAGATGCTGAACTTTTCTCATGGACTCTTCCACTGATGAATTGCTTAATAAAAGCCTGACTTAATTCTCTGAATGATCCAATAGAATTTGGGGGTAGGCGACTGTACCATCTTTGAGCCATACCCGACAGGGTTTGAGGGAAGGCCCGACATTTTATAGCATCATTCACGGGTTGCAGCAGCAGTGCATTAGAGAATGTCCTAACATGATTAGCGGGGTCTCCCGTGCCATCATAGGCTTTGATAGTGGGCATCTTAAATTTTCTTGAGATATGGGCATTCATTATCTCTTCTGTGAAGGGTGGAGTTGGATCATCAGGATCCCCAAGGGGAAGGAGATTGCTTGGATCAGTTCTTGGGACAGCAGCCCTTCTTCTTACCGGACCATCCAGGTCTATGATAGGAGGAGGATTTCTCCCCCTAGGAGGTATGTGGGGTCTGGTGGCTTGGTAAGCCTCCAAATCACGCCTCAGCCTTTGGATTTCAGCCTCATGAGCCCTGATCTTTTCCTGCACTTCTTGGGGATTCGCCCCTGGGGTGCTTTGGGGGCGTTGCCTTCCATCGGCCATTGGCTCTTTTCCAGGACGCCTCCTTCTCGGGGCCACTTCATCATCCGAAGATTCGGAGTCTCTCTCAGTGTATGGACCAGAAAATTCCCGATCCTCAGGGATAGGATCCAAACCTCGTATATAGGGGGGCGACCGCCCTCGTGCTTCGCTTCGCCCAGCATATCCACTTCCTCCAACCTCAGGGTGAAGGGGCATCCCATAAGGGGGGTTAGTAGTAACAATAGTTGAGTATTCATACCCGACGGGTCGAGAATTCACAGGTATATGTATTTGTTGAACTTGAGGATTCGTACCTTGAACAGTCGGGGGAGTTGTCCCTTGTGGCTGAGGATGAGTTGCCCCTGTCTGGGCTTCCCCCTGAGTAGATGCATAAGTTGAATGGGGAGGAACCTCCACGGTTGATGAAATCACCTGGGTTGTCCCTGATGGTGTTCCCTCCTCCAGAGTGCTGGTTGTTCTCCGTGTTCTCGCCATGGTTGTTGTTGCGTGTTTCCCACAGACGGCGCCAAATGTTATGGATTAAAACTACTGTATATAATTGCTGTATTTGATACTAAGGAACGTGAGCTTCGAGGCTCGATTTGACTGCTCTTGTGTTTCGTGACTCAATCTGCCTTAACAAGATGCCTACGTACCTTGCTGATTGCCAAGGATCAAGTCAAAAAACGTAGTTCTGATTGGTGGGGGTGAGACCCCTTATATAGATGCGGGAGTCCTTGAATTGGACTTGGTATAGGAGGCTTGGTGGATAAGCCTCTGAATTAGGATAGACTTAGGAGTCCTAGGAAGTAGGAAGTTGATTCCTTATCCTTTCAGGTCCCCTTGAGGCTAATCTCTAAGGATTTATATCCTCATCGGGACTCTTTTCAACATCTGATTTCTCCCTTATTAATTAATTACGAAATTAATTAATAATCAGGGCTTTTTGGGCCTTTTTTATTCCACCAGGCCTAATCTGGTCCGTCAGACTTAACCTTTCTGGTCTGAATATTATACATCTTATTATTATTGGGCCTAGCAGCCCATTAATTATAAAATCAGGACTTATTTATCCCTATCAACAGCCAAACAGCTCAGGGGATTGGCGAAGCTCAAAGTTTAATTGTTAAATTAAATAAATTTATTTAACGAACTTTAATATAATTTATTTAATAAACTTAAAATGATTTATTTTATAAACTTTAACTAAGTTTATTTTATAAATCTAAATTAGTTTATTTATATTAGTTATATTTAAGTTTATTTTATAAATTAATTTAGTTATAATTTAAACTTAAAAAGAAAAAAAAGAAAAGAAAAAAAAGAAAAGAAAATAGAAAAAGGAAAATGAAAACAAAATAGAAAACTAAACAAAAACAAAAGAAAAAGGAAAACAAAAAAAGGTAAAAGAAAAATGAAAAACAATATAAATCAAAATAAACAAAAAATGTACGGGTTGTTTTTGATTAACCAAGTACATATATATGTACTGGTTAATAACCTGTCGCCACAGAATCCTTCCCCCTCCCCCTGTCGCCACACATATCAACTAAGCTCCCTCATGTACTCCTGGTCGCTACAGAACAATATAATTGGTCGCCACATAAGTGCCTCTCCTCAGCCACACAATTCTATTGGATATAAAGTCTACACAATTGCAGCAGAAGGATTCAGCCATTCGTTGTGGAGAATTTTCTGTTCATCTTCTCTCCCGAAAGAGAAGTGAAAATGGCAGCAATGATTTAAAGAGAAGTTCAAGCTTATTGTTTATCCGTTTAACTTCTCACCGGAGTAACGTTATATCGCCCGATATAACTCTTGTTTATTCATAGGGGTATTATAATCGTTACACGGTAATTAAATCCTTAGATAAACAAAAGCTAGATCATTGTATAGGATTTGATTTTTAAATCTTTGTAGTAGCTAGGAACTTTATTGTTCTTAGATTGTAGCCGGTTAATTTATTTACCGGAGTGTAGCAACACCCTTGAGGATTTATATACGAATATATATTTCCCTAAATATCTTGTGTTCCACGTTTTATTGTTCCAAACATTATTCCTCTCAAGAACACGAAACTACTATCCAAGCATTAATCTTATATCCGCTAAAGATTCGAAAGAATTTTTAATTTAGTGATTATCGTATTCAACCCCCATTCTATGATAATTCGGGACCTAACAATTGGTATCAGAGCGGACTAATTGATACACAAATCAGATCCAGAAATTAATTTATTTTATTAATTTGCATTTATATAAATTTATTTTATAAATTTAATTTAGCAAATTTATTTTATAAATTTATTTAAATTAATTTATAATTTAAACTTGAATAAGTTTATTTTATGAATTTATTTAAAATAAATTTATTTTATAAATTTAATTATTATTTAAATTTTAGTAAATAAAAATTATTAATTAAATCAGTTTTTCGGGAGTTTTAAGCTTCCAATTTTGAGTAGTGTGATCAGTTCTATACTCTGGCAAAACAATCAAAAACAAGAGAAGTTGTTTTGGCATCCTTTATTATGGCCGCCACTCTTTGGTTATTCAATTGTTAGCAACTTCAATGCATGCACACTTTAATCTTAAACAACTGCTTGAGGTACAGTGCACCACGCGGATTTGTTCGGCACACGCGTGAGTTGGCTTGACTGTGACCTACACGTGCGGAAAAAGAAAAGTGTTGATGCCACGCGCAAAGAAGGAGCAAGGCAACCTGGTCGCCATATAATTTTTTTTTTCTAAGGCATATGTACTCTTCACCTGTAGTCGCCGCATAAAAGCCTCTGTTAACCCTGATCGCCACAGCCGTAGTCGCCATAGCTTCTCTGGCGATTTGTTTCCTTGCACTCTACTGTTGTCCTACTGATCGCAATAGACTGGATCGCCACAGAGCACTTAACAATTTTCTTGTAACCCCAAAATTAATTATTTCTGATTTATTTATTTTTCCATAAAATTTAAAATTCTTAAATTAAATTTTTTCATAAATAATAATTTACTTTTGATTTAATTTTTATGAAAATTCAAAATTCTTGAAAATTAATTTTCTCGTAATTATTTATTTTTGATTAATTTATTTTCTAAGAAAATTAAAAATATTTGAAATTTAAATTATTCTTAAATATTAAATTAAGGGTACTAAAAGGATTGGTAGACTCAGGATTCCTCTGGGATTTTAAAGTGAATATTAATCTTTTAAAGAAAACGAAGACTATGTGCTATTCAGACGGAAAATTCCCATATACGAAAATTGAAGATAATGGTTTTCTATTTTTCTTGAAGATTTTAAGACAACTCTATGATTCCAGATTATACATTCACACAGTGGTTTGTACCAATGCTATATTTATCCGGGAATCAATTAGATCATACATGTAGGAATTGAGGAGCTCAGAGAGAATAGTGGGGACATACAGATATCTCAGTTACATGCAGTAAAATAGGAACTTCAGGACAGAATGTAGGAGTCATTGATAGTTGAATCAGAAGAAACTCAGGTAGAAGTACTTGAGGGACTGGACTTCAGGGCAGTGTTTCACATGTCAGGGAAGTTTAGTCGTATCAGATTCACAAGGAATACATAAGGTATATCCAAGGATCGAGCCTATCTATTCTGAAGCAGAGATTCTTATAGATTCAGTTCAAGAGGTGATTACAAGACTGATGTTGGGACATAAACAAGATTTGATAGCTACAGGTTTGACAAGCAATTTGTGTCAAGTAACTATCAGGGGTTTTGCTACAACAGAACAAGAAGCTTGACAAACAAGGATGAGTAGGGATTCAGTTGAAGAATTGAGACAAAGGTGGAATGTTTTCTTAGGGAAGCAGCCAGTCAAAACTTATGGTGCACGGGAAAGAGTTGGGATGGATCAGATGACGAGAATAATGAATATCTTGCTTTCATAGAAATATCTGAAGATGGTCCATCTCACATATCTCAGGTTTCAATTTCTTGAACCACTGCAATATTTTGCTCTCAATATTCAATGTATGATAAGATCATAGTGTTTAAATGTTTAACACTCACACAAGCATGATAGCATCACTCGTAGACAATACTGAACTAGTTCACTAGGTTATTTTCTGGTAACTGGGATTGATGTTTAACTTGTACATGTTACTTTAGATGATCTTAAATAATTGTTTGAATATTTTTTTGAACATGATTAATTGCTTTAGTGAGATATATATTTTTCCAGCATATAAGACCTTTATTTTATGCGTACTCTCTGTATCCTATTATAATGTGATTTATTCTTTTAATCTGAATTATTTGTTAAGATGTATTAGTTTATGTTTGGATTGAGACAGCTAGATGAGATACATCAACATGATTGGACTAGATACAATTAGTGATTTATTTGTTAATTCTGTTTGTTCCATATCATGCTTGTCTTGCTTAATTCTTATGCGTAATGTTTCTGAATGAATGCCATGAACTCCTATTTCAATGCTTATTTTCAATGCCAAAAATGCATCTCTTAGTACTTGCATTAATGGTAGAAAAAGCATGTTTAGGATTACAATAGGGCAAAGACTGCTAGTCCTCCTTATGTAAGGTTGGAATCATTTTTCTCCTAGCCTAGAAACAATTTTGTCAAGGGTATCAAAAAGGAGAAAATGGTCAGTCAAAGATAAGAATTAGCATGATAAGGTTGCAGCTGTTGTTATCTCTGTTTATAATAATATCTCTAATCCATCTGGACCCAAACTGATAAGTTGGGTACCAAGAACTGTTAATCCATTTGTGAGTGCAGGACATAACAGGTTAATTGATTCATATTTATTCTTGGTAATTCATACTCAAGGCATATGATCAAAGAAAGAGCCTCACAATCAAATGTTATTGACAAAAGCTATTCCGTTAATAATCTTTGGAGATGACAGCAAAGGTTTTCATTACGGGACAAGCTAAGCAGAAAAGGGATGTCATCATGGACTCAACAATTGCTATCACTAATAACAACTAATCATTGGAGTCACTGATAACAATTGAAGCAACTTCCTTGCTGGAGAATCAAGGCACAAATCCTCTTATCAGAAAGTTCTGCATCAAAGGACAAATTGTCAATTCAAAGAAGGATTAGTGTCTCATCTGAAGCAGGAAGGTTGAGAAGCTTGCTCTTCTTAGAGTAAGGAAAGGGAATGCTCATGGCTAGACTAGAATCTCAGGAAAGGTAAAGTCAATAGTTTCTATTATAAAGCTTCATCTGACAGAATTTTAGCTATGGCATTAGAAGCTCTCACCCTTGAACATAAACTCAAGAAACTCCTTTATAAAAAAAGGTTAGTGAGAGGACTACCTCATCTGGAATTCAGAAGGATGATAAATGTGAGGCATGTCAAGAAGAGAAGTCAAAGACAACATCACATCAAATTAAAGATATACCTCAGTGATGGTGGTTGACTACTCTTATCAAACAAAGTTATTGTCCGTGCGTTCTCAAGACAAGACATCACAGATGGTGATTGATCATATCAAAGAAGATCAAGTTGGAAGCAACTGTAAAAGAAATGATCTGGTGATCAGATAATGGGACTGGATTCAAGAAGCAGTTATGATTAATATCTGTAACATCAAGAATATTTTGAGACATATTCAGCACTGAGAGCTCCGTGTCAAAATTGAATGGTATAAAGGAAGAACCGGAACTTGATTAAAGCTATAAGGGAAATATCAAGCTAATCAAGACTTTCTAAATACCAAAGGGCTGGAGCAGTTAAAACAGTTTGCAACACGTAAGATGAAGCCTTGATCTGGATGTATACATGAAGACCACTAATGAGTTAATGGCCTACAGAAGTAAACACTGGATAACTTGAAAGTGTTTGAGAGAATGTTCTGCAAAAGCAAACAATAAAATGTTTTTAGTTGTTTGAAGATCTTGGCAATTGTAGCTAAGACAAGTTAGGATATTTTCCATGGCTACTCAATGGAGTATAAAATCTACAGGGCATTTATGGTTGATCAACAGAAGATGATAGATAGTCTAAATGCATAGTTCAACAACTCAATGCTCCAAGCTGTTAAAGGAGAAATTAATGGTATTGATGATTTATATCCAAACAGTGGAATGGCAGTGTATAAAACAACTTATTACTTCAATGAAGCCAGTCAGCAAGGGTAAGGATTTTCAGGAAATCCCAGCAATAGCTTAGGGGGAGTAAAAGAAGGATCAACTAGTCAGAAATAACACCACATTGAAAATCAGAGGACACTGAAGTACATATCTGCTGAGACAAAGGGTTTGATGTCAATATTATTCTAGGAGTCTAGTTCTTAAGTGATCTAGATGGTGGAGTAATGATTAGCAGGGCTACTGAGTGTAAATTATTATTTCTCTAGTTTTCTATCTAAAGAAGAAACTATGAAAGGTACAGAAGCTCTGATAGATCCAGATTGATTGGGTGATTGCAAAGCAAGATGAGCTCAATCAGTCAGCAAGCTTATTAAAGGGAAGCTGGTATCCAAACCAAATGACAACTTTGTAATTGGTACTAGGATAACCAGAAGTCAATACTGGATGACAATAGCATTGTTATGAAAGACAAGGCTAAACTGGATGCTAGGTTATTATCAGGAAGCAGTATCTAACAGATAGCACCAGTGATAAGACTTAAGGATATTATGACATATTAGGCACCTGATTCATATTACACTTGGAATTGGACTCTAGTAGATGTGTACAAGTGCACTCCTGGTTGGTGAGTCAAAAGAGTAAGTCAATGCACTACAGTTCATGGAATTTGCAGTTACAGATCTATTGGACTATGCATATCTCTTCTTCACAATCTCACTTCATGTTGGTATGAACTAGTGTACTACTCAAGCAATCGTCAAGGATATGGTATGACACTCTAACTGAAGTTATAGTTTAATATGAACTAGTAGAGTCATCATATTAATAACTCTCTTATCAGTAGGCACAAACATATTGTTTTATATATGCAGTGATAGAATGATAATGTTATATGTTGGTCTACTAACAAAGACTTGTGCAAGATTATTTGCTAAGTAATTGCAGAGTAGGTATGGAGGAGCGTGTTGGAAAGGTTGCAATTATTTTTGGGATTACTTTAAGCAAGCCATTAGAATAATTCTTTTAGGAGCTCAAGCAAGCCAAAAGAACAATTCTTTTAGGAGCACAAGTAAACCAAAAGAATGATGGCAATACAAGTAAGTTAAGGATCTTTTGAAGATGCAAAATTTGGAAGATTCTGAACATGCCAAGACTACTTACCAACAGAAACCAATAAAGCTTGATCAGTGCAACTCATGTATAATGACAAGCTATAGAGGTATGACGAGCTCACTCTTTTACTTAAATGCTAATAGACAATATGTAATGTTCTCAAGATGCCAATGTGCAAGGTTCCAAGTGGATCCTTGAGAATCCAATCTTATAGCTTTTAACAAGAATATTAGATATCTTAAGGGACTACCAACTCTTGGAGTAAAGTACCCTAAATATATTGTGCTTAACATGTTTGGCTATATAGATATAGATTACGTAGGTTGTAAGAAAGACAGGAGAAGCATCTCTGTAGCTGTCAACCTAAGTGACAAGAGAAGCATCTCAGAAAGCTGTCAACTTCGTGAAAGAAGATTGATTTCTTATTATGATAAGAAAAAACTTCAAATCTAACAACTATGTGGAACACTCTATGACAAGGCACCTTCACACCAGGTATCATTACTTTAGAGAACATGTCTTTTAGTCAAAGAGTTACTGACTGAAACATTTATTGAATCACTTGATAAAGTTAATGTTTGAAGACTGGTTTGTAAGTGTGGGATATCATTCATTGCATATTAGTTGGAAATCCCATCTGTAAGGAATTCTTAATATAAGTTCACAAGTATTAAATCGTCAATATTTAAAGGACTTGTAAACCCAGTACCTCGTATGTAACGCCCCAAAATCCGGGGTCAGAGGATTTGGTCGTCAATATAAAACCTCAATCTAAATTAACCTGATTAATTAATAAGTAGCGGAATATATTTATCATTTATGACCCCAAACTAATCCAAGATCTTTTAAGGTTACAGTTGTAGAAACAAGAATTCCAAATTCCATAAATAATTTTTCACTATCTTTTATAACTCTTTTCAACAAATTCCAAACTCAAAGCTAAACCCCCTAGTATAACTTATAATATAAACAACTTTACACAATAAAACTTACACTAGCCCGCAAACCCTGGAATAATCACCTTCTAAAAGCTTCTTCCTTGCTTCCTCGAATTACGCAGCTAAACAGTGCACGCTAATCCTCACTGGAGGTTAAAATTAAAAACAGGCAAGTATGAGCGAAAGAAATGCTCAGCAAGATCATTATAGTAAATATCGGGTCGTTTTGATATAAAACCGACATCTGCAATAGCGCATAACATCTTAAAATCATAATTGCTGAAACAGAAAATTTATTAAAGAATCGGATAATTATTTCTCACAGTATTCAAAACTCTTTTTGATACTTTCGAGTGAACTGCTTCAGCAATACTTTGCATCTTGACGAGAAAAAAAACTCGTAAAATAGTGTTTACGGAAATATCGTAAACCACAATAACATGAAATAATGATTATGAATTAAATCATAAACTTTACTCAAAACCGAACTCTTTAAATTAATACTTATTTTGCTGTCATATCAAATTAGATATCAATACGAACTTTAATGCTCACAACATCCCATACTGAAGTCAATATCAATCATCTATACTAATACCACCTTTGATATTTAACAACAACGTAGGTATCAACATAAATCAGGATCTGAATCAAAACCGCATTTTACCATTATTCCAAAACAGAAACAATTGATAAATCATTTATTCTATGAATATCAAAAATGATATGATAATTTAGATTGGGATCATCCTTCGGCTGACGTACTATTACATGTTGATCAGCCCGTGTGATAGCACAAGGTCATGATTCATAGAAACGTGACCCCAAAAACACGAGTACTCAAACAAAAGGCAATATACCTGCTTGTGGCAAAAATTGTGTCATAATATTCCATATGGCACTTAGAAATAGCCCTCCGCTGGACCATCTATCCCGGTCACTTATGCAATTATGATCTAATCTTAAAACCTTTTATTGAAATGGGGTCATAATAATTGACACCCGAAATAATTTTATTCCCCCAATTCTTGGGTAGGAATATTCGCAACCAAATCACTTTTCTCAAAATCCAAAATATTTATAAATCCGATAAATGGGATAAGTAAAAGACTTGACTATTCTGAACATAATAGCAGATGAGTATTTGCATAAATAGAATTATTTAATTCAGTGATATGTAAAACATTTATCAATTTTAAACTGAGAATAGGGAAAGTAATATTTGCATAATAAGCTTCAAAATAAATCTCACTTGAACAATAAGTGATGACAGGGATACTTGCCTTTGGGTTTTAGCAGTTAGTCACACTCGCAAAGACGCATCTTTCTGACATTCTGTCTCAAAATATCACCGTCTTTCTTTTCAACACTTCACCGATATGCTGCTCCTGCGATTGCTAGAAGCCAGATATCCAATGCCATTCCATCTTACTCTTTATCCAACGTCTTGTCCCGATCAACTCGAGAGATCCGCATCTATAATTAAAAGATCACACTTTAATCATCTAATTGATAATTACTCAATGAACTGCGCGTCAACACCCTATCGTCTACCAATACGATTGCCCACACATAACTATAATAAACAAACACAAGACTATTGGCTCACATATGCACATAATTCACATAGCATGTAAACACGTAATTCACGTATCACATAATGCATATAACATATATGACTCATTTCATTAAAAGGTTCAATAAGATACGTTTAAAACTGAAATCGGGTCAAAAATATGATTTATCGATCAATAATTGACTCAGAATGGCTTGTAAAACAAGCGACCTTTCGAAATAAAAGGATTTGGGTCTCGAAAGTATTTTTAATGAAAGCGGAATATTTTTTTGAGTCTAGAGGCGTTCGTTTTGTATTAAACGGACGAACGGTTTATTTATTACGAATAAAATAAGAAGAAATCAATTAATAATAATATTAATTGATTTTTAAATACCAAAATATAAATTTTAAAAGCTCAAAATAATTTTTAAATCAATATTTAGGAAAAATCAGAACTAAAAAGGATTTTTTTCCTTAATTTTTGGAATTAAAATACAATTAATACAAATTATATAGACAAACTAATTAATTATCAAAATAATTAATCAATTTAAATAAATAATAAATAAAATTTTGGATTTTTGAAAAATAATAAAAGGAAATAATTTTTGGAATTTAAAATAATTCAATAATTTATTAAATAATTAACCAAATTAATTTTTAGAATTTAAAATGATTTTTAGGAATTTTAAAATAGAATTTTGATGTAAAAATAAAAAGAAACTGCAGAAACATTTTATAAAATTGAGTTTGGGAAACTCAGGATCAAAACCGGGTCGGCCAGGATAAAAACGGGTCGGGTTCTTGGGTAATTGGGTTGCCAAGAACACCAAGAACTTGCCGGAAAATCTGCAGATTCCGGCTTGTTCTCGGTGGTTCCGGCGAACCCCGATTAACCCTTAACACCTCCCGTTCCACCTGGTTTTCGAACTTGGCACAATCAGTACCCATCCAGCTGCCCAAAACACACCTTATCTTCTCCACCGGCGTCGGAATCGCAGTTTCTGATCGGAAACTCCATTAACGCCGGCGAGGACCCACAATTTCCGGTGAACTCGTTTTCCGTCAATTCTTAATTAAAAATCGACAACTCAGTTACGAAAATGAAGTTTATAACTTCTGTAATCAATTCATATCAACCAAGCCAGCAATCAAACCAAAAACAAACCAGAAAATTAAAATATAATTTCACAAAATATCAAGAACTCGACTTGGCTATTCCCGAACTACAAATTCAATGATTATGATGTTAATCGACTGTAATAAACAAGGCAAGGCTACTTCTATCACCTAAAACAGCTGAAAATCATCACATAGTAAATACCTAATTTCAATCAATTAAAATCAAGAAAATCGAAAATCAATTGGTTCACCTCGAATAAAACAGATTGTATGGACAGGAAGCTGATGATTCAGGCTTCGATTTGGATATTCAAGCTTTAAAAACAGAAATCAGAATCACTAGGAACCAAGGGATTGATTCTTCAACTCAAGAACACCCCCAAGAATATGTTCCTTGATTTTCTTTTTATTTTCTGAATTTTAATGCATTTTAATGAATAAATGATTAAAATAAAAAAATACTACAACTATTTATATTTACAGAATTATAACCCCAAAATAAATTAAGGGTGTTTTTATCCCCATAATTAAAATAATTAAGCCCGAAAATAATAATTACGGGGAATAATTTTAAAAACGATAAAATATAAAATTTGTATCAAAATTTCTCAGAAATTATGAATAATTCAAAAATGCAAAAATAATGGGTATTCGAAATATGAATGATTTTATAAAAATAAAGACATGAATTTTGTGGGGTTTGACGTTCCGGTGGGGTTCCGGTACGTTTATTTTCGGAAAAAAACAAAAAGGATACTTAAATTAATAAAAACCCGAAAACGCATAAAATATATTCAACTGCACATAAACGAGATAAAACAAATACCTCGATAAAGATGCTAATAACCACACGTCCGAATTACGAATCGATTCATTTAAAACACATAACCCGTATCCCATTGGATCATATCGGATCCGAAAATAGATTACTTAGCCGTTAAGTAACTATATAACGATACAATTTAATACCCGACATGGATAATTATCAAAACTGGGCTTCCTATAAAATACTTTATACAGATATAAAGTAACATTATCTAACCTTCCCAGAATTTGGTTTTTTATCGATCTATAAAATGATTAGTATATCGAAAATTTCACACCGGGACCCGTACAGGTCAAACCGTACCCCGGATCAAAAAAGTCAAAACATGAGAAGTGTTCAGAATGATCAGATTAGGTTAGGAAGGAGTTTTCGGAAGACTTTCGGGTTGTAAACACATAAAAATAGTTGAAGTTGGACGATTCCCGAATTTTTAAAATAATTTTATAATTATTCAGAAAATAATTAATAAATCAATAAATCATTATAAAATATCTAACAGTCCAAAAATTACCAGAAAAATATCACAATTATCTATATTTTATTCTGGACACATAAAAATTTAAATACTCAAATAATATCACATATACACACCCAAACATCAATTCCAATTATCAGATAATTTATCAAAATTCACATAAAATCACATAAACAATTCCAGATAATTATAATAATAATATTTGAAAATATGGGATATTACAATCTACCCACCTTATAAGGATTCGGTCCTCGGAATCAGCAGAAGAAAGCACTAAGGGTTTTCTAACCAACTTCCAATCTTGCATATGCAACTCTTCTCAAAATCTCAAATAAAAAAAACTTCGATTCCTTGTATAACATAATGATCACGGGAGCTTCACTCCGCACCACTGTTCCATTCACACCCTTTGACCAATTCTTCAATAGAATCAATTTTACCGATTGCGAGAAAGAAGAATAGAAAGAAAGACAGAGAGAAAGAAAAGAAAGAGAGATAGAGAGAGAAATAAAGAAACAGATTGACTTCGTTGTATGCCACTGATATTATAATCGCATCGCAGTCCACTATCGTCCTTGGTAATCCCATCACATAATCCTGCTTCGACTTGACCAGGATAACTCAGCTTAACTTGATTGGCATACCTTCGAATATTTGGAATGATAAAATTATGGAATTTCAGAAAGAAAAGAATTTGATACCATAATGGGACCAAAAGTTGAATTTGAGAAAAAGTATTGTTGAAATAAAAGAATAACTGAGAGATCAATATGATCAAACGAACTTGGTGTTGCGTGCCCGAATTAAGACACTACTAAAGGTTGTTAGCCTTCTTGTAGTTACAACACACACAAGTGATGGCGTCCCATCCAACTCCTATCACACAAACAGGTATACCTTATGTCCCCTATAGTTATGGTTGTTCATCTCAGTCTGAACAAAAGAATATCAAAAGAATCCAAAATCAAATGAATAAAAACTGGAAAGATTTCAAAGCTGATATTTCTGGAGAAAAATGAAATCCAGTAAACAAAATTCTGGTACAAAATGAATAAACGGGTGTTAGGGAGTATATCCCACTAACCGATACCTCTTTTTGAGAGATGTCAAAAGAAGTTATAGAAAGAGAAGGTATTGCCAAAGTCTTAATACTTATCTTTTATTTGAATACTTCTGTTCACTCATCATCCGATTCTCGACACTTCTTAATATTCCAGGGATATCGATAATCTTCATCATCGACAAATCGTAGCCTTGGAAGATTTCACAATAGAAGTTTGCAACTTCCAGGAGTTTCATCCAGCTCAGCACAACCATCTCGAACGAATGCACCTAGCTTAACTTACTCATTGGTACTATATCCAATAGTCCAACAGGAACTCGATATGAGCTCAACCGTCCTTAAATAGATACACTCCTACACACTCTCGTTTCTAGTTTACTATAACCTAAGCTCTGATACCAACCTGTAACGTCCCCAACTCCGGGGTCAGATGATTTGGTCGTCACTATAAAACCTCAATCCAAATTAACCTGATTAATCAATAAACAAATGGCAGCGGAATATATTTATCATTTATGACCCCAAACTAATCCAAGATCTTTTAAGGTTACAGTTCTAGAAACAAGAATTCCAAATTCCATAAATAATTTTTCACTTTCTTTTAAAACTCTTTTCAACAAATTCCAAACTCAAAGCTAAACCCCCTAGTATAACTTCGAAAAGAAGTATACTAGGCCCAAAAATAACACAATTATAATATAATATAATATAAACAACTTTACACAATAAAACTTACACTAGCCCGCAAACCCTGGAATAATCACCTTCTAAAAGCTTCTTCCTTGCTTCCTCGAATTACGCAGCTAAACAGCGCACGCTAATCCTCACTGGAGGTTAAATTTGAAAACAGGCAAGTATGAGCGAAAGAA
Organism: Apium graveolens; assembly: GCF_009905375.1. Taxonomy (NCBI): domain Eukaryota; kingdom Viridiplantae; phylum Streptophyta; class Magnoliopsida; order Apiales; family Apiaceae; genus Apium; species Apium graveolens. The sequence goes on from NC_133652.1 coordinate 229,157,937, forward strand.
ATGCTCAGCAAGATCATTATAGTAAATATCGGGTCGTTTTGATATAAAACCGACATCTGCAATAGCGCAGAACATTTTAAAATCATAATTGCTGAAACAAAAAATTTATTAAAGAATCGGATAATTATTTCTCACTGTATTCAAAACTCTTTTTGATATTTTCGAGCGAACTGCTTCAGCAATACTTTGAATCTTGACGAGAATAAAACTCGTAAAACAGTGTTTACGGAAATATCGTAAACCTCAATAACATGAAACAATGATTATGAATTGAATCATAAACTTTACTCAAAACAGAACTCTTGAAATTAATACTAATTTTGCTGTCATATCAAATTAGGTATCAATACGAACTTTGATGCTCACAACATCCCATACTGAAGTCAACATCAATCATCTATACTAATACTACCTTTGATATTTAACAACGTAGGTATCAGCATAAATCAGGATCTGAATCAAAACCGCATTTTACCATTATTCCAAAATAGAAACAGTTGATAAATTATTTATTCTATGAATATCAAAAACGATATGATGATTTAGATTGGGATCATCCTCTGACAGACATACTATCACATGTTGATCAGCCCGTGTGATAGCACAAGGTCATGATTCATAGAAACGTGACCCCAAAAACACGAGTACTCAAACAAAAGGCAAGATACCTGCCTGTGGCAAAAATTGTGTCATAATATTCCATATGGCACTTAGAAATAGCCCTCCGCTGGACCGTCCGTCCCGGTCACTTACGCAATTATGATCCAATCTTAAAACCTTTTATTGAAATGGGGTCATAATAATTGACACCCGAAATAATTTTATTCCCCCAATTCTTGGGTAGGAATATTCGCAACCAAATCAATTTTCTCAAAATCCAAAATATTTATAAATCCGATAAATGGGATAAGTAAAACACTTGACTATTCTGAACATAATAGCAGATGAGTATTTGCATAAACAAAATTATTTAAATCAGCGATATGTAAAATATTTATCAATTCTAAACTGAGAATAGGGAAAGCAATACTTGCATAATAAGCTTCAAAATAAATCTTACTTGAACAATAAGTGATGACAGGGATACTTGCCTTTGGGTTTTAGCAGTTAGTCACACTCGGAAAGACGCATCTATTCTGACATTCGGTCTCAAAATATCACCGGCTTTCTTTTCAACACTTCACCGATATGTTGCTCCTGCGATTGCTAGAAGCCAGATATCCAATGCCATTCCATCTTACTCTTTATCTAACGTCTTGTCCCGATCAATTCGAGAGATCCGCATCTATAATTAAAAGATCACACTTTAATCAGCTAATCGATAATTACTCAACGAACTGCGCGTCAACACCCTATCGTCTACCCATACGATAGCCCACACATAACTATAACAGACAAACACAGGACTCTTGGCTCAAATATGCACATAATTCACATAGAATGTAAACACGTAATTCACGTATCACATAATGCATATAACACATATGACTCAGTTCGTTAAAAGGTTCAACACGATACGTATAAAACTGAAATCGGGTCAAAAATATGATTTATCGATCAATAATTGACTCAGAATGACTTGTAAAATAAGTGACCTTTCGAAATAAAAAGATTTAGGTATCGAAAGTATTTTAAATGAAAGCGGAATATTTTTCTGAGTCTAGAGGCGTTCGTTTCGTATTAAACGGACGAACGGTTTATTTATTACGAATAAAATAAGAAGAAATCAATTAATAATAATATTAATTGATTTTTAAATACCAAAATATAAATTTTAAAAGCTCAAAATAATTTTTAAATCAATATTTAGGAAAAATCAGAATTAAAAAGGATTTTTTTTCCATAATTTTTGGAATTAAAATACAATTAATACAAATTATATAAACAAACTGATTAATTATCAAAATAATTAATCAATTTAAATAAATAATATAATTTTGGATTTTTGAAAAATAATAAAGGGAAATAATTTTTGGAATTTAAAATAATTCAATTATTTATTAAATAATTAACCAAATTAATTTTTAGAATTTAAAATGATTTTTAGGAATTTTAAAATAGAATTTTGATGTAAAAATAAAAAGAAACTGCATAAACATTTTTATAAAATTGAGTTTGGGAAACTCAGGATCAAAACCGGGTCAGCCAGGATAAAAACGGGTCGGGTTCTTGGGTAATTGGGTTGCCAAGAACACCAAGAACTTACCGGAAAATCTGCAGATTCCGGCTTGTTCTCGGTGGTTTCGGCGAACCCCGATTAACCCTTAACACCTCCCGTTCCACCTGGTTTTCGAACTTGAAACAATCAGTACCCATCCAGCTGCCCAAAACACACCTAATCCTCTCCACCGGCGTCGGAATCACAGTTTCCAATCGGAAACTCCATTAATGCCGGCGAGGACCAACAATTTCCGGTGAACTCATTTTCCCTCAATTCTTAACTAAAAATCGACAACTCAGTTACGAAAATGAAGCTTATAACTTCTGTAATCAATTCATATCCACCAAGCCAGCAATCAAACCAAAAACAAACCAGAAAATTAAAATATAATTTCACAAAATATCAAGAACTCGACTTGGCTATTCCCGAACTACAAATTCAATGATTATGATGTTAATCGACTGTAATAAACAAGGCAAAGCTACTTCTATCACCTAAAACAGCTGAAAATCATCACATAGTAAATACCCAATTCAATCGATTAAAATCAAGAAAATCGAAAATCGATTTGATTCACCTCGAATAAAACGGATTGTATGGACAGTAAGCTGATGATTCAGGCTTCGATTTGGATATTCAAGCTTTAAAAACAGAAATTAAAATCACTAGGAACCAAGGGATTGATTCTTCAACTCAAGAACACCCCCAAGAACATGTTCCCTGATTTTCTTTTTATTTTTTGAATTTTAATGCATTTTAATGAATAAATGATTAAAATAAAAAAAATACTACAACCATTTATATTTACAGAATTATAACCCCAAAATAAATTAAGGGTCTTTTTATCCCCATATTTAAAATAATTAAGCCCCAAAATAATAATTACGGGGAATAATTTTAAAAACGATAAAATATAAAATTTGTATCAAAATTTCTCAAAAATTGCGAATAATTCATAAATGCAAAAATAATGGGTATTCGAAATATGAATGATTTTATAAAAATAAATATTTGAATTTTGTGGGGTTTGACGTTCCGGTGGGGTCCCGGTCCGTTTATTTTCGAAAAAAACAAAAAGGATACTTAAATTAATAAAAACCCGAACACGCAAAAAATACATTCAACTGCACATAAACGAGATAAAACAAATTCCTCGATAAAGATGCTAACAACCACACGTCCGAATTACGAATCGATTCATTTAAAACACATAACCCATATCCCATTGGATCATATCGGATCCGAAAATAGATTATTTAGCCGCTAAGTAACTATATAACGATACAATTTAATACCCAACATGGATAATTATCAAAAATGGGCTTCCTATAAAATACTTTATACAGAAATAAAGTAATATTATCTCACCTTCCCAGAATTCAGTTTTTTATCGATCTATAAAATGATTAGCGTATCGAAAATTTCACACCGGGACCCGTACAGGTCAAACCGTACCCCGGATCGAAAAAGTCAAAATATGAGAAATGTTCAGAATTATCAGATTAGGTTAGGAAGGAATTTTCGGAAGAGTTTCGGGTTGTAAAAACGTAAAAACAGTTGAAGTTGGACGATTCTCGGCTTTTTAAAATAATTTATAATTATTCAGAAAATAATTAAATAATCCATAAATCATTATAAAATCATCTAACAGTCCAAAAATTACCAGAAAAATATCACAATTATCTATATTTTATTCCGGACACATAAAAATTCAAATACTTAAATAATATCTCATATACACACCCAAACATCAATTCCAATTATCAGATAATTCATCAAAATTCACATAAAATCGCATAAACAATTCCAGATAATTATAATAATAATATTTGAAAATATGAGATATTACATCGTACTTAGTGCTACTATCTTGATTATCATGATTATTATGTCAGATACATTTGTGGTAGTTAAGTATTATATCATTAAGTTTGAATACTATTTTAATTGATTTAAATTATGACTGTAGTCATTTACAATCCATATCAGTCTCATAATTTGAATTGTATTAAAATAATATGCAACATAGTTATTTATATCACGTACAAATAATTGTGATACTTTTACTATTAGTGATATTATTTAGAATTTTTATTTCAAGTAATCAAAGCTTATTTCTAAAATCACTAATATTGAAAGTTGAAGTATTTTCTAAGTTATATGTATAAAACTCTCAGTATTCTATATGCTTAGAAAGTATTTCTAAAATTTCTAATTATCCGGAGAATGATTGTCATGTATATAAGTCATATATCCTATTGGTGATTATTCAAGGATAATAATGAAAATATTTAAGTGCTAGTATCTAACTCATAGATATTTAGTATTTATTTATTTAGTAAATTATTTTGGGTAGTTTGGATTATGAAAAATGAAGCAATTCAATGATTTTATTTGCTCCATAATTCAAACTAACTTAAAATAAATAAGCAACATGATTGATTATAACTAAATTTATCAACAATTGATATCTAGTATATTGATTGTAACTTGTGTGTTATAAGTTAATTATGAGATTTTGATTTTAGTGAATTTAGTAATGTATACATCTCAAGAATTCACTGAAATCAGAATCATAATTGTAGCATGATTAGTTGTGTGTAATTTCTTGACTTATATCAGTTAATGATATTTAGTTAAGAGTTTAACTATGAACTAATTATGGAGTATTAATATTTGTGACATTACTTAGAACTCCTCTAAGTAATCAATGTTTATCTTCAGTCACTTATACTAATATAAAAAGTATAAAAGTCTTTCTTAAAGTACAACTATGGTCAATGAGCATAATGCCTTATTAGAAGTAACCATATGTAGTCCACTTAGAATAATTTTTATACTTATCTGCAAATTCCTAAACACTTTGATAATAGACGCAGTACTCAGTGGATCAAAGTATATAGAACTTAGAATATTTTTCTAAGATTGCAAACAAGTCAATGTTGGTTAATGTTGCTTTATTTATCGAACCAATATTGTTCGAGATACTACAGTTGTTAGGAGTTAACAATTGTATGATATATGAAAATGAATGCTGATATCTTTTTGATAGATAATTGGTATTTAATTCATTGATATCTTATTTTAATATTTAAAATAAGATGCAACATAATTATTGCTATCTAAAGTACTTGACAAGTATCAGACAATGATATATTGTTAATATTTTGTTGCAGATAATTGTGAGATTTTACGTTCTAGTGAATTTATATGAGTTGCTATATCTGAGAGATTCACTACAATTTAAAATTAGCAGCATAGTCAGTCTTATTAAGGTTAATTATCAATAAACTATTTTGTTGATTATAATCTTATAAAGATAGATTATGGAGCTTTTGATATGAATACGAATTGCTTAGACTTTACCCTAAGTGATCAATGCTTTTACAAAAACTCATTCATAATAAAAGACAAAATATTTATTTCTCTTATTAATACTGCTAGGTCATCAGTCTGTGTCTTATCAAATCATTTATCTATTTAGACATAAAAACAGACTTGTGCACTCTAACAGTTTTAAGAGAAAAACCAAACTTCTTTCTATAGTGGTGATTGCTTATTTCAATAAAATCTTTTGAAATCACTATTGTACATCATTTCTCTCAAAAGATTAAATGCATAATATTCATTCATTATAGATCTTAAGTGCATTTTATCTCTACACTGCCATATGTTATGTGATATTGGTTTAGCCTCCAATGGCATTCTTTCATTTGATAGTCATGAGGTTGAAAACCCACAACTTCTATCCCAGACTGTAAAGACAAACACAGAAACAGAACCAACCAACACTGTCTTACCCCTAAAATGAAGTTTGAATGAGCGTGAGGGAGATAGTGCCTTAGTGCACCACATAAGGAAGGTTCTGAAGTCAACCCAACAGCTCTGTCTCCTACAAAGTTGAGATATATCAAAACTGAGACAACTGCTAGCCCCCATACATCTTCTCAAAAAGATGTAATGGCTGAAAAGGCACAAAAATAGTCACTAGATTCATCGTCTCAACAGGGTGCGTTTATTGAAATTTTCCTGTTGGTCAGGGTATCCGATATAGTGTCACCACCTTAAACATAAACCATTCTTGATGCAAAAGGAGAGGTTACACACACAAAGGAAGAGTTGACGGAAACAAGAGTTTCGACCATTTTACGGTTAGATTCGATTGTTCAAGGTTCTTTAATGGACCAATTGCCTTTACAGGTGTTAGAAGAGGATACTGATCCAATAGCCATATGTCAGTGGTTAGTGTCTACCTCCCCAGGATTAAATCCCCTGGTTGCATCTGCTGATAGTGGATCTGACATAGGCACAGATCGACAACTTGTTGATAATAATTTAGATTTACCTAATGAGTCACAAGGAAATGTCTTCACAGACATTAGAAGGGAACTTTGATCTTTATGCTAAATTCTTTGGATCATTGTTTACCTTCCTAGAGTTCAAATCTGGAACCCTAAAAGGGAAACTAGCAACTTGTAGATTATGACTCAGATTCATCTGACAAGTCTAACAAGGATGGGGATTTGCGAACTCCCATTGCACCACCTGTGACCTCCTTAAGGATGGCTAAGGTGATTTTCCTTGCAGGTACAACTGGATTTTGGAGCTATGAGATGAGTGATACACTTGTGAGAATGAGTGTAAACACGAGTGGAGAGAAGAGTGAAATACTTGTGAGGTACACAAAACAGAATCACACACTCACAGTGAGGAAGAAAAAGAAACACCATATCCCATTCCCTATCCCTAAACATGGTTCTTGATACTTCGGGTCTCGAATCTTTTTATGATTGGAACCTAAATCTTAGGAACCTAACATTTACAGATTGGATTAGAATACTTCGGGATCTAACAAGTTGGGAGCTAACAATTGGTGATAATTGGTGATCTCACAGTGGGAGGTATAAGGAATTGGAAAGATTGGTGAACATGATGATCAACAGTGAAGTCATACTTGCAGCATCAAAGGGACATGGTTGATCAGACTATGACTTGTTATTTCATTTCCAACCAAGTGAAATATGAGAACTCCTTCAGACGATAGCATACATTCCTTCTCTAAGGGGGAGATAAAATCTTATGTAATAGTTTGGAGGATTCCTCAACTAAGGGGGAGAAATAGCAGGGAGGAGAAAAAGGTAAAGCACATTTACACTACACCACACCATTGTTGTTTGTAACTACAGATCCTATTGTACGGGAGATGTGATAAACACAAGGTGATTTCCTAGTGATCAGAAGAAGTGGTTTGGTTTATCACTATTCTTCATAAGAGGAGAAGCTGTTTTCCAAAAGGGGAGTACCATTAGTTCTTATCTGCGTATCCTATTGTACGGGAGAGGTGGTAGACGAAGGTGATCTCCTTTAAGTAGTTGATTCTTATAGGGGGGGGAAGCAAGAGAGATATGTGCTTCTCAACATGAAATGTGGTTGTACAAAAGAAGTTGCTGATGATTACATCAAGACTGAGAAGTATTATCTGGCAGAGATTTGAAGAACCAAGGAAATGAAGATGAAACTACGTGAAGATCAGTTTAGTGCTAAAGGAACAAGCATCTTTCATTTCAGTTACTCAAGAAATCTGGAAATGCAGTATTTGATCCAGAAAACCAGTAGCATTATTTACATGTCCTGGTACTTTAATTTTTCTAGTTGTTAGTTGAGTTATCCTCTCTATTTAATTTGTTTGTTAGGTTTATCAATCAAATAGGGGGAGATTGTTAGTGAGACTGCATAGCTGTATGAATAGTTATATGATAACTCAACACGATAACAACACTAGAACATGACAGGTTAATAATACTAGTCTACACAAGAAATCAGGAAGAATAAAGACAAGGCAAATACAAAGAATCAGAAGATTAGAAGAAGGCCAGAAGTCTGTTTACAGGTCACTGAAAGAAGTTCATTAATATAATCATGCCTCAGTGAAGAACAAAGGTTAACGAATTTTAGGGTTTCAGAAATGTTGAATATTCAGTGTATAACTGCTACCAGAAGATTTCAGTGTATTGGCATTGATTAAAGATAGATAGTGTTCGAAGCATAGGAATCTGAAGAATTGAAAAAAGGGTATAGACAGAGGTTAATGAAGACGTTGTCTAAAGTACTAGAAAGGATTCCAGTGAAAGTACATTTGTTTATTGATAGTCAGTGTTCGAAGTAATAAAGTTGAGGCAAGCTTAACAATGTAATTAAGTCTATAATACGAAGACCTGAATCGGGGTTAGTCGTTTGTGAACCAGACCAGTTGCACTAGGCGTCAACAGCTCGTGAAAGGAATCTGGGTATTATTTTTAGAAGAATTGTTAAGTTGAGAAACGTACTTGGATTAAATATTTATCTGTTAAAGTACGATAAGAGGTGCGCGGAGTATACAGCTAAACAGCTTAGGGGATTGGCGAAGCTCAAAGTTTAATTGTTAAATTAAATAAATTTATTTAATGGAATTTAATATAATTTATTTAATAAACTTAAAATGATTTATTTTATAAACTTTAAATAAGATTGTTTTATAAATCTAAATTAGTTTATTTATATAAGTTATATTTAAGTTTATTTAATAAATTAATTTAGTTAAAATTTAAACTTAAAAAGAAAAGAAAAAAAGAAAAGAAAAAAAAGAAAATAGAAAAAGGAAAAGGAAAACAAAATAGAAAAGAAAACAAAAACAAAAGAAAAAGGAAAACAAAAAAAGGAAAAACAAAAATGAAAAACAAAATAAATCAAAATAAACAAACAATGTACATGTTGTTTTTGATTAACCAAGTACATATATATATGTACTGGTTAATAACCTGTCGCCACCGAATCCTTCCCCCTCCCCATGTTGCCACACAGATAAACTAAACTCCCTCCTGTACTCCTGGTCGCCATAGAACAATATAATTGGTCACCACAAAAATGCCTCTCCTTAGCCACACAATTCTATTGGATATAAAGTATACACAATTGCAGCAGAAGGATTCAGCCATTCGTTGTGGAGAATTTTCTGTTCATCTTCTCTCCCAAAAGAGAAGTGAAAATGGCAGCAATGATTTACAGAGAAGTTCAAGCTTCTTGTTTATCCGTTTAACTTCTCACCGGAGTAACATTATAATGCCCGATTTAACTCTTGTTTATTCATAGGGGCATTATAATCGTTACCCGGTAATTAAATCCTTAGACAAACAAAAGCTAGATCATTGTATAGGATTTGATTTGTAAATCTTTGTAGTAGCTAGGAACTTTATTGTTCTTAGATTGTAGGTGGTTCATTTATTTACCGAAGTGTAGCAACACCCTCGAGGATTTATATACGAATATATATTTCTCCGAATATCTTGTGTTCCTCGTTTTATTGTTCCAAACACTATTCCTCTCAAGAACACGAAACCACTAACCGAGCACTAAATCTTATATCCTTTAAAGATTCGAAAGAATTTTTAATTTAGTGATTATAGTATTCAACCCCCCCTTCTACGATAATTCGGGACCTAACAGTTTGTATGACCAGAATTTACCTACTTGATAGCCACTATAAATATTAAACATCTAACACGTACCTTACTTATTTATAATTATAATTATCGAATAACAAGGTATATCAAATTTGTGTTGATTACCGTAGGGATTAATTATATACACTTATAAAGGTAATAAATATTTTATGATCATAATAATTTATAATAATAATTTATTACTCTTAAGATTAATATTAGTAATTTTGGACCAAGACACAAATGAAGACACAATTGTTAAATGAAGTTTATATTTCAAATAATCTAGGTCCCAGAATATGATATGATTTAACCAAACAATTACAATTAGCCACCCATAAAAAATTAATTATAACTAACATATTTAACACCCTACGCATATAAAAAAAAATACAAAATTAGACTAAATTTTATAACATAACAATCATATCACAAGCTAATTTGAAATTAAACCGAGATATTTAAACTGTGATATCACAAACACAAACAATGTGAGAAGTTATCATCAAACAAACACTGTACAAACCGAGATATAAATATACATTAATGTACCGGGTAAAAAACACAAACAAATATAATGTTTCATTTATTTATCACCAAAAAATTATTAAACCCCCACTACACAGAACATAAAACCCCCAAAAAAATATGTAAATGTAAAAAATAGAACATATACATGCAGATCTGTGAATGTAAAAAACAGAACATATACATGCATGTAAAAAAACCCCCAAAAAGATAGAAGAATATACCTAAAAACCAGAAAAGCTCAAAACTATTTAAACTCCAAAGCTGCAGATCTGTGAACAAACCCCAAAGCTTCTACTTAAGTATATCTTATAGTTTGAAGCTCAATTTGAAGCTCCAAAGCTTCAATTTGAATTGGGGCTTAAAGAGAGGAGAGATAAGAGAGATGTGTGAGCATCGGGTCGAATGAGAGAGAGGTGTGAGAGGAGAGAAAGGGGGAAATGTATGAGATATTTTGGAAAAGGGGAAATAAGAATAGGGGTAAAATAAAAGGGGGAAATAGTGTACTAAAACCGTGGGGAAAAAGAAAAGTCAATTTTTTTTTATAAAAAATGGCCATAGACAACGATTAATAAAATATGCTGATGTTAAAGTTAAAAGCCCATATTTGACCTTTTTTATTTTTGAACATAGACAATGGCTAGTATGTGAAACCGATTGTAAGGAATATGTTGTAGGCTTGATGATAACTTACTAAAAACACTCTAAGTAAATATGTTAAATAAATTTATAGCTTTCAACGGATGATCGCATTATTTATTCATTGAAAGAGTAGCTTATATTAAATAAGTTTGTAACATATTCTGTATACTAAATTAGTTAGGGGTTTTGGGAGTTTTAGTTATTTCTAAGTTATGTTGACTACTAGAAAGATATACAAAATAGGTGGGCTATTTTTATATAGAGGATGCCTTGTAATTTTGTATATGTGAAAGAGTATCAACTGGTATGGAAACAACTTCAACTGCTATCCTACAAAGCTTCAACGGATGAGCTAGTCAAGTTTCAACGGATGAGCTAGTCAAGTTTCAAAGGATGACATATGAAGCTTTAACGGATAACACCTATGAAGCCTAGATAATCAACTCAAATAGCAGTTGAAAGGGACTTGACAGTCACATGGGTTGATTGTATATAAAAGGAACATGGTAGCTTGGAATTAGGATTTAGAAGAAAATGAAGCATTTCCATTTCCATGCAAAATAGGGACGTTCAAAGATGCAGTATCTAACTGGATTGCATTGGATAGAGAAATGAAGAAATATGTGTTTGGACCTAACTAATAGGTTTTATATTTTGTCTTATTTTCATATATGACTTGGTAATATATAAACCAAGAGTATCAAGTATTTAGTAGTAAGAATTGCATTTGATTTAGAACAAAAGAGCAAGGTAAGCTGTATGTTTAGTCTCTAGAGTTCTAAGTTGAAAACACTTGTAAGCAGCTGTGTGCTATTTGCATCACAGAGATTTCTTCACATTTATATATATATATCTCTGGTAGAAATTTCAATCCAAGAAAGTTTTTAAACACATGTTTATTTACTTTGTGATGTTGAATACTATCTTTGTTTATTCTGCACACAAGCATATTCAAACACATATATATTTATTAATAAGTTTTTAAGAATTTCTAAAGTAGCCAAAATTCCGTTCAACCCCCCTTCTGTAATTATGTTAATAGATTGTTAGGGAATGACAATTGGTATCAGAGTCAGCTCTTGATATACAAAGAGTTTAAAGATCAAGCAATATAACCATATGAGTAGAAAAGATGTTGGAGTGAAGGTCCCAATTCTGGAAAAATACAACTATCATCACTGGAAAGTGAAGATGCACCTTCATCTACTTTCTCAAGATGAAAGATACGTTGATTGCATAGAGAAAGGACCTCATGTTCCTCGCAGGGATGCAACAAATGTTGAAGGAGCTGTTGGAAATGAGCAAAAAGTCCCAAATCCAAAATCAGAATGGACCGATAAAGACATTGAGCAAGTTTATAAAGACAAAAAGGCCATGAATATTCTGTTCAATGGTCTTGATGGAGATATGTTTGACAAAGTTATTAACTGCAATACTACTACGGAAATTTGGGACTAAATTCAAGTGCTATATGAGGGAACTGAGCAAGTCAGAGAAAACAAGATGTAACTTCTCATACAACAATGTGAATATTTTCACTTTGAAGATGGTGAGTCACTACGTGACATTTTTAATAGATTTTAAAAACTGCTGAATGGCTTAAAGTTGTGTGGGAGGATCTACCAAACTAAAGATTGAAATATGAAATTCCTGAGATCTCCACTAAAAGAATAGAAGACAATGACAGTCCCTCTCAGAAATTTTCAAGATTATAAAGAATTTACACTAAAGAGACTGTATGTTATCTTAAAAACCTATGAGCTCAAAATAGAGCATAATGAGCTCTTGGAGAAAGGAAAAAAGAAGGGTGAGTCTGTTGCATTAGTAGTTGAACAAGAGAGAGGAAAAGAATTGAAGGTTCAAGCTGTAGAATCTGCACCAAACACAAGTATTTGTGAAGGCAAATGCAAAGGGTTGGTAGCTGAAGATGAGTAATGCACAAGCCAAGATGAAATGGATGATATTGACGAGCATTTGGATTTTCTCTCAAAGAGGTTTTCCAAACTCAAATTCAAGAGAAACTTTAGAGCTGCAAAATCCAACAGAAACATGGCTGATAAAGCTAAATTCAAATGTTTCAAATGTGGGATGAATGGTCTTTTTTCCAATGAATGCAGAAAGCTTAGCTTAGAAAAGAGAAAGTTTGAGCTTGTGGATTATAAGAAGAAATACTTTGAATTGATAAAACAAAAGGAAAAGGCTTTATCACTAAAAAAATGACTGGGCAGCTGTTGGTGAGGATGCAGATGAAGACATGAATTATGTCAACCTAGCCCTAATGGCCAAGTCGGATGAGACAGAAGTCAGTTCATCAAGCAATCAGGTAATCACTACAAACCTAGCACACCTTTCTAAATATGAATGCAATGATGCTATAAATGATATGTCTACTAAATTGTATCACTTGCGTGTCACACTAAAATTACTCATTAAAGAAAACAATAGAATTAAAGAGAATAATTTTTTTTTGAGTGATAGAAATGCTGTGTTAGAAATTCAATTCATTGACTTTGAGAAATTGAAAATAGAGTGTAAGATTGCCAATGATGAATTAACTGAATCTTTGAAAAAAGAAGAGATTTTGAGAAAGCGCCTTAAACGTGAGCAAAAGGTGATCAAGGCCTGGAAATCATGAAGAGATGTGAGTGCCCAAATTGCCAAAGTTCAAGGAATTAAATCTTTCTGTGAAGAAGCCTGGAAAAAGAGCAAGAAGGAACTGGACCAAGACTTGGTTGATGGTCTTTCAACGGATACTGAATCAACGGATGATGAAAATTATCCATCGAAAGACAAAGCTCATCCGTTGAAAGTTGATTCTCATCCGTTGAATGAGAAAAGGAACATTAACAAAGGAAAACTAGCAAAGCTCAATGAAAAATATAGTTCAGTAACCATGCAATTTTTTTAAGGAGAATCAAGCAAAGCCAAAGATGGGAAAGTAGGGATTAACAAACATAATAATTACACACCTGATAAGTATGCACCTAGAAAGACATGTGTTAAGTGTGGTAGTGTTAATCATTTATATACTAATTGCAAGTTTGTGATATATGCACCCATTTTTGCACCTCCATCTTTGCCTAATATGCCCATATCACCCATGCATGCTTTGCCTGTTATGCCTGCACAAAATTTATCTGCACATTATGTTAATATGCCATTTGCACATAATCCTTATTATGATGCATTTAATATGCCCCAAATGCCATTTAGCATGCCTTATCGGAATAACATATTTGCACAATCTTTGCCATATCATGTTAATCCCAATCTGACCGATAATTGTATAACTGATCAAGGGTTTCAAAGTCTCACACCTAAGACAAAGGTTGATTTAAAGTCACCTAAGTCTAATGAAGGAAAGACTAAAAAACCTAAGAAAAAGGATAACAAGGATGGACCCAAGGAAACTTGGGTACCAAAATCAACTTGATTTGGTTTTGATGTGTGCAGGGATACAGAAAAAATCTTTGGTATCTAGACAGTGGTTGCTAAAGGCACATGACTGAAGATTCCACCCTACTCACTGAGGACAAGGAGAGAGCTAGCCCAGGCATTACCTTTGGAGATGACAATAAAGGATATACTATCGGATATGGCTTGATTTCATGAGAGAATGTCATTATTGAAGAAGTTGCCTTAGTTGATTGACTAAAACACAATCTTTTGAGTGTTAGCCAACTATGTGATAAAGGCAACTCTGTTACTTTCACAACTGAAGCCTGTGTTGTTACCTGCAAGAAAAATAACAAAGTGGCCCTTACTGTAGTCAGGAAAGGAAATGTGTACCTATCTGATTTCAACTTAACAAATGCAGATTCTATCACTTGTATTTTCAGCAAAGCAAGTCAAGATAAAAGTTGGTTATGGCACAAGAAGCTGTCTCATTTGAACTTCAAGAACATGAATGAATTGGTCAGGAAAGACCATGTTAGAGGCATTCCTCAATTTGAGTTCTCAAAATATGGACTGTGTGGTGCTTATCAGAAAGGAAAACAAGTGAAATCATCATTCAAAAGAAAGCTTGAATCAACAATTGATGAACCTCTACAACTATTGCACATGGATTTGTTTGGACCAGTCAATATATTATCAATATCAAAGAAAAGTATTTCCTAGTGATTGTGGATGATTTTTTAAAGTTCTCATGGACATATTTTCTTGGATCCAAAGATGAAGCAAGTGAAATCATTATCAATCATATAAGGCAAGTCAACAATCATCCTGATCTCAAAGTAAGAAGAATTAAGAATGACAATGGAACTGAGTTCAAGAATTCTATCATGAGGTTATTCTGTGAAAAAAATGGAATCATGCATGAGTCCTCAGATGCAAAGACACCATAACAAAATGGAGTGGTTGAGAAAAAGAATAGATCATTGGTTGAAGCAGCTAGAACAATGCTAAAAGAATCAAAGTTATCAACATATTTTTGGGCTGAGGCTGTAAACACTGCATGCTACACTCAGAATATTTCTTTAATTAATCAAGCCAAATGCATGCAAGTGTTATATTCTAAGGAATCAAACTGATCAATATGGAAAGTTTGATGCCAAAGATGATGAAGGCATTTTTGATGGATATGATGTTGGGAAAGCGTATAGGGTCCATAATCTAAGAACCAACATTGTAATGGAATCTGTACATGTTATGTTTGATGATAAAAAGATTGAAGGACTAACAGATGAAGGTTTCCATGAAAGTCTCAAATTTGATAATGTTGAGATATATTGTCACGCCCAAAACATTTACAAAAGACAATATACGAGTAATTACAGTAGTTAACAAAAGGAAATAAATACATCTGAATCCAAAATCTTTACAGTTTAGGGTTTGGAACAACCCAACACTATTAACTATTACAACCTGATTCCAATATCGAGTCCTCACACACAAAATCACTAACTACCTAAGCTCGAACATACGGATCGGCATCACAAGTCTTACACGCTGTCTGCTTGAATCTAACCATATCTGCTAGCTATAATATCAGGGTAAGCAAGTAGTGAGCCAAAAGCTCAACAAGCGTTATAATATACATAAACAATAATAATACATTAACAATGGAACAGAAAGATTCAACAATATAGTATCAAGAGATAAACTTTCAGGATGATGGCATCTTTTATTATAATAAAACCATTCAAAACCATTTCCTTATCAAAAACCATTTTATGATGCTACGGATTACAGCCGGTGATTAGCCGCGAAGTAACCCGAACCTCGCTGGGTTCTAGAACATTAATGGGATCCCTAGGCAACCTTTAAGCCTAAATACTAATAGCGGAAAGAACTTGCGTCTCAGTCCAGATCCACTATTTAAAGAAAGTATTTGTCCCCCTTTGGGACTGAAAAACCACTTTTTAACTTTTTATTTTAAAAACTGATGCCAAGTGGCGGTTAATTTCTTAAACAGTGAGCATCTTTATCAAGGGTTCTAGATCAATTTTGAAGCACAGGGAATAGGTCCACTAAATTTCAAGGCCATAATCAACTAGACTATACTTTATTAAGGGAATTGCAAGGTTTTTATTCACAAGGAATTTGACAATGTGATTTAGCAGGGTTATCGGATAGTATGAAGGAACTAAGTCAAACTAGGTTCAAGGTAATGGTTTCAGATAAGACATAGGTTTTGAAATATAAAGAAGGTGAGAATCAGTTCAAAGTATAACAGGGTATCATGTTTTAGGATTAAGAATAGGGCTATCAAGCAATCATGAACGACTTTTAAGGGATAACTGACTTTTAGGTATCAAGATAAGGTTATTGAGTATAACTTGCATAGGGTTCCACATCACAATTACTTGGTATATTAGCATGGTACGACTTTTGAATTACTTGCATAGAAATCTCCAAGAAAAGTTAAACTAATTACAATAGATACATGAGGGTTCATGGTGTTTTCATATAATACGAAAGATAAATTTGAAACCACTTGGATCATATATATCAAGGTGAATTAGAATACTACTATAAGACTCCCACTTTAAAACCACGAATTAAATCTCAACCAAGTCAAATTTACTACTATAAGACTCTAAACTAAGGCCTCAACCAATAATGGAGATCATCCATGCCCTATAGTACCAACATGCAAAATAAAACTTAACATACAACTCAAGATGATCACTAAATCAAGTTCGACTAAACAAGAGGGTTATTAGCTCATAAATTTGACTTAAAATACTTAACTACTTTAAAATATCATGCACACTACCCTTTTAACAACTAAGATCAAGCATAATATCAACGAAACAATTCATTTTAAGCACATATAAGGTCGAATTTAACACAAACTAAGCATGCATGTACATTTTCGAAAAGAAGAGCATATATAACATGATTATACTTGAAAATAATGCCCTATCTCTAACATGAAAAGTAGAATATGACTTTTCAACTAAAGATCAGTAGCATGCAAAGGTTTTTGTAAAGCATGATGTACTATAATGGATAATGAGATGATATAACTCAACTTAGGACAAGAAACTAGTAAATAATATTAACTATATAACACAAGAATCCAGAAGAAGAATGATCAGACACATACAAGAATAAGAACACAGTATTACAAGTGCAAGTCCATTTGAAGTCATACAAAGAAGATCATTCAGTGATCAGGCCTCTGTGAAGAATAAACAATTAGAGGACTTGTTGTTTTAATATAGTTGAAGATTCAAGTATAAAAATCAAGTGATTCCAGTGGAAAATAATCTATAGAACTCAAGTCAGAATTCATTAACAAGGAACAATTAGAAAGGATGAGGATATTCAATTCAGGGCTAGTCGTTTGTGAACCAGACCAGTGCACTAAGCGTCAGGATTCCAGGATTGGTCATTCAAGTCTACAAAAGAAGTGTTAAGTGAATTCAAGATCATACAAAATAATGTATTCAGAATTGAAGAAAAGAAGAAGAAGGAGTGAAAATATTCTAAGGCATAGAAGTTGATTTTCAACTAGTAGAATTCGACTTGTATGAAGTCGACTAGTGGAAAATCAACTAGTGGAATGTTATTCTACTAGTCGATTTCTGACTTCTCCAAAATCGACTTCTGCTTAATTAGAATATTCTCCAAGTGCTACACATGTATAGAATTCGACTTCTATATTCTACTAGTCGAATTTCATCAAGTTCAAATTCGACTACTAAGAAGGAATGCAAATTCGACTACTAGGGACTTGGGTTATTTTGAAATGCAGCAAATTAAAATGCTTGGACCAGAAGAAGCCATGTATTCAATTTGGTTTTAAGTCTACAATAAAACAGAAATCTCAGCATTCATTCAAAAGAGGAATCTTCACCAGCAAACTGAGAAGCTTTTATGGAGAGCATTACGGAGCATTCAAGTTCATATTAATTAAATTGTAACTGTACTGTTGTGTTGTTGTAATTTCTGTAGAAGTTAATCAATTGATTAGATTGTAGCAACATTAAGGTTTATATCAATCGAAATATATTCCTTGAATTTTGTTGTGTTTTTACTTTTAGGCATAAACTAAGAACTTGTTTTGAATCGGAATTAATTGGTGGTATCGTATTCAACCCCCCCCCTTCTACGATACCTTTGGACCAAACAATTGGTATCAGATTCGTTTGATTGACATACAAATCAAGATCCGAAAGTTTAGACCAAAACAAGCTCACTCTTGCAAATTTTTTAATTTTCAAAATTTTCTATTTCTTGAACTTATTGAATCTTAAATAATTTAATCATGAGTTCTCAAAAAGTTGGAAGTATTAAGGTACCAAAGTTTGACAAAGAAAATTATAATCTATGGAAGAAAAAGATGATTCTCTATCTCAAGGCTGCGAACCCTGATTACATGGAAATTCTGAATGACGGCCCACACATACCTGAAATGGTTGATCCTGATAATGAACGACATACCATTCCTAACCTAAAATCTGACTGGACTACAAAGGAAAAGCAATTAGTTGCCCTAGATGACAGTCTACAGCTGATATTGATAGATTCCATGGACTTTGACACGTGTCACCAAATTCTTGTTTGTGAAAGTGGCAAACAAATGTGGGACACAATTGAACTGTTAATGGAAGGTACTGAAGATGTGAGAGAGAATCGCCTTGACATGTTAACTACTCAATATGAAGCCTTCAGGTCTCTCCCGGGTGAAGGTGTAACCTCAGTTTATGAAAGACTGAATAGGCTGTTAAATGAAATGAGTCTTCATGGAAAGAAGTATGCACAGCATGAAATCAACAGAAAGGTTTTGTTGACACTCCCTTCACATCTGGACAACATGGTAGAAACAATTCGTGAACGAGTGGACTTCAAGACCATGAAATTGGAAAAGGTGTATGGAAGAATGAAGACTCATGAGATGGAGTTAGACTAGAAGAGGATCATATATGGAAACAAATCCAGTGATGCTAAAAATGCTGAGTTGCTGAGAACAACTGCACTGGTTGCAAGCAAGCATGGAGACCTGGATATCACTGTTGAGAAGGCCAAGTCTCAAACAAATGTGCTTTTTGAGGCTGAAGTGGATGATGGAAATCTGACTGGGGATCCTAGTGACTACTACACCATGGAAGAATTAAAACAGATGGAAGATCCTATAATGGAAAATCTAGCAGGGATGTTCAGCAATATGAGATTCAGAAGGAAGAAAGGTTTCAGGGGCTCAGGGAGCAGTAGCAGAGGGCAGAGATCCAACTCATACTCCAGTTTTGGATATAAAACTGGAATGGTTGACATAAAAAAATTCAAATGCTATAATTGTGATGAGGTTGGACACTTTTCCAGTGAATGCAGGAAGCCTCAACAATCAAAAGACAAGGGCAAAAGGGTTCAGAAAAGGGATTCAGGGAAATCCAAAAAGTATCCAATCAAGTCCTACATTGCTGAAGAAAAAAGCTGGGATGATACAGATGATGAAGAGGAAGAATATGGAAATCTTGCATTGATGGCAGAATCAACTCCTCAAGTATCTATATCACCCCCTGCTAAAATTTCTGATAATGCTAACTGTATAGCTTTTAAAGAACTTGCTCAAGTATATTCTGATAAACTTTCCTAGATAGACCTAATGTAGAATGTAGTGACAAGTTATGTGCTGAAAACTACAATGTGCTTAGGTTGAGATATAGGACTTGTTGCTTATCCCTAAGATGTTCAGAAGGTACTGCTAGTGACTTAAAGAAAGAACTAGAAAAGATCAAAATTGAAAATGATAAGCTAGTTCTCACCAATGTTTCTATAGAAGACCTTAAAACAAGAAATCAATATCTGGAACTTAGAGATAAAAAACATGTTGATACTATAGAAGGAAAGGATGAGAAGATAAAGGAATTAGAAACTAAGCTTCAGGCTTATGCTAATTCTGCTAATCTTGCAAAGGAACTCATATCTAGTCAAGTTGTAAGTGGAAAACTTGGAATTGGACTAGATTATGATGAACTTAGGAAATCTAGTAAGAAACATGTGGGGGATAATGAACCTGTAATAAAAGTTATTAATCCACCAGATACACCACATGTTCTGAAGAATGCTAAGAAACCTTTGTTCAAGAAGGCATCTTCTGAACCTTTTAATGAGGAGAATTTGTTCATTCATCATGAGATGCTTGTTGAAGATCTTGAAAAGATAAAAGATAAAAATGCTAAGAAATCTGATAAACAAGCATCCCCTGAAAGTGAACAAACTACTGCAGGACTAGGTTTTAGTTCCACCACTAAATCTAGTAAGAATAGAAATGGCAGAACAGGAAAGGATGGCCCTAGAAAGGTGTGTAATAACTGTGGATCCACTGGACACCTATCTCATGCATGTAAAAAGGTTAAAGTGGACAAAGTAAAAAATGTTAATATGCATACCATGCCTAGTGTTCCTAAATCTTCCAAGTGTGATAAGACTGCTTGCATGTCATGTGTTGTTTCATTCATGAAAACGTATCTTGATTACACACACTCACACAATGCATGCCATGATCATGATAATCATATGCATAAGGACAAGAGTAAGTCAAAGACTACAAGCCCTCCTAGTGCTAGGAAAGAGGCTACCTTCACCAAGACCAAAAGCAAAGCTAATGGTCCTTCCAAGGGTATTAAGGACACAGTCAATGACAATGTAAAGCATGTTGAATCTGTCAAGAATGTTAAGAAATCTGCTAGATATGCATATGTTCCTAAGTACCCTGGACCCAACATGGTTTAGGTACCAAAGAAATCTTAATCTCCTTTGTATACAGGGCATAAAGAAGAAGAAGGTCATGTGGATTCTGGACAATGGATGTTCGAGGCATATGACTGGAGATAGAGCCCTGCTATCAAAGGTGGTTGAGAAAGCTGGCCCAGTGGTTACCTTTGGAGATGACAGCAAAGGTTATACAACGGGATATGGGTGTTTGGAAATTGGAAATATCATCATAGAAGAAATCTCTCTGGTTGATGGTCTTATGCATAATCTCCTAAGCATAAGTCAATTATGTGACAAAGGATGTGATGTGTTGTTCAAGAAGGAGAAGTGTTTGATCACTAATCAGAATAATGAAAGGCTTGATCTTAATGGAGTAAGAAAAGGTGATTTGTTTGTAGCTGACTGGAATTCTGCAGAAGATGGTCAAGTAATGTGCTTCTACAGTAAAGCATCTGCAAATGACAGCTGGCTATGGCATAGGAAGCTCTACACTTGAATTTCAAGATAATGAATTCTCTAGTGAAAAGAGAGTTGGTGAGAGGATTACCTGAGATGGAATTCAGCTCTGAAGGGCTATGTGAAGCATGTGAAAAAGGAAAATCAAAGAAAGCATCACACAAGAAGAAGACAGTATCTGATATAGCTGAACCACTACAACTCCTTCACATGGATTTGTTTGGACCAGTGAATGTCATATATATGTCAAGAAAGAAATATGGATTAGTGATAGTGGATGATTTTTCTAGATACACATGGGTGTTATTCTTGCATTCAAAGGATGAAGCACCTGACATGATTATTGATCATATCAAGAAGATTGAAGTAGAAGATGGAGTGCCTGTGAGATGCATAAGGTCTGACAATGGAACAGAATTCAAGAATGCAAAGTTAAATGACTTCTGTGTGGAAAAGGGCATCTCAAGACAGTACTCAGCACCAAGGACTACTCAGAAAAATGAGGTAGTTGAAAGGAAGAATCGTACTTTGGTTGAAGCTGCTAGAACTATGTTGAATGAAGCAAATCTTCCTACATACTTTTGGGCTGAAGGTGTCAGCACTACATGTTATACTCAGAACAGAACCCTGATTAACAGAATGTATGAGAAGACTCCATATGAGCTGATGGCAAACAAGAAACCATATGTCAAATACTTTCATGTATTTGAAGAAAAATGATATGTCCTTAAAGATAATTAGTTGATTGGCAAGTTTGATGCCAAAGCTGAAGAAGGCATTTTCTGGGTTACTCATTAGAGTCAAAGGCTTACAGGGTGTTCATGGTTGATGATCAGAAGGTTGTGGAAAGCCTAAATGTAACATTTGATGACACCAAACCCTCAAGTATTCAGAAAGAAGATGATGATGAGTCTATGAATGTAGAAGATTTTTCTGATAATGAGGATGAACCTGAAACTGTGCCAAATGAAGACAATAATGGAGATGATCCTCAGGATGATCATAATGATGATTCAGACTCAGATGATAATGGAGGAGATAGTTAAGATGCTAGTGGCACATCAAATGTGACTAGTGAAACAACATCTGGAGCTGATTCTCAATCATCAGATTCTTCAGGTCAAGATGGCAATAATTCAGGGGGAGCAGGACAAGAACATGGATCTGGAGATAGAACTCACAATAACAATAGTAATACTGAATCATCAAGAGCACAATTGCCTAGAGCTACAAAGTGGAATAAATCTCATCCTGAAGATTAATCATTGGTGATCCAAATTCCAGAGTTCAAACCAGAAGAGCCACTGCAAATGAATGTCTGTATTCTGGGTTTCTTTCTCAAATAGAACCTAAGAAAGTGGATAAATCTCTTGAAGATCCAGATTGCGTGATCGCTATGCAAGAGGAACTCAATCAGTTTGAGAGACAAAAAGTTTGGAAATTAGTACCCCGACCAAAGAATAAATCAGTAATTGGCACTAAGTGGGTATTCAGAAATAAACTGGATGAAGATGGTACAATCACAAGAAACAAGGCAAGACTGGTGAAAGGAATATGTCCTAAGTCCAATCATGTATTAGGATTTAGGAATAACTTTTATATAATATGTTTTGATTTCATTGAGATTAATAAAAGACTTATTTTGTTTTTATTACGGGCTCTATCTATTTAAGTGTTTAAATAAGATATACCAAAGTTTAGAGTAAAGCTTTTTATGGATTATGATGAGATCATAATAGTGAGACCTAAAAGATGATAACTCTAAACTCAAATAGTTCCTGATCATAGGATTACTAACTGATAATTAATAATCCGCAAAGATCGGTACATACTATGCTTGCTTCATTATGAAGGATGTCTGTTCTCATAAACATTTGTGTGGTGACACTATAGCTAGTATGTAGGTGCTTATTATAGAATAAGTTCACTGAACATGACTCGCCCAACTGAACAACTGATGGAGTTCACTCACGTCTCAGCAGTTGTTCACATAGTGATAGTTGTACAAGTATCGTTAGACTTGAGGTCATCATAGTCATCTTGTGTACACTGAACTATGCTTTGGTTTAGTTCTTAGTCTCCAGGGATAATTATTAGGGCTCTACTGGGTATAGGAATTTGTACACGAAGATAGTGTATGATCAATAAAGGATCTACCCCTTCCAGTGAAGGAAGCGAATGTTCAAGGCTGATCCACTTATGCTAGTTCAGGAATCTCTGGCCAGAGTGAATGAAATTAGAAAGGAGTTTCTAATTTGCATAGAACTACGCATAGTAAATGGTAAGCAAGTGATTGAATTAGATAGGCTTGACACGAGTTCCATGCCTTATATTTAATCGGGACATTGTAGGGTAGAAGGAGTTTATTGTACGGTAACTATTCACTGAATAGGTTCCTGGTATTCTAAGCAGTGAATTCATATTATCCGGATAGTCGCGATATGCTGAGAAGTATCCCTCACGATGTAGAATAAATGTGATTAATTGATTAATCATATTTAATAAATTAGAGAATTTATATAAATAATGATAAAATAGTTTTATTATTATTTATTTCTACTACCGGCTTAATATTGAACCTACAAGGTCACACCATAAAAAGAGAATGATTTAATGGTGGAAAAATTAATTAATAATGGCTAATAATTATTTATTTATGAAATAAATAATTAATTGGCAAATTTAATAATTTATTAAATGAGATTTAATTGATTATAAATTAATTAAGAAAAGTTCTTAATATTATTAATTAAGGATTTAATTTTTTGGAAATTAAATCAAGAGAGAGAATTATTTCTAAAGTGTTTAGAAAAAGGATTAATAATTAAAAGGTGTTTTAATTATTAATGAGAATAATAAATGGGATAATAATAATAATAATATTTATGGGAAAATTTCAGCTGAAAATTTTGCCTATAAATATACTATTATAAACCCTATTTTTATTCTAACCCCAAAATTTTATAAAACCTAACTCTCTCCACCTCCTCCTCCTCCTTAACGTCGTTTTCTTGGTGGATACCGGTGGAGTGCTTCACGTTTGAGGAGCAGCTGCTAAGGATCTCCGATCATTGCTTTTGGATCACATATTAAAAGTTAGTATTCGTTCCCTATGTTTTTACCACGATTTATATGCTTTTATTTGGATTTTATATGTGTAAAAATGTTTTGCCATGCCTCCGCTGTGATTAAAATCCAACATTGGTATCAGAGCATAGGTTGTATGCATATAGATCTGTGGTAAAAATTTCAGAATTTTATGTGCTTGTATGAATTAATTATGATTTTTACAAGTTATATTATGGATTAATTATGTCTGACGAGAAATCGTTTCTCAGAATAATTTTGAATGTTGATCTGGGTTCTACAAGTATTGTAGATCGTCTGGGTATTTTTCTTATAATTTTATGATGTATAGATTTTTTATTATGAATTTTTGAATATCTTGAAATTAAATTCGTTATTAAATAATCATATATATATATGAATTGTAAGTATGTTTATATATTTGTATATCTGCTGCTGTATATCTGTCTGTGTTGTTCTGCACGGATTAAAAAAAAAGGGACTAGGCACATGTGATGTGCTGCGGCACAGAAAGAGAGAACTGACAGCACGGCGATCGAGAGAATTGTCAGGCGGCACAGTCGACGCAGGAAGGAGGACCGCGCGTCTGCCGTGCGCGCGTGGGGTACATGCGCCCGTGTACCACACGCGGCGCGTGGCAGACACGCGCTGGTCAACGGTCAAGCAGTGCTGACGTCATGCTGACGTCATCAGATGACGTCATGCTGACGTCAGCATAGGGTTTTGGGCGCGTGTGGCGCCTGGGCGCGTGGGCGCGCGTGGGCGTCGGTGGTCACGCGTCTGTTAGCGTGTGTGCGCGTGGGGGCGCCTGGGAGACCTTCTTTCGGTGCGTGCGGGCGCGTGCGAGCTCAGAATTGGGTAATTTTGGTGCCGTTGGATTCGTCTTTTCGAGACACTTCTAATGGTATACTATATGATATTTTATGAAATTGTTTCATACTGTTTATAGCTAACAGAAGTGTTTTAAAGCTGTTTTTGACTGTTTTAATTGCTTTTAAATGCTTCATGTGATACATAGAGATGTATAATGCTTAGACCTATATGCTAGATGATGTAACATGCCTACCTTGATGTTTATTCATGTTTATATATGTGATATATGCTTTGTTTATCATGCGATGATAGATTTAGGTGAACTTAAATGAACATAAGGCGTTTGTTAGACAACCTAGTATAGTGAAATAGTTTCATAACCTTAATAATAATATTATGAATACAATCATGAGATTCTTGTATTTATGAAACACGTAATTGAATATGAATTTTCAATATGAGAGAAAGGATGATTCTGTCAACAACAGATTTCTATCTGTAAGAAAGGGTTATTAAGTGACGCCTCTTGACAATGCTCCACCCGATCTGGGAATCATCTGATTATTGATTATTGATTTGAAATATTTAATTTAACAGGAAGAATCTCTTTATAATATGATTATGATTGTAACGTAATATAATCCCTCTAAAATTAAATAATATCAAGTAGTAATTGGCCAATGACACAACGGGCTTGTGTCGGTCATAGCCTTCCAACATGATAGAAAGTTGTTCTTATTTTTAAATCATTGTCGTTTCGTGCCACAGCCGAGGGCTTTGATTTTGAAATAAGAATTACTTGTCTATTACATAGAGATGTGTACATTGAATAAGAATCTAAAGGTCGTTACGTGCCACAGCCGTGGGCCTTTGGGGACTGATTCAATTGTATGGAATGTTGGGTTAGACTTGACTTAGAATATTGAGTTTGTCGTGCCACAGCCGTGACTCAATTATTCGAGAGGCTAAAGTTTGATTAGGGAATAACATTAGATATAATTGACAAGAATTGTCTGCCTATTGAACATTACATGGCGTTTCGTGCCACAGCCGGGGTTGTGTAATGGAATGTAGGATCCCTATTCCCACTAGCATTATGAATGCTTAATTTTTCACGTAGGGGGTTGAATAAATTAGGTAAACTAGTGGGAGCCACTTATGAATAAAGACCCGATTCATATAGTGTTTTAAAATGAAATCGAATATTTACTAAGTGTTGTTATGTGTTTATCATTTACAGATTTACGATATATATTATGTCTTCTGCACTATCACTCAGGAGCATACTGGATGCTCACAAATTGACTGGTCCTAATTATGCTGACTGGCTTCGAAACTTGAGAATTGTTCTCAGGATTGAGAAGCTGGAATACGTGATTGACTCACCTAAGCCTACTGAACCTGCTAGTGATGCACATAATGATGAACATGTTGTGTATCGTAGGTGGATAGATGATACAAATATTGCTCAATGCATCATGCTAGCTTCCATGAACATTGAGCTACAGAAGCAACATGAGCATATGGATGCTTATACTATCCTCATGCATCTATAAGAGTTGTATGATGTGGCGGGGAGGACAGCTCGATATGAGATATCGAAGGAGTTGTTCGGTTGTAGGATGTCTGAGGGATCATCTGTGAATGACCATGATGATCAATTTGATTGAACGTCTTGGACAACTTGGTTTTGCCATGGATGGGAGCTGAGCCAAGACTTGGTCTTGCAATCGCTTCCGAGTTCGTTCTCGCAGTTTGTTGTGAACTTTCACATGAATAAGTTGGATGTCAGCCTGCCTGAACTCCACAACATGTTGAAGACTGCGGAATCGAATTTTCCCCCTAAGAAGAGTTCTGTTCTTCTAATTGGTGAAGGTTCCAATCCTAAGAAAAGGAAGAGGAACCCTTCCAAGAAGAAGAAAGTAGGTGAGAAAATGCCGGTTCCACCAAAAGCTGAAGACCCCAAGAGCAAAGTTGTTTGCTTTCACTGTAACAAGGTATGGCATTGGAAGAGGAACTGTAAGGTTTACCTTGCAGAATTGAAGAAGAAGAAGGGTAGTGAGACTACCGCTTCTGATTCAGGTATGTTCATGATAGAAGTGAATATGTCATTAAATCAAATTTCTACTTGGGTATTAGATACCGCCTGTGGTTCTCATATCTGCAATTTGTTGCAGGGACCAAGAAGAAGTAGGACTCTTGAGGAAGAGGAGGTGATTCTACTGATGGGAAATGGAGCAAGAGTTGCTGCTATAGATGTAGAATCATTTCATTTACATATGCCTACGGGCAAGACTATTGTTTTAAATAATTATTATTTTGTTCCCTCGATTGTGAGGAATATTATTCCCATGTTAGACTTGGCTGGATTTTCATTTATTATTGAGAATAATGAATGTTCTATTCTTAGAGATAATATTCTTTATGGACGTGGTGCTTTAAATAATGGTCTGTATATATGTGACATAATTTACTTCAGATTGAACAAACTAATAAAAGAAAAGGGATGATGAAAATCTCACTTTATTGTGGCACTGCAGTCTCCATATAGTGGACATGGAGAGAGGGCTGCAGATTTTCTAGGAATGGTACACACAGATGTATGTGGACCAATGTATACGCAAGCTATGGGTGGATTTTCATACTTCATTACTTTCATAGATGATAGATCTAGATTCGGATATGTGTTTGATGAAACACAAGTCTGAAGCCTTTGAAAAGTTCAAAGAGTATAAGTATTAAGTGGAGAAACAAACCAAACATAGTATTATAATTCTTCGATTAGATCGAGGTGGTGAATACTTTAATGAGGTGTTTCTGGATTATCTCAAAGTAAATGGTATAGTCTCCCAGTGGACGCCTCCTGATTGGTATCTGAAAGGAGAAATCGAACTTTGTTAGACATAGTTCGGTCCATGATGAGCTATGCAAATCTTCCAGTATTCCTATGGGGTTATGCATTGGAAACCTCAGCATATTTGCTGAATAAGGTGCTTTCTAAATCTATTTCTCAAACTCCGTATGAGATATAGAAAGAAAGGAAACCGAGTCTTAAACACGTTAAGATTTGGGGATGTCCAGCTTATGTCAAGTAAGTTGACCCAGATAACCTGGAATATCGATCCGTAAAATGTAGTTTTGTGGGATATCCTAAAGAGACTTTAGGGTATTACTTTTACACCGATCATCGGGTGTTTGACTCCAGACATGCTACCTTCTTGGAAAAGGAGTTTATCCTTGAAGGAAACAGTGGGAGCAAAATTGAATTTGATGAAGTTCAAGAAGCACAAACTACTACGGATCAAGTGGAAACACCTGTTCTGACTGAACAACCTTCCGTGGAACAGCCCATTCGTAGGTCAGGGAAAGTGTCTCGCCAACCTGAGAGGTAATATGACCTTGTCATTGAGAATGACAATGAGTTGTCGATGATTGATGATGACGACCCTGTGACCTATAATGAGGCTATGAGTAGTGTTGACTCAGAGAAATGGCATAGTGCCATGAAATCCGGAATGAAATCTATGTATACGGGATATAAAAGAATGATTAGAGCAGATGTCCAGGTGGAGACCTTTAAGGCCAGGCTTGTGGCAAAAGAATTCAAACAAAGGCAATGGATTGACTTTGATGAAACCTTTTACCTGTAGCCCTGTTATAATCAGTTCGGATTTTGCTTGCGAATGCTGCTTACTACGACTATGAGATCTGGCAAAAAGCCAGATGGTTTTCTTTCCAAGAGAAATGAAAACCTAGTGTGTAAGCTGCTGCGAACCATATGTGGTTTAAAGCAAGCTTCTCGTAGATGAAACATCCGTTTTGATGAGACAATCAAAGAGTTTGGATTTATGAAAAATGTAGATGAACCATGTGTCTACAAAAGGGTTAGTGGGAGCGCGATAACATTTCTTGTGTTGTATTGAATTAGAGTTGACACACATAACAACATAGTATATCCACTCACAAAGCTACTTTATGAAAGTCACTTTGATCGTCATAAAGACAAGATGGGTATTAGATACCAGAGTGATTGGCTTTAGTACAGGTGGGAGATTGAAAGGAATATATCCTAAGTCCAATCATGTATTAGGATTTAGGAATAACTTTTATATAATCTGTTTTGATTTCATTGAGATTAATAAAAGACTTGTTTTGTTTTTATTATGGGCTCTAGCTATTTAAGTGTTTAAATAAGATATACCATAGTTTAGAGTAAAGCTTTTTATGGATTATGATGAGATCATAATAGTGAGACCTAAAAGATGATAACTCTAAACTCAAATAGTTCCTGATCATAGGATTACTAACTGGTAATTAATAATTCACAAAGATCGGTACATACTATGCTTGCTTCATTATGAAGGATGTCTGTTCTTGTAGACATTTGTGTGGTGACACTATAGCTAGTATGTAGGTGCTTAGTATAGAATAAGTTCACTGAACATGACTCGCCCAGCTGAACAACTGATGGAGTTCACTCACGTGTCAGCAGTTGTTCACATAGTGATAGTTGTACAAGTATCCTTATACTTGAGGTCATCATAGTCATCTTGTGTACACTGAACTATGCTTTGGTTTAGTTCTTAGTCTCCAGGGACAATTATTAGGGCTCTACTGGGTATAGGAATTTGTACACGAAGATAGTGTATGATCAATAAAGGATCTACCCCTTCCAGTGAAGGAAGCGAATGTTCAAGGCTGATCCACTTATGCTAGTTCAGGAATCTCTGACCAGAGTGAATGAAATTAGAAAGGAGTTTCTAATTTGCATAGAACTACGCATAGTAAATGGTAAGCAAGTGATTGAATTAGATAGGCTTGACATGAGTTCCATGCCTTGTATTTAATCGGGACATTATAGGTTAGAAGGAGTTTATTGTACGGTAACTATTCACTGAATAGGTTCCTGGTATTCTAAGCAGTGAATTCATATTATCCGGATAGTCGCGATATGCTGAGAAGTATCCCTCACGATGTAGAATAAATGTGATTAATTGATTAATCATATTTAATAAATTAGAGAATTTATATAAATAATGATAAAATAGTTTTATTATTATTTATTTCTACTACCGGCTTAATATTGAACCTACAGGGTCACACCATAAAAAGAGAATGATTTAATGGTGGAGGAATTAATTAATAATGGCTAATAATTATTTATTTGTGAAATAAATAATTAATTGGCAAATTTAATAATTGATTAAATGAGATTTAATTGATTATAAATTAAGTAAGAAAAGTTCTTAATATTATTAATTAAGGATTTAATTTTTTGGAAATTAAATCAAGAGAGAGAATTATTTCTAAAGTGTTTAGAAAAAGGATTAATAATTAAAAGGTGTTTTAATTATTAATGAGAATAATAAATGGGATAATAATAATAATATTTATGGGAAAATTTCAGCTGAAAATTTTGCCTATAAATATACTATTATAAACCCTATTTTTATTCTAACCCAAAAATTTTATAAAACCTAATTCTCTCCACCTCCTCTTCCTCCTTAACGTCGTTTTCTTGGTGAATACCGGTGGAGTGCTTCACGTTTGAGGAGCAGCTGCTAAGGATCTCCGATCGTTGCTTTTGGATCACATTTTAAAGGTTAGTATTCATTCCCTATGTTTTTACCACGATTTATATGCTTTTATTTGGATTTTATATATGTAAAAGTGTTTTGCCATGCCTCCGCTGCGATTAAAATCCAACAACTGGTAGCAAAAGGTTACTCTCAAGAAGAAGGAATAGATTATGATAAAACTTTTGCACCAGTGGCTAGACTTGAAGCCATCAGAATGTTCTTGGCCTATGCTGCACATACAAACTTTAAGGTATATCAGATGGATGTGAAGAGTTCATTTCTAAATTGTAACACCCCCAAATCCGGGGTCGGGAATTCGGGTTGTCACGAGTTCCATTTCCCTTATCAATACTTAATCTTAACAGTCAACCAACTACTGCGTACTGTGACCCCACAATATACACACACACACCACAAGTTATAGTCTCAGAGATGAATACCAAACAATAACACAAGTCATTTTATTCCACAATTATAAGTCATTACACCTCAAAAGGGTTTCTGAATAAATTTACATATTCTTTGCCATTATTACAATTCATATTATATATAAGTCTGGTACATCAAAAGTTGAAAGCCTAGCCTATTGGTAGATCCTACCTCAGCTACAACGGCATCAACGCCTACAGGAAACTGCGGAATGTTTCCTAACCACTTGCGAATCAGGAGCTTGGTCCTGTTCATCTTTTCTATCTGTTGTTGTGTGATGAAAGAAGAAAGCAAGGGTGAGCAATAAGCTTACCGAAATAATATGTATAATAATTAACAATATATGAGCATTCTCATAGTACTCATGAAAGTCTTGGTCAAGAAGAAATGAACCAAGCTGATATCTTAACGCGACCAAGTCGCAAAATATTCAGTATATATATATATACATATATACTTTTCACAATCTTCGAAATCCTCTCACATGTATAATATACACAGAGTTCCAGTTTATAACTGTATAAAAAATATCGTTGCAAGGTGATCTCATATATCTAACCTTGTCTCAACGTTTTTCCGAAAATCTTTGACATGCACAAGATAATCATTTACTAGATATAAGTTTAAAAGATGAAGTTACAAGATACTCCAATATACTTATATCTTTCCGAATACTACTTGAACTACCACCGTTCAAGTTATAATTAGTTTCAAAAGTTCATCACCCAGATGGGACTACAAGATAAGACTTGAATAGATTCAATCTTTGAAATATTATTGAATGAAATGAAGTTACGAGATACTTCATTAAGTCCTGATATATATATCCATATATATATCTCTCATACATTTCCTGAAAACCTCTGTCATGTAAAGTATGAACAGAGTTGTAATATCCAATGAATTTGGAAAGGAGAAAACCTTGGCATAAACCTGATATCTTGCTGATCAGGCAAAGATACCAATAAGTAACCTTTTCTACTGTAGATGGATGAATTCCTCGCCGGTCATCACCCAGGCCACATTAGGACCTCGCGCTAGACCGTTACCCGGCCACTCACGCGTGGATGGACTGTCACCCAGCCTCTTACACCTTCATAGACCGTACCCCGGCCTGTCGCTTATGCCGACTCAATTAGATGGACTTACTTCCCGAATGTTGGGCAAGTAATCAAATTGTTTTCTCAAAAAGCAACCTCGTTGCGAATATAAAATACACCACAGAGTCGGATCCCCAAGATTTTTGAGCGAATATTCAAGTCTCCTTCGAAAGGAAGATCTTAAATCTGAAAACGAGTTTTGGGATCCGCTCTAACTTTTAAAATCATTTTGAAGACTCGAAAACATTTTTTAGAATGTTTGGAGTAAAGCTGATTTAATGAAATAAATCAGTCCCGACATATTAGAAAATATCTGAATATTATTATTTAAATAATATTCCCATAAGGATAATCCTTATACAATAATTGAAGTAAAAGTTTTAAAACTTATACTTGAAATTAATAATAAATAACCAAAGATATACTTATACGAAAGTATGATCTTTATTTGAATAATCAAAAATAGGTTTGATTATCAAAACATTATTCTTTAATAAAATAAAGAATATTATTTAATAATTAAGCGGAGTCATAAGTGTTATTCCTAGTGGACTAACAATGAGATTTACAGAAGGGGGGTTGAATGTAAATCTCAAAACTTTTTCAAGTTTTGAGCAGTTTCTAAGGCTAAGTGTTTTTTAGAACAAGTGTGTGTGAATTGCTTGAAGCCAATGCAGACAGATATATATTCAAACAAAAATGTAAAGAACACAAGGATCTTAAAAACTTTTCTGGTGGATTTGTTGTTCCACCAGATATGTGTTATTTCAGAAAATCTGTTATTCAAAGAATTAACTCACAGTTGCTTCCTAGTACAAACTAGATGATTTTCTCTCTGGATATTTCTAAACAGCTCAGGAAAATTCTTATCTAATTACTAGCTGCTACTTGGTTTATATATCACCAAGTTTACAAGTGAAGACAAAACTATAAAATACAATTAAAAAAGTTCTTCACATGTTTCTTCTTCATTTCTCTATCAAATGCAATTTAGGCTTGGCTGTAGATCTTTGAATACTTCCTTGTTTGCATTAGAATGGAAATGCTGCATTTTCTTGATTCCTCCTAGAGGCTTCCACATTCCAGTTTGTCTCTGTCAACCCATGTGCCTCTGTCAGCTTATGAATTGTCACTATCAACTGCTAATGAACTAAGCATCCGTTGAAGCTTTCATCCGTTGATGCCTTATCCGTTGAGGCTTTATCCGTTGAAGCTTTATCCGTTGATGCATTATCAGTTGAAGTCTTTATCCGTTGAAGCACTTATCCGTTGATGGATATTATCCGTTGAAGCATTAGAGACATCCGTTAAAGCTTTGTTTCTTATCTATTGAAGGTCTTCAATATCAGTTGATACTTCTTCACTTATACAAAATTACAAGGCATGAAATATTTACAATTAGCCCTCCTATTTTCATATCCACTAGTAGTCAACATGAGTGATACTTTCCTACAACATCTAAGAATTATAACTTGAATCCAGAGAATCAAATGTGCTACAATACTAAACTTATTGCTAAGTAAAGCTACTCCTTCAACGGATAGCCAAGATGGTCTTATCCGTTGAGGCTACAAACACTAGATTTCTACTTAAGTATTTTGTTTAACTTATCATCAAACTAATACACATATTCCTAACAATCTCCCCCTATTTATGTCTACTAGAACTGTAGGCATAAATTTGGGTTTAGCTTGATGATAACAAAACACTTGATAAATATATTAACTGTAATAAAGCAGAAATTCAAAAGTGCTGCAAAAATGTGTATGCTGAGATGGAATTGAAGAATTACCTTTTTTCCAAGGGTGCTCCTTTAGCCTGAGCAGATTAATTTCTTTTCCTTTGATCCCTTGTTTTCTTTCCTAGCCTCTTGTCATTCTCCTCTATTTGAAGTTGAAGTTGTCTGTAGAACTCAGCTTCATCTTCTTCATTGATGTCCAACTTAGATTGCATATCCTTGAGAGTTTCATTACTGGCAATCTTGAGCTGATCTTCAAGTCTGAAAAATCTTCTGACTCCTTTGTTGTCTCTGAACTCCATCAACCAATGAGGTGATTTGTGAACTGTAATTCCTCTTTCTTGAATGAGTAATGTTCTAGGCAAGGCATTGGGCTCCCACCAAGTTTTCCTTATGTTGGCAATCTTGTTGAGAATCTCAGTCTTGGCAAACCTGGTAAAGCCAGAATCCCTTTGTATGGCTGAGTAGACTCTAACCAAGGTAGAGTAGCCTTCATTCAGAATCCTGTAGAGAGGCCAAGTTCTTTCCCCACTTCCTTTGTATTTGAACACTAGTCTTTTTGGTAGCTGTCTGTAGGCAGCTATTCCCCTTACTTCCTCCAGCTCATCCAGATAGAGTTCAATGTCTGAAAATTCTTTTATATCACAAATGTGAACATAATCATCCTTAGAGGCTTGAGGCTTAGGCTTAGGCTTCTGAGTGAATTTGTAGAACCAAAAATTTGTTGCATCTTTTCGTCAATTTTTCTCCTTTGCTCTTTGACTTGCAATTCAGCTGCTGCTATCTGGATTAGATCAATTCCATCAAGCTTTCCTTTGATTTGAATAGGTGGAGAAGTGGTGATGGCAGGAACTAGCACTTGAGATATTTGAACTGTTGTTGATAGCTCTCCTTCCCCTTCCCTTTTATTCTCCCCCTTTTTGTTATCATCAAGGGTAGGGGTCAAGCCTTGTGCTTTTGCCAGCTGCATTAGTAGATTTGTCTGAGTTTGTTGATTCTGAAGAATGGTGACCATAGAGTATTTAATGATCTGAACTCTGTTTTCCAATCTGGCCAGCCTCTTGTCAGCATCAGATTCTTTCCTTAATCTCCCCAACAAATCTTGTATAGTACCATAAGGCATAACTGAATCCAACTTCTCAGCATTGTAGGATTTCAGATCAGCAATGTTCTGCTTGAGTTCATCCACACTTAGATTCTGTTTGAAGTGCTGCAACTGCAAGAGATGCAGAGAGTCCAGATGAGCTTGAAGAATTGCCTTGGTACCAGCATCTGTAGTCTCCTGAAGGGCCTTCTAAATAGTCATTACTTGCCTGAACAAAGTGACATCAAACTCTCCTGGTGTAGATGCCTTTGCCCATGCCCAATCAGGGAGATCTGGAATAGAACTTGGGTCTGCTTCTCCCCCTAAGTTCATGCTCTCATCCAATGAATCAGAGTCATCATCATTAGAATTTACTCCAAATTCTTCAGATGGCTCACCAGCTTGAGAAGGCAGCCTGTTAACAGCAGCTTTGTCTCTGAGAAGAGATTCTGAAGTGTGTACTATATTTAAAGTCTGTTCTGCCTCCACATTGCCCTGAGCAGCCAATAATTGATAGGCTGGAACAGGGTGAGTAAAAGTGTCAGCATCCAAGGAAATGTTATCAATTACACCTTTGTAATGTTGCTGAAATTGTCTTTCCTTTTCTGCATCATCCACTATCATTGACTCACTAACAATGGCTGGATCCACCCTTATAGCTTATGTACCTGCCTTTCTCTCATTTTCTCTATTTTCTTGCATCAGGGGCTCCCCCTGGCTCATACACACCCTCACCTTCACCTTCTAAGGTGGCACTCCCCTCACACACTTTTGCCATGCTGGAAGAAATAGCATGCATATGATGACTCTCAACCTCTCCTTTTGCCTGGGAGCAACCCAGCCTCTCACTTAAAATATCACTCCCTTCCCTCAAACCTAAAAGTGATTGTACAGTAACCATGTCCTCTACAGTTGGAATTGTTTCTGTTATATGTGTAGAGACCATCAACGGATAGGGAGTATCCGTTGAAGTGGAAACTGATGGTATCAATGGATAACTGCTGTTAAGCTTATCCGTTGAAGAACAACCACTTGTCATCGGATGAGAGATATCCGTTGAAGAAGGAAAAGATGTAGATATAGAAAGTGACATAATTATTGAATCTGTGTGAATTGATTTTAAGTGAGGTGACACAGATTCTTCAACTACATCTGAAAGAATTGGCTGATGATCCAACAAATCATCTAAAAGATGATGATCATCAGGCTTTGAGTGGAGCTCCTCCCTGAGTTTTAATGAGGGAGAATCAGGAATTGATGTGAATATCATATTCACATCCAGAGAGGGTGATGGAGAGTTTGATGATTGATGTATTTCTATTATGAGAGAATGGGGCTGTGATTCCACATTTGCTGGAATCACATCAAGCTGAATTTGAGAAGGCAAGGATACAGGTGGATGTATTTGTGCTGTGTGTGCCCCTTGTATGGAAACTAGGGTCTTGGCCTTCTTCTTCCTTGAAAAG
Organism: Apium graveolens; assembly: GCF_009905375.1. Lineage (NCBI taxonomy): Eukaryota > Viridiplantae > Streptophyta > Magnoliopsida > Apiales > Apiaceae > Apium > Apium graveolens. The sequence goes on from NC_133652.1 coordinate 229,194,665, forward strand.
GCTTTGATTGGTGAATGTGTGGCTTCAGTGTCCCTCCCTCTTTTGTTCTGTGTCCCTGGTTGGGGACTATTTTCAATAGTTGCACCCTTTTGGGAGGATGCAACTAGGGATGTGTTTGACTCCTTTTGAACCTACCACAGTCTTTGAGAGACTGTGGCTTGGCTGGCTGGGGTACCACTCACCTCTCCCACCTTATCCTGGGGGGTTTCTTGATGTTCACCCCTCCCTTCACCACTCACACCCTGTTCACTCCCTTCAGGGTTTATTGTAGTTGTTACAACTGTTGTCTTTTGAGAGACAACAGAGGTGGTTTTCTTTGACTTGTGTTTTGAATTTTTAGTTTTGGTGGCTTTGGTAGGAATCTGTTTGGACAAAGACACAGATTCCATTGCCACACTGGAAGACAAAGAAACAATGGGGTTGGAAACAGTAGGAGTTATAGAAGTGTTTACCTCACTTACCTGTGGTGCATTCATGATTGGCAAATATACCAATGGCACCTGGTTGTTGAGGTTCATTCTCACAAGGTCTGCAAGGACCCTTTTCTCTTGTGCCCAGCATTTGAGTTAATTGTTCTCATTTGATATAATCAATCCTTCAGCAACATGGTTAGCCAATAACATAAAGAATCTAGCACAGTAGATGTTATGTGGTCTATTAGCTTTGTTACCTAATCTGGAACCTAATTCTAGCAAGACACAGTTGCTAAAATTAAAGTACCTATCAGAAACTAGCATATAGAGCATATTAACAAGAGATGATGTTATGGCATCAAAATTGCTAATCTTCCCAGAGAAAACCTTAGTAAAGGCATCTCCAAGAAAACTCCATTCTTTCCTAAGGCCCTTCCTTCTAATACTACCTAAACTAGCAGAATCAAAAGCATAGCCTATGGAATCTAACATAGCAGATACATCTTGATCAGTGTGTGGTGTCATGGCATTATTCTCAGGCAACTTAAAGCAAGACTGTATATCATCACAGTTAATGCAATAATCATTACCTTTGAGAGAGAAGGCAATAGTCATATCTGTGGAGTTGAACTCTGCAGTTGTCCAAATCTCCTCAATCACCTCACAGTAGATGGTTGGGGCTTCCAGCATTGCATAGCTTAGTTTGCAGTTTTTGATGAAGTCCATCATCTTGTGATAATCAGAATGGGCTTCATTCTTTTCAACCAAGGCTACGAAATTATTCTTTTCATAAACAAATCCAGATTGAGACATAATTTTAATTACTGGTGCCATTGTTGTGAGTAGAGGTTGCAGAGAAAAACTTGAGAATTTTGGGAGAGAGGGAGAATAAAAATTGCAAGAAAGCGTAAAGTGAAAATTAGAATTCAATGGGATTTTATACTTTCTTGAATTAAAACGTAAATAAAATGATTAAATGATACTTTTAAGTAAATTACAGCCGTTTAAGAATAACGAAAACTGTAGAAATTCTGAAAATTGCCTTTAATACAAATACATACAACAGTGTATATCTGTATCAACGGTTGAGGAAAAGAATCAACGGCTGTGACTCACTTAAAGTAACTGATGTGACACTTCAACGGATAAGGTAAATAGTTATCCGTTGATGATTAACACTATTTTATCCGTTGAGGGATAAAATTACCAGAAATGTATTTCTCTTTCAACGGATAATGAACATCCGTTGATAGAACAATTTTGGCTTTCAACGGATAGGGAATATCCGTTGATAGGATAAGTCTTACTTAAAGCCAACTTTGTTCTTGCAGCAAATTCATTTCAGGCTTCAAGGCAGATTATATAGAGGACATAAATTATGAATAATTAAGCATACCTAGCTCACTTACTAATCTTGTGAATGTTGATTCATCAAGTGGCTTGGTAAATATGTCTGCAATATGCTTTTCACTTGGAACAAAATGAAGTTCCACTGTACCTTTCATCACATATTCCCTAATGAAGTGGTACTTGATATCAATGTGCTTGGTTCTTGAGTGCTGCACTGGATTTTCAATAATGGCAATGGCACTTGTGTTGTCACAGAATATAGGAATTTTGTCAACAGTTAGTCCAAAGTCAAATAGTTGATTCCTCATCCATAGTATCTGTGCACAGCAACTACCAGCAGCAATGTACTCAGCTTCAGCTGTTGATGTAGAAACAGAATTTTGCTTCTTGCTGAACCATGACACAAGCTTGTTCCCTAGAAATTGACAGGTGCCAGTTGTGCTTTTCCTGTCTATTTTGCAGCCTGCATAATCTGCATCTGAGTAGCCAATTAGATCAAAACCAGACTCTCTAGGGTACCAAATTCCTAGATTTGGAGTCCCTTTGAGATATCTGAAGATTCTTTTAATAGCCACTAAGTGAGATTCTTTAGGGTCAGCTTGAAATCTAGCACAAAGACATGTAGAGAACATTATATCAGGTCTACTAGCAGTTAAATATAAAAGTGAGCCAACCATGCCTCTATAACTTGAAATGTCCACAGACTTTTCAGCCTTGTTTAATTCAAGCTTGGTGACAGTGGCCATGGGAGTTTTTGCAGATGAACAGTCCATTAAGTCAAACTTCTTTAAAAGATCATAAATATATTTAGTTTGACTAATGAAAATTCCACCACTAACTTGTTTAACTTGTAAACCAAGAAAATAAGTTAGCTCTCCCATCATGCTCATTTTATATTTACTTTGCATTAACTTAGCAAACTTTTTACAAAGTTTATCATCAGTAAATCCAAATATAATATCATCTATATAAATTTGAACAAGTATTGTAGAGCCATTAACATTTCTAAAGAAAAGAGTTTTGTCAACAGTACCTCTTGTGAAGTGATTATCTAGAAGAAATTTTGACAAAGTCTCATACCAGGCTCTAGGTGCTTGCTTTAGTCCATAGAGTGCTTTCAACAGATAATACACATAGTCTGGAAAGTTTGGGTCTTCAAATCCTGGAGGTTGGCTTACATAAACTTCTTCCTCCAGTTCCCCATTTAGAAATGCACTCTTGACATCCATTTGATAGACTTTGAAATTGGCATGGGCTGCATAGGCTAGAAAGATTCTGATGGCTTCAAGTCTGGCAACTGGAGCAAATGTTTCATCAAAATCTATTCCCTCTTATTGAGAATAGCCTTTAGCAACCAATATGGCTTTATTCTTTATGACAATGCCATTTTCATCTATCTTATTTCTGAATACCCATTTTATGTCAATAGAACTCTTGTTCTTTGGCTTGGGTACCAGCTTCCATACTTTGTTCCTCTCAAATTGGTTTAGCTCCTCTTGCATTGCTAAAATCCAATCTGGATCCAATAGAGCTTCTTCTACTCTCTTAGGTTCCTCCTGTGATAGAAAGCTACTATATAGACATTCATCTTGAGTAGCCCTTCTAGTTTGCACTTTAGTTGTAGCATCACCAATGATCAGTTCAAAAGGGTGATTCTTGGTCCATTTCCTTTGAGGTGGTAGATTAGCTCTAGATGAGGTTGCCTCAGTATTGTCATGATGTGAGATAGAATGTTGATTGGTTGACACTCCCCCTGAGTTGCTGATCCTTTGAAAGGAGTTGGGAGCTCTATCAACTGATGAAGTGAATTGATTATCCGTTGACAGACTGTGATCAACGGATGCTTCATTATGAACTTCAACGGATGATGCACTTTGTCTTTCAACGGATGCTGCATTGCTTCTTTCAACGGAAGCTGAATTATGACTTTCAACGGATGCAGCATTATGTGCATTATCCAAAGGCAGATTTTGAATTCTTCTTGAGATGCCTTCTTCATCATTCTCATCTTCACTATCATCACAATATATCTCAATATTGTCAAATTTGAGTCCTTAATGATGTCCCTCATTTGTTAGTCCATCAATCTTTTTATCATCAAACACAACATGCACAGATTCCATGACAATGTTGGTTCTTAGATTGTAGACCCTATATGATTTTCCAGAAGAATAACCAACAAATATTCCTTCATCAGCCTTTGCATCAAACTTCCCTTTGTGATCAGATTGATTCCTTAAGATGTAACATTTACAACCAAAGACATGCAGAAAGTTTAAAGTTGGTTTTCTTCTCTTGAATAATTGATAGGGAGTCATGCCTTTTGCCTGATTGATTAGAGAAATATTCTGAGTGTAACATGCACAGTTAACAACCTCAGCCCAAAAGTAAGTTGGGAGTTTTGACTCTTCAAGCATTGTCCTTACAGCTTCAATTAGTGATCTGTTCTTCCTTTCCACCACACCATTTTATTGTGGGGTCCTTGGAGCTGAGAACTCATGCATGATCCCATTTTCTTCACCGAACAACTTCATGGTTGAATTCTTGAACTCAGTTCCATTGTCACTCCTAATATTCCTTACTTTGAAATCAGGATGATTGTTGACTTGCTTGATATGATTGATAATGATTTCACTAGCTTCATCCTTTGACCCAAGAAAATAGACCCATGAAAACTTTGAGAAATCATCTACAATCACTAGGCAATATCTTTTCCTTGAAATTGACAATACATTGACTGGTCCAAAAAGATCCATGTGTAGCAGTTGTAATGGTTAATCAATTGCAGATTCAAGCTTCTTACTGAACGATACTTTCTTTTGCTTTCCTTTCTCACAAGCATCATACAGTCCATCCCTTGTGAATTATACTAGAGGCATTCCTCTAACTAAGTCCTTTTTGACTAGATCATTCATTGTCTTGAAATTCAAATGGGACAGCTTCTTGTGCCATAGCCAACTTTCAACTGAACTTGCTTTGTTGAGAAGACAAGTAATGGATTCTGCATCTATAGAGTTGAAGTCAGCTAAGTACACATTCCCTTTTCTAACTCCAGTTAGAACCACTTTATTGTCCTTCTTACTTGTGACAATACAGGCTTCAGAATTGAAGGAAACAGTATTCCCTCTGTCACATAGTTGACTAATGCTCAATAAATTATGTTTGAGACCATCAACCATTGCAACTTCATCAATGATGACATTTTCTTTTGAAATCAAGCCATATCCCATAGTGAATCCCTTGCTGTCATCTCCAAAGGTTATGCTAGGGCCAACTCTCTCCTTAAACTCTGTGAGCAGGGTGAAATCTCCTGTCATGTGTCTTGAACATCCACTGTCCAAGTACCATAGATTCCTTCTTTTTCCCTGCACACAACAAAATCAATCAAGTTGATTTTGGTACCAAAGTTTCCTTGGGTCCAGCCTTGTTAGTCTTTTTCCTAGACTTCATTCCTCCTGCATCTTTTGACTTAGGTAACTTTGGGTCAACCTTGATCTCAGATGTGGTTGGTTGAAGTATAGGGTTAGTCACAGAATCATTTAGCACATTTGATTGAATTTGATAAGGCATAGATTGTGCAAACATGTTATTCCACATAGGCATATTGTATGGCATGTGAGGCATACTAAATGCAGTAAAATAAGGATTATTAATATATGGCATGTTTGCAAAATGTGCATGGGGATTCTGGTGAGACATAACAGGCATAACATGCAGAGGTGATATAGACATGTTAGACATGGAGGGATTTGAAGGCATGGGAGCATGTTTAACAGATTTGCAATTATCAGATAGGTGATTAACACTTTTACAATGCACACAGCTTTTTCTAGGAGCATACCTATCAGGTGTGTAATTGTTATATTTATTAATCCCTACCTTCCCATTTCTTTTAGATTTTCTTTTAGTTTCCTTCTTATCCTCAACCAACTTCAGCCTATTTTTCAGCTGATCTAAAGTCATGTGTCATATATTCACCTTACTGGCATCTTTAGATGTGCTGGCTCCTTCTTTGATAAAGTTCTTGAAAGTTGAATCATCCTTCTTATTGAGATTTTTAAAATTACTTGCCTGTTTTAATTGATGAGCCTTCAACGGATGCTCCTTTTGTTCCTTCAACAGATAACTTTCACCATCCGTTGATTCCACATCCGTTGACAATCCATCAATTAATTCTAACTCCTTTTTGTTTTTCTTCCAGGCATCCTCACAGAATGATTCAATTCCCTGAACCTTGGCAATCTGAACACTAACATCCCTAGATGTTTTCCCGGCCTTGATTACCTCTTGCTCACTTTCTAGCTGTTTAGAAAGAATTTCTACTTTCTTAACATCTTCTTCTAGTTCACTCTCAACAATCAAACATTTAAGTTTTATCTTTTCAAGCTCAATTACCTGATCCTCTAACACTGCATTCCTATCACTTAAAAACACATTATTCTCTTTGATCCTAGTATTTTCTTTAGCTAGTGATTTAAGGGAAACACGCAGATGATATAATTCATTGGACATATCATTTATGGCTTCATTGCATTCATGTTTAGAAAGCTGAGAGAGATCAGTAGTAATTACCTAGTTGCTTGATGAACTAGTTTCATTTTCATCAGAGTTAGCCATCAGGGCTAGGTTGACATATTCCATATCATCATCTTCATCGAATCCATCTGCTGGCCAATCATCTTGAGTGAGAAAAGCTCTTTCCTTTTGTTTGAGCAAATCAAAGTACTTCTTTTTGTAATCGACTTGCTCAAATTTCTTCTTATCAGAGGTTGGCTTCCTACACTCACTTGCAAAGTGTCCACTAATGCCACAGTTATAAAATTTGAACTTGGATTTGTCCACCATGTTTTTGTTTGGCTTAGTGAATTTTGTATTTTTCCTGAACTTCATCTTTGCAAACCTCCTGGACAGAAAAGCCAGATGTTCATCAACATCATCAGAGTCATCCTGACTGGAATTGTTTTCATCCTCAGCTACCGGCTCCTTACCCTTGCTTGATTCTGATTTGCTTGTCCCAATTTTGAGACTTGGCATTGTCTTTTCCTCATTCCTGGCTTCAACCTTCTCACTGTCAGCTACAAGTGCAACTGATCCTCCTTTTCTCTTCCCTTTTTCCAACAGCTCATCTTGCTCCATCTCAAGTTCATATGTCTTCAAAATTCCATATAATCTTTCAAGTGTGAAGTCCTTATAATCTTGAGAATTTCTTAGAGAAACAGTCATAGGCTTCCATTCCTTTGGTAGAGATCTTAGAAATTTTAAATTGGAGTCCTTGACTTGGTACACTTTCCCATACAACTTCAATCCATTCAACAGTTTCTGAAATCTGTTGAAGGTATCATTCAATGATTCTCCTTCTTCAAAGTGAAAATATTCATACTATTGAATGAGAAGCTGCATTTTGTTTTCTCTAACTTGCTCAGTGCCTTCACAGATAAGCTGCACAGTATCCCAAATTTCCTTAGCAGTTTGGTTGTTAATGACATTGTCAAACATATCTTGATCCAGGCCATTAAACAGAATGTTCATGGCTCTCTTGTCCTTGTAATCCTCTTCAATATCTTCAACAGTCCATTCTGCTTTTGGCTTGGGAATAGACTGTCCAACAGCAACTGTTGCAGTAGCAGCTGTGGCCACCTTGTGAGGGATGTGGGGACCATTTTCAATGCAGTTGATGTAGCTTTCATCTTGAGAGAGAAGATGTAAATGCATCTTCACCTTCCAGTGATGATAATTATCTCTTTCGAAGATTGGAATCTTTACACCAATATCCTTCTTACTCATGATGTTAGTAGAATAGATCTTTAAACTCTTTGTAAGTTAAGAGCTTGCTCTGATACCAATTGTTATTCCCAGTGGACTAACAATGAGATTTACAGAAGGGGGGTTGAATGTAAATCTCAAAACTTTTTCAAGTTTTGAGCAGTTTCTAAGGCTAAGTGTTTTTGAGAACAAGTGTGTGTGAATTGCTTGAAGCCAATGCAGACATAAATATATTCAAACACAAATGTAAAGAACACAAGGATCTTAAAACTTTTCTGGTGGATTTGTTGTTCCACCAGAGATGTGTTATTTCAGAAAATCTGTGATTCAAAGAATTAAATCACAGCTGCTTCCTAGTACAAACTAGATGACTTTCTCTATGGATATTTCTAAACAGCTCAGGAAAATTCTTATCTAATTACTAGCTGCTACTTGGTTTATATATCACCAAGTTTACAAGTGAAGACAAAACTGTAAAATACAATTAAAAAAGTTCTTCACATGTTTCTTCTTCATTTCTCTATCAAATGCAATTTAGGCTTGGCTGTAGATCTTTGAATACTTCCTTGTTTGTACCAGAATGGAAATGCTGCATTTTCTTGATTCCTCCTAGAGGCTTCCACATTCCAGTTTGTCTCTGTCAACCCATGTGCCTCTGTCAGCTTATGAATTGTCACTATCAACTGCTAATGAACTAAGCATCCGTTGAAGCTTTCATCCGTTGATGCCTTATCCGTTGAGGCTTTATCCGTTGAAGCTTTATCCGTTGATGCATTATCAGTTGAAGTCTTTATCCGTTGAAGCACTTATCCGTTGATAGATATTATCCATTGAAGCATTAGAGACATCCGTTGAAGCTTTGTTTCTTATCCGTTGAAGGTCTTCAATATCAGTTGATACTTCTTCACTTGTACAAAATTACAAGGCATGAAATATTTACAATTAGCCCTCCTATTTGCATATCCACTAGTAGTCAACATGACTGATACTTTCCTACAACATCTAAGAATTACAACTTGAATTCAGAGAATCAAATGTGCTACAATACTAAACTTATTGCTAAGTAAAGCTACTCTTTCAACGGATAGCCAAGATGGTCTTATCCGTTGAGGCTACAAATACTAGATTTCTACTTAAGTGTTTTGTTTAACTTATCATCAAACTAATACACATATTCCTAACAATAAGTCCTCGAATGAATATTCAAAATAATATTCATTAAATAAAATAAGCGGAGTCATACGTCCTCGAATGAATATTCAAAATAATATTCATTAAATAAAATAAGCGGAGTCATAAGTCCTCGAATGAATATTTAAAATAATATTCATTTAATAAAATAACGTTATCGAATAAACCTTATTCGATTAATAGTTTTGAAAACTATATCTATATATATATAAATATAAATATATTACCATATAAAGTAAAGTTCTATGGAGTCCACCTTTAATTGGAGTCCTCGGAGTCCATATATGTTCTGCAAGTAAAATATAGCTTAAAATATTGCAAAACATATTATTTTTGGACAAACATCACTATTCTATCAAAAATCTTGTTGATTGCATACATTTTACAAGCAGAACATTGCAAAAATATATATTCTACAAAATATGTTTAGTTTGCAGAACATAAATGTTCATGTTGCAGAACATATTGCAGAACATACATATTGTACCGTAAATATATGAGATTTGCATGATTTTGTTGAAGTTATGCTATTTGTGTAACATGTTTTGCAAAATAACACGTTTTACAATATATTTTATTTGCAAAACGTAGATGGACTCCGAGGACTCCGATAAAAAGGTGGACTCCATAGAACTCAGCCCTATATATATATATATATATTATACTCGGGAACATCGACTCCCGGTTTAGAAATATGTTCACCTTTGGGTCCCCTATACTAAGGGTATACGCAACTACTGCTTATCTCTAGCATATGTATTATGCAACTATAAGCATTTGAATCAACAATTAAATATCAAGGTTACGAAACAAGCATGCATATATATACCATATCAACATGCTCCAATATATCGCAAGATTTGCTAATAACAATCATGCATTTATCACAAGATAATGCATATACATATATACATCACAACAACAGTATAACGGGTAGAAAACTTGCATGCGTCTTCTCGGATAGACTTAAGCTTAGAGTGGGTTCGATAACCTATGAACAACAACATAAGTTGGAATTAAACCCCGGTCGCTTAAGAAACTAGACTTTAACTAATTGAACCCTAACGTTCGCTTATGGTCACTTCTACGCTTAATGAATCACATAAGTCATTTGAGTACCCTCGGCTCCACCATTTTTAATAAATTAACCATTAAGAATTTTTAGGTGATTCTTTCGCGAGTACTCTACCAACTGCCTAATCCACTTTACATAATTGTGTCATACTCCAATTAGTCATTCAAGGGCCTTAACCAAGGTTTCAAAGTAAGGAGAGGGGTAATGGTTCGTTCGTGAAACGTCGTTACTGAAAACGGTCGTTTCTCCTAAACCGTACATCGGATTCAAGCGAACCACATATCAAAACGAAGATTGAATCATAAACTATATAATAATGGTAATGGCCAGTTTATGGTAGTTAGTGTTAGGGTGTAAAAGTCATGCACAAAACAGTCTAAGGAAAATTGGGCATTACGACGGCTATACCTTAGCGATTCCCAAATTTTACCAAATCAATTCAATATCAAATCACCACCAATCAACACCAAACCAACCACAACAATCCAAACATCAACCACAAACAAACCAACATACTACTCCACCATTTTCTAAGTCAAAACATCCATGGATCATAATTTTAATACCAAGTATAATAACGGCTCAATAATTAACTACAATAACTTACATACATAACTAAACATGCTTAATCTCTCATTCAATAATTCAACCATTAAAACCTCCATTTATAATCCAAGCTCATACAAACTTATAACTTAAATCAAAGGGGAAAGCTTGGTTATACCTTCTTGGAGCTTCTTAATACCATCAAAGAGCCTTGAAATTCCTAAGAGAGCCCTGATCTAAGCTTAAACAACCTTGAACTTCCAAAAGAAATCAAGAAATCAAAGTTAGTTCTTGAAAGTTACTATTCATTACTATTCATCATCATCTTTGATGAATTAATTAGCTAAGAAAGACATGATTTTTGAAGCTCAAACTTCTAGGATAACTAAGTTATAATATCAAGAAGCCATGGGAATTACCTTGAGAATTATGAATGAGCCAAGCTTGGACTTTGAATTTCTAAACCTCCATTTTTCATGAAAAAGTCGAAGCTACAAGGTGGGGAGAGAAGAAAGGAGTTGCTTGGTTGATTACTTGGTTAAAAATGTGATTAGAATACTTGGTGGAGGTTTAATCTTGGATAAATATCTTGATTAATGCTTGCATCACCATGCTTACCTCACCATCTAGCCACTTGTCTAATTCTTATGGAGTGATGATGTCATCTATTTTCTACTCCACTTGATTAATCTCCCTTGCTTCTTTTACAAGCTTGTTTCTTGACCGTTTATTTGTTTTACGGTTCGCTTAACTTTCATTCTCGTTTATCGTTTGAGGGATCATACCCGGGATCTTATTACTTGGGTTCCCTTAACCTTTCTCAATACATTATATTCCTTTTATGATCCTCTCTTATAATCCTTGAATTTAAATCCTTTTAATCATGTTACCTTATACTCAATTCTTTCGGTATCTGGTGGATTTTCGGGAAAAATCAAAGTGTTCGGATTTGGATTCTGACGATCTTTACATACACTTATAAACCACATAGAGTACTAATAATATCTTGAAAGATCAATAAAAGAACCCCTACATAGTGTGGTATGAAAAGTTTTCTTATTTAGCATAATCAGCAAAAGCACTATTCATAAGGGTTTCAAAAATTCCAAAAATTGGGGTTATTACAGTCTCCCCTCCTTAAAAGGATTCCGTCCCGGAATCAGATAGAAAATGAATAGGGATACTTTCATAGCATTGCACTTTATAACTCTCAAGTAAATTTTCCCACATTGTGGTTCTTCCATCAAACTCTGAATTGTTTGATAACCCTTCTCCTAAGCACTTGTTCCTTTTTCAATCTATAACCCTTCCTGGTTGCTCCATATAGGTTACGTCTGGTTGCATGTCTATGCGCTCATATGCCCCTATTTATCTGGCATCCGAATTACACTTCCTTAACATTGATACGTGAAACACATTATGACTGGCTACATGTTTGGGGGTAGGGCTAGCTCATATGCTAACTTCCCAATACGTCTTAATATATCCAAGGGTCCAACAATTCGTGGACTTAAACTTTCCTTTCTTTCCAACCCTCATCAATTCTTTTTAAGGGAATACTTTTAACAATACAAGGTTCCCTCCCTCATACTCTTTGTCCTTTCATTGTCAAATCAGCATACTTCTTATATCCATCTTGGGCTACTCCCAGCCGTCCTCGGATTAGATCTATTATATTCTTGGTCCTTTGGACCACTGCTGGTCCGAGCATCTTGCGCTCTACAACTTCATCCTAACATAAGAGAGATCGACATTGTCTTCCCTCAAAGATCTCATAAGACGACATCTCGATACCTGACATACGATCTATTATCGTGAGAAAATTCAATCCGCGTTAAGTGATCATTCCAAATTCTTTCAAGTCTATTGCACAGACTCTCATTATAGCTTTTAGCATTAGAGCTTTTGCTTCTCAATACCCATTCTTTTCCAGCTCGTAATCACTACTACCTTCCGTTCCTAATATTATACTGGTTATACTCTTGCTCGTTAGCGTTCTATAACCTTTTAATAACCATGTCAACCTTAGTATCACGAATATGTTTTCATTCTGAATACCACCATAACTTTACTACTCCTTTTTCAGCTGTTTCTATTTTCCAAAGTTTAATCAATCATATAGAAGTAAAGGAATTTGTTGAGAGATCACTATGATCATGAACACTTGTTCTATTGCATAGTTAGTACAGAAGGTGGCCAGCCTTTAGTACTTGACAAGCAATTAAACAACATGTGGTATCCTACTAGGCTTCTATCACACAGATAGATAGTCATTCGGCAATACCTCCCCTTCTGGAAGGTTGTTCTTCTCAGCTTATATGAAATGAAAAGAAGAGAAAAGATCGAACTGAAGAGAATTGTATATACGTAAAAACTTTGTTGCCATAAATATCTTGCTTGGAATCTACCTCTGAACTATAGAGGTTTGTCATAGGAGAACAAAACATATATGTATATATATCAACATCAAGTATTATAGCATCATATTTCACATGCCTAAATATTTTTGCTATTCTGTCCATCATTCTATGGACCCATGCTCTTCCTCGAGCTTATACACAATCACCTTTGAAACTCCCTCGACATCAAAAATCGAATCTGGGATCTCATTCTAGACATCATCGTTACTAGAATTATATGCTTGTACTGCAACCTTCCTCGTATAGTAATACGACTCTCTATTGATAAGAAGGAATAAGTATTCAATAGGTAGATAATCGACTTAATTAGTCTATCAATGATAACTTATACATCACCACAACCCGATTAGTGGTACTCAATCTCAACATCCATTCCAATACAACTCTCACGGTTGTAATCAGCTCATTACTCGCAGAATCATTGTTGTATTACTATGGTCCACCACTGACCTACTGTCGTCATTCACTTTCCATGAAATCTTAATATCTAACCATACGGAGTCCATACATGTCGTATAGAATTCTTCTAAGGAGTTAACATAATCACCATTCATAATTCATGAAGAACACTCCAAATTCTGACGTACTTTCATGACATGAAGCAGATAAAAATTGCAGAAGAGTTTCAATCAAAGCAATGATAGCAGGTTAATACCATTCTTAATCATATGCCTTAAATAGAAGACTTAACTCAAAGGTTCGTCTTGTCCTTTTTGAAACATGGTCCTAGCTTATCTCAAGATAGTACCTTCTGAGATAGATAGCCCGCTCATGGCGATTACACGAATTAAACCTTTACCAACTACTATTACGGTTGGGTATTGCACAGTCATCAGAAGGAATGTCAATCTTCCAAACCATAATACCACCTTCACAGCTTTAACCATCATCACTGTATTCCTTTGGCACAAGCGCCTATAATTATCCTCTTACCTTTAAAGTGTCGGCCACCTCTTTGGCCTTTCCTGATAGTAAAATTTCCTTACAGTCAATGTCATTTTAACCACCTCCAAATAAATTTTCTACCTCATTTCAATCACTGCTTATGTGAAGATGTTTTCCTTAATATCTGATGAGTAAAAAAAAATATCACCATTTTTCCATAAGTTATTGCCTCAGTCTTTAGAGGTTAATCACTGTCACGACTGACTCTCAATCATACTTAGAACATCTTTTATCTTAGGTCCTAATTGCCCTAAACAATTTCGACCTTTACTGGTTCGATCCATACTTTCTCGTGGTTTAACACGTACCCCACTTGGTATCATTATAATTATGTCATATTTCATTTATCAACATTTTTATTCTTGAGAATTTTGAATATTACCTTTCTCCTTGTAAAACCTCTAAGGTTATCCTTGAATCGTTCCTCCTGTATTCCCTAGATACAGGGCATATCAAGATACCATTTATTAATACCAGAATCATTGTCTATATACTTCTGAAAATTTTCTCCACTGATCCTTAAAGGTTGTTATTACCTTAATCCTTTCCAATTCATACTGTCAAAACTCATACTATCCCTATTAAGGGTGAAATGCCAACCTTTATGCATTCCCCTAGGATTCATTTTAAGTTACCGATGTTCTATCCTTAATTCCACCTTTAAAAAGGTACATGCATCCTTCCATGGATAAATCAAGTCATATATCCCTGATAAGGGTTTCTTATTCAATCATTCCCACCTCGATAGTATATGCCTAATTTCACAATAACATCTGTATTCAAAATGAGGTCAATCAATATGGCCTCCAAAAGATAACAACGGTTATCCGCTTTTCTTGCCTAATTTGGTAACGATAACAAGGATGTTTTGGAAGATTTTGGTCGTGTTTAACATGAACTTCTTCTTAATAATTCCTTATTTACTTTTGTTGTTTATCTCAACAGTCATCTCAATGTTGGGATATCTTTCATACCTGGCGTCTCCCTTTCTGGGTATCAAGCCACCAGTCTTACACTTCACATTCTTGAAGGTCACTTCCTTCATCCAATTTTCCTAATTTCTTACTTTCTTGTCTCCTTAGTCTATCCGCGTCTCATTATTTATCCTTCGAACTATCTCAAGGTTTCCTCGGATCCTCCCAACTTACAGGGAATAAAATATATGTATCTCTTATGCCTTCAACCATCAATTTTTAACTCATGGTGAATCACCCTCATCCTGTTGATTACAGACTTTTCTATTTCTATTGCTACGAGCCTTTTGGGTTTCCTCATACCCAACTCCCTTATCATTCCTCAAACTCTATTGCCTTTATATTCCTTTCCACTTCAATTCCTTTTTATTTTCCTTTCTCTTATCATTATTTCATGAACCAACACAACATAAGCATTGATTTCAAACATTCCGTCATTCTGGATTCGTGTCCTCGGAACGAATCTTGACAACTTTTACAACTTAGATTCATAATTCATCATACTCTTCTGCCTTTGTTCTGGCTCTAAAGCTTTTACACTATCTCCATTACCTTGGGATTTACTTTCCTGAAAACAATTGACTGAACTTAAATCAGTTTATTATAATCTCTTGCTCCGTGCCTTCCTTGGCCTTTTACCAGCGGGTGGCCTCTCTCTTAGGAGGGTAAGTGACAAAAACAGTCTTTTGTGATTCGTCAATCATTTAGAATCTCAAATGATTCCTATATTTCCTTTAGCCAGGCTCTTGCCTCGACTGGGTCAGCTTATTCCTGGGAACTCTGAGAGCTTAGCGACTTAAAGGTCCTGAAAGAATTTCTCACCGCATTGTTTCCTCAGGGTGGTGGTTGGGGATAATAGTCTAAGTTCTGTCTAGAAAGGTCCATAAATTGTCGTATAGGAGTACCGTCTTGGGTCTCCTTTCCTTACTCGACTTTTGTTTCCTTAGTCTGAACGTTCCCTCCTCCTCCCCATAATCGGGGTCATCCTACATGTTTTAAATCATCATTTTCCACTTCATTATGTTATGGGTTCCTTCTATCTTGATGGCAACCTCCCTGACTATCACGTTCAGGGTTTGCTCTAAATCTTATTCCTCAAACTAGCTTTCATCTAAGATCTCATCTTTAAGCTCTTGAACATTTGGAACCCAAATTCTGTAGGAATACCTCATTATTCCCTTATCATCTTTCTCGGTATTAATCTTTTATCTAATTATTGGCTCTCTACCTTCATTCATCACTTTTTCTGGCATAATATGTTCTTTTCCGATAATTCGGACTGTATTGCAATCTGAAATAGCTTTTCGGTACCGGCTCCGGTTACCTTCACTTCTATTTCCATTTTCTCAAAATCTCTTATAAACTCTCCCAAAGACATTATCATCTTGAGTCTCTCCTTTTTACTAAGGGCATCAGCCACCACATTGGCTTTCCCCGAATGATAAAGAATCTCCCAATCGTAATTCTTGATTAGCTCTAACCGCCTCCTCTGGCGTATGTTGAGCTCTTTCTACGGGAAAATGTACTAGAGCACTTATGGCTTAGGTAAATCTCGCACTTCTCTCCATACAAGTAGTGCCTCAAATCTTTAGGGCAAAACTATTGCCACGAGCCCAAGCTCATGGGTGGGGATATCGAATTTTATATTCCCTTAATTTTCTTGACGCGTACGCGAGTACCTTATTGTGTTGTATAAGAGCACCCTAATTCCTTATGCGAAGCGTCAATAAAAATCACAAAATCTCCTTTTTCCATCCGGCAATGCCAAGATAGGGGCCATCACCAATCTTTGCTTCAGTTCTTGAAAGTTGTTCTCACATTTCTCTGTCCATTAAAACTTCTCAGTCTTACGAGTAAGCCGCGTTAAAGGGCTACTATCTTTACAAACTTGAACATACCTCCGGTAGTGACCGGCCAATCCTACCTCTGGTAGTCGCCCTAACCATAGTCATCAATTCCTCAGTGGTCCTTTATTCATTCTTGTCAGGATCCTCCACGGGATTCTTCTCAGCAACAATCCCTTCTAGGACAACATCCTCAACCGCTACATCCTCAATATGAACATCATCCGGTCCTGCGTTAGGACGCTCTATCAGATCCATAATCTGATCTCCAATTAGTAATAAAACATCATCGCGTTGTTGCTCCTCAACCTTAGGGTTTGGAGTCGCGCTACCATATACGATAACGAACTACACTTCTATCACGATATTTATAAGGGTTCCCATAAGGGTTTTAACTGTCAGTACTACGTTAGGTAGTCCGACTATGAACTTGGCAAGAGTTCTTATTATCTTAGTGAACATATTATTTTAACGTCATATCATCTCTGAGGTTTATAACGCTTGGCTCTGATACCATTTCTGTAACACCCCCAAATCCGGGGTCGGGGATTTGAGTTGTCACGAGTTCCATTTCCCTTATCAATACTTAATCTTAACAGTCAACCAACTACTGCGTACTGTGACCCCACAATATACACACACACACCACAAGTCATTTTATTCCACAATTATAAGTCATTACACCTCAAAAGGGTTTCTGAATAAATTTACATATTCTTTTCCATTATTACAATTCATATTATACATAAGTCTGGTACATCAAAAGTTGAAAGCCTAGCCTATTGGTAGATCCTACCTCGGCTACAACGGCATCAACGCCTACAGGAAACTGCGGAACGTTTTCTAACCACTTGCGAATCGGGAGCTTGGTCCTGTTCATCTTTTCTATCTGTTGTTGTGTGATGAAAGAAGAAAGCAAGGGTGAGCAACAAGCTCATCGAAATAATATGTATAATAATTAACAATATATGAGCATTCTCATAGTACTCATGAAAGTCTTGGTCAAGAAGAAATGAACCAAGCTGATATCTTAACGCGACCAAGTCACAAAATATTCAGTATATATATACATATATACTTTTCACAATCTTCGAAATCCTCTAACATGTATAATATACACAGAGTTCCAGTTTATAACTGTATAAAAAATATCGTTGCAAGGTGATCTCATATATCTAACCTTGTCTCAACGTTTTTCCGAAAATCTTTGACATGCACAAGATAATCATTTACTAGATATAAGTTTAAAAGATGAAGTTACAAGATACTCCAATATACTTATATATTTCCGAATACTACTTGAACTACCACAGTTCAAGTTATAATTAGTTTCAAAAGTTCATCACCCAGACGAGACTACAAGATAAGACTTGAATAGATTCAATCTTTGAAATATTATTGAATGAAATGAAGTTACGAGATACTTCATTAAGTCCCGATATATATCCATATATATATATATATATCTCATACATTTCCTGAAAACCTCTGTCATGTAAAGTATGAACAGAGTTGTAATATCCAATGAATTTGGAAAGGAGAAAACCTTTGCATAAACCTGATATCTTGCTGATCAGGCAAAGATACCAATAAGTAACCTTTTCTACTGTAGATGGATGAATTCCTTGCCGGTCATCACCCAGGCCGCATTAGGACCTCGCGCTAGACCGTTACCCGGCCACTCACGTGTGGATGGACTGTCACCCAGCCTCTTACACCTTCATAGACCGTATCCCGGCCTGTCGCTTATGCCGACTCTATTAGATGGACTTACTTCCCGAACGTTGGGCAAGTAATCAAATTGTTTTCTCAAAAAGCAACCTCGTTGCGAATATAAAATACACCACAGAGCCGGATCCCCAAGATTTTTGAGCGAATATTCAAGTCTCCTTCGAAAGGAAGATCTTAAATCTGAAAACGAGTTTTGGGATCCGCTCTAACTTTTAAAATCATTTTGAAGACTCGAAAACATTTTTTAGAATGTTTGGAGTAAACCTGATTTAATGAAATAAATCAGTCCCGATATATTAGAAAATATCTGAATATTATTATTTAAATAATATTCCCATAAGGATAATCCTTATACAATAATTGAAGTAAAAGTTTTAAAACTTATACTTGAAATGAATAATAAATGACCAAAGATATACTTATACGAAAGTATGATCTTTATTTGAATAATCGAAAATAGGTTTGATTATCGAAACATTATTCTTTAATAAAATAAAGAATATTATTTAATAATTAAGCGGAGTCATAAGTCCTCGAATGAATATTCAAAATAATATTCATTAAATAAAATAAGCGGAGTCATACGTCCTCGAATGAATATTCAAAATAATATTCATTAAATAAAATAAGCGGAGTCATAAGTCCTCGAATGAATATTCAAAATATTATTCATTTAATAAAATAACGTTATCGAATAAACCTTATTCGATTAATAGTTTTGAAAACTATATCTATATATATATATAAATATATATATATATATATATTATACTCGGGAACATCGACTCCCGGTTTAGAAATATGTTCACCTTTGGGTCCCCTATACTAAGTGTATACGCAACTACTGCTTATCTCTAGCATAGGTATTATGCAACTATAAGCATTTGAATCAACAATTTGATATCAAGGTTACGAAACAAGCATGCATATATATACCATATCAACATGCTCGAATATATCGCAAGATTTGCTAATAACAATCATGCATTTATCACAAGATAATACATATACATATATACATCACAACAACAGTATAACGGGTAGAAAACTTGCATGCGTCTTCCCGGATAGACTTAAGCTTAGAGTGGGTCCGATAACCTATGAACAACAACATAAGTCGGAATTAAACCCCGGTCGCTTAAGAAACTAGACTTTAACCAATTGAACCCTAACGTTCGCTTATGGTCACTTCTATGCTTAATGAATCACATAAGTCATTTGAGTACCCTCGGCTCCACCATTTTTAATAAATTAACCATTAAGAATTTTTAGGCGATTCTTTTGCGGGTACTCTACCAACTGCCTAATCCACTTTACATAATTGTTTTATACTCCAATTAGTCATTTAAGGGCCTTAACCAAGGTTTCAAAGTAAGGCGAGGGGTAATGGTTCGTTCGTGAAACGTCGTTATTGAAAACGGTGGTTTCTCCTAAACCGTACATCGGATTCAAGCGAACCACATATCAAAACGAAGATTGAATCATAAACTATCTAATAATGGTAATGGTCAGTTTATGGTAGTTAGTGTTAGGGTGAAAAAGTCATGCACAAAATTGTCTAAGGAAAATTGGGCATTACGACAGCTATACCTTAGCGATTCCCAAATTTTACCAAATCAATTCAATATCAAATCACCACCAATCAACACCAAACCAACCACAACAATCCAAACATCAACCAAAAACAAACCAACATAATACTCCACCATTTTCTAAGTCAAAACATCCATGGATCATAATTTTAATACCAAGTATAATAACGGCTCAATAATTAACTACAATAACTTACATACATAACTAAACATGCTTAATCTCTCATTCACTAATTCAACCATTAAAACCTCCATTTACAATCCAAGCTCATACAAACTTATAACTTAAATCAAAGGGGAAAGCTTGGTGATACCTTCTTGGAGCTTCTTAATACCATCAAAGAGCCTTGAAATTCCTAAGAGAGCCCTGATCTAAGCTTAAACAACCTTGAACTTCCAAAAGAAATCAAGAAATCAAAGTTAGTTCTTGAAAGTTACTATTCATTACTATTCATCATCATCTTTGATGAATTAATTAGCTAAGAAAGACATGATTTTTGAAGCTCAAACTTCTAGGATAACTAAGTTATAATATCAAGAAGCCATGGGAATTACCTTGAGAATTATGAATGAGCCAAGCTTGGACTTTGAATTTCTAAACCTCCATTTTTCATGAAAAAGTCGAAGTTACAAGGTGGGGAGAGAAGAAAGGAGTTGCTTGGTTGTTTACTTGGTTGATTACTTGGTTAAAAATGTGATTAGAATACTTGGTGGAGGTTTAATCTTGGATAAATATCTTGATTAATGCTTGCATCACCATGCTTACCTCACCATCTAGCCACTTGTCTAATTCTTATGGAGTGATGATGTCATCTATTTTCTACTCCACTTGATTAATCTCCCTTGCTTCTTTTACATGCTTGTTTCTTGACCGTTTATTTATTTTACGGTTCGCTTAACTTTCGTTCTCGTTTATCGTTTGAGGGATCATACACGGGATCTTATTACTTGGGTTCCCTTAACCTTTCTCAATACATTATATTCCTTTTATGATCCTCTCTTATAATCCTTGAATTTAAATCCTTTTAATCATGTTACCTTATACTCAATTCTTTCGGTATCTGGTGGATTTTCGGGAAAAATCAAAGTGTTCGGATTTGGATTCTGACGATCTTTACATACACTTATATACCACATAGAGTACTAATAATATCTCGGAAGATCAATAAAAGAACCCCTACATAGTGTGGTATGAAAAGTTTTCTTATTTAGCATAATCATCAAAAGCACTATTCATAAGGGTTTCAAAAATTCCAAAAATTGGGGTTATTACATAAATGGTGAGCTTGAAGAGAAAGTCTATGTGCAACAACCTCCTAGTTTCACAGATCCTGAATCTGAAGATCTTGTCTATTTTCTCTTCAAGGCTCTCTATGGCCTTAAGCAAGCACCAAGAACACGGTATGACACCCTCTCTGAATTTCTACTTGAACATGGTTTCATAAGAGGTATCATAGACAAGACTCTGTTCTACAAAAAGCATAAGAATGATATCATACTTGTTCAAGTGTATGTTGATGATATTATATTTGGATCTATGAATGATACATTATGTGCAAGATTTGCTAAGTTGATGCAAAGTAAGTATGAAATGAGTATGATGGGAGAATTGAACTTCTTTCTTGGACTTCAAGTGATTCAGAAGCCAGAAGGTATCTTTATCTGTCAGACAAAGTATATCAAAGATCTTCTGAAGAAATATGACATTGAAGATTCATCTCCTGCCAAGACTCCAATGGCCACTGCCACAAAGCTTGATCAAGATAAATCTGGTAAAAAGGTGGATATCACTCACTACAGGGGCATGATTGGATCTCTTCTCTACTTGACTACAAGTCATCCAGATATAATGTTTGTAACATGCTTGTGTGCAAGGTTCCAGGCTGACCCAAAGGAATCACATCTTATAGCCGTCAAGAGAATCTTTAGGTACTTGAAAGGTACACCTAATCTGGGTATCTGGTATCCTAAAGACAATGGATTTGATCTCATAGGTTATACAGATTCTGATTATGCTGGATGTAAGATTGGTCGGAAGAGTACTTCAGGAAGCTGTCAATTCCTTGGTAGAAGATTGGTTTTGATGGTTTAGTAAGAAGCATCATTCAGTATCAACATCAACTGCAGAAGCTGAATATATTGCTGCTGGAAGCTGCTGTGCTCAATTACTTTGGATGAGAAATCAACTCAAGGACTATGGAATTGATCTGGATCATATTCCCATCTTCTGTTACAATACAAGTGTTATAGATATCTCAAACAATCCAGTTCAGCACTCGAGGACCAAGCATATTGACATCAAGTATCATTTTTATAAGAGAACATATAATGAATGGTACTGTGGAACTTCAATATGTTCCCACAACTGATCAAATTGCAGACATTTTCACAAAGCCACTTGATGTGGCAACATTCACCAAGTTGGTTAGTGAACTTGGCATGTTAAATTTGTCCAATTGATTGGAAATTAACAAATGCAATTTGATTGGGATAAAATTTACAAATTTCTGTGATGATGCTTTGAGGGTTTGTGAATTTTATTTACCAAATATTCATTGTTTATGTATTAGTAGCATAATATTGTTCTGAATAGTGGTAATTATCAATCAATGGTAATTTTCATAATTTTAGAATGAATATTGTGATTTCTGAAGCATAATATTGTTTATAATTATGGCATTATCAATAAATGATAAGTATTGTAATTATTAAATAATTATTATGGGATTTTTATGAAGCATAAGTAATATTTAGAATTTATTAATATTTATCAGTCAATGATTTATATTTAATAATGAATAAATATTATTTGTGATAATTAGTAGTTAAGTACTAAAAATTAAGAAATTCAATTTTCTAATTTTTGGGAAAATTTATTGTTGCACTTAGGGGGAGAAGTGATTTAGAATAATCATAAATTTTCTAAGTACAGCAAGTCCAAATTTCGACTAGTGACTATATAAAAAACGACTAGTGGCTGGAAAATTTTCGACTAGTTGATTTTCTAAGAAAATCGACTAGTTGTTTTCAGTATATTTTGGCTAAGTCATTTTTCTTCTCATTGGCAATTTTTCGACTACTAAATTTTCGACTAGCAGAAAAATCGACTAGTACACTACTAGTCGATTTCCCACTAGTCGAAAAATAATCTTTATATATTCATCAGCCTTAACAGTTTGCTTTCTTAGATATACACACAAACTAATCAATTTCACAGCAAAGGAGGATTCAGGAGTTTCAAATTTTCAGTAATCGATTTCTTCACAGAAATCTGGAAATTTTTTCTAAAATTCTAGATTATTGATGTTGAATCCATTGCGGTTCTTTTGACTGTATACTCACAAGTTTTCACTGGATGAAGTAGGAGATCCAAGAATTCGATTTCTAGTTTTAAAAAAGGGGTTTTTTGTGAAAGCTGTTGTGTCTATAACTAAGGCTGTGTTTGAAGTGAGGGGTTTAAGAGAAAAGTTTTTCAAATCTCCATTTAAATTTAAATAAAATTAATTTCTTTTGTGTTTAAGTATTTCTCATTTTATTTTAAATGAAAATGGAAAATAATTTTGAAATTAAGAAAATTAATTTTGTTTCTATTTTAGGAAATGATTTGAGAAAAACTGGAATATTTCAAAAATGGATTATTTTCTTAAATGAACATTCTATTGTGCGATATGCCCTGACAGCTAATGTGCAGATTACCTCTAATTTAATTCAACACGTCACACAGAATTCTTATATATCTAATGAGGGTGATCAGCTTGGGATATAATTTATTTTTGGTGAAGATGTGATCAGGATTTCTGAAGACGATCTGAATGAGCATCTACAACTTCCAAGAGATAACTTTGTTGATGTTCCTGATTCCTCGACGTTGTTCGACTTCTTTGTTTCAATTCAAGCAACTTTGGAAAATGGTCAGCTACCTGCAAAGTTCTACAGGTCACATCTACCCAAGGAATGGAACTTGTTCTTCGGGGTTATATCTCAAGTGTTCTCTTCGAAGATAAGCAGCTGGGTGTCTGTCTCTGGGTTGGTTCAGAAAATTGGTTTTTCAGTGGCCAATAATCTTCGAATCAACTATGGTCGTCTCATGATGAAGAAGCTACAACAGCACATTAACACTCAGAAGACCATCAAGTTTGCAGTCTATCCTCGCTTTCTACAGATTGTGCTTAACTCCGTGCTTTCAGAGGAACAAAGGAACTTCATCCCTAATGTCAAGCCTGTCAATCCTCCTGTCATGCCTACCACTGTTGCTGTTCAATTGAAAAACAAGAGAAATTATCCAAACAAAAATGGAGGTATACCTAATGTCTTTTTGACTCCTTACTTGACAGAGAGTTTTGTGCAGATTGAAGCTGACATAATAGTAAGGAATGAGGAAATTCAGGCATAAGAACACATGGATCAAGATCCAGTTGCAGCTTTGGATGCAGAACAACAACATGATCAACATGAGGAAATTCCAGAAGCTGGGCCACTTCCAGTGGTGAATGAACCAGTTGTTCAACCTGAGGAAACTCAAGAAGGAAGTGTCCATAGTTCACATACTCAGAACATTCCTCAAAACACCCTTGTGCAATCATACAGGCCAGGTATGTCCGGAGGTAACTACTCTCAATTCTCCAATACTGGATATGATGATTTGATTTCTATTAAGCTCTAAAATTTGACTCTGCACATCCATTTCAATCACTTGGTGATTATCCAACAAGGAGTATTGGATCTAAAAACCTCCAGATTCATAACCTCACTCCACCTCCAAACACTAAATTTATACTTTCCTCTACCAAAAACCTGAAGAGAAAAGGAGCCAGAGAGGATGAGGGAGAAACTGCTGACACAGCAGCAAATAAGGGAGATTATATGAGAGAACCCTCAGCTTTACCTCAAATGAAGAAAAGTCGTATCCAATCAGAGGTATCTGACAGCTCCCATACATTCTCTCAAAAGGATGTAATGGCTGAAAAGGCAATCAAACAGTCTCTGGATGTACCTTCTCAACAAGGTATGTCTATTGAAATTCGCCTGTCGGCCACGGCATCTGAAAGAGTGTCACCACCACCAAACTTGACCTCAGATATTCATATTCACAGTGAGGGTGCACACATCCAAAGAATTGACGGAAGCAGAGGAGCCACCTATCTTACAGTTGGACTCCTCTGTCAACGATCCTTTAAAGGAACAGCAATCCACTGGTAATGATCCAGATATCCCTGGTGAGCCTAAGGATAAGGTATTGTCACCAATACATGAGGGAACTGAAAGTCTGATCCCACATACGAAGACTTCAGTGACTCTCCCAGAGATTCCAGCTCTGGAAAGGTCATCTACTGATGACAGGGAACTTGTCTCTGACAAGGATTGGGAATTGCGAACTCCCATTGGACCACCACAGACCTCCTTGAGGATGGCTAAGGTGATTTCACTTACAGGTACCTCGGAAGCTCGGAGCATTGAGAGGAGTGAAACACAAACCGTGAGGTTGAGTGACACCCCTGTCCCCAAACCGAGTGAAAGAGCGATGAGCGAAACACTTCGAGAGGAGCCTTGTGAGACACGTACCATCCAAAATGCACCAAATCTTACAAACTATGTTACTATTACTGAATTTCATGATACTCTCAAACAACGGGATCAACAATTTCTAGCTGTGCTTGAGAAGAGAGACAAAGAATTTTATCAAGTTATGGACATCAGGGATAAACAATTTCATGACGAACTTGCCAAGCGTGATGTTACTATTGCCTCTCTTCAAGCAGAGATTGCACAGTTGCAGGAGAAAGTCAAACTAATGAAAGATCAGCAAGCCTTTAACTTTGCTGCTTCTGGTTTCCGGCTAGCTTTTATGGAAGGACAAATGCGCTCTAAATCTTTTTCCAGTTCACTTCAGAAGGATAACCCAACTGAGGGGGAGAAGTTAGGAGGAGTTCAAGAAAAAATAGTTCTGGAGGCAGAAAAGAAGTTAGTTGATAAAGGCAAGGCTAAAGTTGTGGAGTTTGAAATGCAAGATCCAGTAAATGTTACATATGAGTCTGAGGATACAGAGGAGGAGGAAGAACTAGTTCATTTCAGGAGTTCAAAGAATCTGGATGTTAATATGTCTACTAATCCATTCAGGGAAACCAAGCCAGTTGAAGCCGTGGTAGCCGGATAAGAAGTATTCAATCCTGACATGGAAGCTACTACACAAAGTGATGAAGATCAGATGGAACCTGAACTTAAAGAAGGTGAAATATTTGAACCGGGAGTTTTAGATGCTGAAATTGTTGATAAAGAAGAGGAAATTGCAGATGAAGATGCTTTCAGTGATGATTGCCTAATGAACAGGATAAATGAAATTATCAATGACAATATTGAAGAGGCTAAAGAGTTTATGATTAGGCAAAGGCTAAGAAGACAAAGAATTAGTAAGAGGAAGGCCAGAATTGCTAGGGAGGAAGACATTCGTAACCAAACAGGTCCCAGGTGGGATGAAGCTAGAGCAAGCTTCAGAGGTAAGGAGAAAAACTTGGATAAGAATGATGATAGAAAGATAATGGACATCATCGGAGAATATAGACAGAAATATCCAGATATCCATGAGTTCTACCGGAAGTTTCATGAAAGAGTCTCTAGTGTTTCCGTGTCTCAACTGAAGAAGGGTTGGGTTATGTATGTGAAACTAATAGATCAAAGATCTCTGAAGCTGTCAACAAGAATGTTCAAGAAGATGAATGTCGTTGAGTTGTATATCCTCAAGGATAAAATTATCACATTAGGAGGACCAATCAATGAACTGCTAAGGGAACATATGCATGAAGCTTTGAAAGAGTATTCACCGGAAGCGTTTGACTTACCAGCTTGTGTCAAATACTACTATGGAAGATCTTTACAGAATCTGACTCTCACTGAAACTTATTTGACGGGAACTCCTTACAGTATGCTAATGTACATTGAAAGCAGATTAAGGGGAAATAAAGAAAGAAGATTTGCTCTAGATCTTGAAGCTGCTGAGATTATCTATGCTACAAGGTTAAATCTGAAGATGGAAGACAGTGAAAGAGACATGAGAAAGACTACTCGAGCTTACGATGAAATAGTGTGGGTTAGAAGAGCGGATGGCAAGACCATAACAGAGGATGAACTTCTGGGGGAGAATGAGCCCAAGACTTGTATTGAAGACGGAGAACTGAAGTACGTAATCAGAACTTCTCAAGCAGTTTCGAAGATACCTATCTCTAGTTTTGAAGACAGCCGTTCTGAATGCATAAGAGAAGTGTTGAAAGATATTCAGTTATCCACATGCAAAAATGGCAAGCTTGCTCTAAAGCCAATTCAGGATAGACTAAGAAGCAGACTTGATATGGAACGAATCAACAACACAAAAACGGTGCAAGATTTTCCTAAGAGAATAACTGTCTTTGCTCTCTCTAAGAAATCTTCTATCCTATTTGATGCTGTAAGGAAAATGCAAAGTATTTCATATCTCAAGGTGTTACTCAAGAGGCTTGAAGAACCGGAACCAATCAACGCACTAGAAGTCGAAGCAAGAGACTTAGTCAAGCTAAGAATTTCATAAATACAGCAGAGGATTCAAAGCGGAAAAGCCAGAGCAATCAAGAAATATGAATCAACAATCCCAAGGAAAGCAGCAAGTCAAAAGGACAAAGCTGAAATGAAGTCAAAGGCAAAGGAGAAATAGAACATCTGTTCAGACTAGAGGAATAGTTTATGTCTTTGAAATCTCATGTAAATAGAAATCTGGAAATGTATATATGATCCAGAATGCATTTAATATTATATACTGTTTTCCGCACTAACTTTTTCTTGTTGTCAGTTGAGTTATCCTTAAAGATTTGCTTGTCGAACTCTAACAATCAAATAGGGGGTGATTGTAAAGCATGATGTACTATAATGGATAATGAGATGATATAACTCAACTTAGGACAAGAAACTAGTAAATAATATTAACTATGTAACACAGGAATCCAGAAGAAGAATGATCAGACACATACAAGAATCAGAACACAGTATTACAAGTGCAAGTCCATTTGAAGTCATAGAAAGAAGATCATTCAGTGATCAGGCCTCTGTGAAGAATAAACAATCAGAGGACTTGTTGTTTTAATACAGTTGAAGATTCAAGTATAGAAATCAAGTCATTCCAGTGGAAAACAATCTATAGAACTCAAGTCAGAATTCATTAACAAGGAACAATCAGAAAGGATAAGGATATTCAATTTAGGGCTAGTCATTTGTAAACCAGACCAGTGCACTAAGCGTCAGCATTCCAGTATTGATCATTCAAGTCTACAAAAGAAGTGTTAAGTGAATTCAAGATCATACAAAAGAATGTATTCAGAATTGAAGAAAAGAAGAAGAAGGAGTGAAAATATTCTAAGGCATAGAAGTTGATTTTCAACTAGTAGAATTCGACTTGTATGAAATTGACTAGTGGAAAATTAACTGGTGGAATGTTATTCTACAAGTCAATTTCTGACTTCTCCAAAATCGACTTCTACTTAATTAGAATATTCTCCATGTGCTACTCATGTATAGAATTCGACTTCTATATTCTACTAGTCGAATTTCATCAAGTTCAAATTCGACTACTAAGAAGGAATGCAAATTCGACTACTAGGGACTTGGGTTATTTTGAAATGCAGCAAATTAGAATGCTTGGACCAGAAGAAGCCACATATTCAATTTGATTGTAAGTCTACAATAAAACAAAAAATCTCAGCATTCATTCAAAAGAGGAATCTTCACCAGCAAACTGAGAAGCTTTTATGGAGAGCATTACAGAGCATTCAAGTTTATATTAATTGCTTTGTAACTGTACTGTTGTGCTGTTGAAATTTCTGTAGAAGCTAATCAATTGATTAGATTGTAGCAACATTAAGGTTTATATCAATCGAAATATATTCCTTGAATTGTGTTGTGTTTTTACTTTCCGGCATAAACTAAGAACTTGTTTTGAATCGGAATTAATTGGTGGTATCGTATTCAACCCCCCTTCTACGATACCTTTGGACCTAACAGTTTTAAAAGAGTTTTATTCATGAAAACACTTAGTTTATGCACATAAAAGTATATCTCATAGAGAACTCTTTAATCCACATGAATTAAGAGTTTCTCTTTGGCGATCACATAAAATCAAGACATGCACGCATTAAACTTCATCTCCTAAGCATGGAACTTCTTGTAAAGTGTATATTATATGAATGGGTAATGGAATTATACTAGAATGGCAAGGATTGGATGAAGAAAAATTGAAGGGAATGGGAGAAGGGGCGTCAGCCGAATGAAGAAAAGGAGTGGGAGAGGAGAGAAAATTTGAGAGTGAAAATGATGAGCTTGAGTGGAGTGTGGTTTTGGGTTAACTCCTCTCTTTATGGTTCATCATGCACTAATTCAATAGTGGAATTTGGAATATACTAAAGTGCCCTTCTCCAATAACCAAGCAAAAGTGCATGCAAGGGTAGTTTAGTCTTTTGGTGGATAGAAGAAGGTTAGTGGGGTATGAATTGTCTCTCATGCCCTTTAAATTGAATTGGAGGGTATTTGCATGCATGGGCAACTATGTAATTTGCAATTTAAAAATTAACTAATTTATATAAAACAATTTTTATAAATATAAATGCACCTCCATAAATCACAAAATAAATATCATAAAATAGCTTATGATTTTAGAAATTTAATGATATAAAATTTGAGAATTTATTGTTAAAAGATTTTTAAAAATCAATTTTTCATATAAAATGAAGTACTTTTGATTATCATTTAAAAATACTAAATGATAAGATTTTCTTTTCAAAAAAATTTATATAAACTAATACATTAAACACGTAGTTTATAGGCACTCAGTCATATAGATCATCCACATTTATAATTCCACATAATTTAAATTTTAATTATATACACATAATTAGATATAGATAGGGTTTAGAAATACCGATCGTAACATCCTCTCCCCCTTTAAGGATTCTGTCCTCAGAATCTAGGAGAATAAGTGAGGATACCGGCTACGCATATCCAACTCTAGTTCCCACATTGACTCTTCAACCTTGAGATAAGCTTCGTATGGTGGCATGCCAATACTGGTGTGATAGTTGTTGTTATAGGAGAATTCTACCAATGGCAGGTGGTCGTCCCAAATTCCCGCAAAATCAATCGCACAGCTACACAACATGTCTTCAATTGTTTGAATTGTCCTCTCGCTTTGACCATCAGTCTGCGGATGATACTCCGTACTCATATTCAACTTGGTGCCAAGACTTTCTTGAAATTGCTTCCAAAATCTTGAGTTAAATCATGGATCTCTGTCAGAAACTATTGATACAGGTATGCCATGTCGTAATACGATTTCACGCACATACAGGTGGACCAATCTGTCTAATGAAGACCTCTCGTTAATCGGAAGAAAATGTGCCGACTTTGTAAGGCGATCAACTATAACCCATATAGTGTCATGTCCAGATTTCGTTCGTGGTAATCCTACTATAAAGTCCATGGCAATGTTTTCCTACTTCCATTCTGGAATCTTTAAAGGATGAATTAATCCACTTGGTCTTTGATCACTTTCTAACAAGTATAGCACCTCGCAACCCATTCTGCTACTTCTCGCTTCATATTTGGCCACCAAAAGTTCTGCTTCAAGTCCTGGTACATCTTGGTGCTTCCCGGATGGATTAAAAATCTAAAATTATGAGCTTCTTGCATATCTCATTCTTTAATTCAGTCACATGAGGAATCCAAATTCTTGAGGAAAACCTTAATATATCTTGTTCATCCCTTTGAGTACAAATCTCTTCTCCGGTCTGTTGATTATTCTCCTGTTTCATCACTTCTTCCTGACATTTCTTTATCTTTTCCAACAATGATGGCTGAAAAGTCATAGTACGACAAATCTCCTCAGCTTTTCCGCAAACACACAGTTCTAATTCAAATCTCAGGATTTCTCCAGATAATTCCTTTGATACCGCTACCATATTCTACCTCTCTTTCCTACTCAAAGCATCAGCTACCACATTTGCCTTTCCAGGATGATAATTTATCGAGCAATTATAGTCCTTAATTAATTCCAACCATCTCCTTTGCCTCATATTGAGCTCATTCTGAGTGAAAATATACTTCAAACTCCTGTAATCCGTGTAAATCTCACACCTTTCTCTGTAAAGGTAATATCTCCAGATCTTAAGTGCAAATACTATAGCTGCTAATTCCATGTCATGTGTAGGATACTTCATTTCATGTGGCTTTAACTGTCTTGACGCGTACGCAATCATCTTGTTGTGTTGCATTAGCACGCAACCCAGGCCCTTATATGAAGCATCACTGAAAATCACAAAGTCTCCTTGATCGTCTGGTAATACTAGTACCGGAGCTGTAACCAACCTCTGTTTCAATTCTTGAAAAATATCTTCACATTTTGCATTCCATTCAAATTTCTGATTCTTTCTAGTCAACTTAGTCAATGGCGTGGTGATTTTTGAGAAATCTTTAACAAACCTTCTACAATATCCCGCCAATCCTAGAAAACTTCGCACTTCCATAGGTGTCTTTGGTCTCTCCCAACTCATAATTGCCTTAATCGTTGCCGGATCCACTTTGACTCCTTCATTTCCAATAACATGTCCCAAAAATTGAACTTCCTTTAACCAGAACTCACACTTAGAAAACTTGGCATACAACTTCTCTTGTCAGAGTATTTCCAATGC
Organism: Apium graveolens; assembly: GCF_009905375.1. Taxonomy (NCBI): domain Eukaryota; kingdom Viridiplantae; phylum Streptophyta; class Magnoliopsida; order Apiales; family Apiaceae; genus Apium; species Apium graveolens. Next base: position 229,226,208 of record NC_133652.1, read on the forward strand.
TAACCATAGATGCTGCATATGTTCTTCTTCTGACTTTGAATATATAAGAATATCATCAATGGATACCACTACAAACTTGTCCAAATACTTTTTAAATACCCGGTTCATCAGATCCATAAATGTTGTAGGAGCATTAGTCAACCCAAAAGGCATTACTATGAATTCATAATGTATGTATCTTGTTCTGAATGTTGTCTTTAGGATGTCATCTTCTTTGATCTTCAATTGATGGTATTTTGATCTTAAATCAATCTTGGAAAAACATTTAGCTCCTTTCAGCTAATCAAATAAATCATCCATCCTTGGTAGCGGGTAACGGTTCTTAATCGTCATCTTATTCAACTCCTGATAGTCTATACATAACCTCATGCTTCCATCCTTCTTCTTTACGAATAGAACAGGTGCTCCCCATGGTGACGTACTTGGCCGTATCACTCCTTTGTCCAACAATTCCTGTAGCTGGCTCACCATCTCTTTCATTTCTGCTGGTGCCATTCTATAAGGTGCCTTCGAAACTGGTTCCGTGCCTGGGGCAAGGTTGATCTCAAACTCAATCTGTCGATCGTGCGGTAAACCTGGTAGTTCATCTGGATACAAATCTGGAAATTCGTTGACTACGGGGATATCTTTCATGCGGAGGCTCTCTCTTTCTGAATCCACTACATAGGCTAGGAACGATTCGCAACCTCTCCTAAGCAATTTCTTAGCTTGGATGATTGTAAGAAACAGTCGCTCTTGACCCTTAAATACCACTTTCTCTCCAATCTCTGTCTTTAAATATACTTTCTTAGATTTACAATCTATCTGGGTGTTATTCTTCCCTAACCAATCCATGCCTAAGATTATGTCAAACTCCCCTAACTTGAAAAGTATCAAGTCTGATGAAACTTTATGCCCCGAAATATCAATCTCACACTTAGCACAGAATTAACTCACAGGAATCTTCTCTTGGTTCGTAATTACCACATCTATTACCTCGTTCAGGGTCATTTTATCACATTTAAGTTTATCAACTAAAGTTTCTGATATAAAAGATATAGTAGCTCCAGAATCAATCAATACCTTAGCTTCAATATTATTCATTAAATGTTTACCTGTTATCACCTCAGAATTCTGAACAACGTCCTTCATCTTTAAATCAAATGTCCTTGCTGTCGCTTGCAGAGTTGCGGTAGATGGTGGAGGTAATGCCAATACCTGAGCTGGCATGCTTGCACTAGTACTTGCCACGTTCATCAAAGCCTTGACTGGTCCGGTTGACTTGCATTCCCTAGCTATATGTCCAGTCTTACCACACTTATAGCATGTAACTCCCGGCTTCGGTATCTTACACTCGTTAGTCAAGTTTCCCTTCTGATTGCATCTATGGCATGTCATGTTCAACTACACACTCCTGGATGTCTTTTTCCACAATGCTTGCACTCTGGTCTCTAAAATCGATTTTCTCCAACTTGTCCTTGGCTTGACTGGTTGTCCCCCTTAGAATCTTGTCTCTTGTTCAAATTTCCCTTCTTCTGAAAATTTTTGCCTTTGTGGAATCCAATCATTTTCACACTCCTGTCTTGTGAACTTCCAGCTTTAGACTTCTCTCCATAAAATGGAACCTTTATCTTCTTGTTATCCTTTTCTTTCCTTGACTGTATCCCATTACTCTCAATCAGAGCAGCCTTCTGTACTACTCCATCATAAGTATCAAGCTCAAACATAGCCACTCTATCTCTGATCCAAGGCTCTAATCCTTGTTGGAAATCTTTGCTTTCTCTTCCTCAGTGTTGGTATACTTCGTCACAAACCTTGGCAGCTCCGTAAACTTCTTCTCGTACTCCAATACAGACATACTTTCTTGCTTCAATTCGAGAAATTTAAGCTCCATCTGATTCTGCATGTACTTAGGGTAATACTTTTCCTGGAATAACCTCTTAAGCCTTTCCCAAGAAACCGGCTGATTTGTCTCCATAGCTTTCACTGAATCCCACCAATAGAGGACTTCCCCTTTCAGAAAATAAGTAGCATATGGCATCTTCTGATCTTCTCCTAACTGAACCAATTCAAAAGCTCTTTTCATTTCCCTAATTCATGTATTAGCTATTACCGGATCTGTGGTATCATGAAATGTAGGTGGATTCACATTCTGAAAAGATTTGAAAGTAACAATTTGTCGAGGTGGTATTGGTGGATCAGGTGGTTGGTGTGGTTCACGGTTATCTTGGTTTTCGAATTTTTGTTGAAGAGTTAGTTGTTGTTGAGCATAGCGTTTGTTTGTTGTTGTAAGGTTTCCAGAAGTCGAAGAATATTAGGATCTGTGGTAGAAGTTGTTGTCGGGTTCTTCTTTTGAGGTGGCATGATCCTGAAATAAAAGTTATATCAAAACAGGTATGAACAATACAGAAAAATTCATGGTTATGGTGTCACAAGTCATTATATTTATTCAATCGGGTTTCAAATTAAACAATAAGGGTGATGCATATAAAAGCATAAGAACAATTGAAAGCAAATAGAAAGATAATGCATAATTATCGAAATTAGGGTCCAGGTACATCAAGATTGGAATAGAGTTTGAATCTAGGGATAACATGCTTAATTTAAGGAAACAATAGGGAATTCTAAAAAGTCCAACAATAGAACGACATGAAAAGTAGATAATGGAAAGAACTAAGGCTCCACTCCATCAGAACGGGGTCCGGTAGTCTTCTCTTCATGAAGCATCTTCACAATACACTAGAGCTCATCAGCAATCATCTGGATAGTATACTGGCTGGTACGGTCTCGGTGTGATGGCATCTCATTAAGCTTAGTGTTAACGTACTGAACCAAGGTCTCAAGTCTCGCAGTCATCTACTCCTTAGGCTTTCCTTCATAGTTTCGGTTGTCCGGATACACATTCTTCAATTGCTCTAACATTCGATCGTACTTTCCCTGAAGCCTGTCGAACTGACGCCTCAACTCAGCATACACGGAAAAGTAATTGTGTCAGACGGTTCAGAAGATGATAAGGAATGCGCCCTTTTGCTGCCAAATAATGCATATATATATAAGAGAATTAGTAGCGAACAACTTGAATATCCTATACCTACACTCTCGTATAATATTCTATAAACCTATATACATATATAACTTATTTGGGCTGTCCAGGGACTCTAAACCATAGCTCTGATACCAAAACCTGTCACGCCCCAAACATTTACAAAAGATAATATACGATTAATTATATTAGTTACCAAAAGGAAGTAAATACATCTGAATCCAAGATCTTTACAGTTTAGGGTTTGGATCAGCCCAACACTAATAACTATTATAACCTGATTCCAATATCGAGTCCTCACACACAAAATCACTAACTACCTAAGCTCGAACATACGAATCGACATCACAAGTCTTACGCGCTGTCTACTTGAATCTAACCATATCTTCTAGCTGTAATATCAGGGTAAGCAAGTAGTGATCCAAAAGCTCAACAAGCACAATAATATATATAAACAAGAATAATACATTAACAATGGAATTGAAAGATTCAACAATATAGTATCAAGAGATAAACTTTCAGGATGATGGCATCTTTAATTGTAATAAAACCATTCAAAACCATTATATGATGCTACGGATTACAGCCGGTGATCACCGGTGAAGTAACCCGAACCTCGCTGGGTTCTAGAACATTAATAGGATCCCTAGGCAACCTTTAAGCCTACAAATTAAGAGCGGAAAGGACTTGCGTCTCAGTCCAGACCCACTATTTAAAGAAAGTATTTGTCCCCCTTTGGGACTGAAAATCCACTTTTTAACTTTTTATTTTAAAAACTGATGCCAAGTGACGGTTAATTTCTTAAACAGTGAGCATCTTTATCAAGGGTTCTAGATCAACTTTAAAGCACAAGGAATAGGTCCACTAAATTTCAAGGCCATGATCAACTAGACTTACTTTATCAAGGGAATTGCAAGGTTTCTATTCACAAGGAATTTGACAATGTGATTTAGCAGGGTTATCGGATAGTAAGAAGGAACAAAGTCAAACTAGGTTCAATGTAATGGTTCCAGATAAGACATAGGTATTGAAATATAAAGAAGGTGAGCATCAGTTCAAAGTATAACAGGGTATCATGTTTTAAGAGTAAGAATAGGGTTATCAAGCAATCATGAACGATTTTTAAGGGATAGCTGATTTTTAGGTATCAAGATACGATTACTGAGTATAACTTTCATAGGGTTCCACATCATAATTACTTGGTATATTAGCATGATACGACTTTTGAATTACTTGCATAGAAATCTCCAAGCAAAGTTAAACTACTTGCAATAGATACTTGATGGTTCATGGCATTTGCATATAATACGAAAGATAGATTTGAAACTACTTGGATCATATATATCAAGGTGAATTAGAATACTAGCATCATATATAAAAGCTGGGCTAACACTATCTTGCTTTATAAATAAAAAGGTAGGTTGAAATACTTGCCTTGAGAAAGGCTTGACTCGACTGGCAGGTGGGAGCAACTAGAGCTTCACATGACTTTAATGGCAAGTTTACCCTCGTCTCGAGAGCCTACACAAAATAATAATATCCTCATTATAATATATACGCACTAATTCAACCTAATTATAAACCGAAATTACGCACATTGGCACTTAGGCCTATATACACATAAACGCTTATAATTACCTTATAAGCATAATAGTTCACATAGCCACTCATGTTCACATAGCACATTTAAGTACATAATAATATATCCATACACACTATATTGCATCACTAGGCTTGGATGATCTCACTCCACTTACTCAAGTCACTTAGTTATGCTAAACTATCCAAAACTCTTAATATCGTCATCATAACTCGAAGTAGCTTTTTCTAAACCATCAAGTTCTTATGGACCCTGACTTAGGCCTTAAACTCTATGACCTCATAATATCTTACAACTATGGTGGTCAACCTAGGCCTCACTAATAAGTTCCCTAAAACTAATGGTTAAGTGATTTTGCTCATTATAGTGATTTCAGGGTGACACCAATGGGTTTAAGAGTACAATTGACACCCTTACACTTCAAGTTTACCTCTAAAACTTCTACACTAGACTCTTCTGACCATGAGACAACTCTCAAACTTGGTGTGGCTCAAGGGCCTAGCTTGGGCCTACCTGGGCCTAATCTTAAAGTCCATTGTTCCCCTATTTTCTGGACAGAAAAGTGTCTTGTTTTGCACTAACTTATGACACATGATTCTAACTCAATTCCTATGAACTATGGATGGAAAAACTCCTCTGACACTCCTTCTAACTAGGTCTAACCAAGGCCTAGTGAGGGCCTACCCATGACAGGGTCAAAACTCCTCATTTCTAAGTTGCAACAAAATTGTCCCCTGCTGGACATATTCTAAATTTTGGTGTGTGCACCTCACTAAATGGTTGGGTTTATCTAATTTGTGACTTCTAGACTCAATTATACCCCAATTCGTAACTCCCCATGGCTTGGGCCTAACAATGCCTAAGAAATGCCCATTCAAAATCAACATAAAACTCACATGCAAATTTGGAAAAAAATTTAGGATTCTATCCTAGCCTTTTCACCTTAACTCCAACTTTAAACACGAATTAAATCTCAACCAAGGAAAATTTACTACTATAAGACTCTAAACGAAGGCCTCAACCAATAATGGAGATCATCCATGCCCTATAGTACCAACATACAAAATAAAACTTAACATGCAACTCAAGATGATCACTAAATCAAGTTCGACTAAACAAGAGGGTTATTAGCTCATAAATTTGACTTAAAATACTTAACTACTTCAAAAGATCATGCACACTACCTTTTAAAAACTAAGATCAAGCATAATATCAGGGAAACAATTCGTTTTAAGCACATATACGGTCGAATTTAACACAAACTAAGCATGCATGTACATTTTCGAAAAGAAGAGCATATATAACATGTTTATAATTGAAAATAATGTCCTATCTCTAACATGCAAAGTAGAATATGACCTTAAAACTAAAGATCAGTAGCATGCAAAGGTTTTAAAAGAGTTTTATTCATGAAAACACTTAGTTTATGCATATAAAAAGTATATCTCATAGAGAACTCTTTAATCCACATGAATTAAGAGTTTCTCTTTGGAAATCACATAAAATCAAGGCATGCAAGCATTAAACTTCATCTCCTAAGCATGGAACTTCTTGTAAAGTGTATATTATATGAATGGTTAATGGAATTACACTAGAATGGCAAGGATTTGATGAAGAAAAATTGAAGGGAATGGGGGAAGGGGCTTCGACCGAATGAAGAAAAAGAGAGGGGGAGGAGAGAAAATTTGAGAGTGAAAATGATGAGTTTGAGTGGAGTGTGGCTTTGGATTAACTCCTCTCTTAATGGTTCATCATGCACTAATTCAATAGTGGAATTTGGAATGTACTAAAGTGCCCTTCTCCAATAACCAATCAAAAGTGCATGCAAGGGTAGTTTAGTCTTTTGGTGGATAGAAGAAGGTTAGTGAGGTATGAACGGTCTCTTATGCCCTTTAAATTGAATTGGAGGGTATTTGCATGCATGGGCAACTAAGTAATTTGCAATTTAAAAATCAACTAATTTATATAAAACAATTTTTATAAATATAAATGCACCTCCATAAATCATAAAATAAATATCATAAAATAGCTTATGATTTTAGAAATTTAAAAAATAAAATTTGAGAATTTATTGTTAAAAGATTTTTAAAATTGATTTTTCATATAAAATGAAGTACTTTTGATTATCATTTAAAAATACTAAATGATAAGATTTTCTTTTCAAAAAAAATTATATAAACTAATACATTAAACACTTAGTTTATAGGCACTCAGTCATATAGATCATCCACATTTATAATTCCAAACAATTTAAATTTTAATTATATAAACACAATTATATATAGATAGGGTTTAGAAATACCGGTTGTAACATATATTGTGATGATAATGATGATGAAAGTGATCTAGAAACAATGACAAAAGAATATTCAAAATTATATTCAAATGAAGGAATGACAGTTGATGCACAGAGTGCTGCATCCGTTGAAAGATATAGTGCAGCATCCGTTGAAATACAAGATATTGCATCCATTTAGTGACAAAGTGCAACATCCGTTGAGAGACATAGTGCATCATCCGTTGAAAGGCAGAATTCAGCATCAGTTGAAAGTAACTCTAGATCATTGTTTAACAGAACCCCATCTTCAAATCAAAAATCCACAAACTCGGGGGGAGTGTCAACTAGTCAACACTCAGTTACACATCGAGACACTAATGAGACCACTTCATCTAGAGCCAATCTACCACCTCAAAGAAAATGGACAAGAGATCACCCATTTGAAGTGATCAATAGTGATACAACATCAAGAGTACAAACTAGGAAAACATCTCAAGATGAATGTCTGTATATTAGCTTTCTATCACATGAACAACCAAAGAAGGTAGAAGAAGCTTTGATGGATCCTGATTGGGTTTTAGCTATGCAAGAAGAGCCAAACCAATTTGAAAGGAATAAAGAATGGAAGCTGGTACCCAAACTTAAAGGAAAGAATTCTATTGACATCAAATGGGTATTCAGAAACAAGATGGATGAGAATGGTATAGTCATAAGGAATAAAGCTAGATTGGTTGCTAAGGGCTACTATCAACAAGAAGGAATAGATTTTGATGAAACATTTGCTCTAGTTGGAAGACTTGAAGCAATCAGAATCTTTCTAGCCTATGTAGCTCATGCCAATTTCAAAGTCTATCAAATGGATATCAAAAGTGCATTTTTGAATGAAGATTTAGAGGCGGAAGTCTATGTTAGTCAGCCTCCAGGTTTTGAAGACCCCAACTTTCCAAATTATGTTTACTATCTTTTGAAAGCACTTATGGATTGAAGCAAGCACATAGAGCCTGATATGATACTTTGTTAAAGTTCCTTTTATAAAATAATTTCACAAGAGGTATTGTTGACAAAACTCTTTTCTTTAGAAATGTTAATGGCTCTAGTATACTTGTTCAAATTTATGTAGATGATATTATTTTTGGCTCTACAGATGAGAAAATTTGCAAGAAGTTTGCCAAATTGATGCAAAGTACATATGAATTGAGCATGATGTGAGAACTAACTTACTTTCTTGGTTTAAAAGTTAAGAAAGTTAGTGATGGAATATTCATTAGTCAAACTAAATATATTCATGATCTTTAAAGAAGTTTGACTCAATGGATTGCACATCAGCAAAAACTCACATGGACACTACCAGTAAACTTAAATTGAACACTACTGAAAAGTCTGTGGACATTTCAAACTATAGAGGCGTGGTTGGCTCACTTTTATATTTGACAGCTAGTAGGCCAGATATAATGTTTGCTACTTGTCTTTGTGCTAGATTTCAGGCTGATCCTAGAGAATCTCATTTAGTAGTTATAAAGAGAATTTTCAGATATCTCAAGGATACACCAAAATTTGGCATTTTCTAGCTTTGATCTAGTTGGTTATTCAGATGCAGATCATGCAGGGTGCAAAATAGACGGGAAAAGTTCAACAAGAACATATCAATTTATAGGAAACAAGCTTGTGTCCTAGTTTAGTAAGAAACATAATTCAGTTTCTACTTCCAAGTCGAGGCTGAATATATTTGTGACGGCCTCAACTCCAGGGTCAAGAGTTGACGTCACAAACAATAATAAATTAGAAATATAATACAACCAACTTACAATATTACATAACCACGACCCCCTTACCAAGATCTTTTCCAGGTTTAAGTATGATCTAGGTAACTCAATTATTACACCACTGCTTATTTAAATAATCCTGTTACAAATATACTCTTATTGCAACTCAACAGACCCAATATCTGGTCTGACTTAAACTACCTCATAGGATCTGAATAGAGGAGGAGCTGATACTCTTCCCTGGCTACGGTTAACAATATATCTTCTAGCAGGGACTCGATCCCTAAGCATCTGAAATATATATGTATAGAATTTTGCAAGGGTGAGCAACTAATTGCACAACAGTACTAATATAGGAATAAACATAATATAAAACTTTATGTTAAACGGTTACACGAATAGAAAATCATAAAATCATTCACATTTAAAACCCAGGAAAAATAAGAAAACTGAATATCCACAAAACTAGCATGCTCTTTAAAACGTAACATAAATCAAGTGTTGTTCAAATACCAGAGTCCAATTTTTGCATGCTATTTCCATTTCCAAATCATCTGTTCCATTACAAGAACCAAAACCAAAACCACTTATTTAATTACATGAACCACAAAACCATTTGTTCCATTATGGGAACCACAAAACCATAATCAGATACATTGGATGTTCACAAGTGAAAATAACTGACCAGTCTATCAACACCAGACGGCTCTAGGCGGCCATCCAGAATAAGTGTTCTGAAACTTAGAGACTAGCTAGGTCCCTATTACGCTGGACTAATCAGTTCAAATAGTGTGCACAACCGACTTAGCCTCTTACGCTTCCACGCTGGGCCATTACCGAATTACGGGCCTCTTACGCAACTCCGATATCTGATCCCTTTTATCAAGTTTTCAAATCCATTTATACCCATCTCTTTTAAAACAATTTTTATCATAAGATTTAACAGCACATTTCTAAACATTTTCCAATAGCAATCACAAATTCGAGATAGGCATTTCAGTAAGTTACTTTTCCTCTAAAACATAATTTAAACAGATATTTATAACAACAGGGGATAGGTAACTCAAAACATTCTGTTCCGAAACGAAATTTAAATCAATAATTTATTCATACAGATTACTGAACCATAAAATATATGGTGAGAGGTACTTGCCTTGCTGAGCTTTAACTACGGAACACTAGGTTATCCTTAAACCGACCTATGGACTTGGGTCTTTCGATTGGAACCTAAAGAATCGAAATACCCTAAATTAGACGATCTCTTATGCTTAACATATCCTCACTATCATTTCTACCCTTACGATTTCATAACCCGACTCGTATTTATACAAACTATCTCGACATACAAAACAGATAGGGCTCACTTATCAGTTCAGTAATTATTTTTAGAAAGTACTTATATATAACTCTTGATACAGGAAATAGGGTTTTAGAATTCTTTTTGCAAAATATTTCACCGAATTGATTTACATACTACTAGCTGTTTGGAATCTTGGTACCAAAATTTACCTTTAATTGGCGGAACCGAATTTATATTTAATTAATCGTTAATAAGATAAACCGACTAACTTATATTAGTAAGTTTATCTGAGTAACGCTCAATCAAATATAACTCAGGGTCACACTAATCCGAGTTAGTTTCTCGTATCATAATTTAAATTCGTAAAACGATTTATATAATTATACAAACAAATGAATCGATTAGTAATTCTATTAATTAAAGGATATGTTCCCGAATTTCCAAAACAATATTTTTTCGGAAATCGGGCAGTACCTTCTCTATTTATCAGACTATAAGTCGATTTCAGATCGACACACAATCACCACAATCAACACATTTTAATTTACTAATCAATTGACAACTATTTACTATTTATCGACCCGACTAATTCAAATTCCAAAAATAATTTATGGAATAATATTTTATAATTTTTAGGACTCAGTTAATACATCACGGTCCACCGTCAGCTCGCCGAGGCTCATTGCTGACGGCGGAAAAATCTGGAGGTACCCAACTCAGGTTTCCGTTCGCGGGTTTCACCGATAAATACTAATTTCCCGCATGCATCTCAATTAATTTCATTAAATTAATCAATAAAATTTTTGCAGGAAAATTTCCAAAATCCAACACAGTACATGCGCGGCCAGGACCAGAAAACAACACAGTAACTGTCGGAAACAAGCAACAGGCCGCCGAAAAAACACAAAGCAATAAAAAACACATCATAATCGATATATACATGTATATAAACATGTACCCACAATTGGAGACAACACCGACAAGCCACCGAAAAATGAACCAGTAACCAAGGCAGCGATCGGAGGAGAACAGCCCGAGAAATAGAGGGGGAGGGGAGAGATGCAGAGAGAAAAGACGAGAGAGAGAAAGAGTGAGAGAGGAGAGATATGCGCAAGAGAGACAGAGAGTGGAAGAGGAGAGATCGATTGATTAGAGAGATAAGAGATTGATGTTTTTGTTTGATTAAAATGATACAACACCGACTAATCCACCCTTCTCTAAGATTAGGCCACGTGTCTAATAAAAGGACATGTGCCCCCCTTTTTTGACTGAAAGCACGACTTTATTTCGCGATTACACAAATAATGATACAATACCGCAGATGAAAATAAGCCAAAATATTTCTATGATCCATTACCTCTTCGTGACACTTCTTAATCTTTTCCATTAGTTCTTGATGGAAAGTAAACTCATGCAATTGCTCCTTATCAACTCCTGGTACTCGAACTTCAATCTCCAACTTTTTTAATTTGTTTGACACTTCCTCAGCGATCTCAATCATATTCAATTTTTCTTTCCTACTCCGGGCATCTGCTACTACATTGGCTTTGTCGGGGTGATAGTTAATGGAATAATCGTAATCCTTAATCAATTCCAACCATCTTCTCGGTCTAATATTTAAATCCTTCTGTGTGCATATGTACTTTAAACTCTTATGATGCGTGTAGATATCACATATTTCTCCGTATAGGTAATGTCTCATCAGCTTTAATGCAAACACTATTGCTGCCAATTCCAAACCATGCATTATTGCTGCCAATTCCAAACCATGCACTGGATAGCTTTATCATGTTGCATCAACACACAACCTAAACCCTTTAAAGAAGCATCACTGCAGATTACAAAGTTTCCTATTTTGTCTAGCAATGCTAATACTGGAGCCGTCACCAATCTCTTCCTCAACTCTTGGATGTTTTCTTCACTTTTCTCAGTCCAAATAAACTTCTCATTCTTTCTGGTTAGCTTAGTCAATAGGTTTGCAAAGTCTTTTACAAATCTTCGATAATAACCTGCCAATCCAAGAAAATTCCCAACTTCTTTTGGGGTCTTTGGTTGCTCCCACTTTGACACAGCTTCGATCTTTACTAGATCCATCTTAATACCATCCTTACCCACTACATTGTTAGTGTATATTGAAAATATTTATTTGAAGTATATATATTTATTTCTGGCCAGTTTAATTGAGAATCATTTGAATGTTTACATGTTGTCTAATATTATATATTGTGAACAATCTAGTATCAAATGGGATACAGAATATTAGATTGTTAAATACGGTTATATAATATAATAAGGTTCACAGCACATGTGGTGTTGGACAATCCACTGGTATGGCTGTAGTATTATTTAGATTAGTTTATATTGACTAATAAATAATGCTAGTATACTTTGTGTATATTGAATAGGATCAAATTTAGAATTGTTCCCTTAATACTGATTAAGAATGAGAACTAAGATTCTATGTTATTATTAATGCTTAGGTTCTTAATCCGGAAATAGTAATTGACACGTGTATACTATTTACATGCTTTGATTTATATATGAAATAATTCTTTTGAATTATATCATTATATTTTGGGTGATGGAATTATATACATGGTGGATATTATTTATTGAAGGAATCCATGTCCTGATAATATTCGGGTTAATGATGTCCCCTTGAAAGCTCAAAAAGATTTAATTATGTGAAACCCTGCAGGTGGAATTTATTCTGGCATAATTAAATAAAGGTTGAGTGGATGATCAAGGATAAAAGATATTAATTAAATAAATTATCAGTAATTTATTTAATTAATGGACATATGATATTTTAAATATGGGGAATTTAATAAGCAAATAATATTGGAACCGAATTAATTAAATTACGGTATTAGGAAAGGTAGTGCAAATATTAATTCTTTAGTGGATTGAATTAATATTTAATTACATTGGGCTAGGCTCAAGATGTAATTAGAAGGCCCAACCTAATTATCCATGGTCCCTATTGTAGCCTATATATATTCTTATTCTCTTCTTGCTTGGCAATTGTGTGAAAACATATTGTAGCCACCAAGGAGCAAGAAGAGAGGATAACTTGAGAAGACGGAGGCCACACTTCGCTCAAGGGAATTTGGGAATACAATAGAAGAGCGTGGAATCAACCATTAACAAGGTAATCTTCTTTTCGTAATCTTTATCGTAAAACGTAGTAACACCCCAAGTTCGTGGTTCCCAACATACATGACCTAAAAACTGAATTTCATCCAACCAAAATTCACACTTCGAAAACTTAGCATATAGTTGCTTCTCTCTTAACCTTTGTAGGAAAATCCTCAAGTGTTCTGCATGGTCTTCCTTAGTCTTTGAATAAATTATAATATCATCAATAAATACAATCACAAACTTATCCAAATACTCCTTATACACCCTTTTCATTAAATCCATAAATGCAGATGGTGCGTTTGTTAATCCAAATGACATCACTAGAAACTTGTAACATCCATATCTTGTCATAAACGCAGTCTTTGGTACGTCCTCAGGCTTAATCTTCATCTGATGATAGCCCGATCTCAAGTCAATTTTTGAAAAACAATATGCTCCTTTAAGTTGGTCAAATAAGTCATCAATCCTAGGTAGGGGATACTTGTTCTTGGTTGTCAACTTATTTAACTCGCGGTAGACAATATACAATATCATACCTCCATCCTTTTTCTTTGTGAACAACACTGGTACACCTCACGGGGATACACTTATTCTATTACTCTCTTATCCAACAATTCCTGAATTTGCTTAGCTAATTCTTTCATTTCCACTGGGACCATAAGATATAGAATTTTTGATACTAGCTCTACTCCTGGTACTAAGTCAATAGAAAACTTTATCTCACGATCTGGTAGAGATCCTGGCAATCCATCTGGAAGGACTTCCGAAAATTCTCTCACTATTGGAATCTCATCCATATTAGGTGCCTCTTTCTTGGTATCCACTACATGAATTAAGTATGCTTCACATCCTTGTCTTAACAGATTCTTTGCTTGCAGTACTGAGAGAAATTTCTTTTCTTGTTTCTGTCCTTGATAATTCACCCTGTCCTCCATAAACATAAAAATCATCTTCTTCTTGCAGTCAATTCTTACCTTATGTTGGGACAACCAATCCATTCTTAAAATTATGTCAAATTCTCTCCTAGATCGAAAGGTATTAGGCTAGCCAAAAAAGAGTGTCCTAGGATTTTTATCCGATATTTAGGACAAAATTGATTTACCGAGACTCTATCTTGGTTAGCCACTTCTATGGTCAAAGATTTATCTAAATCTTCCAACATTAAATCCATTTTATTCATACAATCCTTAGATATAAAAGACTTAAATGCTCCAGAATCAAATAGAACTTTAACAGGTACGGAGTTGAGAGAAAGTGTACCTGCCCCTACATCAGAATCATGAACGGTTAATCTCTTAGTTATCTTAAAAGTTCTAACTCTAACCGTACTAAACGTCAATCTTTTAGATGCACTACCTCCCATACTTCCTTGGTTATCTTTCCTACAATTCTTGGCAAAGAGCTCTACTATACCACAATTATGGCTGGAATATCCTATATTCTATACTCTGTATTTTGACACATAGTGATCCTTTTTTCCGCATTTGAAACACTTTATGTTGCCTTCTGAATCCTTTATCCCTATCCTTCCCAAATTTCCTTTGAAACTTCTGACTATATCCTTCTTGATCTTGTTTATTCTCCATAATTCCTAATTTTCTTCTCTTACTTCCTTTCTACTTGACAGTCAACTTTCGAATACTTTCTATAACTAGGGATGTCTAACTACAGATGTTTTTGATGAAATTCATTGTCATAGAATATCAAATGGAATTTAAAATCAATAAATCAATTATAAAGGAAGGAAGGGTGAAGAATATGTAGATATGACTGAGAACAACCATATAAGTACATAAGATGGCCAGTCTTAGAACCATATAGTTTACAACACATAATTAGGTGGCGTCCCACATGACCTTTTATCACAAAGACAAATAGTCAAATCATATACATTGTCTGTCTCAATCAACAATAAAATTAACTGATGGAAGGAAATGATGTTGAATTAAAAGTTAGGGGGTAGGGAGGAAAATCTAGGTTATAATAAATTTAGAACAACCTTGGCTTTGCTTACTTTGAGTTTCAACCTTCTTACGGACAAACAAGCAACTTATTAGAAAATATAATAATATTATGGGGAACAAAATATAACCTAAGAAACCCTAATTTGCATATAAGGGGTTCAAGATACCATAACAGTACTAATCCACATAAACAACAAAACTTGGCGGTCATAGCAGCCACCGATTAAACATCATGGCATACTAACTAAAAATAAACCACAGGACTCTGAACTCTAACGGACACACACGTCCGAGTTCTGACGGCTAACTGTCTCTAAAGACAAATCCCTAGCCACTGCCCCCAATCACACCGAGCTCACATACCAACCAATCCACTAAACTCTGGTACTGCATCGCTCTAGCCACGGAACTGACAAAAAACTCTATGTATCTAGCTCTCTCGATCGCTGACTGAGTAAGGGCTCTCACCCTAGCCTGAATATCTGGAGATGGAACAACTACTCCCTGATAGGGGCCGACAGGCACACGGTCTAGAAGTACAGCCAATTCAAGACTCTACTCCACAATCAATGCCCTGTTAACTTCCTGATGAACATGTTATGGTATGGCAGAGGAAGTACATGAAGCAGGGTGTTAGGACGTTAACACACGCTAATATTCACGCAAGCATACGCATTCGCAAGTAGTATAAGATATAAATCAGATTCGTTCCCACAGAGACTGGTTTAGGTTAAGTTCAATTTATGTACATATGCAACAATGTATGGTTATCGCTCAATACTAAGACAAATAACAAATTGGGTTTTGATTAAACTAAGAGATTATACTAAATAACATTAACTAAGAGAATTGAGGTTGAATTACTATATATGACAAACATGGGATCCTAACCTCATTAAATACTTCATTCAATAGCCTTTTTGTTCTTAACCTTAGCATGTAATGGTGATGACACTAATCAGATAACACGAAACTAGTAAACGCCAACTTTCATTGTACGAATACCCTTCTACCAAGCATTCACAAAAGAGATAGAAGTTGAATAGACACCAATTATGCTTAGTCCTTATTTGTTTATAAGAATTGAAAAAATAACGGTTTAATGCGCAAGTTATCCATTGTGATTACATAAGGCAAGTAAGATGGTTAAAATTACCTACGAATCATGCATAAAAAATACATGAACCTATGCTAGCATGGCAAGTTCTAAATCTCTATATTCACTGTCGCTTCAATAGAGATTAACACACTATCTTATATGTTAGCTACACACATAAGACGAATAAGCACAACCAATACTAGGATATCAATCAATCACCACACACCAAGATATTGAAACAATTTAACTAAAGAAATCCATAAGTAAATCTGTTAGAACCCCACGATAATGATTAGTTCATAATCAAACTCATCGTCACCATGGGTTCTAATGAAAACATGATAATAAATAATATAAGAGTACTAGGGTTCAAAGACAAATCGAAAACAAGCATCCAAGTATCAACTATATTGAAGAAAATAAGAGTCTACTTCTCCGTAGCCTTCTCGTGCTCTCAAGGTCTTCTTATTGCTCTCCCAGGCCTCCTTCTTGGTAAGAACATGATTTTATTGATATATATAGGCTTCTGGTCGTTATGGGATTCCAGACTCTCAAAATCAGACTAGAATCAGGATTCTGTGAAAACAACCTGGCGCGGCCGCACGCTATCCCAGTGCGGGCGCGCTCTGTTTCTAACTTTCTGGCGCGGCCGCCCCGTATTCCAGCGCGGGCGCACCGTGCTACTGTTCTTTCAGCGCAGCCGCCCCGCTTCCCAGCGCGGGCGCGCCGTGCTTCTGGATTTTTGCTCCAATTTCTTCTTTTGCTTGTAAGTTGAGTTCCGCTAATCAGAATTCGACAATCCAATAGTCCATGCGAAGCTCTCGAGATGCTCCTAAACATAAGAATGGTGTTGGATACAGATTCTGAACTCCTTTCAGCATATTACCTTGAAAAGCTTGATTAATCATCCAACTAATGCCTGTAATGCACAAATATAAAAACTCATCAAAAATACCAACAACTTGAGTCCGAAACACCAACTTATGCCTGTAATGAAGCGTTCCAAGTAGATATAAAATCCACTCATCACACCCCCAAACTTGAATCAATGCTTGTCCTCAAGCATAAACAGACTCAAAACTATAAAATAAACATAATGCATGAATGCAACTAAATGATAATGCAATCGATCCCCTCAGAATAATCATAACCAAATGATTAAGCCAATGTCTCTAAAAATACAATGACTCAAAACAGAACTCGAATAAATTCAACAAACCAACTCACAAACCAGAAACGTGCATGTGTAGGATGCTTAACAGATATACTCTCGATACTAGATCAATAACCATACTTATCTTTTCATCAAAACAATCACAAGTTTATAAACAGAATAGACGTTAAATGCATAATGACTCTCAACACCTCCTTTCTACCAGAGTTATACAAGGATTCATGCTATTATTGAACATATAACAACATGCTTATTTGACCGTGCAATGAATGACGTCCCAAAAGACTTATACAATAATACCCATTTAGCGAGCGTTAGGTTAGCGGATCCCAGACTATGAAAAGCCTTAGGTCATTAGGCACAAAGTCCCCTAAGAACTTAATAACTCGAGTATTAAAGAGCTCACTCTTGATCAATTATGCATAACACATATATTTTTTTTCTTTTTTTCTTTTTTTCCAATAATTTCTGAATGAGTGCGTTTCGCTCTATATCATTCAACCCTAGACTACTCATAAAAATATGAGCCAGCTACTAGCCATTTGACGCCTAGCCTTACAACAACTAGCAATGAAATCCAAATTTTTCTCCAGATAAAAAAATTAGTGTTTTTACGTCAATACGAGAATATCACAAATTCTAAATATAACCAAGTGATTAAATCTTAACAACAAACAAGTATGATCATGATCTAGATCAAAAGCAATCCTATAAGACTTTGTGAAAATATTTGTTTCTGGCATGTAAATCAATTCATTAGGACTTAAACATCCCTCTATTCATCATCACTACACTCACATCAACATCAACCAATCAATCAGAAATAGCTCGACCCAAGGGATCATGTTATATGCATGTAAATGCAACTACATGGACTCACATTATAACATGAACAAAAATGCAAACAAATATGTCCTAAATGAACAATTTTGCAAAAACCTGAATGAACTACAACTAAACATGCAATATGAATCTATATGAACTATATGGACACACACAAACTAATCCTTACATTATCACCCCCAAACTTAAAATTTTCAGTGTCCTCATTGAAGGCAATAATAAGGATTTCAGGCATACCTAGTATTCAGAAAGTTCACCCTCCTCGGGTGGAGGATCAGGTGGCCAATCAACCTCGACACCAGTGGCTCGGAAAATAGTGCCCAAAGCCTATGTTAAATCTGTAGCAAAACGACGTAAATGTCGTGCATGGCCTCCATACGCCTAGTTACTCGCTTGTACCGCTCATCACCGACACCAGTCCTATCAACTACCTTTTGCACATGAGAAGAACCCTCTATAGGCACTGGTGGATCCGTTCGGCTACCCTTTATATCATCAAAAATATATCACAAGCCCTTATCATGGGGTGCACCTAAGAATGCATAACTCAAGTGATCTGGTAATGGGTGAAGCTCAAGTGTGAAAACATCTTCAATAGACGGCTCGAGACGCTCCTGAGAAATTTTTAGCTCTGCTAACCCAGAGAATCGAATGGCATATCCAACTTCCTCTTCCAGGAGGTGAATTCAAAACCTGCAGTTGCTCTACTCCTTCCTTTTCATCAATAACTGATTTCCCCATTAAGGATCTCTCTAAGGTCTCTGACTTTGGCAATTTCTCAAGTTTCGAATTCACGACAGAGTCTACCCACTATACTTTAAAGCACTCCTCTTTAGCTGTGGGTAACTTTATTGCCTTGAGCACATTAAAAGTGACCTTTTGATCGTGAACCTTCATCGTAAGCTCTCCTTTTTGCACATCGATCATAGTTCGGCCAGTAGCTAAGAATGGTCTCCCCAAGATAATGGGAATCTTCTTATCCTCCTCAAAGTCAAGAATTACAAAGTCAGTAAGAAAGATAAGTTTGTCCACCTTGACCAACACATCCTCCACAATGCCTCATGGATATGTAATAGAACAATCGGCCAACTGCAAGGACATATATGTCGGCTTCGGATCAGGTAGACCAAGCTTTTTGGAAATAAATAACAAGTCATAGTCTGATCAACTATATCCCTTCAAATTCTGCAAAATGGCTTCACTGTTGATCATCATGTTATCCAATATTCCCAACTCCTTATACCTCCCAATTGTAAGATCATCAATTGTTACCAATTGTTATGTTCCAACTGGTTAGGTGTCGAAGTATTCTAATCAAATCTGTAAATGTTAGTTTCCTAAGAGTTAGGTTCCAATCATAAACAAAATCGAGACTCGAAGTATCAAGAACCATATTTAGGGATAGGGAATGGGATATGGTGTTTCTCTTTCTTCCTCACTATGAGTGTGTGTTTCTATTTCATGTACCTCACATGTGTTTCACTCTTCTCTCCACTCGTGTTTACACTCATTCTCACAAGTGTATCACTCCTCTCATAGCTCCAAAATCCAGCTGTACCCGCAAGGAAATCACCTTAGCCATCCATCCTTAAGGAGGTCACAGGTGGTGCAATGGGAGTTCATAAATCCCCATCCTTGTTAGACTTGTCAAATGAATCTGAGTCATAATCTACAAGTTGCTAGTTTCCCTTTTAGGGTTCCAGATTTGAACTCTGGGAAGGTAAACAATGATCCAAAGAATTTAGCATAAAGATCAAAGTTCCCTTCTAATGTCTGTGAAGACATTTCCTAGTGACTCATCACGTAAATCTGAATCATTATCAACAAGTTGTCGATCTGCACCTAATTTAGATCCACTATTTGCAGATACATCCAGGTTTATTAGTCTTGGGGAGGTAGACACTGACCACTGACATATGGCTATTAGATCAGTATCCTCTCCTAACACCTGTAAAGGCAATTGGTCCATTAAAGAACCTTGAACAATCGAATCTAACCGTAAAATGGTCGAAACTCTCATTTCTATCAACTCATCCTTTGTGTGTGTAACCTTTCCTTGTGAATCAAGAATTGTTTATATTTAAGGTGGTGATACTACATCAGATACCCTGGCCGACAGGAGAATTTCAATAGATGCACCCTATTGAGAGGATGAATCTTGTAATTGTTTTGTGCCTTTTCAATCATTACATCATTTTGAGAAGATGTATGGTATGAAGGTGCCTTGTCATAGAGTGTTCACATAGTTGTTGTATTTGAGGTTGTTTCTTATCATAATAAGAAATTAATATTTTTTCACGAAGTTGACAGCTTTCTGAGATGCTTCTCCTGTCACTTAGGTTGACAGCTTCAGAGATACTTCTCATGTCTTTCTTTCAACCTGCGTAATCTATCTCTATATAGCCAAACATGTTAAGCACAATATATTTGGGGTACTTTACTCCAAGAGTTGGTAGTCCCTTAAGATATCTAATAATCTTGTTAATAGCTATACGATTGGATTCTCTAGGAACCACTTGGAACCTTGCATATTGGCATCTTGAGAACATTACATGTTGTCTATTAGCATTTGAGTAAAAGAGTGAGCTCGTTATACCTCTATAGCTTATCATTATACCTGAGTTGCACTAATCAAACTTTAGTGGTTTCTATTGGTAAGCAGTCTTGGCATGTTCAAAATTTTCCAAATTTTGCATCTTCAAAAGATCCTTAACTTACTTGTATTTCCATCATTCTTTTGGTTTACTTGTGCTCCTAAAAGAATTGTTCTTTTGGCTTGCTTGAGCTCCTAAAAGAATTACTCTAATGACTTGCTTAAAGTAATCCCAAAAAGAATTGCAACCTTTCCAACACGCTCCTCCATACCTACTTTGCAATTAGTTAGAAAATAATCTTGCACAAGTCTTTGTTAGTAGACCAACATATAACATTATCATTATATCACTGCACATATAAAATAATATATTTGTGCCTAGTGATAAGAGAGTTATTAATATGATGACTCTACTAGTTCATATTAAACTGTAACTTCAGTTAGAGTGCCATACCATGTCCTTGACGATTCTTTGAGTAGTACACTAGTTCACACCAACCTGAAGTGAGATTGTGAAGAAGAGATATGCATAGTCCAATAGATCTGCAACTGCAAAGTCCATGAACTGTGGTGTATCGACTTCCTCTTTTGACTCACCAACCAGGAGTGCACTTGTACACATCTACTAGAGTCCAATTCCAAATGTAATGTGCATCAGGTGCCTGATATGATGTAATATCCTTAAGTCTCGTCACCGATGCTTTCTGTCAGATACTGCTTCCTTCTAGTTTGGCCTTGTCCCTCGTAACAATTCCATTGTCATCCAGTTTAACTTCTGGTTATCCTTGCACCAATTACAATATTATAACTTGGTTTGAATACCAGATTTCCTACAATCTGCTTACAGACTGATTGAGTTCATTTTGCTTTGAAATCACCCAACCAATCCGGATCTATCAGAGCTTCTGTAATTTTCTTAGTTTCTTCTTCAGATAGAAAACTAGAGAAATAATCATTCGCACTCAGTAGCCCTGCTAATCATTACTCCACCATCTAGACCACTTAAAAACTAGGCTCTGGGAATAGACTTGACATCAAACCCTTTATCTCAGCGGATATGTTCTTGTTGTGTCCTCTGAATTTTCAATGTGGTGTTGTGTCTGACTAGTTGATCCTTCTTTTGCTCCCCCTAAGCTGTTGCTGGGATTTCCTAGAAAACCTTACCCTTGCTGACTGGCATCATTGAAATAATGAGTTGTGTTATACACTGCCATTCCATTGCTTGGATATGAATCATCAATACCATTAATTTCTCCTTTAACAGCTTGGAGCATTAAGTTGTTGAACTGTGCACTTAGACTTTCAATCACCTTCTATTGATAAACCACAAATGCCCTGTAGGTTGTATACTCCACTGAGTAGCAATGGAAAATATCCTAACTAGTCTTAGCTGCAAATGCCAAGATCTTCAAATAATTGAAAACATTTCATTGTTTACTTCTATAGAATATTCTCTCCAAACACTTCCATTTTATTAAGTGTTTGCTCCTGTTGGCCATTAACTCATTAGTGGTCTTCATGTATACATCCAGACCAAGGCTTGATCTTACTTGTTGTAAACTGTATTGACTGCTTCAGTCCTTTGGTATTTAGAAAGTCTTGATTAGCTTGATATTTCCCTTGTAGCTTTAATCAAGTTCTAGTTCTTCCTTTGTACCACTCAATTATGACACGGAGCTCCCATTGCTGAATATGTCTCAAAATATTCTTGATACTACAGATATTAATCAGAACTGCTTCTTGAATTCAGTCCCATTATCTGACCACAAGATCATTTATTTTACAGTTGCTTCCAGCTTGATCTTCTGATATGATCAATCACCATTTGTGATGTCTTATCTTTAGAATGCACGAACAACAACTTTGTTTAATAAAAGTAGTCAACCACCATCACTAAGGTATATCTTTACTTTGATGCGATGTTGTCTTTCACTTCTCTTTCCGACATGCCTCACATTTATCATCTTTTGAATTCCAGATGAGGCAGTCCTCTCACTAATCCCATTTCACAAAAGATTTCCTTGAGTTGATGTTCAAGGGTGAGAGCCTCTAATGTCATAGCTAAACTTTTATCAGATGAAGCTTTATAGTAGAAACCATTGAGTTCACCTTTTCAGAGTTTCCAGTCTAGCCACGAGCATATTCTTCCATTACTCTAAGAAGAGCAAGCTTCTCAAACTTTCTGCTTCAGATGAGACACTAATCCCTCTTTGAATTGACATTTTGTCCTTTGATGCAGAACTTTCTGATAAGAGGATTTGTGCTTTGATTCTCCAGCAAGGAAGTTGCTTCAACTGTTATCAATGACTCTAATAATTAGTTGTTATCAGTGATAGCAATTGTTGAGTTCATGATGACATTCCTTTTCTGTATAGCTTATCCCGTAATGAAAACCTTTGTTGTCATCTTCAAAGATTATTGAAGGAATAGCTTTTGTCAATCACATTCGATTGTGAGGCTCTTTCTTTGATCATATGCCCTGAGCATGAATTACCAAGAATACATATGAATCAATTAACCTGTTATGTCATGCACTCACAAATGGATTAACAGTTCTTGGTACCCAACTTATCAGTTTGGGTCCAGATGGATTAGGGATATTATTATAAACAGAGATAACAACAACTGCAACCTTATCATGCTAATTTTTATCTTTGACTGACCATTTTCTCCGTTTTACTACCCTTGACAGATTTGTCTCTAGGCTAGGTGAAAAATGATTCCAACCTTACATAAGGAGGACTAGCAGTCTTTGCCCTATTGTAATCCTAAACATGCTTCTTCTATAATTAAATCAAGTACTAGGAGATGCATTCAAAAGGAAACCGAGTCTTAAACATGTTAAGATTTGGGGATGTCCAGCTTATGTCAAGAAAGTTGACCCAGATAAGCTGGGATCTCGATCTGTAAAATATAATTTTGTGGGATATCCTAAAGAGACTTTAGGGTATTACTTTTACACCGATCATCGGGTGTTTGTCTCCAGACATGCTACCTTCTTGGAAAAGCAGTTTATCCTTGAAGGAAACAGTGGGAGCAAAATTGAACTTCATGAAGTTCAAGAAGCACAAACTACTACGGATCAAGTGGAAACACCTGTTCAGACTGAACAACCTTCTGTGGAACAGCCCATTCGTAGGTCAGGGAGAGTGTCTCACCAACCTGAGAGGTATTATGGCCTTGTCATTGAGAATGACAATGAGTTGTCAATCATTGATGATGACGACCCTGTGACCTATAATGAGGCTATGAGTAGTGTTGACTCAGAGAAATGGCATAGTGCCATAAAATCCAAAATGGAATCTATGTATACCAACCAAGTATGGACTTTGGTTGAAGCACCTGAGGGTGTGAATCCTAATGAGTGCAAATGGGTATACAAAAGAAAGATTGGAGCAGATGGCCAGGTGGAGACCTATAAGGCCAGGCTCGTGGCAAAAGGATTCAGACAAAGGCAAGGGATTGACTTTGATGAAACTTTTTTGCCTGTAGCCCTGTTAAAATCAATTCGGATTTTGCTTGCGATTGCTGCTTACTACGACTATGAGATCTGGAAAATGGACGTGAAAACGGCCGTCCTCAATGGGAAACTTGAAGAGGAAGTGTATATGACACAGCTAGAGGGTTTTCTTTCCAAGGGAAAAGAACACCTAGTGTGTAAGCTGCTGCGAACCATATATGGTTTAAAGCAAGCTTCTCGTAGATGGAACATCCGTTTTGATGAGACAATCAAAGAGTTTGGTTTTATCAAAAACATAGATAAACCATGTCTCTACAAAAAGGTTAGTGGGAGCGCGATAATATTTCTTGTATTATATTGAAAGAGGAGACATCAAGAGAGTTGACACACATAACAACGTAGCAGACCCACTCACAAAGCCACTTTCTCAAAGTCACTTTGATCGTCATAAAGACAAGATGGGTATTAGATACCAGAGTGATTGGCTTTAGTACAAGTGGGAGATTGAAAGAGATGTGTCCTAACTCCAATCATGTATGATGATTTAGGAATAACTTTTATGTAATCTGTTTTGATTTCATTGACATTAATAAAAGACTTATTTTGGTTTTATTGCGGGCTTTATCTATTTAAGTGTTTAAATAAGATATACTGTAGTTTAGAGTAAAGCTTTTTATGGATTATGATGAGATCATAATAATGAGACCTAAAAGATGATAACTCTAAACTTAAATATTTCTTGGTCGTAGGATTACTAATTGGTAATTACTAATCCGCAAAGATCGGTACATACTATGCTTGCTTCATTATGAAGGATGTCTGTTCTCATAGACATTTGTGTGGTGACACTATAGCTAGTATGTAGGTGCTTATTATAGAATAATTTCACTGAACATTACTCACATAGCTGAACAATTGATGGAGTTCACTCACGTGTCAGCAGTTGTTCACATAGTGATAGTTGTACAAGTATCCTTAGACTTGAGGTCATCATAGTCATCTTGTGTACACTAAACTATGCTTTGGTTTAGTTCTTAGTCTCCAGGGACAATTATAAGGGCTCTACTGGGTATAGAAATTTTTACACGAAGATAGTGTATGATCAATAAAGGATCTACCCCTTCCAGTGAAGGAAGAGAATGTTTAATGCTGATCCACTTATGCTAGTTCAGGAATCTCTGGCCAGAGTGAATGAAATTAGAAAGGAGTTTCTAATTTACATTAAATAGAACTAAGCATAGTGAATGGGAAAGCAAATGATTAATTAAGATAGGCTTGACACAAGTTCCATGCCTTGTATTTAATCGTGACATTGCAGGGTAGAAGGAATTGATTGTACGGTAACTACTCACTGAATAGGTTCTTGGTATTCTAAGTAGTGAATTCGTATTATCCGGATAGTCACGATATGCTGAGAAGTATCCCTCACGATGTAGAATAAATATGATTAATTTATTTAATAATCATATTTAATTATTAGAGAATTTATATAAATAATGATAAAATAGTTTTATTATTATTTATTTCTACCACCGGCTTAATATTGAACCTACAGGGTCACACCATAAAAGAGAATGATTTAATGGTGGAGAAATTAATTAATAATGGCTGGTAATTATTTATTTGTGTCTCCCACTTGTACTAAAGCCAATCACTCTGGTATCTAATACCCATCTTGTCTTTATGATGATCAAAGTGACTTTGAGAAAGTGGCTTTGTGAGTGGGTCTGCTACGTTGTTATGTGTGTCAACTCTCTTGACGTCTCCTCTTTCAATATAATACAAGAAATGTTATCGCGCTCCCACTAACCTTTTTGTAGACACATGGTTCATCTATGTTTTTGATAAAACCAAACTCTTTGATTGTCTCATCAAAACGGATGTTCCATCTACAAGAAGCTTGCTTTAAACCATATACGGTTCGCAGTAGCTTACACACTAGGTGTTCATTTCCCTTGGAAAGAAAACCCTCTAGTTGTGTCATATACACTTCCTCTTCAAGTTTCCCATTGAGGAAGGCCGTTTTCACGTCCATTTGCCAGATCTCATAGTCGTAGTAAGCAGCAATCGCAAGCAAAATCCGAATTGATTTTAACAGGGCTACATGCAAAAAAGTTTCATCAAAGTCAATCCCTTGCCTTTGTCTAAATCCTTTTGCCACGAGCCTGGCCTTATAGGTCTCCACCTGGCCATCTGCTCCAATCTTTCTTTTGTATACCCATTTGCACTAATTACGATTCACACCCTCAGGTGCTTCAACCAAAGTCCATACTTGGTTGGTATACATAGATTCCATTTCGGATTTCATGGCACTATGCCATTTCTCTGAGTCAACACTACTCATAGCCTCATTATAGGTCACAGGGTCGTCATCATCAATGATTGACAACTCATTGTCATTCTCAATGACAAGGCCATAATACCTCTCAGGTTGGCGAGACACTCTCCCTGACCTACGAATGGGCTGTTCCACAGAAGGTTGTTCAGTCTGAACAGGTGTTTCCACTTGATCCGTAGTAGTTTGTGCTTCTTGAACTTCATCAAGTTCAATTTTGCTCCCACTGTTTCCTTCAAGGATAAATTGCTTTTCCAAGAAGGTAGCATGTCTGGAGACAAACACCCGATGATCGGTGTAAAAGTAATACCCTAAAGTCTCTTTAGGATGAAAATTATATTTTACAGATCAAGATTCGAGCTTATCTGGGTCAACTTTCTTGACATAAGATGGACATCCCCAAATCTTAACGTGTTTAAGACTCGGTTTCCTTTCTTTCCATATCTCATATGGAGTTTAAGGAACAGATTTGGAAGGCACCTTATTCAGTAAATATGCTGAGGTTTCCAATGCATAACCCCACAGGAATACTGGAAGATTCGCATAGCTCATCATGGACCGAACCATGTCTAACAAAGTTCAATTTCTTCTTTCAGATACCCCATTCAACTGTGGAATATATGGAGGAGTCCACTGGGAGACTATACTATTTTTTTAGATAAGCTAGAAACTCTCCATTCAAGTATTCACCACCTCAATCTGATCGAAGAGTTATAATACTATGTTTGGTTTGTTTCTCCACTTCATACTTATATTCTTTGAACTTTTCAAAGGCTTCAGACTTGTGTTTCATCAAATACACATATCCGAATCTAGATCGATCATCTATGAAATTAATGAAGTATGAAAATCCACTCATGGCTTGCGTAGACAGTGGTCCACATACATCTGTATATACCAATCCTAACTAATATGCAGCCCTCTCTCCATGTCCACTAAATGGAGATTTGGTCATTTTACCTAATAGACAAGACTTACATGTAGGATATGATTCAAAATCAAATGGGTCAAGTAACCCTTCCTTCAATGTATGCAGTCTATTTTCACTAATATGACCAAGTCCGCAGTGCCACAAGAAAGTGAGATTTTCATCATCCCTTTTTCTTTTATTAGTATGTTCAGTTTGTAGTAAATTATGCTCTACGTCACATACATACAGACCATTATTTAAAATACCACTTCCATAAAGAACGTTATCTCTAAGAATTGAACATTTATTATTCTGAATAACAAATGAAAATCCAGCCAAGTCTAACATGGAATAGAAATAATATTCCTCACAATCGAGGGAACAAAATAACAATTATTTAGAATAATAGTCTTGCCCGTAGGCATATGTAAATGAAATGATCCTACAACTTCAGCAGCAACTCTTGCTCTATTTCCCATCCGTAGAATCACCTCATCTTCTTCAAGAGTCCTACTTCTCCTTAGTCCCTGCAACGAATTGCAAATATGAGAACCACAGGCGGTATCTAATACCCAAGTAGAAATTTGACTTAGTGACATATTAACTTCGATCATGAACATACCTGAATCAGAAGCGGTAGTCTCACTACCCTTTTTCTTCTTCAATTCTACAAGGTAAACCTTGCAGTTCCTCTTCCAGTGCCCCACCTTGTTACAGTGAAAGTAAACAGCTTTGCTCTTGGATTCTTCAGCTTTTGGTGGAACCGGCTTTTTCTCACCTACTTTCTTCTTCTTGGAAGGGTTCTTCTTCCTTTTCTTAGGATTGGAACCTTCACCAATTAGAAGAACAGAACTCTTCTTAGGGGGAAAATTTGATTCTGCAGTCTTCAACATGTTGTGGAGTTCAGGCAGGCTGACATCCAGCTTATTCATATGAAAGTTCACAACACACTGCGAGAACGAACTCAGAAGTGATTGTAAGACCAAGTCTTGGCTCAGCTCCCCATCCATGGCAAAACCAAGTTGTCCAAGACGTTCAATCAAATTAATCATCTTAAGTACATGGTCATTCACAGATGATCCCTCAGACATCCTACAACCGAACAGCTCCTTCGATATCTCATATCGAGCTGTCCTCCCTGCCACATCATACAACTCTTGTAGATGCATAAGGATAGTCTGAGCATCCATATGCTCATGTTGCTTCTGTAGCTCAATGTTCATGGAAGCTAGCATGATGCATTTAGCATCATTTGCATCATCTATCCACTTACGATACACAACATGTTCATCATTATGTGCATCGCTAGCAGTTTCAGTAGGCTTAGGTGAGTCAAGCACATATTCTAGCTTCTCAACACTGAGAACAATTCTCAAGTTTCGAAGCCAGTCAGCAAAATTAGGACCAGTCAACTTGTGAGCATCTAGTATACTCCGGAGTGATAGTGCAGAAGATATAACGAATATAGTAAATCTGTAAATGATGAACACATAACAACACTTAGCAAATATTTAATTTAATTTCAAGACACTATATGAATCGGGTCTTTATTCATAAGTGGCTCCCACTAGTTTATCTAATTTATACAACCCCTAAGTGAAAATTAAGCATTCATAATGCTAGTGGGAATAGGGATCCTACATTCCATCACACAACCTCGGCTATAGCACGAAACGTCATGTGATGTTCAATAGGCAGACAACCCTTGTCAATTACATCTTATGTTATTCCCTAATAAAACTTTAGCCTCTTAAATAATTGAGTCACGGCTGTAGCACGACAAACTCAATATTCTAAGTCAAGTCTAACCCAACATTTCGTACAATTGAATCAGTCTCCAACGGCCCACGGCTGTAGCACGTAATGACCTTTAGATTCTAATTCAATGTACACATCTCTATGTAATAGACAAGTATTTCTTATTTCAAAATCAAAGCCCTCGGCTGTAGCACGAAATGACAATGATTTAAAAATAAGAACCACTTTCTACCATGTTGGAAGGCTATGACCGACACAAGCCCGTTGTGTAATTGGCCAATTACTACTTGATATTATTTAATTTTAGAGGGATTATATTATGTTACAATCATAATCATATTATAAAGAGATTCTTCCTTTTAAATTAAATATTTCAAATCAATAATCGATAATCAGATGATTCCCAGATTGGGGGGAGCATTGTCAAGAGGCGTCACTTAATACCCCTTTCTTACAGATAGAAATCTGCTTTTGACAGAATCATCCTTTCTCTCAATATTGAAAATTCATATTTAATTACGTATTTCATAAACATAAGAATCTCATGATTGTATTCATAATATTATTGTTAAGGCAAGAAACAATTCATATTCTAGATTTTCTAGAGCACGCCTTATATTGATTTAAGTTCACCTAAATCTATCATCGCATGGTAAACATAGGCATATATCTCATATATAAAATTAAATAAACAAGTAAATGTAAAGTACAATAAAGTAAATGTGTTTGGTTATGGCCCCATCCTATGTGATCTTTATCAATCTCATGATAAAGATCAAGGTCAATCTAATATGGTGATGGAAATAAATACAACTACTTATTATATAAGTCTTCTTCTTTGTTTAGACTTCTTGTATGCCTCGTCTTCTTCTTTGTATCACCTCCATTGGATAGCCTTCTTGAGTCTTCAATTACATAACATAGATTGAAAGTAAAACTAATCTAATGAACTTACAAGAATAACTCGAGTTATATTCGAGATTTATGATTACAAAGATTGACGACATGCAAGTCGTATTTAAAACCAAAACCATTACACTAAGGTCGAAAGGTCATAACCATCCACCATGCTCATACAACACATAAAAGCATGTTAAAACACATAATCTGATCTTAACATATCATATTATCCATGATCTAATCATAAAAAAAAATATGACAAAAATCAGAAAAATTAGAATCAAATCAGAAAAACAAGAATCACTGTTTACGGGCAGTAAATGACGTCAAACGCCTTACAGACGAGTCGTTGATAGCTTTAGCTATCAGTTTTATTCAGACGCTCGTTTACCTATGGAATAGGGTATTCGTTTGCGTAAAGACCCAGATTTCAGCAAATCTGCAGCAGCCAATTCAGAATCCATATCTAATATGATTCTCATAATTAGAACAAACATAAATCATGTATATATCAGTATATATACAGATTACATAATCATCTTATGATTATATAACTCACATGAATATCATATATTCAAAACCATACATATATAAGCATATTATTTCAACATCAAATCATGGAGAATCACGTACATGCTCATAAATAGAAAATAGTTAGACACATAAACGAATTAAAAACTTTTCGCAAGTAGCTCTGATGCCATTGAAGGGTTTTTAGCACATAAACGCAACGAAAACGTAAATTTAAATCTTAAAAAAAAATCGAAACCCTCCGCAGGATAAATGTGAAAAATAATATTTAATTCGTAGTTCAGTATGTTTATCTTAAGAAGCTTTACGTTAATGGAAAGATGGAGATCTTTAATAGCGATCCAAGAACGATGAACGGAAATCCCTAGCAGCTGCTCCTCAAGTGTGAAGCACTCCACCGGTATCCACCAAGAGTACAATGTGATGGAGGAGGAAGAGGTTGAGAGAATTAGTTGCATCCCTCTTGTTCTACTTTAGAATTAGGGTTAATTATTTGGGTTGAGGCAAATAGGGTTTATAATAGTATATTTATAGGCAAAATTTCCAGCTGAAAATTTTCCATAAATTATTATTATTATTAACCCTTTAATTGATTATTCTTATTATCCAATTAACTAATAATTAAAACACCTTTTAATCATTAATCCTTTTTCTAAACACTTTAGAAAAATAATTCTCTCACTTGATTTAATTTCCAAAATTAAATTCTTAAATAATAATATTAAGAATTAATTAAATCTCATCTAATCAATTATTAAATCTGCTAATTAATTATTTATTTCATAAATAAATAATTAGCAGCCATTATTAAATAATTCCTCTACCATTAAATCATTCTCTTTTATGGTATGACCATGTAGGTTCAATATTAAGCCGGTAGTAGAAATAAATAATAATAAAACTATTTTATCATTATTTATATAAATTCTCTAATCATTAAATATGATTAATTAATAAATTAATCATATTTATTCTACATCGTGAGGGATACTTCTCAGCATATCGCGACTATCCGGATAATACGAATTCACTACTTAGAATACCAAGAACCTATTCAGTGAGTAGTTACCGTACAATCAATTCCTTCTACCCTGCAATGTCACGATTAAATACAAGGCATGGAACTTGTGTCAAGCCTATCTTATTTAATCATTTGCTTTCCCATTCACTATGCTTAGTTCTATTTAATGTAAATTAGAAACTCCTTTCTAATTTCTTTCACTCTGGCCAGAGATTCCTGAACTAGCATAAGTGGATCAGCATTGAACATTCTCTTCCTTCACTGGAAGGGGTAGATCCTTTATTGATCATACACTATCTTCATGTACAAATTCCTATACCCAGTAGAGCCCTTATAATTGTCCCTGGAGACTAAGATACTAAACCAAAGCATAGTTCAGTGTACACAAGATGACTATGATGACCTCAAGTGTAAGGATACTTGTACAACTATCACTATGTGAACAACTGCTGACACGTGAGTGAACTCCATCAGTTGTTCAGCTGTGTGAGTCATGTTCAGTGAACTTATTCTATAATAAGCACCTAAATACTAGCTATAGTGTCACCACATAAATGTCTATGAGAATAGACATCCTTCATAATGAAGCAAGCATAGTATGTACCGATCTTTGCGGATTACTAATTACCAGTTAGTAATCCTACGACCAGGAAATATTTAAGTTTAGAGTTATCATCTTTTAGGTCTCATTATTATGATCTCATCATAATCCATAAAAAGCTTTACTGTAAACTACGTTAATGGAAAGATGGAGATCTTTAATAGCGATCCAAGAACGATGAACGGAAATCCCTAGCAGCTGCTCCTCAAGTGTGAAGCACTCCACCGGTATCCACCAAGAGTACAATGTGATGGAGGAGGAAGAGGTTGAGAGAATTAGTTGCATCCCTCTTGTTCTACTTTAGAATTAGGGTTAATTATTTGGGTTGAGGCAAATAGGGTTTATAATAGTATATTTATAGGCAAAATTTCCAGCTGAAAATTTTCCATAAATTATTATTATTATTAACCCTTTAATTGATTATTCTTATTATCCAATTAACTAATAATTAAAACACCTTTTAATCATTAATCCTTTTTCTAAACACTTTAGAAAAATAATTCTCTCACTTGATTTAATTTCCAAAATTAAATTCTTAAATAATAATATTAAGAATTAATTAAATCTCATCTAATCAATTATTAAATCTGCTAATTAATTATTTATTTCATAAATAAATAATTAGCAGCCATTATTAAATAATTCCTCTACCATTAAATCATTCTCTTTTATGGTATGACCATGTAGGTTCAATATTAAGCCGGTAGTAGAAATAAATAATAATAAAACTATTTTATCATTATTTATATAAATTCTCTAATCATTAAATATGATTAATTAATAAATTAATCATATTTATTCTACATCGTGAGGGATACTTCTCAGCATATCGCGACTATCCGGATAATACGAATTCACTACTTAGAATACCAAGAACCTATTCAGTGAGTAGTTACCGTACAATCAATTCCTTCTACCCTGCAATGTCACGATTAAATACAAGGCATGGAACTTGTGTCAAGCCTATCTTATTTAATCATTTGCTTTCCCATTCACTATGCTTAGTTCTATTTAATGTAAATTAGAAACTCCTTTCTAATTTCTTTCACTCTGGCCAGAGATTCCTGAACTAGCATAAGTGGATCAGCATTGAACATTCTCTTCCTTCACTGGAAGGGGTAGATCCTTTATTGATCATACACTATCTTCATGTACAAATTCCTATACCCAGTAGAGCCCTTATAATTGTCCCTGGAGACTAAGATACTAAACCAAAGCATAGTTCAGTGTACACAAGATGACTATGATGACCTCAAGTGTAAGGATACTTGTACAACTATCACTATGTGAACAACTGCTGACACGTGAGTGAACTCCATCAGTTGTTCAGCTGTGTGAGTCATGTTCAGTGAACTTATTCTATAATAAGCACCTAAATACTAGCTATAGTGTCACCACATAAATGTCTATGAGAATAGACATCCTTCATAATGAAGCAAGCATAGTATGTACCGATCTTTGCGGATTACTAATTACCAGTTAGTAATCCTACGACCAGGAAATATTTAAGTTTAGAGTTATCATCTTTTAGGTCTCATTATTATGATCTCATCATAATCCATAAAAAGCTTTACTGTAAACTATGGTATATCTTATTTAAACACTTAAATAGATAAAGCCCACAATAAAACCAAAAAAAGTCTTTTATTAATATCATTCAAATCAAAACAGATTACATAAAAGTTATTCCTAAATCATCATACATGATTGGAATTAGGACACATCTCTTTCATTCATGGTATTGAAATAAGCAAGCATTGTATTAAGATTACATGGCATTCATTCAGAAACATTACACATAAGAATTAAGCAATATAGGCATGATATGGAACAAACAAAATTAACAAGTATATCACTAATTCTATCTAGTCCAATCATATTGATAATTATCAACTAGCTATCTCAATCCAATAATAAACTAATACATCTTAATAAACAATTCAGATCAAATGAATAAATGACCATGTAATAGGATACAGGAGATAAGCATAAACAAAGATCTTAAGTGCTGGAAAACATATATCTAACTAAAGCAATTAATCATGTTCAACAAATATTTAAACAATTATTTAAGATCATCAAATGTAACATGCATAAGTTAAGCATCAATCCTAGTTACCATAAAATAATTTAGTAAACTAGTTCAGCATTATCTATGTATGATGTTATCATGCTTGTGCGAGTGTTAAACATTTGAACACTATGATCTTATCATGCTTGACTGTTGAAAACAAAATATTGTAGTGGTTCAAGAATTTGAAACCTGAGATATGTGAGTTGGACCATCTTCAGAGGTTGCTATGAAAGCAAGATATTCATTATTCTCGTCATCTGATCCATCCCAACTCTTTCCCGTGCACTATAAGTTTTAACTGGCTGCTTCCCTAAGAAAATATTCCACCTTTGTCTCAACTCTTCAACTGAATCCCTACTCATCCTTGTTTATCTAGCTTCCAGATAAATATAGCATTGGTACAAACCACTGTGTGACTATATAATCTGGAATCATAGAGTTGTCTTAAAATCTCCGAGAAAAATTGTACCTGTTGAAATTTCATTCAAATCCTGCATCTAAAAACCCAATGGTATCCTATGGACTAAGCCTTTGAGGAAGTTCCACAAATTTCGTCTGTAGGTCTTGAAATTAGTTCTATCAGAGTAAGAAAGCCATTATCTATCATTTCCGTGTTCGGGAATTTTCCGCCTGAATAGCACATGGTGTTACGACCAACATTTTGTGTAATATTATTTGTGAACTCTGTATCATATTAGAGCCGATTATAAATATACTTAATGATTGTACATTTGTGTGAATGGAATTTGCTGCGTTATAAATTGCTTTATGTAGATTATAAATTTTTCAAAGTACGAGTTTTATTAATTGCCCTTATTTTTGATTTATAAAGAATATTCTATGCCTTGGAAAATTATCTTTTAAAAATTATTTCATTCACAAATTTTAAAAGTGATCTCATAAAATTTCTAAAAATCCAATTTATTTTGCGGTAATTTTATAATTTTTGAACTTTTATTTTATTTTATAAAAATAAATCTTCGAAAATTAGTTGTTTAGTAATTAGCAAATTACATGGTTACCCTTGCATGCAAATACTCTTCCATTCAACCAAAGGGCAAAGAAGACATTTCCAACCCCACTAACTCACATTTTGTTAGCCAAATTACCTCATTGACCTTGCATGCATAATGGCCTAACTTTAGCTCGAGGGTTACTCTTGTCATTTCTTAAATCCACTCACATTTAGTCAAATCAAATACATAAAAACAAACCCAAGTGTGGTGATCACTCCATTCCACTTCACCCTCCCCTTTCTCCTCCTCCATCCCTCTCGGTTATCCTCCCTCTCGGCCTATTGGCCGAAGCACTACCCCCCTCCTTTTTCTTCATTCTTCATTCAAGCACCTAACTTTCATTCAAGTAAATGTTACTTCCTATATCTTGATCATTCATAATCCAAGAAGTTTAGAGTGAAAAACCTATGTTTTGACCTTGCATGGTGGTGTTTTTGTTAAACTCAAAGTGAACATCCTTGATTCTTGTGAATCTAAGGCTTTCACCATGAGTTATAGTATCATA
Source organism: Apium graveolens (assembly GCF_009905375.1). NCBI lineage: Eukaryota > Viridiplantae > Streptophyta > Magnoliopsida > Apiales > Apiaceae > Apium > Apium graveolens. The sequence continues at coordinate 229,262,096 of NC_133652.1, forward strand.
GGGTTGAGAATGGATAGACATGAGTGTGTTACACTTATGCAAATGTTATTTTCACCCTAATCTATTGGGCCATGACTTGATAGGAGCCGAATGGATGGTGTTTTGTTGCCTTGTTTTATTTGTGTCTGTTTTTGTGATGATAACATGAATTTTTTTAGTAGAAACTTGATAAAACCCTTTTGCATACTACTTGATCATTTAGTTATAATCCATGTTAGGCTTGAATGTTGATTTATGATGAAAAATTTATTTTGAAATCATGTTATTTTGGCTTGTAAAATTCGAAGGCATGCATGCATGTAAACCACTCTTGATTTTCGGAAGATCTTGAACATTTGGATTGATTTTTGTTAGTAAGCTTTAATTTCAGTTGAGTTAAGATATTGATTAAGATTTGTGCTCCTTAATATGTGATGTTAAATCATTTATATTTATAATGAAAGTATAACTTGTTGTTTTCAAAAACTTGATGATTTGTAATTTGTGTAATGTGTAAACTTTTATTTTGCTATGTTGCACCTTAGGTAAGGATGATCTCCACTAAGCTTATATTGAGTGTAAGGGAGTTAGTTTAGTAGGACACCTTAATTAAGGTTTGGTTTGGGTTTTTGGTTGTTGTTGGTTGGGTTTGTTAAGTAAGAACCTTGGTGAAAGTAGAGTATTAGTTTCTGCAGAAAAATCAGTTTGGTACCCTGAGATTTAGAGTGAGATTTGACCTTGTCATTGTTGTGTACTTTGAGGTCCAAGCCACCAGAAGCTATCACTCGGAATATACAATAGGTTTTAGGTGTTTGTTGGTGGTTCGTAAGACGATTGGTTAGGTGCACGAGTGGAAACACCAAATCTGTCCAGCAGAGGACAGTTTTGTTGCAACTTAGAAATGGGAAGTTTTGACCATGTCATAGGTAGGCCCTCATTAGGCCCTGTTGGGCCTTAGTTAGAGGGAATGTCAGAGGAGTTTTTCCAGCAATAGCTTATAGGATTTGAGTTAGAATATTGTGTCACAAGTTAGTTCAAGTCAGGACCTTTTCTGCCCAGAAAAACAGGGGAATCATGGACTTTAAGCTTAGGCCTAGGGAGGCCCAAGCTAGGCCCTTGAGCCATATCAAGTTTGGGAGTTGCCTTATGATTAGAAGAGTCTAGTGTAAAAGTTTTGGAGGTAAAATTGAAGTGTAAGAGTGTCAAATGTACCCAAGAAATCTTATATGTCATTCTGAAATTTACCATAATAAGCACATTCACTTACCACCTAGTTTTAGAGCATTTAGGAGTGAAGTTTTGGTTGACCACCATAGTTTAAAGATAGAATAAAGTCATTAGAGTGAAAGGCCAAAGTCAGGGTCAATAGGAATTGGACGGTTTAGTAAAGGCACTTCGAGTTAGGAAGCCAAAATTTGGAGATTTTGTCTAGTTTCGCGACAAAGTGACTTAAGTTTGTGGAGCGAGATCATCCAAGCCTAGTGTTGCAATATGGCGTGTGTGATATTATTTGCTACCTAAATATGGTATGTGAGCATATGTGGCTATGTGTACTATTATGTTTATAAGGTGATTGTAAATTGCGTATATATAGGCCTAAGTGCCATTGTGTTTAATTTCGGTTTGCAAATAGGATTGAGTTGGTGAGAATATATTATAATGAGGTTATTATTATTTGTGTAGGATCTCGAGACGAGGGTAAACTTGCCATAAAGGTCGAGTAAAGCTTCCAGTTGCTCCTACCAGCCAGTCAAGTCAAGCCTTCTCAAGGCAAGTGATTCAACCTGCCTTTTTCATTTACACTGCAAGTGTGTGATAACTAGTTCCTATATATGATGCGAATATTCTGATTTACCTTGATATACATGAACCAAGTGGTTTTCAAATCTATCTTCGTATTATATAGAAATGCCATGAACCCTCAAGTGTCTATTGCGAGTAATTTAACCTTATTTGAAGATTTTTATGCAAGTAGATCAAAATGTCATATTATGCTAGTATACCCAAGTAATTGTGATGTTGAACCATGTGTACGTTACACCCAGTATCCTCAGCTTGAAGCCTAAAAGCCAGTCATTCCTTAAAAATTGTTAATGATTGTTTGATAACCTTATCCTTACCCTAAAACATAATACCCTGTTATACCTTGAGCTGATGATCACTTTCTTCGTATTTAATACCAATATCATACCTGGAACCATTGATGCTCACCTTCTTTGTATTTTAATACCTATACCTTATCTGAAACCATTGCTTTAAGCCTAGTCTGGCATTACTCTTTCATATTATCCAATAGCCTTACTAAATCTCCTTGTCAAATTCCTTGTAAATAGAAACCTTTCAATTACCCTGATGAAGTAAAGTCTAGTGGATCATGGCCCTAGTGGATATATTCCCAGTATTTCAAAGTGGATCTATAACCCTTGATAAAGATGTTTACTGTTTAAGAAATTAATTGTCAATCGGCTTCAATTTTTGAAATGATTAAAAATTTGGATTTTCAGTCCCAAAGGGGCACAAATGTTTTCTTTAAATAGTGGATCTGGACGTAAGTCTTGTGATGCCGATGCGTATGTTAGAGCTCAGGTAGAATAAGAGATAGTTTTGTGTGAGAACTCGATATTAAAAATCAGGTTGTAATAGTTTATAGTGTTGGGCTGTTCCAAACCCTAAACTGTAAGATCTTGGATTCAGTTGTATTTACTTTCTTTTGTTAGCTATTATAATAATTTGATTAATATGTATTTTCAAGTTGGGGGCATGACAGGTTTTGGTATCAGAGCTACGGTTTAGAGTCACTGGACAACCCAAATAGGATATAGGATATATGTATAAGTTATAGATATTATGCGAGAGAGTAGGTTAAGGAAATTTATTATTAATACTCCTCTTATATATCTATGTATGGTTTGTCAGCAAAGGGTGCATTCCTCGTCATCCTCTGGGTCAGATGACGCTATTGTTTTCTCCGTGTATGCTGAGTTGAGGCGCGAGTTCGACATGCTTCAGGGCAAGTACGACCGACTGTTAGACCGATTGAAGAACGTGTATCCGGAAAGCCGAAACTATAAAGGAAAGCCAAAGGATTAGATGACTGCTAGACTTGAGACTTTGGTTCAGTACGTCAACACTAAGCTTGAGGAGATTCCATTGCACCGAGACCGTACCGGCCAGTATATCATCCAAATGGTGGCGGACGAGCTCCAGAGTATTGTGAGGATGCTTCGAGAGGAAAAGACTACCAAACCTCGTTCTGAAGGAGTGGATCCTTAGTTCTTTCCATTATCTACCATTCATGTTATTGTATTATCAAACTTTGTAGAATTCCATGTTGTTTCCTTCAAATAAGCATGTTATTCCTAGATTCAGACTTTATTCTAATCTTGATGTACCTTGACCTTAAAATTTCAATTATTATGCACTATCATTCTGTTTGCTTTCAAATGTTTATTTTACGCCTTTATATGCATCACCCTATTCGTTTAAATTAAAACTTGACCTCATATGTGAACAAGAATGCCATGCGACACCCTCGAATTATCTCATTGTTCATACTTGTTTTGATGTAACTTTTATTTTAAGATCATGCTAAGATCATGCCACCCAAAAAGAAGAACCCAACAACCACCTCTACCACATATCCAAATATTCTTCGATTACTGGAAACCTTACAACAACAAATAAACGCTATACCTCAACAACAACTAACTCTTCAACAACAATTTGAAAACCAAGATAACCGTGAACCACACCAACCACCTGATCCACCAGTACCACCTCGATAAGATGTTACTTTCAAAGCTTTTCAGAATGTGAATCCACCTGCATTTCATGATACCACTGATCCAGTAATAGCTAACACATGGATTAAGGAAATGGAAAGGGCTTTTGAATTGGTACAGTTAGGGGACAATTAGAAGACACCATATGCTACTTACTTCCTGAAGGGTGAAGTCATCTATTGGTGGGATTCAGTGAAAGCTATGGAAGCAAATCAGCAAGTTTCTTGGGAAAGATTTAAGAAGTTATTCCTGGAGAAGTATTACCCTAAGTACATGCAGAATCAGATGGAGCTTAAATTTCTTGAATTGAGGCAAGAGAGTATATATGTACTGGATATGAGAAGAATTTCACGGAGCTGTCAAGGTTTGTGACAAAGTATACCAGCAGTGAGGAGGAAAAAGCAAGAGATTCCAACAAGGATTAGAGTCTTGGATTAGAGATAGAGTGGCTATGTTTGAGCTTGATACTTATGCAGGCGTAGTGCAGAGAGCTGCTCTGACTGAGAGTAATGGGATGCAGTCAAGGAAGGAAAGGGATAACAAGAAAAGGAAGGTTATATTTTATGGATTAAAGTCTGAAGCCGGAAACTCACAAGACAGGAATGTAAAGAGGATTGGATTCCACAAAGGCGGAAATTTTCAGAAGAAGGGAAATTTGAGCAAAAGACAAGAATCAAAGGGGAACAACCAGGCAAGCCAAGGACAAGTTGGAGAAAACAGATTTCAGAGACTGGAATGCAAGCATTGTGGAAGAAAGCACCCCGGAGTGTGTAACAAGCTGAGCATGACATGATATAGGTGCAACCAGAAGGGACATTTGGCCAACGAGTGTAAGATTCCAAAGCCAGGATTTACATGCTACAAGTGCGGAAAGACTGGACACATAGCTAGGGAGTGCAAGTCAACCGGACCAGTCAAAGCTCTGATGACCGTGGCAAGTACTAGTGCAAGCGTGCCAGCTGAGGTATTGGCCTTACCTCCACCACCTACAACAACTCCGCAAGCAACAACAAGGACATTCGATTTAAAAATGAAGGACGCTGTTCAGAATTCTGAGGTGATAGCAGGTACACTTTTACTAAATAATATCAAAGCTAAAGTATTGATTAATTCTGGAGCGACGAGATCTTTCATATCAGAAACTTTTGTTGATAAACTTCAATGTGATAAAATGGTTATGAACGAGGTAGTAAATGAGGTAATTACGAATCAATAGAAGATTCATGTGAGTCAACTTTGTCCAAAGTGTGAGATTGATATTTCGGGGTATAAATTCTCAGCCGACTTGATACTCTTCAAGTTGGGAGAGTTCGATATAATTTTAGGCATGGATTGGTTAGGGAAGAATAATGCTCAGATTAATTGTAAGTCCAAGGAGGTGTATTTAACGACGGAGAGTGGAGAGAAAGTAGTATTTAAAGAATAGAGGCAAGAGCAACTGTTTCTTACAATTGTCCAGGCTAAGAAGCTACTTAGGAAAGGTTGTGAGTCGTTCCTAGTTTATGTAGTGGATTCAGAAAAGGACAACCCCAGCATAAAAGATATTCCCATAGTCAACGAATTCCCAGATGTGTTTCCAGATGAACTACAAGGCTTACCGCCAGATCGACAAATCGAGTTCGAGATCAATCTTGCTCCGGGCACGGAACCAGTTTCGAAGGCCCCATATAGATTGGCACCAGCAAAAATGAAAGAGTTGGCGAGCCAGCTACAAGAATTGTTGGACAAAGGAGTGATACGGCCAAGTACGTCGCCATGGGGAGCACCTGTTCTGTTCATAAAGAAAAAAGATGGAAGTATGCGGTTATGTATAGATTATCGGGAGTTGAATAAGGTGATGATTAAGAACCGTTACCCGCTACCAAGAATAGATGACCTATTTGATCAGCTGAAAGGAGCAAAGTGCTTTTCAAATATTGACTTAAGATCAGGATACCATCAATTAAAGAACAAAGAAGAAGACATCCCAAAGACAGCATTCAAGACAAGATACTGACATTATGAATTTTTAGTAATTCCTTTTGGTTTGACTAACGCCCCGACAGCATTCATGGATCTGATGAACCGGGTATTTAAAAAGTATTTGGACAAGTTCGTAGTGGTATTCATTGATGACATCCTTATTTATTCAAAGTTGGAAGAAGAACATAAGCAGCATCTATGAATAGCATTGGAGATACTCCGACAAGAGAAGTTGTATGCCAATTTTTCTAAATGTGAGTTTTGGTTAAAGGAAGTTCAATTTTTGGGACACGTTATTGGAGATGAAGGAGTTAAAGTAGATCCGAAAAAGATTGAGGTGATTATGAGTTGGGAGAGGCCAAAGACACCTACGGAAGTGCGAAGTTTTCTAGGATTGGCGGGATACTATAGAAGATTTGTCAAGGATTTTTCAAAAATCGCCACGCCATTGACTAAGTTAACTAGGAAAAATCAAAATTTCGAATGGAATGCAGAATGTGAGGATAGCTTTCAAGAGTTGAAGCAGAGGTTGGTTACAGCTCCGGTGTTAGTACTACCAGACGATCAAGGAAACTTTGTGATTTTCAGTGATGCTTCACATAAAGGATTGGGCTGTGTGCTAATGCAACACAGTAAGGTGATCACATATGCGTCAAGACAGTTAAAACCGCATGAATTAAAGTACCATACGCATGACTTGGAACTAGCAGCCATAGTATTCGCACTTAAGATTTGGAGACATTACCTCTACGGAGAAAAGTGTGAGATCTGCACGGATCACAGGAGTTTAAAGTATATTTTCACACAGAAGGAACTTAATATGAGGCAAAGGAGATGGTTGAAATTGATTAAGGACTATGATTGCTCGATAAATTATCATCCAGGAAAGACAAATGTCGTAGCCGATGCTTTGAGTAGAAAGAAAAGATTGAATATGATAGCAATACCAAAAGAATTGTCGGAAGAGATTAAGAGATTTGGAGTGGAACTTTGTGATTGTGGGATAGTTGAAGAGGTTTATCGTACAATGATATTTCATCTAACATTATTGGAACAGATAAAGAAATATCAGGAAGAAGTAATGAAGCAAGAGAAAATCTGCTAACTGGAGAAGAGATTGGTACTCAAAGGGATGAGCAAGGTATACTAAGGATTTCCTCAAAAATTTGGATTCCTCATGTACCTGAATTGAAGAATGAGATTTTATAAGAAGCCCACAATTCAAGATTTTCAATCCATCCGTGAAGCACCAAGATGTATCGAGACTTGAAGCAGAACTTTTGGTGGCCAAATATGAAGCGAGAAGTGGCAGAATGGGTTACGAAGTGTTATACTTGTCAAAAACTATAAGCGGAACATCAAAGACCGAGCGGATTAATTCAGCCCTTAAAGATTCCAGAATGGAAGTGGGAAAACATTGCTATGGACTTTATAGTGGGACTATCGTGAACGAAATCCGGACATGACGCTATATGGGTTATAGTTGATCGCCTTACGAAGTCGGCGCATTTTCTTCCAATTAATGAGAAATCGTCATTGGACAGATTGGTTCATCTGTATGTGTGTGAAATCGTACTAAGGCACGGCGTGCCCATATCGATAGTTTCAGACAGAGATCCCCGATTTAACTCAAGACTCTGGAAGCAATTTCAAGAAAGTCTTGGCAAAAAGTTGAACATGAGTACGGCATATCATCCGCAGACTGACAGTCAAAGTGAAAGTATAATTCAAACAATCGAAGACATGTTACGCAGTTGTGTAATTGACTTTGCAGGAAGTTGGGACGACCACTTGCTATTGGTAGAATTCTCCTATAAAAATAGCTATCATTCTAGTATTGGCATGCCACCATACGAAGCTTTATACGGACGGAAATGTAGATCACCGACAAGTTGGGATGAAGTGGGAGAAGGAAAGATTTTAGGCCCATAATTGATACAACAGTTGCACGAGATGGTCAAATTAATTCAGAAAAGGTTTATTACTGCTCAAGATAGACAGAAAAAGTATGCGGATCCAGCGCGTAAGGATGTTAGATTCCAAGTAGACGAAGCCGTTTTGCTGAAAGTGTCACCAAGGAAAGGGTTGTCTAGATTTGGAAAGAAAGGGAAGTTAGCGCCTAGATATGTAGGTCCTTTTGAAATTTTGAGTCAAGTGGGGAAGGTGGCTTATGAGTTAGCCTTACCACCTCAGTATCAACATGTGCATAATGTGTTCCATGTGTCATTGCTTAAGAAGTACAATCCTGATGCCAACCATGTAATAGAATATTAACCTATAGAAATTCAGGCAGACCTGTCATTTGTGGAGCAACCTGTCAAATTACCCGACTGTTAAGTAAAGAGTCTTAGAAATAAGTCAGTAAAGTTAGTAAAAGTACTTTGGAGGAACCCCAAGGTCGAAGAATCAACCTGGGAGTTAGAGTCTGATATGCGTTCCCGGTATCCTCATTTGTTCTCTTAGATTCTGGGGACAGAATCCTTTAAGGGGGACAGGATGTTACGACCGGCATTTTGTGTAATATTATTTGTGAACTCTGTATAATATTAGAGCCGATTATAAATATACTTAATGATTGTACATTTGTGTGAGTGGAATTTGCTGCGTTATAAATTGCTTTATGTGGATTATAAATTCTTCAAAGCAAGAGTTTTATTAATTGACCTTATTTTTGATTTATAAAGAATATTCTATGTCTTGGAAAATTATCTTTTAAAAATTATTTCATTCACAAATTTCAAAATTGATCTCATAAAATTTCTAAAAATCCAAGTTATTTTACGGTATAAATTTTATAATTTTTCAACTTTTATTTTATTTTATAAAAATAAATCTTTGAAAATTAGTTGTTTAGTAATTAGCAAATTATATGGTTACCCTTATATGCAAATACTCTTCCATTCAACTAAAGGGCAAAGAAGACATTTCCAACCCCACTAACTCACATTTTGTTAGCCAAATTACCTCATTGACCTTGCATGCATAATGGCCTAACTTAAGCTAGAGGGTTACTCTTGTCATTTCCTAAATCCACTCACATTTAGTCAAATCAAAGACATAAAAATAAACCCAAGTGTGATGATCACTCCATTCCACTCCACCACTTCACCCTCCCCTTTCTCCTCCCCCTCCCTCTCGGTTCTCCTCCCTCTCGGCCTCTTGGCCGAAGCACTACCCCCTCCCTTTTCTTCTTTCTTCATTCAAGCACCTAACTTCCATTCAAGTAAATGTTACTTCCTATATCTTGATCATTCATAATCCAAGAAGTTTAGACTGAAAAACCTATGTTTTGACCTTGCATGGTGGTGTTTTTGTTAAACTCAAAGTGAACATCCTTGATTTTTGTGAATCTAAGGCTTTTACCATGATTTATAGTATCATAGGGTTGAGAATGGCTAGACATGAGTGTGTTACACTTATGCAAATTTTGTTTTCACCATAATCCATTCGGCCATGACTTGATAGGAGCCGAATGGATGGTGTTTTGTTGCCTTGTTTTATTTGTGTGTGTTTTTGTGATGATAACATGAATTTTTTTAGTAGAAACTTGATAAAACCCTTTTGCATGTTGATTTATGATGAAAAATTTATTTGGAAATCACGTTGTTTTGGCTTTTAAGATTCGAAGGCATGCATGTAAACCACTCTTGATTTTCGGAAGTTCTTGAACATTTGGATTGATTTTTGTTAGTAAGCTTTAATTTCAGTTAAGTTAAGATATTTATTAAGATTTGTGCTCCTTAATATGTGATGTTAAATCATTTATATTTATAATGAAAGTATAACTTGTTGTTTTCAAAAACTTGATGATTTGTAATTTGTGTAATGTGTTAACTTTTATTTTGCTATGTTGCACCTTAGGTAAGGATGATCTCCACTAAGCTTATATTGAGTGTAAGGGAGTTAGTTCAGTAGGACACCTTAGTTAAGGTTTGGTTTGGGTTTTTGGTTGTTATTGGTTGGGTTTGTTAAGTAAGAACCTTGGTGAAAGTAGAGTATTAGTTTCGGCAGAAAAATCAGTTTGGTACCCTGAGGTTTAGAGTGAGATTTGACCTTGTCATTGTTGTGCACTTTGAGGCCCAAGCCACCAGAAGCTAGCACTAGGAGTATACAATAGGTTTTAGGTATTTGTTGGGGGTTTGTAAGACGTTTGGTTAGGTGCACGAGTGGAAACACCAAATCTGTCCAGCAGATGACAGTTTTGTTGCAACTTAGAGATGGGAAGTTTTGACCATGTCATAGGTAGACCCTGTTGGGCCTTAGTTATAGGGAATGTCATAGGAGTGTTTCCAGCCATATATCATAGGATTTTAGTTAGAATATTGTGTCACAAGTTAGTTCAAGTCAGGACCTTTTCTGCCCAGAAAAATAGGGGAATCATGGACTTTAAGCTTAGGCCTAGGGAGGCCCAAGCTAGGCCCTTGAGCCACATCAAGTTTGAGAGTTGCCTTATGATCAGGAGAGTCTAGTGTAGAAGTTTTTGGGGTAAACTTGAAGTGTAAGAGTGTCAAATGCACCCAAGAAACCTTAGATGTCATTCTGAAATTTACCATAATAAGCACCATCACTTACCACCTAGTTTTAGAGCACTTAGGAGTGAAGTTTTGGTTGACCACCATAGTTGCAAGATAGCATAAAGTCATTAGAGTGAAAGGCCCAAGTCAGGGTCAATAGGAATTGGACGGTTTAGTAAAGGCATTTCGAGTTAGGAAGCCAAAATTTGGAGATTTTGTCTAGTTTAGCGACCAAGTGACTTAAGTTTGTGGAGCGAGATCATCCAAGCCTAGTGTTGCAATATGGCGTGTGTGATATTATTTGGTACCTAAATATGGTATGTGAGCATATGTGGCTATGTGTACTATTATGTTTATAAGGTGATTGTAAATTGCGTGTATATAGGCTTAAGTGCCATTGTGTTTAATTTCGGTTTGCAAATAGGATTGAGTTGGTGAGAATATATTATATTGAGGTTATTATTATTTGTGTAGGATCTCGAGACGAGGGTAAAATTTCCATAAAGGTCGAGTAAAGCTTCCAGTTGCTCCTACCTGTCAGTCAAGTTAAGCCTTCTCAAGGCAAATGATTCAACCTGCCTTTTTCGTTTACACTGCAAGTGTGTGATAACTAGTTCCTATATATGATGCGAGTATTATGATTTACCTTGATATACATGAACCAAGTGGTTTTCAAATCTATCTTCGTATTATATAGAAATGCCATGAACCCTCAAGTGTCTATTGCGAGTAATTTAACCTTATTTGAAAATATTTATGCAAGTAGATCAAAATGTCATATTATGCTAGTATACCCAAGTAATTGTGATGTTGAACCATGTGTAAGTTACATCCAGCATCCTCAGCTTGAAGCCTAAAAGCCAATCATTCCTTAAAGATTGTTAATGATTGTTTAATAACCTTATCCTTACCCTAAAATATAATACCCTGTTATACCTTGAGCTGATGATCACTTTCTTCGTATTTAATTCCAGTATCATACCTGGAACCATTGATGCTCACTTTCTTTGTATTTTAATACCTATACCTTATCTGAAACCATTTCTTTAAGCCTAGTCTGGCATTACTCTTTCATATTATCCAATAGCCTTACTAAATCTCCTTGTCAAATTACTTGTAAATAGAAACCTTTCAATTACCCTGATAAAGTAAAGTCTAGTGGATCATGGCCCTAGTGGATCATGGCCCTAGTGGATATATTCCCAGTGTTTCAAAGTGGATCGATAACCCTTGATAAAGATGTTTACTGTTTAAGAAATTAATTGTCAATCGGCTTCAGTTTTTGAAATGATTAAAAAATTGGATTTTCAGTTCCAAAGGGGGACAAATATATTCTTTAAATAGTGGATCTGGACTGAGACGCAAGTCCTTTCCGCACTTAAATTGTAGGCTTAAAAGTTGCCTAGGGATCCCATTAATGTTTTAGAACCCAGCGAGGTTCGGGATTATTTCGCGGCTGATCACCGGTTGTAATCCGTAGCGTCATAAAATGGTTTTTTTGATTAAGAAATGATTTTAGAAATGTTTTGATACAAACAAATGATGCCATCACCCAAAGGTTCATCTCTTGTTATTATTAGCTCAGTCTTCACATTGTCATTCTTATATATCTCGATTTATGTTTTGTATCGTATTGTTCAGCACTTGTTGAGCATTTGGCTCACTACTTGCTTTCACCCTGATATTACAGCTAGCAGTTATGGTTAGATTCAAGCAGACAGCACGTAAGACTTGTGATGCCGATGCGTATGTTCGAGTTTAGGTAGAATAAGAGATAGTTTTGTGTGAGAACTCGATATTAAAAATCAGGTTGTAATAGTTTATAGTGTTGGGCTGTTCCAAACCCTAAACTGTAAGATCTTGGATTCGGTTGTATTTACTTTCTTTTGTTAGCTATTGTAATAATTTGCATAATATGTATTTTCAAGTTGGGGGCGTGACATATGGTCTTCGTTTTATTTAAAATATTAAAATTCACTTTAAAGGCCCGGAGGAATCCCGAGTCTACCAATCCTTTGAGTACCTTTAATTTAATATTTAAAAGAAATTTAAATTTCCAATATTTTTAATTTTTTAAGAAAATAAATTAATCAAAAATAAATATTTTCATAAAATCTAATTTTCAAAAATTTCGAATTTTCTTAAAAATTAAATAAAACGTAAATTATTATCTAAGAAAAAATTAAATTAAAGAAATTTAAATTTTATAGATTAAAAAATAAATCAGAAAAAAATTAGGTGCAAAAAAAAATGTTTAAGTCGACCGAGTTTTCTACAGCTGATCACAGATCGCCATAGTGTCTTTGACTTTAGAATTATTTTCCTCAAAATTCTGTGGCGACCTCTTGTACTGAGCACCATCTTTTGCAGCGTGTGGCGACGAGTTAATAAAGTTTCACCGTGACAATGCAATTGTATATGCTGATGTCCTGCGCGTGCACTGCTCTCAAGTGAGGACTGAATTGTGCAAAGAAACACAAGTACCCCGACTGTAGCGATCAGGAAGGACATGCTTCTTCACTTGGTTAATTTTCGAACCCCCTTGTCCTCTGGAGACTCCAAGTACCTCTATTCCTTTGCTGAGCTTTTGCGCGTGAAGGGTTGATGAGTTGTTTTGCTTGAGCGCGTGCAGGTAAGGCGCGTACAAGCTGCTGTCGTCCGTGGCGATACCATTTCCTTTCCACCTCTTTTAATTCCTGTACATCTAGGTTAGCGCGCGTGTACATTTGTTGCCAAAGGTGATCAAAACTGAAACGGCAGGCAAGTGACTTTTTTATCTTTTGATCAAAACTTTTCTTAATCAAACAAACAAAGGGTGCCATTCCTGTACTACTAAACCAGGTAAAGGAAACAAAATCTAAAAATTGGTAGCTAGAAAAATAACAAATCTGGGGGAAAATAAATTTAAATTAGAAATATTTAATTACTAAAATTTTAAGAAGTAAATTAAATTAGTTAAATTTATAAAATAAATTTATTTAAATTAAGTTCATACAATAAACTTATTTAAATTAAATTTATAAAATAAATTTTCTAAATTAAATTTATAAAATAAATTTATGTAAATGAAAAATTAATAAAATAAATTATTTTTAAGGATCCTGATTTATGTATCAATCAGTCGGCTCTGATACCAATTGTTAGGTCCCGAATTATCTAGAAGGGGGGTGAATACGATAATCACTAAATTAAATATTCTTTCGAATCTTTAGCGGATATAGATTTAGTACTCGGTTGGTGGTTCCGTGTTCTTGAGGAGAATAGTGTTTGGGAATATAAAACGAGGAACACAAGATATTCGGGGTAGTATATATTCATATATAAATCCACGAGGGGTGTTGCTACACTTCGGTAAATAAATTAACCTGCTACAATATAAGAATAACAAAGTTCCTAACTTCTACAAAGATATACAAATTAAATCCTATACAATGATCTAGTTCCGGTGAGAAGTTAAATGGATATTCCAGGTGCCAGACCTTCTCTATAAATCTTTGCTTCTTATTTTATCAGCTCTCTTTTTGTTGGAGAAGAAGATAAACAGAACAACTCAACTAATTTGCTGCTTGTGTAGAATTATATCAATTAAATTGTGTGGCTGAAATTGAACTACACAAATAATTGATTGTACAATAAATTGTGAATGAGGATTTTGTGGCGACCAGGATAGGCTCTGTGGCGACCAAGAGATACAGGGGGAGGGGGAGGAGTAATATTTTCTATGGCGGAGGTACATTAGATTATTTGTGTGGCGACTCCCAGTAGCTCTGTGGCGACATGTTTTATTACTACTAGTACATACAATATGTACTTGATCTGTTCTCTTGTAAACTAAAATATGTACACGTTTTAGTTTATTTGTTTTTTTTTCTTTTTTCTTTTTGTTTTGTTTTCTTTTTTTTTCCTTTTTCTATTTTCTTTTTCTTTTCTTTCTTTTTATTTTTCTTTTCTTTTTTTCTTTTTCTTTTCTTTCTTTTTCTTTTTCTTTTCTTTTTATTTAAGTTTAAATTGTAACTAAATTAATTTATAAAATAAACTTAAATATAACTTGTATAAATAAACTAATTTAGATTTATAAAATAAAGTTATTTAAAGTTTATAAAATAAATCATTTTAAGTTTATTAAATAAATTCTATTAAAATCCATTAAATAAATTTATTTAATTTAACAATTAAACTTTGAGTTTCGCCAATCCTCTGAGTTGTTTAGCTGTATACCCCGCGCACCCCTTCTCATACTTTAACAGATAAATGTTCAATCTAAGTACGTTCCTCAACTTAACAATTCTTCTAAAAATAATACCCAGTTTCCTTTCACAAGCTGTTGACGCCTAGTGCAACTGGTCTGGTTCACAGACGACTAACCCCGATTCAGGTCTTCGTATTATGGCCTTGATTAAATTGTTAAGCTTGTAACAACTTTATCGCTTTAGACACTAACTATCAATAAACAACTGTACTTTCACTGGAATCCTTTATGGTACTTTAGACAACGTCTTCATTAACCTCTGTCTATACCCTATCTTCATTTTTTCAGATTCCTATGCTTCAAACACTGTCTATCTTCAATCAATGTCAATACACTGAAATCTTCCAGTAGCACTTGTACACTGAATCTTCAACATTTCTGAAACCCTGAAAGTCTTTAACCTTTGTTCTTCACTGAGGCATTATCATATTAATGAACTTCTTTCAGTGACCTGTAGACAGACTTCATGCCTTCTTCTAATCTTCTGATTTTTTGTATTTGCCTTGTCTTCATTCTTCCTGATTTCTTGTGTAGAGGTAGTATTATTAACCTGTCATATTCTAGTGTTGTTATCGTGTTGAGTTATCACATAACTATTCATACAGCTGCACAGTCTCACCGACAAAAGCAGATTGATGAAAAGATTGCAAAGGTATTTGGTTCAACTTCTAATCAAGCAAAATCTGTGAGGCATTCCATATAGTTATAACCAATTATTTTGGAATCAATGAAGCTAGAAAAAGGGGAGAAGGGTGAATCTTCAATGAAGAATGAATTCAAGAACTTTATGGTGCTAAAGCCTAAACAAGCAAGTCTCACAATGTCAACAAAGCACCCAATGTTGGTTGATTACTCTCCTCCTAGACTTGATGAAGAAAAGCTGATGGGTGCATCAATTTCCAGTTTCAAAACAACCAAGGATGCCATCTTAAGGAAAAAAATAACAAGAATTTATAGATATGAAAAGATGCTATGTGTCATGACTGAGCACCCTCAGTTTTGGGAAGCCAAAAATGAGGAAAATAGAAGACTATGAGCTCAGAATAGAAGAAAGATGTTAGGAATATGTTGTGAACTTGATAATAAGTTAAACAAAATACCTTAGTAGATTCAACTTAGTAAATTTTGTAGCACTCTACGAATGATCAAATATAGTCCCGACGGATGACTCAATATAGTCCCGACAGATGATGATTTGATATCCATCGAGTGAGTAGCTTATGTAATAATAAGTATTGTAGCACATTTCTGCAAACAACTTTGTGTAGATTCTGTAGGAGCATATGAGTCATGTTGACTACTAGTAGATATACAGAATAGGTGGATTATTTGTAAATATGAGATGTCTTGTAATTCTGCATAAATGAAATGGAGTCAAGTGTCAAATAGCTACCCGACGGATGATCAACAAAGCTACCCGACGGATGATCAATAAAGCTACCCGACGGATGATCAACAAAGCTACCTGACGGATCACAAGCATGTACCTGACGGATGATCAAATTTAAATATCTGTTGACAGTGACAACACAGTCACATGCGTCGAGTGTTTGCAAAAGGAATGTAGCAGCTTGTTTAGCAGGAAATTGAGAACAAAGAAGCATTACCATTTTCATGCTATTATGAAGATATTTAAAGATGCTGGAATAGAGTAATGAAGTAGCATGGAGTTAGACTTGATATGTTTTGTTTTATTATCCTATGTTATTACCATGTAAACTTGTTGATATATAAACCAAGGGTAGCTAGTAGAACAAACAACTAAGAAAACACATTTTAGAAGAGAAATAGAAAAAGCTGTATCTATCAAGAATTTCTCAGTAGTTTGTTTGTTCAACTTGTAAAACAGCTGTGAGCCAATTTGAGCTTCACAGAGTTCTCAAATCCATATATATATATATATATGGTGGATACATTCAAATCCACCAGAAAGTTTTAAAGACTTGTTTTTTTATTACTTTGTGTTTGATTTACTTAATTCTTTATTCCGCACTTTGCAAATGAAAACACTTATATATATATATTGAGTTAGAACATTTTTATAAATCTCATAAAGAGGCCAGAGTTACCTTCAACCCCCCTTCTGTAATTCTTGTTGTATTATTAGGGAATAACAATTGGTATCAGAGCAAGCTCTTGAAGTACAAAGAGTGTAAAGATCACAACAAACAACAAGATGAACAAGAAGGATGTTGGGGTTAAAATTCCTTTTTTGGACAAAGATAATTATTACCACTGGAAGGTGAAAATGCATCTACATCTTCTTTCTCAAGATGAGGCCTAGGTGGATTGCATAGAGAGAGGACCTCATGTACCAATGAGAGCTACAACTGGCAATGAACCATCTGTTCCCAAGCCTAAGCAGGAATGGTCAGATTTTGATATTGAGCAAGCCAGGAAAGATAAGAAGGTCATGAATATATTATTCAATGGAGTTGATGGTGACATGTTTGATAACATCATTAACTGCAAAACAACCAAGGAGGTTTGGGACACTATCTAGATCATTTGTGATGGTACTGAGCAAGTAAGGGAGAATAAGATGCAGCTGCTTATTCAGCAATATGAGCACTTCCATTGTGAAGATAGTGAGTCTCTCACTGATATTTTTAGTAGATTTCAAAAACTACTAAATGCTCTGAAGTTGCATGGAAGAGTCTATCAGACAAAAGACTCCAACCTCAAGTTCCTTAGATCTCTTCCAAAGGAGTGGAAACTAATGACAGTCTCATTGAGAAATTCTCAGGATTACAAGGAGTTTACCTTAGAGAGAATGTATGGCATCCTGAAGACTTATGAGCTTGAAATAGAGAAAGATGAGAGGATGGAGAAAGGAAGGAAGAAAGGAGGGTCCATAGCACTGGTTGCTGAGTTAGAGAAAGAGAAAAAGATGAAGGTAGAAGCTGTTGAGTCTACTTCAAAGGTCTGTGAGAACAAGGGCAAAGGGCTGGTAGCTGAAAATGAAGATCATTTGAGCCAAGATGACATGGATGCTATTGATGAGAATTTAGCATTCCTTTCCAGAAGATTTGCCAAGCTCAAGTTCAAAAAAACTTTGGAGTAGCCAAGCCAAGTAGAAACATGGTGGATAAATCCAAATTCAAATGTTTCAAATGTGGCTTGGCAGGGCATTTTTCCAGTAAGTGTAGGAAGTCAGATTCCAGCAAAAAAAAGTTTGAGCCTGTTGATTACAAACATAAATATTTTGAGTTTCTCAAGCTAAAGGAAAGGGCTTTCATTACACAGGAAAATGACTGGGCAGCTGATGGATTGGATGAAGATCAGGATGTGAGCTATGTCAATCTAGCCCTGATGGCCAAGTCTGATGAAACAGAAACAAGTTCTTCAAGTAATCAGGTCATCACCACTAACCTAGCATATTTATCTAAAGCTGAGTGTAATGATGCAATCAATGACATATCCACATAATTATATCACTTGCGTGTTATACTTAAGTCCCTCAATAAGGAAAATGCTAAAATTAAAGAAAACAATTTGTTTTTAAGTGAGAGGAGTGCTAGAGTCTCAATTTATTGAATTTGAAAAATTAAGAATTGAGTGTAAGATTGCTAAGGATGAATTAAATGAGTCCTGAAGAAAGAAGAGATTTTAAAAAAGTAGCTTGAACGAGAACATGAAGTGATTAAAGCATGGAAATCATCCAGAGATGTCCATGCTCAAATTACTAAAGTTCAAGGTATAGAGTCCTTTTGTAATGCAGTCTGGAAAAAGAGTAAGGAGAAGCTGGAATCCAATTTGGTTGAAGGATTGCTAACAGATGTGGACTCGACGGATGATGAGAATCATCCGTCGGATAATCAAAAGGATTATACGTCGAGTGACAAAGAGCCACATCCGTCGGCTGTGGCAAACCTGTGAGCAAAGCCAAGCTTGCCAAGTTGAATGAAAAATATGGATCAATTTTCATAAACTTTATTTCAGGAGAATCAAGTCAAGTGAAGAAGGAGAAGAAAGTGAATGTAGGTCATCTTTCCATCAAGCAATTGAATGACAGATTAGAAAAGATTAGGGTTAAAACAGAAAATAAAAAGAAAAATAATAGAAATGGGAAAGTAGAGATTAACAAATATAACAACTACGCACCTGATAAGTATGCTCCAAGAAAAATCTGTGTTAAGTGTGGTAGTGTTAATCATTTGTCTGTTAATTGCAAACTTGCCATGCCTACTCATATATCTGTACCCTCTTCTTTTCCTAACATGAATGCCATGCCTTCTATGCCTATAAATGCTATGTCTGCTCAGAATATGAATGCACAATTTGCTAATATGCCATTTGCACCTAATCCTTATTATCCTGCATTTAGTATGCCACAAATGCCATTTAGCATGCCTTACTGGAATAACATGTTTGCAAACATCATGCCTTTTCCTGCTAATCAAAATGTGTATGATAATTCTATTTTAATGACTGGTTCCAAAGGTCCAACTCAAATGACTAAGGATGAATCAGAAATCCCCAAGTTAAATGAGATCAAACCTAAGAAACCAAAGAAGAA
Source organism: Apium graveolens (assembly GCF_009905375.1). NCBI lineage: Eukaryota > Viridiplantae > Streptophyta > Magnoliopsida > Apiales > Apiaceae > Apium > Apium graveolens. The sequence goes on from NC_133652.1 coordinate 229,281,101, forward strand.
AGCTAACAAGGCAGAACCCAAGGAAACTTGGGTACCAAAATCAACTTAATTTGGTTTTGATGTGTGCAGGGAAACAGAAAGAATCTTTGGTACCTGGATAGTGGTTATTCAAGGCACATGACTGGAGATTCTACCCTGCTACAGAGTTCAAGGAGAGAGTTGGCCCAAGTATTACTTTTGGAGATGACAACAAGGGTTATACTGTGGGATATGGCTTGATTTTAAAAGACAATATCATTATTGAAGAGGTTGCCCTAGTGGATGGTCTCAAGCACAATTTGTTGAGCATCAACCAGCTTTGTGATAAGGGCAATTCAGTAACCCTCTATTCAGAAGCCTGTGTTGTGACAAATAAAAGAAGCAACAAAGTGGTTCTCACTGGAGTGAGAAAAGGAAATCTGTTTCTAGCTGACTTCAACTCATCCAATACAGAATCTGTCGATTGTCTTCTTAGTAAAGCAAGTCAAGATGAAAGTTGGTTATGGCACAAGAAGTTGTCCCATCTAAACTTCAAGACTATGAATGAGCTTGTCAAGAAAGAACTGGTTAAAGGCATTCCTCAAGTGGAGTTTTCTAAGGATGGATTGTGTGATGCCTGCAAAAAAGGAAAGCATATTAAAGCATCATTCATAAAGAAGCTTGATTCAACAATTGAAGAACCTTTGCAATTGCTACACATAGATTTATTTGGACCAGTCAATGTGTTGTCCATCTCAAGGAAAAGATTCTGCCTAGTAATCGTGGATGATTTCTCAAAGTTCTCTTGGACATGTTTCCTAAAGTCTAAAGATGAGGCTAGTGAAATCATCATCAATCACATAAGGCAAGTCAACAATCATCCTGATTTTAAAGTAAGGAGAATCAGGAGTGACAATGGAACTGAGTTCAAGAATTCTGTGATGAGATCATTCTGTGAAGAGAATGGGATAATGCATGAGTTTTCTGCAGCAAGAACTCCACAACAAAATGGAGTAGTGGAAATAAAGAACATATCTCTTATTGAAGCTATAAGGACAATTCTTGAAGAATCAAAGTTACCAGCATATTTTTGGGTTGAAGCTGTGATTACTGCCTGCTACACTCAGAATATTTCTTTGATTAATCAAGAAAAGTGTATGACACCCTACCAATTGTTCAAGAACAAGAAACCAACCCTAAATTTTCTTCATGTCTTTGGCTGCAAATGTTTTATCTTGAGGAATCAAACTGATCAATATGGGAAGTTTGATGCTAAAGCAGATGAAGGAATTTTTATTGGATATGCTGTGGGAAAAGTATATAGAGTCTACAATCTTAGAACCAACATTGTTATGGAATCAATATATGTTGTGTTTGATGATAAAAAGATTGAAGGACTGCAAGATGAAGATTCTCATGAAAGCCTCAAGTTTGAAAATGTGGAAATGGTTAGTGATGACAGTGATGATGAAAGTGATCAAGAAATAGTGAATAAGGATAATGCAGAAAAATATACAACTAATGAAGCACAGAATTCAGTATCGGTCGATTTGCAAAATGCTTCATCCGTTGGGAGACAATCTGCCTTATCCATCGAGAGACAATCAGCTTCATCCATCGGAACACAAAGTGCACCATCCGTCGGGTCATTAAGAGAAGCTGAAAGTCAGAATAGATCACTTACACAAAGCTCCCATTTCTCAAATCAAAGATTCACAAACTCAGGGGGAGTTTCTATTAATCAAAACTCAGTCACACATCAAGACAACAATGAGGCCTCTTCATCTAGAGCTAATCTACCTCAACAAAGAAAATGGACTAAGATCACCCTTTTGAGCTCATCATTGGTGATGCATCTTCTAGAGTTCAAACAAGGAGAGCAACTCAAGAAGAAACTCTATATAGCAGCTTCCTATCCAAGGAAGAACCAAAGAAGGTAGAAGAAGCTTTGTTAGATCCAGATTGGATTTTAGCTATGCAGGAGGAGCTAAACCACTTTGAAAGGAATAAAGTATGGAAGCTGGTACACAAGCCCAAAGGAAAGAATCCAATTGACACCAAATGGTTATTCAGAAACAAGATTGATGAAAATGGCATAGTATTAAGGAATAAAGCTAGATTTGTTGCTAAGGTCTATTGTCAACAAGAAGGAATAGATTTTGATGAAACTTTTGCTCATGTTGCAAGACTTGAAGCCATCAGAATTTTCTGAGCCTATGTAGCTCATGCCAATTTCAAGGTCTATCAAATGGATGTCAAAAGTGCTTTTCTGAATGGAGATTTGGAGGAGGAAGTCTATGTTAGGCAGCCTCCTGGTTTTGAAGATCCAAATTTCTCAAATCATGTCTACTATCTTTTGAAAGCACTTTATGGACTGAAACAAGCATCTAGAGCCTGGTATGACACTTTATCAAAGTTTCTTTTGGAAAACCACTTCACAAGAGGTACTGTTGATAAAACTTTATTATTTACGAAAGGTTAATGGCTCTAGTATACTTGTTCAAATTTATGTAGATGATATTATTTTTGGCTCTACAGATGAAAAACTTTGCAAATAGTTTTCCAAATTAATACTTTCTTGGTTTACAAGTTAAGCAAGTTAGTGATGGAATATTTATTAGCCAAACTAAATACATTCATGATCTTTTAAAGAAGTTTGATCTAATGGATTGCACATCTGTAAAAACTCCCATGGCCACTGCAACTAAGCTTGAATTAAACACTACTGAAAAGTTTGTGGATATTTCAAGCTATAGGGGCATGGTTGGCTCACTTCTGTACTTAAAAGCTAGTAGGCCAGATATAATGTTTGCTACTTGTCTTTGTGCTAAATTTCAGGCTGATCCTAGAGAATCTCACCTAGTAGCTATTAAGAGAATTTTCAGATATCTCAAGGGAACACCAAAACTTGGCATTTGGTACCCTAGAGATTCTGGTTTTGATCTAACTGGTTATTCAGATACAGATTATGCAGGTTGTAGAATAGACAGAAAAAGTACAACAGGAACCTGTCAATTTCTAGGGAACAAGCTTGTGTCCTGGTTCTGTAAAAAGCAAAATCCAAGTTCTACTTCTACAATATATTACTGCTGGTAGTTGTTGTGCACAGATTTTGTGGATGAAAATCCAATTGTTGGACTATGGTCTACAAGTGGATCGAATTCCCATTTTATGTGATAACACAAGTGCAATTGCCATCACTGAAAATCCAGTGCAACATTCAAGACACTACACCATAAATGGCCTACAGCAACACCAAGAAAATGTTACAGCAGGCCCCAAAAAGTGTTACCACAGCCAAAAAAAGCCCTAAGGTAACATAAAAATTAAGTTGCTTTTTTTCGAGTTACCTTTGGCCCCTAAGGTAACATCCCTTTTGGCCTGGTGTAACTTTGACATTTGTGTTACAATAGCAGTCAAAGGTAACATCAAACTGTGTCTATAGTATCACACTATGTATGTTACCTTTGCACTTAGAATTTGTAAAAAAAATGGGGCCCCATGGGTAAGTCCCACAGGCGGCCCCAATTTAAGTACCTAATGTAACATATTTTTTTAAAAAAAATTGATAGGATTGGTTTGTAAATTGAACATACCATAAAACCTGTATTTCATACACGTCAATAAAATAAACAATCCAAACCAAACTTCAAATCAAGTTTTACAAACCCCCATCAAATACTATTACATTCAAAACTTCAAAATCTACCAACTACAACCATCATAAGTCTACAATCTAAGGAAATCACAACAAAATGAACTAATTAAACCAACTAATTTACATCCAAAACTTGACCCTACCCTTCAGAAGCCCACTCCCTACTAGTAGGGAACATGGAACAATTGACTCACAAAACTTAGCTAATATTCACTCCAAAGACATATGTTCAGATATCAACTCATTTGGCTGGTGAAGTGATAATAAACTTTCTTGACACCTGCTTGGATGTGTTTCCCAGCACGAGGGCCATCCACCAACACACGTTCCCTACAATTCACATAATCCAATTAGTAAATATATATTAACTTCCAGGAATAATCATAGTATTAATTAACTTTCACAAAATGACACCAACACTCCAGAGATCTGTCTGCGTTTAGACTTCAAGGCTATTGGAGGTTAATAAACCGAAAAATAAATTGCTGAGTTGGTAAAAATATTAGAGTTCAAGTTACTATATGTATATGTATATATGTATTTGTATATGACTTTATTGTCTTTAGTTAGAAGTTGGTGAAATTAATAACAAATTTGACCATATTTGGTTAGAAGTTGGTGAAATTAATAACAAATTTGAAGAACTATAGATTCATTACAACACCCCTGCCCCCTTTTGCCACTCACTCACATTAAGGTTTAGTGGTATCTCCTTCGCTTCCTTTACGGAATAAGAGGGAAGAGTGTTTCATTAGCAAAAAAACATTAAGAATAAACCCACCACATTGTTTTAGAAGTTGATTATAGTCCAGCAAAATTTGCACATTTGAGGATTCACCCCTTACGTGATTGTCAGAAGTTAGAAACCAATTTTTCTTCTCAGTTGCTAGTTTCCTGCAATTTATTGGGTGTTCCTTACCCTCTAGAATGAACTCGTAATAAAGCCTGTACAACCCAGCACAAAAATTGATACAAAAAAGACAAGGGAAAATGAGAGTATGATACAAAATGTCTCGAGTAGTAGTGTTCAATCAGTTCGTGTGGTGACATCCTACAACACACATAAAAATACTACTATAGCTTTAACATATGTTCTATTTACAACTAAGTTCGTTGATTAACCAATTGACAGGAAGGTCCAGAGGAAATGAAGAGGAGAGTTTAGGTTAAAATCATCAATCTGGAATAAACAGGATTTGTCGGGCCTATTTCAGAATCTAGATTCAAAAAGACCAACTAAATTTGCAGTTGTTATTGTGAAGGTCAAAATGAAGACACAAGGAAGGTAATCAGGACTTGTATATACATGTAAAATTGAAAGTATTTGCTATATATAAGGAGAAAAAAGATGACACGGCTGACTATAACAAGTTTGATCGTAAAACATATTATAATGTACACATCACTTACTTTTATAGCACTGTCAATGTACATTTGTTCTGGAAGCATATTTGTGTAATCTAAAATCAGTTTCACATTATCGATGTCACTATCAATGTTATCCGCAATGCCAGGATCCTGGATTTTCATAGCAATGTCCAAGCCATCCTTCGTGACAGCATGATATACCTAAAACATATTGTAATTACAAATAAAAAGAACAAAATATATTAATACTTGGCAGCAATGTTAATTGAAATAAAAGAAAAAATGAAATAATGTGAAAACTCTACATCACCTGTCCTATACTTGCAGCAGCTAATGGTTCATAATCAAAGCTTGTCAATTTAGAAACCATTCAGGCCCCAATTCAGCTTATTTTAAAAACATTTCTTCCTCTACTCCTAAACTCGAAATTAATAGTACTCTGTACGATTAAAATAGATGATAACTGAAATAACTTACATTTGAAACAAAACAAGGAGATAAGTACCTAATTAAGTACCTTTTATCATTATTTCTTCACTTTCTGCTCTTCCACAGCCAAAACCAAACAAGGGGCAAAGCTTTCTGGATCTTTAATTCTATTGATAGTAAGATAATCGGTAAGTTTTTATCTTCGGACAACTATACATGAAAACTAATAAATACATGTAGAAAAGGTTAAAAACACTTTGTTAAACCCAAACAAAAATTTACCACAAAACTTATCTAACCTGAGGTTGAAGAATGCCAATCTTAATCCCACCATCTCTTCCATCTCCGCGCCCAAGACTACCCTCTCAATCTCGTAACCTCCTATCTCCCCACAATCCCACCCTCTCAAAATGACATCATAGAAGAAGACCCATTTAAACAAACCGGGTTCATAACCGCTTTCTCCACCTGGTCACTCAAACCCCACCCGATTTTTACCTCTAAAAGAAAACCGTCAAATACCCGAAGAGAAGTAGTACCTTAAAGTAGAAGCCCAGATCTAATTCGATCCCAATTTAGCACCTGAACAAAGAGAAAAAACAAAATTAGTACTGAAATCCAATTCAAACATAAAAACCCTAGTTCTGTTTTAAACTCGAATCGATTCAAGCAGTATTCATATTCATATATTTGTAAAATTTCAGCTCTTAACCAAATTTTTTGCTTTAATTTACCTTTTAATTGAAAGAGAGCTAAGAGAGGGGGTAAGAGCTGCGAGAGAGAACGACCAAGACAAAGTGATTTAGAGAAGGTAGGGAGAGAGATGTTTTCAGAGGGAGAAGCATTGATTTTCCTGAATTTTTAACCCGCATTTGCCAAAATTTGAAAGCCTCTTTTAGCCCGCCCGAACCAACCTAAAAATTGCTAATTTCATTTTATTTTTAGTTTCTAATAAAAAATTTAAGCATGAATAGTATTCAAATTTTTTTTAATTAAAAAATATCAATGACTTAGTACAGTTTATAGAATTAAAAAAACATTTAGTTTAGCTAATTTTAAAATAACATATCATGATAATTTGTAATATTTTTGTTTTAAAAATTGTTTAAATAATAATATAAAACTTATAAGTACTTTAGTAATTAAAATAAATATAGAATTATTCAATTATTCCATAAAAGTTATATTTTAATAATACATCTTTATTATATTATCAAACTTAATTAATTTTGAAGTTAAATAAATATATACATATACATATATAATTATCTATAAAATGTTATTTTTTATCCATTAATACCCTATTGTAACATAAGTTTCCACATGTTACTGTATGTAACACTTTGCAGCTATAGTAACATGTTCAAGAGGCTATGGTAACATCAAATTTACTAGGTTGCGTTAGGCTAAGATGGGTATAGCTAAGGTAACATAATATTGTAATACTCGTGATCAAACCATTGCGATAGGCCATCTATGGCGTAGTGAGAACAAAGCACATAGACATCAAGTACCACTTCATAAGGGAACATGTGATAAATGGTACTGTGGAACTGCATTTTGTTCCAAGTGAAAAACAGCTTGCAGATATTTTTACCAAGCCACTTGATGAATCCACCTTTTCAAGGTCGGTAAGTGAGTTAGGTATGCTTAATTATTCCTGAATCATTTCAGATATTTTTGCAAGTTTAATGCAGCCAGAAATTTAATTGATCTTTTCTGTATTGGATGAAATTTTGACAGTTTACTTCTGAGATAGTATAAAAGAAGAATTCATTTTTATTCTATTCTTTTATCATTCTCAAGATTCAATTACTCTAACTTCTCTCTTCTCAAAAGAAAATCTTCTCTCTGCAACTTTCAAATCTTTAGCAATGGCACCTGTAGTGAAAATCATGTCCCAAATGGTTATATCTATGAAAAGAACAACTTCACAGCTCTAGTGAACAAGGAGATTCAACAGTCTGGAGACTATCACAAAATGATGGACTTTGTGAAAAGCTATAAACTCAACTATGCTATGCTGGAATCTCCCATCATCTGCTGTGAGGTTGTAGAGCAGATATGGACAACCTCAGTGTACAACTCAACGGACAAGACCTTCACTTTCACTCTTAAAGGTAAGCAATTTTGCATTAATAGTGATATTGTCAAAGCATACTTTAGAATTCCTGATAATACTGTTACTGCTCCACACACATACACTGATATAGTTAACATGCTGAATTTCATGGGCTATGCACTCACTACCTCTAAATGAAGTGAAATTAGAATGTTGGGTATTAAAAAAGAATGGAGTTATCTGTGTGATGTAGTAACTAAAGTGTTTTCTAGTAAAATTAGTAACTTTGATTCCATTAACATATCCATGCTTAACATGCTTTACATGCTAGTTACTGATAAGTATTTCAATTTTAGTGACTTGGTCTTGTTTGAGTTAGGTTTTAAGTTAGGAGAACTCAATAAGAGAGGTAAAAGTGTCTATTTTACTAGATTCTTTATGATGTTTGCTAACCACCTCATTGAGAACATTGTGATTGAGAACCCAACCAACAAGCTGAAATGTTGGGTTCAAGAAAGAAGAATTATTACAGATCTTAACAGAGTAAATCACCACAAGGAAGTGCCCTTATTCTATTTTCCAATCATGGAGGGACCTCAGGTTAGTGAGGTAAGCACCACTGCCTCAACTCTTCCAACCTCACACATTTCTTTACCTTCTAATGTAGCTATGGCATCTGTGTCAATGACCCAACAGATGCCTACCCAAGCTACTAAACCACAAATTTTAAAATCTGAGTCTAAGAAAGCCCCCTCTGGTTTTTTTCAAAAGAAACCAGTTGCAAAATCCACTAAAACCAAAGAGGGGAGTGTGAAGGAGGGTAATCAAGGTGATGGACAGGGTGAAAATCAAAGAAGCCCTAAGAATAAGGTTGCAGAGGTGAGTGTTTCCCAGCCTAGCCACACTGCAGCTTCTCAACAAGCTGCAGTGCTTAAAAAAGACTTAAGCTCAGTACTAGTTGCATCCTCCCAAAAGGATGTGACTATTGAACCAAGCACTCAGCCAAGAGCACAGGCCAAGAGGGTAAGGGACACAAGCTCACCCCAAACTTATGCCAGAAAGAAGAAAACTAAACCAACTGGGGATACACAGGGTGCACACACAGTGCAAACTGAAGCAATAGACTCAGTCACTATACCCTCTCAAAGTCGGTTTTATGTGGCTCCATTAAATGTGGAGTCACAGCCAAAATCTCTAGTGTTAGAAACACCTCAAACACCAAACTCACCCACACACTCACTGAGTGTTGACATGATAAATACATTACTTCCAAATTCTCCATCTTTAACTCTAGTGGGGAAGCCAAAAATCTAAGCAAGTGAGCATCATCTTTTAGATGATTTGTTGGCTCACTTGCCATTTCTTTCTGAGTCTGTTGAGATTTCTGTGCCTAAATTATCATCAATCTGCACAGAGTCTACAATATTCTCCACTCTAAACTCATTCATTTCTTCTATCCCGATGGATATTCATCATCCGTCGAGTAGTGATTGTATCCCGATGGATAAGCCTAATAGTAGTCATCCGTCGGATAGCCAAACTACTATCCCGATGGATATTCCTCATCCGTCGGGTGTCTCTGTACAACTTCGAATTTCTTCAATTCTCACAAGTGCAGAAGACTTAGTGGTAATATAATCACTCTTAGGACTGAGGGAAGGGAGTGAATTGAGTGAGAGTCTGGGTTGCTCCCAGGAAAAAGGAAAGAAAAAGAGTGAACTAATGGAGTTCATTTCTTCAGGACTAGCAAAAGTGAGTGAGAGGAGTCCCACCTTAGATGGTAAAGGTGAGAGTGTGAGGGTGGGGATCCAAGGGGAGCCCTTGATGCAAAAAGAGAGAAAAATTGAGAGAAATGCAGGTACAGAAGAAATAAGGATGAACATCATTGCTAGTGAGTCAATAAATGCCAATGATGCAGACATAGAGAAACTATCTCAGCATAATCAAGCTGTTATAGGTTCCATCTCTTTGGATGCTGAGGCATTTACTCATCCTGTTCTAGCATATAAAATTTTGGCTGGACAGGGCAATGAAAATGCAGAAAGAATATTGAACTTGGTGCACACCACCCAATCAATGCAAAGAGCTAAGGATGCCATCACAGCTATGCCACCTAGAGCTGATGATGATGTTGACTATGGAACTGGGGAATCTGCTGATTTCTTTGGAGATGATGGTGAAAATGAGGAGCTCATGAACATAGGGGGAGAAGCAGGCACCAGCTCTAGATCTGGCCTTCCTTCATGGGCATTCTCCAAGGACTGTGATCTTCAACATTTCAAGGTCACTCTCATTCATCAAATTCAGGAAATACATAATGCTATTCAATCTACAACAGATGCAGGCACTAGAAAGCTCTTACAGGAACATCTAAATTCTCTGCAGCTGCATCAAATCCAAGGCCTCCAACACAATCAGGATATCACTTCTATCAAGACAGAGATCGATTAAGTAAAGAAGGATATTTCTAAAAGATTAGATGCCAAACTTCCAGAGGCCACAATGATTGATATTAAAAGACAGCTAAGGAAGAACACTGATCTTGCAACCAAGGTGGATTCCTTGGATAAAAGAATGACTGCTATGGAAGCCTCTCTCACAACTATACATCTACATCAAGCACATCAAACAGACTTGCTTCAAAAGCTAGTGGCAGCACAAACTTCTTCCTCTACTCTACTTCCTGATAACAAAAAGGGGGAGAAAGAAAGCTCTAGTGTCCCAATCAGTCAAAAGGAATCAAAGAGTGAGGGGGAGCAGATAGTGCTAAACATCCAAGTCAACAAAGTGATTGTGCTAGCAATTGCTTTCCCAAAACCGCCAGTCATGGACAGCATTGACATCACAAATCTGGCAGCAGCAAAACTAAACATAAATGACAAACTGCTAAAGATTGATGTAGCAGCAGCTGAGAAGGAGTTGAAAGAAAAATGGAGAAAGATAGATGCAGAAATTCAAAAAAAGTTTGGGCCAATTCAGAAGTCAGACAAAACATTCATTCATCACTCTCAAGTCAAGAATATTTTTGTGAATGAAATGAGTATTAATTATCTGGAAAAAGGCCAAACATCTTGCATAAAATCTCCAAAAGCAGATTTTATCATGAAGCCTAAAAGAAACTACTCAAAGTTTTCAGACAAGAATCTTGTGGATACTGTATATGAGACACCTAGGCCATATGAGAAGAAGTTGTTGGCTAGGTCAATTGCCTTCTACAAAGATCCAGCTGAGTCAGCACTCAAAAAGAGATTAGCTAAGATTTACAGAAATGTTAAGGAAATTTGTGTGGTGGCTGGACACCCCATGTTTGTGGAAGCTAAGAAGGAAGAGAAAGAAAGAATCAGGCAAGAAAAGAAGCAAGCTGCTCTAGATGCTAAAAAGCTTAAACAAAAGAATAAGCAAGCTGCTATCTTGGCCAAGCTTCAAGCTGTAAAAACCACAACAAAAATTCCTGCACAATCAACTGTAATTGCTAAACCTAGGGATCAGAAAGTGTAAGAAGAACCACAACAGAAAAGAAGATTCAGATACAAGCTCCATTACAAGAGAAAATTGGACTTTAATGATGAAGAAATGGATGACAATATGCCTAAAAGGTACAACTCAAACATCAAAACCCTTAGTGGTATTTGAAGAAATCAAGGAGGTGGATCCAACTAGGAATATTCATGGTGAGCCCATAATTCCAAAGGATGAGCCAGTGGACTGGGATAGTTTGCCTATTCCTGAGCTGAACTTTCCTATCTTCAAGACAAAGAAGACAAAGACAAGAGCAAGCAAGAAAGTGAATCATGTGACTCTCAAATCCAAGACCCTAGTCAAATCTCAATCTACAGTCAACAAAGGAGATATGTTGTACATCTGTGGCATCAAAGAGTTTTCTGACATTAACCTCTACTTAGATGAATTGAAAGAAGTTAGAGGAATTGATATTCACAGACATCTTCTTGAAAGAATGGTATTCAAATACAAGGGAGGAAAAGAGATCATATGGCCACTTCACAGGATCCTTCTAGAAAGCCAATCTGTTCTAATAAAGATCTACTCATAATTCAAAAAGAACTTTGGATACCACGTGACTGCTAGAAGATTAGTTCTAAAGAAGATTGAGGAGCTGAGGAGTAATACAGCCAAATATGCACTTCCAAAAACTCTGTCAATTCCCTTCACAGTAAAGAGAGTGCATTTAAGGCCTTATTGGTTGATGGAATTCAGGGATGAAAAGGGAGTTAGAAGATTTTATAGATTGGAGGACCAGTTGAGTATCTCTAGAAATGAGAATCTATTGCAAATGCAAGGAATGCTAGATCTCTCAGAAGCTGATAAATTTGAATTTCATAAACAACTCCAAAACCAGATAGATGAGAACAACAGGAGGCTTGGGAAGAAATCCAAACAATCAAGAAAATAAACTTATCTGCTCAGACTAGAGGAACATCTTGATAATAATTGTGAGCTATTCTTTGTATACTTTGCATTGTTCAATTTTCAGAAAATATTGCAGCACGTATCAGTTTTATCTACTATTTTCAATCTGTAGTTTAAGGGTGTTTTGTTATCATCAAGTTTCTCTTAATTTATGGCTACAATTCCAGTAGACATAAATTGGGGGAGATTGTTAGTAATATGTTGTGAACTTGATAATAAGTTAAACAAAACACCTTAGTAGATTCAACTTAGTGAATTTTGTAGCACTCGACGGATGATCAAATATAGTGCCGACGGATGATTCAATATAGTCCCGACGGATGATGATTTGATATCCATCGAGTGAGTAGCTTATGTAATAATAAGTATTGTAGTACATTTCTGCAAACAACTTTGTGTAGATTCTGTAGGAGCATATGAGTCATGTTGACTACTAGTAGATAAACAGAATACGTGGATTAATTGTAAATATGAGATGTCTTGTAATTATGCATAAATGAAATGGAGTCAAGTGTCAAATAGCTACCCGACGGATGATCAACAAAGCTAACCGACGGATAACAAGCATGTACCCGACGGATGATCAAATTCAAATATTTGTTGACAGTGACAACACAGTCACATGCGTCGAGTGTGTGCAAAAGGAATGTGGCAGCCTGTTCAGCAGGAAATTGAGAACAAAGAAGCATTACCATTTCCATGCTATTATGAAGATATTCAAAGATGCTGGAATAGAGTAATGAAGTAGCATGGAGTTAGACTTGATAGGTTTTATTTTATTATCCTGTCTTATTACCATATAAACCAAGTGTAGCTAGTAGAACAAACAACTAAGCAAACACATTTTAGAAGAGAAATAGAAAAAACTGTATCTGTCAAGAATTTCTCAGTAGTTTGTTTGTTCAACTTGTAAAGCATCTGTGAGCCAATTTGAGCTTCACAGACTTCTCAAATCCATATAGATATATATATATATATATATATCTTTGGTGGATACATTCCAATTCACCAAAAAGTTTTAAAGACTTGTGTTTTTATTACTTTGTGTTTGATTTACTTAATTCTTTATTCCGCACTTTGCAAATCGAAATACTTATATATATATTGAGTTAGAACATTTTTATAAATCTCATAAAGAGGCCAGAATTACATTCAACCCCCTTCTTTAATTCTTGTTGTATTGTTAGGGAATAACAAAAAAAGCAGGCCACTAAAGGAGTAAAAAGAAAATTAGAAATGCCTGCAACTTTAACTAGAACAGAGAAATCCTTATCTGAAGAAGAGGAAGTCCTAAAGAAGTCAGGAAAAGGGTACTGGAAGGTTAGAGCCAAGAGAAAGATTATTAAAGATGAAGAAATGGAAGCTGAGCCAACACAATCTACAACCTCAAGTCAACCTACTGCGTCTACTGTGTAGACAGTTGAATTCAAGGTTCATTTAGGTGTCAATTTCCATGGTGAACCAATTATACCTATGGATGAACCCATAGATTGGGATAACTTACCTTTTCCAGATCTAAACCTTCCATTACCAGTCAAAAAAAGACTCAGAGAAGGAAATAAAAAGGAATCTAGATTAACCCACCTCAATTCAAAGCCATCTGCAAGTCACACTGTCAATAAGAAGGATCAACTCTTCGTATGTGACATCAAACAATTCTCAGACATCAATTTCTAACTGGATGAGCTAGAAGAGATAAGAGGGATTGATGCTTCATACAAGCTACCAGAAAGATTGGTGTTTAGATATATAAGGGTGGCAAGGATATTACATGGCCTCTCTATAGAATTCTCAATGAAGGCTACAGTGTCTTATTGAAGGTATTTTCTGCTATGAAGAAATATTTTGGATTCCCTAAGGTGGAAAAATCAGAAGTACTCAGCAAGATCAGCCAAATCAGACAAAGCTGGAGAGATCCAAATGCATTACCTAAAGTGTTGACTATCCCACACACTGGTGATAAAGTGCATTTGAGACCTTACTATGATGGAGTTTAGAGATGAAAAGTTTGTCAGAAGATTTTTCAGACATGAAGACCATCTGCAATTTTCAAGTAATGATACACACAAAGAAATGCAGAGATATTGGATATCAATAATGAAAATGAAGTTGAATTCTTTAGACAACTTCAAAACCAGATTGAGGAGAATGATAAGAGGTTGGGAAAGAAGATAAGGGATTCAAGGAAAAGGAAATAATCAGCTCAGTATAGAGGAGCACCTTGAATATAACATGTAAATATTCCTTACTTTCTTGGTTAAATTTTCAATTGAAGCATTTTCCAATTTATCTACTGTTTGTGGTAATATTTTTAATTAGGGTGTTTTTGTTATCATCAAGTTAACCTGAATTTATGCTTATAATTCTAGTAGACATAAATTGGGATCGATTGTAAGGAATATGTTGTAGTGTTGATGATAACTTATAAAAAACATTCTAAGTAGATATGTTAAATAAATCTGTAGCTTTCAACGGTGGATCACATTATTTATCCGTTAAAAGAGTAGCTTATATTAAATAAGTTTGTAACACATTCAGTATAAGAGATTAGTTGGGGGTTTTGGGAGTTTTAGTTATTTATATGTCATGTCGACTACTTGAAAGATATACAATATAGGTGGGCTAATTATATATAAAATATGCCTTGTAATTTTGTATAAGTGAAAGAGTATCAACTGCTATGGAAACAAGTTCAACTGCTATCCTACAAAGCTTCAACGGATGAGCTAGTCAAGTTTCAACGAGTGACAGATAAAGCTTCAATGGATAAAACCTATGAAGCCTCAACGGATAATCAATTTAAATAGGAGTTGAAAGGGACTTGACAGTCACATGGGTTGATTGTATACAAAAGGAATGTGGCAGCATGTAATCAGGATTTAGAAGAAAATGAAGCATTTCCATTTCCATGCAAAACATGGACGCTCAAAGATGCAGTATCTAACTGGACTGTATTTGATAGAGAAATGAAAAAAGGTGTGATTGGACCTAGCTAATAGGTTTTATATTTTGTCTTATTTTTATATGTGACTTGGTAATATATAAACCAAGAGTAACAATTGTTTAGTAGTAAAAATGACATTTGATTTAGAACAAAATAGAAAGGCAAGCTGTATTCTTAGTCTCTAGAGTTCTAAGTTGAAAACACTTGTAAGCAGCTGTGTGCTATTTGCATCTTGGAGATTTCTTCACATTTATATATATCTCTTATGGAAATTTCAATCCACCAAAAAGTTTTTAAACACCTGTTTATTTGTTTTGTGTTCTTGAATACTATCTGTGTTTATCCGCACACAAGCATATTTAAACACTTATATATATTTAGTAAGAAATTTTTCAGAATTTAAAAACTAACCAGAATTCCATTCCAACCCCCCTTCTATAATTCTGTTGATAGATTGTTAGGGAATAACACCGATGTCAGCATTCCTATACAGCATCGCTTATTTACAAACCGATGTTAAAAAGGTTTTTAACATTGGGTGCATTATGTGCTGATGTCTACGCACCGATGTTGTTTCTACAATTTATAGTAGTGCATAATTGTATTGTTTTGAAAATCCCCTATAACTCTATATATTTGTAGATAACTTTTGATCGGCTATCGAGATTATATTTTTTCATTTATAATAATTTTGTATATATAGATTATGAAATTTGGTTAATAAGTATTATAACTCCTAATAATTGAAACATATCTTATTTTTATAAATATTCTTATTAATCACTAACCAACCACATATTTTTTTACCCTTAAAACTCATGATACTCAAATCGAGAATTCGCCAAAATAAAAGAAAACACAATCGTCCGTTAATCAGCTACCTGAATCAGTTTTTTCATTTTGAATTGTTTGCTTTAATCATCCACTTGAATATGTTTTCTTGTTTTTGCCAGATCTCTATCCTCGTAGTTGTCATCGTGTCCTTTTCATCATATCTTTGATGTCATCATTGTCGTCTCTTTCACTATTCTTCTTAAAGTCATCCTATTTGTTGTTGGTTTGTGTCAATCTCTTAGTATAAAACTTCATCATGTTTTGAATCGAGACAATGTCGTTATTCATCGCGTGTTTATTATTTCCAAACGAGAAATGACTATCGCGTCATTGTTGTTTCAAATCAAGAAAGAATCATGGGATCGTCGACCGTCATCGTGTTTTTTCCATACCATGAACTCTTTTAGTGTCAATTATTTAAACATATCAACTCTAGAAGGTTTAGTGTTCTCGTATTTGCAAACTCTTGTGAGGATAACCAGGGCCGATCTTGAGAATTCAAGGGCCCGGTGCGAAAAAGGTTATATGACTTTATAAAAATTTTAAATTAAAGGTAAAAATTTAATTAATTATGGAAATTCATTCAAGATGCAAAGATGTATGTGGTAGTGTGCCTTTGAAGAATGTTAGGATGTGAAATCTAAATACATAGCTCTCGACTGATCTTCCAGAATCAGGAAGAAAAGAATTGAACATGGTAACACAACTTGATTTCTATACCCATTTATTTTATTTTGAATATTTGTTTGTCTCGTGTCGTGTGTGATGTCTGTTTGGTCAAAGATGCATAAATAACATAAGATTCTATTGGGCTCTTTCTCTGTATCTTAAAATTTTGATGTGTTCATTAGTTAACAGTTGATATATCTTGTTATTGAGCTGGAAATTTTGTATACTATGTGATAAAAAAATACGAAAATGATACAATATAAATTGATATGTGTTCAACTTTTCGATACTTAAACACGAAAGTACACGACACGATCCAACACGAAATCTAAACGGGTACGATATGTGTTTACCCTTGGGTACACGACACGACACGAAAGTATACGAAATAAATAAATTTATTAATATATATTTTAATATATATAAGATATTTAGATATTCATTTATATAAAAATGCATATTTTTGTAATATTATATGTATATATACATATAATTCATATGTAGTTTTATAAAAATATATCAAAAAAATATACCAGTAATGTGTAAATATATATTTTTAATATATAAATATATATGTAAAATTATATCCAAAAGTATAATATTTTTATATATTTATTCATTTATTTATTTTTATATACGACGTACATAAATCGATGGGTTATAGATAGGTATTTACCCTTCTGTACACGAATGCTAAACGCGTCGGATATGTGTTTGCCGATCAGTACACGAAACACGAAAGTACACGAAAGGAAAGTAGACAAAACGATAAGAACTTCCAACTCTACTTGTTTATACATAAGAACATATACAGTACAACTTCTATATAAGAATACTCTATATAATAATAACCTTCTTATTGTAATAAAAAATTACGGTTCCAAGTTGAGCCAATTATAATTAAGAATAACCTCTATATTTTAATATTCTATAATTTTTTATAAGTACATCCTTTATTAATTTTCCTCTATATTAGAATTAAAATGCTTATATATATACAAACATATATGTATCTATATACACATGTGTACATATACGTGTGATAGATATTTATTCAGTAATATATAGTTTTCTTACATAAATAAACATAAAAGATGACTTAAAATATTTTTCCAAAGTTATATAATTTTGATTAACACTGCATCTGTAGTTTGTGCGCCGATATGATCACCTTCTTGTCAATTTTTTTCAAAAAAATTAATGTATTTGATATTATGTTACGTAATTTGCCTAAAAAAGTTATGATCTATTTTTTAAATTCATGTATTCAAGATATATAATAAATATTTTGAATTAATTTTTTATATTCAAAATTTATATGTCAACCTTTATTAAAGAATAATATCTCTATTATAATATTTTTTATCGGTCACAACGATATTACAGTATAGAGGTTTTATTGTAATTGAATAGATATTTGGGTAAACACTTTAAACATATCAAATGAAGAGATTATAAAATGATATCGTTTATCTATAAAATAAACGGTTAAATAAAACTTCAGAACAAGCTCGTCTAATTAGTCATAATATTTGTTATATATATATATGTTAGAATATATATTTATATTTATTATTATAATATATATATATATATTAGGGTATTTTTGGTATTTAACTTATATTGATTTTCTATATAAGTTTAGACATGTATTATAAATTCTAAGTTGATTATAATAAAGTTTTACATTCGTATTAAATCTCTAAAGCTATAGTGGTATCAGAGCTAGGTTTTGAGTGGTCTGAGTATAAAATTTAGGGATGATCGTGGAAGTTTAGTTGAATCATTAAATAGATAGAGTTATGTGTTAGTCCCAAAGTATCGTAGAAGGGGGGGTTGAATACGATACGTACAATCTTTTTCGATTCGTTTACAAGTTCTTCATTATAAGTACGAAATAAAAATAGACACAAAACAATTCGAGGAATATATTGTTTCATTAATATAAACCTTGAGATTGATGCAATATAATCAATGAATTGATTAGCTACAATAAATTCAGCAGCACAACACTATATTTACACGCTTAATAATTGAGGTTCTTTAATGGAGCTCCCGTAAACACTTTTTGTTGAACTGAAGAAGATAATACACTGAATGAATTCAAATGCTGCTTTGAAGTCTTCAATTTACTTTGGACAGGTGGCATTATTTGAACCACACAAACTTTTTAATTGTTGCTCTGGATCAGTAGAAATTCAACCAAGTGGATACTTGCGACCTGTATACACAGTTACTTGCGACCACAGTATTTGCCTTAGATAAATTTTCCTCAGACTTACTTGCATCTGATTTCTCTTTGTATCACAAGATACTTGCGACCACAATGTATGCCTTAGACAAATAGTTACTTACGACTTGTGTTCCACTGTTGGTTTCCCTTAACAACTTTTCCATCTAGGTTACTTGCCACCTAACATCCTCTGTTGGTAGGTTTAGTTGCGACCAGGAAGTCTAGGTTATCTGCCTTAGCCAAAATTACCACACACATTTACTTGCGACCTAGATGTCACAGTAGTGATAACTGACTTAGCCAAATCTTCACAGGATACTTACTTGCGACCCTGTAACCCTAGTAGGTTTTCTTTCCTTAGTTAAAATCAAGTTTCCAATAATTGTATCAATATTTAATGTTTCTTCTGAAATTAAATCAAACCCTTCCTGATATGCTAATGATTGGTGCACTGGTCTGGTTCATAAATAACTAGCATGATTTGGTTTAATTCAATTCCCTTGACAATTCTAAACTTATACATCTTGGTTGATTATCCATTGCTTCAAACACTGAACCCCTGATCTTTAATACTTCAAATCAAACTATGTAACTGATACTGGAAATCCTTTGATGTATTATTCTTCATGGAGGCTTGAACATATTAATGAACTTCTTCCCATGACGTGATTGTGGACTTAAAGAGTCATTTGCATCTTTTAATTCTTTGTGTATATCATGTCTTCATCTTTAGGGTTTCTGTGCTTCACAATTTTAATATTTTTTATCTGTTTATGTTTCATGTTGAGGTATAATTCCTCTATTACATGTTACATTACATTATTCTTTACAATCTCCCATATTTGATTGTTAGAGTTCGATAAGCAAATCCCTAAGGATAACTCAACTGATAATAAGAAAAAGTACAACCTCAAAACAGATAAAGATATTAAATACATTCTGGATTACATATTCAATTCCAGATTTCTTAAGTTACAAATTACAAAGAAGTTTTCCTCTAGCCTGAACAAATTATCTAGGTCTTCTTTGTCTTTGTCTTCTTGAGCTTCTTTCCTTGACTACCTTCTTCTTCTTGAGTGGATTGAGTCTGAACAGACTTTATCTTGGGAGCTTTCTTTTTAGGATCTGTTGATTTTGTTGATTCTGGGAGAGATGATCCTTTGCTTCTATTCAGAAGGTCATCAAGTCTAGTTTGCACCAAATCACGAGCTTCTATTTCTAGTGCATTAATGGGAGGTGGATTATTCAGCTCATTAAGCATCATATGAAGATATTTGACTTTGGAGCACTTACGAACAAGATCAAACAACATTGTAGATCTTTTTGACATTACGAATACTGTTATCCTTTTAGGATGTCCTCGTACTCTCTTGGTGTCATTGATTGGTTCTTCTTCTACCACCGCATCAAGTATCTTTATGATTGAGATCAAAGTAATCTTATCCTTCTTACATGTGGAGAGTTTGACGTAAATTAAGGCTTGATGTATTGCTTCTGACCCGCTTGTTCTGAAATCATTGATCTTAATCTTTGCATTGTTTTATCTGAAAGACTAGTTCCCCTTCACTTTTAGTGCTAATGATAGGTTCACTATCTTTTAGAAGATTAATTTATGGCTCTCCATTGATGAACACCATCTCATGATAAGCTCTTTTAACTTTCTTCCTGTCCTTCTCCGTATCCCTGATCATTTTGTCATTGAGCCAGTAAGCATATAGAACTTCGGTAGCTTAATGGTCTGTTTCTGATCTTTTAACTCCTGGTGTTTCCATATTTGCTCTTTTGCTCCTAAGTTGACTTTTCAGGAAAGTGAGTTGTAGAAAATGAATGGATCTTATCTGTTGATCAGACATGGTGATGTTTTGTAATATGTCATCTACAAATACTTTGATCACAAATGGAGTAAAGAATGCTTGAGGAGATACATCCATTATCATCTTCCGAAGCTTATCTCTAAAGTATTCATTCTCATTCGATTTCAATCATGGGATTTTTGATGCTAAGACAAATAGTTCCACTGTGTTCAGCTTCTTCAATACACTAGTAGTGATCTTTATTTGGAGTCTATCTCTATAATTGACAGTAATCTTCCATCCATTCTTCAGAATATTCACAGTGGTGCCAGTGATTATTCTATTGAACTTATCATAGAACTCATGAATATTTGGATAATCTACTTTGTATTTCTCTACAGTGTTCAGAAGATTCTTGTTGCCAGGGTCTAGTTTGTGATAGCTTTCTGGTTTGTCCATTTTCCTTTTGATCTCATACCATTCATTTCCTCTCCTGTTAGCTCGAAGATAAGATTCTCTTGCTTATCTGACTTCCCTTCTTTATATTGCTCTATGAACTCTAGCTCTTGATCTCTCAATATCTGCTTGAATTTCTTGATAGGATCGATTGAGCTTTTCTGATAGTCCATAGTACAAGCAGTCATCCGAGAAAGCATCTTCATCTTCAAATTCTTCATCCTCAGATATGACCTTTCCCTCTTCAGTAATCACTACTTCAACTCTGGGTTCAAAACCCTAAAAAACATTGCTTTCATCTATTTCTCCTTCCTCCAGCTCATACTCTGAGAATAGGGGATTTGGAGCATATATCTCCGATAGAAGATCTCTTTGATATGTAATGACTTTACTTAGGAGATCTTGTTTTGATGTTAATTGCTCCCCCTGAGTTGAAAAACTTTTCTCAGCAGCATGTCTTGACCTTAGCAGCACTCTTTCATCTATCCTCTCTTCTTCTTCCTTTTCTTCCTGAATCTCATCTCCAAACTTATCATATCCAGAGTCAGTTATTTGAAAAGCATCCTGAATTAAGTTCACAGTTGTAGCTACATTTTATTGCTCCACCCATTTCTCCCCCTCAGTTGTGTTATCCTTCAGAGCTAGGGTTGATTGAGCAGACAAGATCAAGATAGGGATCTCTTGGGAAGATGGTTCTGAAACAAACACTTGCTTGCTGACTGAGGTCTTTGGCCCAGTACTGGCAAGAGATATTTCAGCGGAGACAGGGATTGGCGCTTGCTTGCTAACGGAGATCTTTGGCTCAGTATTGGCAATTGTCTTTCCCTTTCCAGAATGAGAGAGATATTTCTCCACAAATTCCCGTAAACTAGCAAATGATGCTTGTTGAAGTTCAAGTTGTTCGGAAAGATGGGCAATTAGATGATCCCTTATAGACAGTTCATTCTTGATATTGATCCTTTAGAGCCAACTGTTCTTTGAGATAACTATCTTTAAATGCTAACTGCTCTTCAAGGTAAGATTTTGTTATGTACTGTGACATGTATATAGGTGTTGTTTGGGAGGTAGGTGTCTCATGGGCTTCTCGCAGTGTATTACTCAACGCTCTGTCACTCGGTTTAGGGACTTGTGTTTCACTCACCCTCACGGATACACTCCACTCATAGCTCCAAGATCGAGAAGATATACCTGCAGAAAACACTTGAGCCATCCTTAAGGAGGTCAGTAGTGGTGCAATGGGAGTTCACAATTCTCGATCCTTGTACAAGACAAGTTGCATGTCATCCTGAGATGACTGGTCCAGAGTTGGAATCTATGAGAGGATCACTGAGGCCGTTATATGTGGCATTTGTTCCTCAGCTTCCTCGAGTGTTGTGCTAGATGTGGCAGCGATTATAACACTCTCTCCTAACACCTGTGAAGGCAGATGATCCATTGAAGGACCTTGAACAGGATATTCTAACCGTAATATGGTTGAATGCCCTGTTTTCATCAATACCTCCTCACCAAATAATGCTCTTCTAATCGACTTATTTAAAGCTTCAAGAGCTTGAATATTTGAGAGTGTGTTTGACTCATTACAGGATGTCGGGATCGATGGGCGAATTTTAATAGACCTACCTTGTTGAGAAGATGGATTCAGTAACTGTTTATGTGCCTTTTCAGCCATTGTATACTTTTGGGAATATACATGGGAGGTTACAGTTATCTCATGGGGGTTACTGATTTGCTTCATTGGAGACAGAGATGTGGGTTCATCCAAGGTACATTCCTTATTTACTGCATCATGTGCAGTTTCTCCCTCTACACTCATAGGATTATTAAACTCCATGGTTTGGGCTAGGAGATTTTGAGATGTGTTTGTTGGCTCTAGAGGGTGGTTATGAATTTGCGGGAAAAAACTCATTGCCTCTTGATAGTAATTGCTCTTGAGCAAGTTGTGTGTGAAATTCAGCAAGATTAAGTGAATCTCTATCAACTAAATCATCAAAAGTAGTGCTCATGGAAGATTCATTCATACCTACAAAGTCTGGCCTGTAGACATTTATCTCTGATTGAGTTGGCTCAGCTTCTTCTTGATGTGCAATAGCTTCAGGTTGAGAAACCTCTTCTGTCTGTTCATTAACTACAGGTTCTTGGTCAACATCCATTGGTTGAGCGTCAGGGTTAGGCTGAGGATCTGCTTCATGTTCAGCCTCTGCCTCAACATTATCCTCATTTGCAGCATCAGGTTCTAGATTATCGGATTCATGATCATCTTCATTCTCAGATTCAGGTTCTTGATTAATAGAGTCAAAGTATTCTTGCATGAAGTCTATCACATGAATGGGTTTGTTGTTGGAATAAGGATTTTGTCTATACAATCTACCCACCATTTTTGATGAAATGACTTGTGAATTCTCCATATTGTCACTGTGAACCAATGCCTTCTCAGCTTCTATGAGCTTAGCATTGAGAACAATCTGGAGGAACCTGACGTATAAGATGTAATCATGTTGTTGAGCTTGATTCTCTAATATTCCTTTCATGAACAGACGTCCAAAATTGATTCGAATGTTCCGAGCAACAGCCACTCCAACTAGCCTCATGAAATATGTTAGTCCATGAAATCCACCAGTCTTGGGAGACAGACAAAAGGACAGAATGTTGAAGAATAAGTTCCAAGGCTTGGGTAGATGACTTTTGTTAAAATGCTTTGGATAACTATCATTTGGCATGGTGCTCCTTATGCCCCTGAAGAAGCTAAACACTTCATAGTCTCTTGGTAAATCATTAAAATTATCCTGAGGAAAGTGAAGATATTCATTGAAGTCATCCTCAGTGATTAGAATTATATTATCTTCAATGGGAAACATGAAGCTTAGCTGATCTTCATCTGATGTGTCCAGAGCTGTGGTGTGAACGAGTCTGAGGAGCTCAACAATTAATTGTACATTAGTAGTTAAGGCATAGTGCACAATCGGGTGCTCGTTTAAAAATCAAATCCACTTTTCAAAATAGGCTATGTGAGCTGGATTATGATTTATAACCGAGACATAATTTATTTTAGGTATCGTAATATTATCCTCCATTTTAATTAAAAAATGAGAATAAAATTTTGACCAAAAACAAATTTATCGTGCACTTTAAAATAATAACTTGTAACTAATACAATACATAAATTAATGCAGAACAATTATGCAATAATAAACTAAGACAATTGAACTAATTAACCAATTTAAACTAAGCCAAACAGTCCCTCATGTTCAAGAAAACCACAATTTTCGATCTCTAAACTTAACCGGTGAAATCACAGGTTTTAACAGTCAAAAGAAAGAGTGTGTTGTGGGCTCCAAGAATCTGCAATTTTTTAGAAATTTTGACAGAGTTTTAGTACTGATTCGATTGATTAATTTTTTTTTCTCCTTTTTTGCCCTTACTTGCGTTGTGTGTGTAATCGTGTGTATATGTATGAAATAGACTGAGATATGCTGATATACACTTACAAACCACTCACAAAAACTCAAGTGAGTTACTTGCGACTACTGTGAGTAACAGTGCGCAAGTAACTAGACTATACTGTGAAGGAACAGTCGCAAGTAACTAAGATAGACAAATCTTAGTGAGTTATTTGCGCTCCCAAGGGCTTCCAAGTTGCAAGTAACGGAGATAAGAAAATTTGATCAATTTTACCTTCGACCAAGTACTACTCTAGTGTCTCAGGTCGCAAGTAACTTCCCTTAGAAAATTCTAAGTTGGTACTTGCGACTAGACTCCCTTGTAAAAAAATTAACAATCAGAAATTTGGTGAAGTATATACTTGCGACCATTGTTGCCCTGTGGTCGCAAGTAAATGTACTTTGCAGTTAATTTTGTCATTCAAAATTTGATTCATAAAAACACAATAATTATCATTAATTGATAAAATTTTATTTTCATAGGATAAATTATGCTTCTATTTTTAAAGCAATTTTAATGAACCCCTTTAAATATTAAATAATTTAAAGTTCACCAAAACTAATAAATCACAACTTTGATTTATTATATTTGAAACTTTTATCATTGAATTGATAAATTATCAAATAGTTACATCAAAAATATGCTGCAATATTTTACTCATAACTTAACCAATTCTGATTAAATTATTTTCAAACAATTTATCAATATAAGTGTGTTAAAATATTTATCAATTAGATACAAACACACAGATATTTGAAATACAAGAAATAAATAATGACACATAAAGTCACATGTTCTTAAAATATAAACATTAAATAATAAGTGAATTTATTTAGGACATATTGCAGTTATTGACTTCGAATTTATTAATTAAAAAGATTTAACATCTGAAGTTCACTAACCAACTTAGAGAAAGTGTTTTCATCAAGTGGTTTTGTGAAGATGTTTGCAATTTGATCCTCTATGGGTATAAAATGTAATTGCACAGTGCCATTTATGACATGCATTCTAATGAAATGATACCTGATATTAATATGCTTTGTTCTTGAGTGCTGAACTGGGTTGTTTGAGATTGCTATTGCACTTGTATTATCACAGAATATTGGAATCTTAGATACCAACAAACCATAATCCCAGAGTTGGTTCCTCATCCATAAGATTTGGACACAACAGCTTCCAGCAGCTATGTATTCAGCTTCAGCAGTTGATGTGGATACTGAGTGCTGCTTCTTGTTATACCAGGAAACCAACCTTTTTCCAAAAAACTGACAGCTTCCTGAGGTACTTTTCCGGTCAATCTTGCAACCTATAAAATCTGAATCTATATAGCCAGCTAGGTTAAAACCTATACCTTTAGGGTACCAAATACCAAGATTCGGAGTCCCCTTAAGATATCTAAATATCCTCTTAACAGCTATAAGATGAGACTCTTTTGGGTCAACTTGAAATGTAGCACATAAGCATGTTACAAACATAATATCTGGCCTACTTGCTGTGAGATAAAGTAATGAGCCTATTATACCTCTATAGCTTGTGATATCAACTTTCTTACCAGTTTTCTCATGATCAAGTTTAGTGGCTGTTGGCATTGGAGTCTTTGTCGGAGTTGAATCTTCCAGATTGTACTTCTTGAGAAGTTCTCTGATGTACTTGGATTGACAGATGAATATTCCAACTTTCCTTTGACTTACTTGTAATCCAAGAAAGCAGTTTAACTCTCCCATCATGCTCATTTCATACTTACTCTACATTAGCTTAGAAAATCTCTTATAAATATCATCATTAGTAGAACCAAATATAATATCGTCAACATATACTTGAACTAATATCATATCAGATTTATGCATTTTATGAAACAGAGTTTTTTCTATTACACCTCTAGTAAAACCATTTTCAAGTAAAAACCCAGAGAGAGTGTCATACCATGTCCCTGGAGCTTGCTTAAGACCATAGAGAGCTTTGAACATAAAGTATACAAAATCAGCCAGACTTGGATCTTCAAAACCTGGAGGTTATTCCACATACACTTCTTCTTCTAGCTCCCCATTCAGGAATGCACTCTTCACATCCATTTTATAAGCCTTGAAATCTTAATATGCTGTAAATGCCAGAAATATCCGGATTACCTACTGCATAGGTTTCATCATAATCTATACCCTCTTCTTGAGAGTAACCTTTGGCTACCAGACTGGCCTTGTTTCTCGTTACAATGCCATCTTTATCTAACTTGTTTCTGAATACCCATTTAGTGCCTATCACTTACTTGTCCTTTGGACGGGGTACCAGCTTCCATACCTTCTGCCTCTCAAACTGATTGAGTTCCTCTTGCATAGCAATAACCCAATTTGGATCTTCAAGCGCCTCATCCACTTTTTTAGGTTCCATTTCTGAGAGAAACCCTTAAAAGTGACATTCATTCTATGTGGATCACTAATAATCAGTTCAAAGGGATGGTCTATGTTCCAAACTCTTTATCGAGGCAGATAAGATCTTGATGTTTCCCCTTGTTCAGCATGATGTTGAGTGTGAACTACAGATCCTCTTCCTGCTCTCCCTGAGTTACTGCCACCATGACTTGATGATTCTGATCTTTGAGTAGTAGTTCTTGAAGGTGTACATGTATGATTATCATAATCATTGTTTCCACCAATACCACCACTTGATCCAGAATCAACATTGCCATGTACTGTAGGTATATCTCTAGCAATCTTAGGTTCTTCTATATCCAAAGGATCATCTGACAGATTCTCAAATTCCAGAGATTCAGAATCCTTTTCTCTTTGCAGGTTTTCCAACTTGGTGTCGTCAAATGTTATATTAAGGCTTTCAATCACCTTCTGATCAGTAATCATATAAACCCTGTAAGCTTTAGATTACAGAGAATAGCCAAGAAATATGCCTTCTTCCGCTTTAGCATCAAAATTTCCCAAATGCTCAAATCCTTCTTTTAGCACAAAACATTTAGCTCTAAACACATGAAAGTATTTCAGTGTTGGTTTCTTGTCAGCCATAATCTCATAAGGAGTCTTGTCATGATCTTTATTAACCAGGGTATGATTTTGAGTGTAACATACCGTGTTGACAGCTTCAGCCCAGAAGTAGGTAAGAAGTCTTGATTCACTTAGCATGATCCTTGCTACTTCAACCAAGGTTCGATTCTTCCTTTTTACTACTCCATTTTATTGTGGAGTTCTTGGGGCTGAGTACTGTCTCGAAATACCTTTTTTATATAGAATTTATTTAGAAATGCATTCATGAATTATGTCCCATTGTCTGATCTGATCTTTCTGACAGGTAATTTTGCTTCCATCTCAATCTTCTTTATATGATCCACTATCAACTGAGGTGCTTCATCCTTAGATTGCAAAAACAACACCCATGTGTACTTGGAGTAATCATCAACTATCACTAAAGCATGTCTTTTCCTTGATAGTGATAGCACATTCACTGAACCAAATAAATACATATGAATTAACTGAAGAGGTTCAGTTATGCTTGTCACTTCCTTGCTTCTGTATGATGCTTTCTTTGACTTCCCTTTTTCACATGCTTCACAGAGTCCTTCTTGACAGAATTCCATCTGTGGTAGTCCTCTCACTAATTCTCTCTTAACCAGAGAGTTCATTGTCTTGAAGTTCAAGTGCGAGAGTTTCATGTGCCATAGCCAACTTTGTTCTAATGAAGCTTTGCTGTAGAAACATCTCATTACTCCATCACAGGTACACTTCATGCCAGCTACAAACAAATTACCTTTCCTTACTCCCTGTAAAACAAGCTTCTTATATTTCCTGTGAGTGATCAAACATCTTTCTAGCCTGAAATCAACATTGTATCCTTTGTCACAAAACTGACTGATGCTCAGAATATTATGCTTTAATCCTTCCACAAGAGAGATGTTTTCAATGATGACATTCCCAATTTCCAAATTGCCATATCCCTTAGTAAATCCTTTGCTTTCATCTCCAAAGGTAACTATAGGGCCAACTTTCTCAACCACACCTGTGAGTAGGGACTTTTCTCCTGTCATGTGCCTAGAACAACCACTGTCCAGAATCCACATGATCTTTTCCTTTCATACCTTACCCTGTAAACACAGATTGTTTAAGAATACTTTGGTACCCAAATTTTCTTGGGTCCTGAAGGTTTAGGGGTTGGAACGGAATCAGCAATTTAAACCTTAACAAGCTTAACTTTCACTTTGACTGACTCCTTCTCAGTGCTAGTCTCAACAGAGTTGTCAGACATAGAGATAGGAGGTACTATAGTCTTGGCCTGTGTGCGCTCATTACTCATGCTTGTCTTAGTGTCAGTGCAAGTGCTAGCAGTTGCATGAAAAGCTTTGAAATATTCAGACATGGTAATAAATGCACATGGTATACATCCAACTACGCCATAGAATTCATGAAAACTAGGCATGATAGGCATGGCAGGCTCATTAGAAGTTGCAAAAAATTCTACTTTAGCTTTTGTGCATGCATGTGTAAGGTGTGCAGCAGAATTGTAATTATTACATAACTTTCTAGATGCAGATGAGGAAGATGCAAAATCAGGTTTCTTATTTACACCTACCTTGCCATTTCTATTTTTCTAAGCCAACTACAAGCAATTCTAGTTCTTCATTTCTATAGGTTAAACTCCCAGCTTTAAGAACTAACTTATCATTTTCAAGTTTATATGCAAGCATGCTTGTATGAACATTATACAATTCTAAAGTAAGTTCATGCACATTAGATTTGTATTCAGACACAGACATATATATAGTGGTAAGTTCAGGAACCTGATATGATTGTGGTGATTCCTCTGCAGAGTCTGCCATAAGAGCCATATTTACATACACTTCCTCTTCATCCGAATCAGTATCATCCCAGCTTTTTCCTTCATCAATATACGCTCTTCCCTTTTCCTTAACCACATAAGCATTCAGCTTCTGTTTTAGCTTCTCATTCTGCCTTTTCAGATCTTCATAAGTTTCCTTCTTTTCATAGGTATCTTTTCCTTTTGCTGCCTTAGGTTTTCTGAAATCAGATGCAAAGTGCCCCAACTCATTACAGTTGTAACATCTTATTTTGCTCTTCTCTACCCAACTTGACTTGTAGCCTCCTCTGAAGCTTGACCCTGATGAGTAGCTTCCTTTCTGAAATCTCCCTGATGAACCCCTTGGTTTATAGTTGGGTTTCCTTCTGAATCTAACATGACTAAATTTTGCAGCCATATATGCCATAGATTTGTCCTCCAACTGTTCAAGTTCTTCCTGAGTGTAAAACTCACTTTCATCCTCTGGCTCACCATGAGCAATTTCAGCTACAACAATTTCCTTGACTGTTGAGGAGGGTGCAACCTTGACTTCTTGGGTTTCAGATTGACTAACTACAAGTGCAGTGGTATTTCTCAAGTGCTGTACTCTTACTGTCAATAGAGCCAGGTCCATAGATAATAGCTCTCTGCTCTTACTCCAGTTCATGGGTTCTTAGCTTTCCATAGATTACATCCAGAGACATGGTAATAAAATCATCTATTTCCCTGATTGATGTGTTCTTTTGTTCCAGGTGAACTAGGAGCATCAGCATAAACTTTCTATTAGACTCCCGTATAGGATAAACTTTCCCTTGTAGCTTTAATTCGCTTAAGAGTCTTGTGTATCTCTCAAAGAGTGTAGACAGTATTTCTCCAGGTTGAAGTTTGAATGCCTCATACTGAGTAGTCAGAATATCCATCATGTTTTCTTTGACTTCTTATGTACCTTCCATTAAAAGCTCAATGGTATCCCACACATATCCTTTGCACTATTACTTCCTAGAAGTTGATGAATCATATCATTATCAGTCGATTCCATAATTATGAGTTGAAGGCTTGTGTCCATATTTATCAACTCCTTGTCAGTCTCTGTATATTTAGACGGATCCCTGGGAGTAGATGAGGAAGGAATTCTTGCACCAGTTGCCGTTGTGGATTTAACAACTACTTCCATAGGGACATAAGGGCCATTCAGTAATATCCCAACTTAAAGTGGATTCGAAGCTTTCATAAACAACATCATCTTTTTCTTCCATAGGTTGTAATTATCTCTATCGAATGGGGGAACCTTGATACTTCCAATTCTTTGGTTATTCATCATCTTGACAAAATTAAAATTATTTAAAGTACAAAATTTTCAAGAAATGATAATTTTTGAAAATTAAAAAATTTCAAGAAATTTCAAGAACTTGTTTCTTTCTCCGGATCTTGATTTGGATGTCAATCAACAAGCTCAGATACCAATTGTTAGTCCCAAAGTATCGTATAAGGGGGGTTGAATACGATACCTACAATATTTTTCGATTTGTTTATAAGTTCTTCGTTATAAGTACAGAATCAAAATAGACACAAAATAATTTGAGGAATATATTGTTTTATTAAAAATAAACCTTGAGGTTGCTACAATATAATCAATGAATTGATTAGCTACAATAAATTCAGCAGCACAACACTATGTTTACAAGCTTAATAAATGAGGTTCCTCCTGTAAATACTTTCTGTTGAACTGAAGAAGATAATACACTAAATGAATTCAAATGCTGCTTTGTAGTCTTCAATTTACTTTGGACAGGTGATATTATTTGAACTACACAACCTTTTCAATTGCCGCTCTAGATCAATAGAAATTCAACCAAGTGGATACTTGCGACCTGTATACATAGTTACTTCTGACCACAGTATTTGACTTAGCCAAATTTGCCTCAGACTTACTTGCATCTGATTTCTCTCTGTATCACAAGATACTTGCGACAACAGTATATGCCTTAGACAAAGAGTTACTTGTGACATGTGTTCCACTATTGGTTTCCCTTAGACGTTTTTCCATCTAGGTTACTTGCGACCTGACATCCTCCGTTGATAGGTTTAGTTGCGACCAAGAAGTCTAGGTTATCCTCCTTAGCGAAAATCACCACACACATTTACTTGCGACCTAGATATCACAGTAGTGATAATTGACTTAGCCAAATATTCACAGGATAATTACTTGCGACCCTGTAACCCTAGTAGGTTTTCTTGCCTTACAAAAAATCAAGTTTCCAATAACTGTATAAATATTTAATGTTTCTTTTGAAATTAAATCAAACCCTTCCTGATATGCTGATCTTTGGTGCACTGGTCTGGTTCACAAATAACTAGCATGATCTGGTTTAATTCAATTCCCTTGTCAACTCTGAACTGATACATCTTGGTTGATTATCCATTGCTTCAAACATTGAACCCCTAATCTTTAATACTTCAAATCAAACTACGTAACTGATACTGGAAATCCTTTGATGTCTTATTCTTCATGGAGGCTTGAACGTATTAATGAATTTCTTCCTATGACTTGATTGTGGACTTAGAGAGTCATTTGCATCTTTTGATTCTTTGTGTATATCATGTCTTCATCTTTAGGGTTCTTGTGCTTCACAATTGTAATATTGTTTATCTGTTGTTGTTTCATGTTGAGCTATAATTCCTCTATTACATGTTACATTACATTATGCTTTACATTATGTTACAACAACAAAAGTTTCTTGAAAATTTGAAGGAAATTTTCTGCCAAGATCAACCAATTTATTTTTATGATTTTCGGAGTTTCAACCGTTGGATCATCCTAAAATTTTACCATACCTTCTTTGCACCAGTATCTAAATTCTGAATGGTGGAGATCGTATTTGGAGCTTTAAAAATCGATTTTTTGATGGTTCCAACAGGTTACTATTTACTTTTAGTTCATTCTTTTCATCGTTGTTGATCTTGTAATTTGGTTATTTGATTGAATTGATTTTGTAGTACTCGATTATTGGGATATTACAATTGTAGTAATTGGGTTTATCTGCTTGAGATTTGATATTAGTTTTGGATTTGCAATCGGAATTGAAATTGGTTTTGGATCTGCTTTCAAATTTGATTTTGGACTGGAATTGGTTATTTTGAGTTTGGATTTGATTTTGAATTTGGTTTCTTGATTGAATTTGTGTACAGTATAAATTTGGTGTTTAATTTGGATTCGACTTTGTTTCTGATTTGGGTTGAGTTTAGTTTCAAAAATATCTCGACATTTTTGTCTCATCATCAACAGGCCTTTTGTCAACTGGTACTTCCAATTTATTTTCCTCTCTATGGATTTCGAATCCGGGTGCATCTCATCACATGTCTCCTCATTGGTCTTCCTTCATTTCATTTTCTGAGGATTTATCTTTATCCATCATGACTGCTGATGGCACTCCTATGCCATTACGAGGTGTTGCATCTGTAGTAACCCCAAAGATGTCTCTCTTTGATGTTTATCATATTTCGGATTTCAAGTTAAATCTTGTTTCGGTTAGTCAATTATGTGAATCTGGTTACATGGTTTCTTTTTCTTCTACTACTTGTTGTGTTATAGATCCGAGATCTCAAAAGGTAATTGGGAAAGGTCGTAAGCAGGGAGGAATTTATGTTTTGGATGAACTCGATGTATTTGTTGTGGGAACTCCTAGTGTTGATTTATCATCTTTTCATTTGAGTGATTTGTGTTAGGGTGAAAACATGCGCTAATAATACACGCAAGTATACGCGTTCGCAAGTAATATAGAATACTTTCTAGTTCGTTCCCACAGAGACTCAGACTAATTATGTTCAATTAACACTCACTCACCAATGTATAATTACTTCTCAATGTCAAGACAATAACACTTAGATTTGATTAACTAATTATTGACTATAATTAACTACGAGAATTAAGCACTTAATTGACACTTAGATTATCAATATTAAAACACACATGAGATCACAACTTCATTACTACTTCCTTCAATAGTCATTGTTATTACCCTTAGCATGCAACAGTGATGATATTAATCGAACAACGCGAAACTGATCAAATCCAACTTTCATTGTACTAATACCATTCTACCAAGCATCCACAATTAAGATAGACGTTGAATATGCATCAACTATATTGAGACCCTATATGTCTACAGAATTTGACAAGATAACGAATTAAGCACAAGTTATTCCTTTTGATTACACAGGGCAAGTAAAACGGTTAGAGTTACCCACTAATCATGCATACACATACATGAACCTATGCTAGCATGGCAAGTTCTAAACCTCAAGATCCTCCGTCTCTTCACAGGAGATTAACACCCTATCTTATATGTTCGTGACGCACATAAGACGAATAAGCACAACCAATACTAGATATCATATAATCATCACACACTAAGGTATTAAACAACTAACTAAAGAATTCCATAGTAAATCCATTACGACCTCATGATCACGGTTAGCCCATGATATCACTCATCGTCATCATGGGTTTATATGAAAACATGATAATAACACACGAGAATAATAACTAAAACTACTACTATTAAACCAGAGTAAGTCACAAGAGTAAATAGGTTCAGAGTAAAGAAAACTAGCATCCAACGTTACAACGAAATAAAGAATCACAAGAAAATATGCTTCCTCTTCATTGCGGTGTGCTAAAACGGTCTTCTTCCTTATCTCCTCGCACCTTGATTAATACTACGATCCAACCTTTGTGAAACATCTCTGAAAACTACTTATATAGGAGTCCCATAAAACCCAGCTAACTCAGAAGTTGGAAGCTTAACAGAATCAGGAGTCTAAAATAATTAATCTAAAATTCCGTCCCTAAGCGGCCGCTCAGCATTCCTGAGCGAGCGCTCAGCTTCCTGAGCGGTCGCTCAGCAGAGCTGAGCGGGCGCTCAGACCCCTTCTAGAAAATGCTCTGTTTCTGCTCCCAATCTTCGCTGCATTCTGCTCCTATCTTCCCACTTGCAATGCCAAACACATGCCAAGGCTTATTCTTGATGAAATCTCTCCAGAAGTGCTAATAATACCCTGAAATGCACAAACACTAGAAAAATGCATCAAATACACAAAATACTTGATTTTAAGACATCAATTCAAGCCATTATAAGACGTTCTAAGTGGTATAAAATGCCACTTATCACACCCCCAAACTTAAATCGATGTTTGTCCTCAAGCGTCACAGACTCAAAAACAAAACAAAAACATGCATGAATGCAATCTATATGAAATGCAGTGATCCCCCTTACTACGATCAAACCAACCAACTTACGACATCTCAACAAATGCAATTAGGCAAATAAAGATCAATCGAATCATGCAAACTAACATACAGTGGGAAACGTGGTGTGTGTGGATGTTTAACAGATATGCTTCGAAACAAGATCAATTATTATAACTCGACTATCCTCAAGGTAATCACATGATTATACGAAGAATAAAATTCTAGGCACAAAATGACTTATAACACTTCAAGATTATTGGAGCTTATTATGGAATCATGCTTTTTATTTAACACAACACACAAATGCTTATTTGACCGTGCAATGAGTGAGGTCCATAAAAGACTTATACAATGGCATTCATGTAGCGAGCGTTAGGTTAGCGGATCCCAGACTATAAAAGCCTTAGGTCACTAGGCACAAAGTCCCCTAAGAACTTAATAACTCGAATACCAAAGAGCCCACTCGTGATCAATTATGCATTAACTCTCTATTTTTTCTTTTCTTTTCTTTTTTTTTCTAATTTTTTTTCCTTTTTTCTATATTTTTTTCAAAATTTCTGAGCAAGTGCGTTTCGCTCCATCTTGCTCAACCCTAGACTACTCGCATAAAAATACGAGCCGGCTACTAGCCATTTGACGCCTAGCCACAATTAGCAATGATTTCCACTTTTTACTCCAATTTTTCTTTTCATGCCTTTTATCACTAAGAACCTATTATAAATTCTAAGCATAATCAATAGATTAACCTTGAAAACCATCAAACCATAACAACAATCTAGTCCTTAAGCATTCTCTAAAACTTAGTGAAATTATAAGTGTTTCTAGCATGCACGTTAACCTACAAGACTCAACATCACTTTAACGCTATCACTACACTCGCATAAATGCCACAAATCAATTGGTAAAGCAACGCAAAAGGGATCATGGTATATGCATGAGCTACATGACATGATAAATAAAGCTATAAATAAATAAATAAAAACTATATGGCAAAATATGCAATTATATGAACTAAACTATCATAAATATGCAACTATATGATACACACACAAAATATTCCTTAACTACCACCCCCAAACTTAAAATCTTCACTGTCCCCAATGAAGGTAGTAGAAAGGAACACATGGTATACCTACTCGGAGAGATCATCATCATCATCATCACCCTCAGAGGGTGGAGTATCAGGAGGCAGATATGTAGAGTCCTCACCAAAAACTGGCCACTGGATGTCAGCTCCAAGGCCTCTAAAAGCAGTCCCAAGCGCAAGGGTGAGCTCCTGAGCAAACCTGCTCTGTGTCTCGTACATAGCATCCATCCTCCTCGATAGCCTCCTATACTGGGCATCAGCCATCCCAGCACCCTCCTGAGCTCTAGAAGAACCAGCCTCATCACGCCCTGGTCTCGCCATGGTAGCACCGCGTGCTGGACGCCCTTCTGGAAGACGATAACCCAGCTCATGCTCCTCGGGCTCTCCACCAGTCCACTCGTTCATCGCATTCAGAGTCCCGGAGTCAATAGGAGCGGTCGGCAGCTGCAACTGCTCGTGAGACGGCCACTGAACTCCCACTGCTCGGCAAAGCTTTATAATCGTGGATGCATAAAGGATGTTCATGTGCTTAGCTCCCCTCAAAAACTTCAGAATTCCTTGGTAGATGAACTCACCAAGGTCCACATAGTACTCATCATTCAAAATACCCCATAACAACTGTGCTCGCTCAACTGTGATCTCATGTGCATGCGAAGTAGGCAGAATATTAGCGCAAATAAAGGCATTCCATGCACGGGCATACCTATTCATCGCAATCCCCGAAAAATGGCGATACTCGTTAGTCCCGGTCTTGAAAGTCCAAACTGTGCCCGGCCTATAGAGAGTAGCACAAATCAAATCCAAGTCAAAATCCTCAGCAGTCTCCTTGTTCCAATTCTCCTCCGTGGGCTTCCTCTATGGCTGCCCAATCACACGGCGAATCGCCTTAGGGTGATAATCCACCGTCATCCCCCGCACAATAGAAAACCCATTTTTTTCAGCCTTCGCATTCACATAGAACTCGCGAACAACGCTCATCGGAACTGCCTCTGGTGACTCACAAAAAGCAATCCAACCCTTCTCAGCAATCATTGGCAACAACTCACCATCCCTCCCCGATGGTAAGAATCCCCTCTCCTTCAAAATTGGCTTACCAAGAAGCCTAGTATACTCCTCCTCAGCAGCCCTATCAAACAAACGAGGCCTTGCAGCAGTACCCCTTGAAGAATCGGCAGTAGGAACAATGATGCTGCTATCAATAGTCCTGGATCTCTTGGGTGCCATCGAAACTGAGAAAAAGTGTTTAAGATTTGTGTTTTTGAATATGGGAGAGAGTTTAAGGTTTGAAAGTGTATGTGGGAGTATATGGAATAGTTGTATGTATATATAGGGTAGAGATTAGGGTAAAATTTGATTAGGAGTGGGTTTGAGGGTTAAAAACATGGGTAATGGGAAGATAATTTGTGGGTAATGGGGCTGTGTTTTGATATTTTATTTTTCAGATTTTTTTGGATTTTTATAAGACTTAAAAAAAAATTCTTCCAGTCGGGCCCTGAGCGGTCGCTCAGCAAAGCTGAGCGGGCACTC
This sequence comes from Apium graveolens, assembly GCF_009905375.1. Lineage (NCBI taxonomy): Eukaryota > Viridiplantae > Streptophyta > Magnoliopsida > Apiales > Apiaceae > Apium > Apium graveolens. The sequence goes on from NC_133652.1 coordinate 229,318,030, forward strand.
AGCTTGCTGAGCGGGCGCTCAGCAGAGCTGAGCGGGCGCTCAGGGGTCTTCTGGAAAAAAAAATTATTGCCCTGTTTTTCTGATTTTTTTGTGGTTTTGGATAGGTTACTAACTTCTAAGGGTTCATGTAACAACAAATCATGGGTTGCCTCCCAAGAAGCGCTTTTTTTCGTCATTAGCTTGATGTAGCGTACCTTAATCAAGTTGATAATAAAACGGCACTAACGACTTCTCGGTTTGCCGTGTCCCCATAGTAATTCTTCAAAAGCTGACCATTAACCTTGAATGCTTGGTACGGATCATTCTCAAAAATCTCCACCGCTCCATGTGAAAACACAGTTTTGACAATAAAAGGTCCAGACCACCTTGATTTCAACTTTCCAGGAAAAAGTCGGAGACGAGAGTTGAATAAAAGAACTTGCTGCCCCGGCATGAATGACTTAGGATATAGCTTCCTGTCGTGCCACCTTTTCACTTTTTCCTTGTACATTTTGTTGTTCTTGACGCTTGGAGTCGAAATTCATCAAGTTTATTTAGCTGAAGCATTCGCTTCTTTCCAGCTGCATCTAGATCCAGATTCAACTTCTTCAACGCCCAATAGGCCTTATGCTCAAGCTCCGCAGGTAAAAGACATCCCTTACCATACACAAGTTGAAAAGGGGACATCCCAAGTGGAGTCTTTTATGATGTTCTGTAAGCCCAAACAGCTTCATCGAGCTTTAGATACCAATCCTTCCTTGACGGACAAACAACCTTCTCTAAAATGCGCTTGATCTCTCTATTAGACATTTCCGCTTGACCATTCGTTTGCGGATGATAGGCAGTAGCAACACGATGATTCACATTATAGCGCTGCATCATAGAAGTGAACTTACGGTTGCAGAAATGCGACCCTTCATCACTTATGATTACTCATGGCGTTCCAAACCTTGTGAAAATCTACTTATGAAGAAAATTCAACACTACCTTTGCATCATTCGTCGGCAGAGCTTTGACTTCTACCCATTTTGAGACATAATTGACTGCCAGCAAGATGTACTGATTATTGCAGGATAAGACAAATGGCCCCATGAAATCGATTCCCCAAATATCAAAGACCTCGACTTCAAGCATCACATTTAACGGCATCTCATCCTTCCTCGTAAGATTTCCCACTCTTGGGCAACGATCACACCTTAAAATGAACTGATGAGCATCCTTAAACAAAGTAGGCCAGAAAAAACCTGCTTGCAGAATACGAGCTGCTGTCTTCTCACCACCATAATGTCCACCATAAACTATGGAGTGGCAGTCTCGTAATATCCCCTCCGTCTCACAGAATGGGATACATCTCCTGATGATCTGGTCAGCTCCCTGTCTAAACAAATACGGTTCATCCCACATCTACCACTTCACCTCATGCAGAAACTTCTTCTTTTGAGCTGTATTCATATTAGGAGGCATTATATTACTGAAAAGATAATTCACAATATCTGCGAACCATGGCTCTTCCTTCTGAACTGCGAAAAACTGCTCATCCAGAAAAGATTCGTTGATCAATATTTTATCATGTGAAGTAGACTCGGGATTCTCCAATCTAGAGAGATGGTCAGATGGTCAGCTACTTGATTCTCAGTACCTTTTTGATCCTTGATCTCTAACTCAAATTCCTATAGCAAGAGCACCCAACGAATGAGTCTAGGCTTCGAATCCTTCTTGGAAACGAAATAGCGAATGGCCGCATGATCAGTAAACACTGTCACCTTTGTCCCAAGCAAATAAGATCGAAATTTTTCAAAACCAAAGACTATAGCCAAGAGCTCCTTCTCAGTAGTGGTGTAGTTCATTTGAGCTCCATTTAAATTCTTACTAGCATAGTAGACCACATGAAAGAGATTATTATTGCGCTGCCCAAGAACTGCGCCCACCGCATAATCACTCGCATCACACATCATCTCAAAAGGCTCTGTCCAATCAGGTGCTATAATAACTGGTGCAGTTATCAAACTCTTCTTGAGCGTCTTGAATGCCGTCAAGCATTCATCATCATATTTGAAAGGCACATCCTTCTCAAGCAAGTTGCACAACGGCTTAGATATCTTCAAAAAGTCCTTGATGAAATGCCGATAAAACCCCGCATGGCCCAGAAAACTACGGATTCCTTTCACAGAAATAGGTGGTGGAAGATTTTCAATGACTCCCACCTTGGCTTTGTCCACCTTAAGACCCTTGCTAGAGGCCTTATGCCCAAGAATATTTCCTTCACGAACCATAAAGTGACATTTTTCCCAATTGAGCACCAAATTAGTTTCCACACACCTTTTGAGCACCGCACGAAGATTATTCAAACATTCATCATACGAATGTCCAAAGACGGAGAAGTCGTCCATGAACACCTCGACATTATTTCCAATTATATCAGAGAATATAGCCATCATACATCTCTGAAAAGTGGCCGCTACGCCACATAAGCCAAACGAAACTCTGCGAAAAGCAAACGTGCCAAATGGACAAGTGAAGGTAGTCTTTTCTTGATCCTCTGGTGTAATACATATCTGATTATACCCCAAATAACCATCCAGAAGACAATAATACTCATAACCGTCCAACCTGTCAAGCATCTGATCAATAAATGGAAGAGGGAAGTGATCCTTTCTCGTGGCCTTGTTCAACTTTCTGTAGTCCATGCATACCCTCCATCCTGTGACTGTTCGAGTGGGGATGAGCTCGTTCTTCTCATTTGCTACCACAGTAATACCTCCTTTCTTAGGTACACATTGCACGGGGCTCACCCAAGAACTGTTAAAAATAGGATAAATAATTTCTGCATCTAGCCACTTCAGAATTTCTTTCTTCACCACTTCTTTCATGATAGGATTAAGTCTGCGTTGTTGCTCAACAATCGACTTACTACCCTCTTCTAGCAGAATTTTATGCATGCAGTACGAAGGGCTGATCCCCTTGATGTCTGCTATAGTCCATCTAATAGCCGATTTGAATTCTCTCAAGATCCTCAAGAGCTTGTCCTCCTCACTACCTGAAAGGTCAGATGCAATAATAACAGGTAAAGTAGAGGCATCACCTAAAAAAGCATACCTCAAGTATTCAGGTAATGGTTTAAGCTCCAAGGTAGGTGCTTCCTCAATAGATGGTTTGAGCTTTCCTTTAGCATTTTTGAGGTCAGAAGTACCAAGAGATTCAAATGGCATGTCTAGCTTTCACCTCCCAGGAGAAGCATTTAGATATTGTAGTTGCTCATTGCCATCCTCATCCTCACTGTCAAAATCCCCCACTAAGGCTTTCTCTAATGCATCAGACATTAGCATATGATCAAGTTCTGAAGTAACCGCAGAATCAATCAAATCCACTTTTAAGCACTCCTCATCTTCTGTAGGGAATTTCATCGCTTTGAATATATTGAATGTCACATCTTGATCCTGCACCCGCATAGTAAGTTCACCTTTCTGCACATCTATCAAGGTACAGCCTGTAGCCAAGAAAGGTCTCCCCAAGATTATGGGAATCTTCTTATCTTCCTCGAAATCCAGGATAACAAAGTCTGTAGGAAAGAAGAGCTTATCCACCTTTACTAGCACATCCTCCACTATGCCTCGTGGGTATGTAATAGAACGATCAGCCAATTGTAGAGATATGTAGGTGGGCTTTGGATCGGGCAAATTCAACTTTTTGAAGATCGACAACGGCATCAGATTGATGCTTGCTCCCAAATCACACAGGCACTTGTCAAAAGACAACTTGCCAATGGTGCAAGGAATGGTGAAGCTACCTGGATCTTTAAGCTTTTGAGGTAACTTTTGTTGCAACACAACACTGCATTCTTCCGTTAGAGCAACGGTCTCAAGTTCATCCTGTTTCACCTTCCTTGAAAGAATACTCTTCATAAATTTTGCATAACTAGGCATTTGCTCTAGAGCCTCAGTGAAAGGTATATTGATGTGAAGTTTCTTGAACACCTCCAGAAACTTACCGAACTGCTTATCCAGCTTTTGTTGTTGCAATCTCTTAGGGAAAGGTGGTGGAGGATAGAGCTGTTTCTCCCCTGTATTACCTTCAGGTAGAGTGTGTTCAACAGTAGTCTAGCTTGGTTCCTCCGCTTTCTCCCGTTGCTTAGCTTCTTCATCACCAACTTCAGCTTCCCCGTCTTTTGCTTTTTCAGCATCAGCAACTTTTCAAGACCTTAAGGTAATAGCCTTGACTTGCTCTTTAGCTTCCTTCCTGCCTGACACTTCAGTATCACTAGGAAGTGTGCCAGGTTGATGATTGAGCACTGCATTCGCTATTTGACCGATTTGATTTTCCAAGGTCTTGATAGAAACCGCCCGACTTTTGCACAACAGCTTAAGTTCCTCAAAATCAGCACTAGAGGGTGGAGCTGCACCTCCTTGTTGAGGATATGATTGCCTTTGAGCATACTGTTGTGGTTGCTGGAATCCAGATGGATTAAACTGTTTACTTATGCCTTGCTGATATGGTTGCTAAATAGCATTCTGATTATTACTCCAGCTGAAATTTGGATAATTTCTGTTGTTAGGATGATAAGTAGCTGGCACAGGCTGCTGCGGTCGCTGATAATTATTCACATACTGAACAGATTCATTAACAAGAGAACACTAATCCGTGGCATGACAACCTGCACAAAGCTCACAGACCATAGCTATCTGATTGACTCCATAGGTGGCTAGAGAATCGACCTTCATAGACAGCGCTTGGAGCTGTGCTGCAATAGCTGTAGCTGCATTAACTTCCAGAATATCTGCTACCTTCCCAGGTATCATCCTTTGAGTTGGATTTCGATGCTCATTTGCAGCCATAGTCTCAATAAGATTATAAGCCTCAGTATAGCTTTTGACCCACAAGGCGCCTCCAGCTGCTACATCGAGCATGGGCCGAGATTGGGCCCCCAAACCATTATAGAAACAAGAAATCACCATCCAATTAAGCATACCATGATGTGGACACTTTCTCAACATCTCCTTGTAGCGCTCCCAAGCTTCGCACATAGATTCTGTAGCTTGCTGCGCAAACTGAGTAAAAGCACTCCTCATAGCCGCAGTCTTCGCCATTGGATAGAACTTCACCAGAAACTTCTGCGCAAGATCTTGCCAAGTAGTGATGGACCCAGCTGGTTCAGAATGTAACCAGTCCTTAGCTTTATCCCTCAGTGAGAATGGGAAAAGCCTCAGCTTGATAGCCTCATCAGTCACACCATTATATTTGAAAGTACTACAGATCTCGACAAAATTCCTGATGTGCATGTTGGGATCTTCAGTAGCAGCACCTCCAAAAGAAACAGAATTCTGCACTATCTGAATAGTGCCCGATTTGATTTCAAAGTTATTGGCCTCAATAGACGGGTGCATGATGCTTGACTGAATGTCATCAATTTTAGGCCGAGAAAAGTCCATAAGAGCTGGATCTACCGGAACTATACGATCACCCATGATTACTGGCTCTTTCTGCTCACTTACTGAATCTGAATCTTCAAATCTATCTTCTCCGGAATATCAAGAACTTCGTCTGTCTCCTCAGTCGTATCTAAAGTCCTCTTGCGAGTACGAGAACGTGTTTGCATAAATGCTCGCTAAAGTACCTGAAACACAACTGGAAATAATAAGTAACACGTCTTAATCAATGAGTCCTAATGACCACTGATGGTAAGTACATAAACTAAACAAATACGCCGAGTCCCCGGCAGCGGCGCCAAAAACTTATTAGGGCGAAAACACGCGCTAATAATACACGCAAGTATACGTGTTCGCAAGTAATATAGAATACTTTCTAGTTCGTTCCCACAGAGACTCAGACTAATTATGTTTAATTAACACTCACTCACCAATGTATAATTACTTCTCAATGTCAAGACAATAACACTTAGATTTGATTAACTAATTATTGACTATAATTAATTACGAGAATTAAGCACTTAATTGACACTTGAATTATCAATATTAAAACACACATGAGATCACACTACTTCCTTCAATAGTCATTGTTATTACCCTTAGCATGCAACAGTGATGATATTAATCGAACAACACGAAACTGATAAAAGCCAACTTTCATTGTACTAATACCATTCTACCAAGCATCCACAATTAAGATAGACGTTGAATAGGCATCAATTATGTTGAGACCCTATATGTCTACAGAATTTGACAACATAACGAATTAAGCACAAGTTATTCCTTTTGATTACACAGGGAAAGTAAAATGGTTAGAGTTACCCACTAATCATGCATACACAAACATGAACCTATGCTAGCTTGGCAAGTTCTAAACCTCAAGATCGACCGTCGCTTCACAAGAGATTAACACCCTATCTTATATGTTCGCGACGCACATAAGACGAATAAGCACAACCAATACTAGATATCATACAATCATCACACACTAAGGTATTAAACAACTAACTAAAGAATTCCATAGTAAATTCGTTACCACCCCATGATCACGATTAGCCCATGATAGCACTCATCATCATCATGGGTTCATATAAAAATATGATAATAACACACGAGAATAATAACTAAAACTACTTATATTAAACCAGAGTACGTCACAAGAGTAAATAGGTTCATAGTAAAGAAAACTAGCATCCAATGTTAAAACGAAATAAAGAATCAAAAGAAAATATGCTTCCTCTTCGTTGCGGTGTGCTAAAACGGTCTTCTTCCTTATCTCATCGCTCCTTGATTAATACTACGATCCAACCTTTGTGAAACGTCTCTGAAAACTACTTATATAGAAGTCCCATAAAACCCAGCTAACTCAGAAGTTGGAAGCTTAACAGAATCAGGAGTCTAAAATAATTAATCTAAAATTCCGTCCCTGAGCGGGCGTTCAGCTTCCTGAGCGGTCGCTCAGCAGAGCTGAGCGGGCGCTCAGACCCCTTCTGGAACATGCTCTGTTTCTGCTCCCAATCTTCGCTGCATTCTGCTCCTATCTTCCCATTTGCAATGCCAAACACAAGCCAAGGCTTATTCTTGATGAAATCTCTCCAGAAATGCAAATAATACCCTGAAATGCATAAACACTAGAAAAACGCATCAAATACACAAAATACTTGATTTCAAGACATCAATTCAAGCCATTATAAGATGTTCTAAGTGGTATAAAATGCCACTTATCAATTTGTCTTCTGAATTCTACATATGACATGCTCGTTTCTCGTTTACAATTTTTAGTTTCAACAGGAGCCTTGGGACAACTAAGAGCTCATGATATTTCTATCTGTAGCGGTTATAAATTAGCGAAAGTTGTCGTTTTACCTTTTTATAAGAGTGTTAGGTATTCTCTTGCTCCATTTGATATTATGCATTTGATGTGCGGGGATATGCTCTCATGCCCACAAAAGGAGGATCTAGATATTATGGTTCGTTTATTGATGATTTCACTGGTTATGCCTAGATTTATCTTATGAAGCGTAGGTCTGATTTTTTTGGATATTTTTAAAGACTTTAGATCTCATATAAAAACTAAACATAAATATGTCATTAAACGTTTTTGTTGTGATTTGGGAGATGAATATAACTCTAACGCTTTTTGTCACTTGCTTGCTTCTGATGGGACTATACTTCAAATCTCATGTACTGACACTCCTCAATAGAACGGTGTTGCTGAAAGAGTCTAGTGACTACTAGAGTAGAGTTAAGTCAAAATGTATGGTATAGAAGCCAAAACATCGTTATCTTGTTGAAAAAACTCGCTCATTTTTGTTGTCGGCTGATGTTTCAAGTGTATTTTATGGGTGAAGCACTTCTTACTATTGTTTATATGATTACCCGAATTCCAACTGCTCAAAATTCTGGTTTGTCATCTTTTGAGAAATTATATGATGAAGTGCCTGATTATGCTTCGGTGCGTATCTTTGGTTGTACCTGCTTTATTCTTAAACCTCGGGTTGAGCGTAGTAAATTGTCTGCTAAATCTGCTTTATGTGTGTTTCCTGCCTAAGGTGTTACTCAGAAAGGATATCGTTGTTTTGACCCGGTCAGTGGAAAATTGTATATTTCTCGACATGTTTACTTTTTGGAGCATATTCTGGTTTTCTTTGTTCCCGCGAGTTCAGATCATATGACACAACAAGAGCTTATTCGTATTGATCCATTTGACACAGATATTGAGGATGCTTCAACCACAAATTCTAATACTTTAATTCCGAAGGCATCTACATCTCAAACTCCCACATCTCCACCGACTTCTACATCTACATCTCAGACTTCGACGTCTCCATCTGCTTTCACAACCAGTTAATCGTCATTAGAGATTTTAGATTCTCATTCCAATCAATCATCTACCGAAAGTTCGACTCCTCCGCCAGTTCGGCAGTCTACTCGCATACGTAAGTCCACACAACTTCTTGATTTTGCTTATTCATTTTATTCCCCATATTTCGCTTCATTCGTTACTTTTGTTCACCATTTATCTGAGCCTGCATCATATAGAGAGGTTGTTCATGATCCTCTATGGCAGAATGCTGCGGTCGAGGAACTTACTGTTTTACATTAAACTCATACATAGCATTTAGTCTCATTGCCGCCAAGAAGACATGCAATTAGTTGTCATTGGATATATAAAATTAAGACAAAATCTGATGGATTTATATAGTGTTATAAGGCTCAACTTATTGCTAAAGGTTAATCTTGAGAGTATGGCTTGGACTATGAAGAGACTTTTGTGCATGTTGCAAAGATGATGACTATTCGTTCTTTCATTGCAGTGGCTTATGTTCGAAAGTGGAAATATCTTATTGCCTTTATATGTTTATGATATGATTATTACTGGTGATTATTGTGATGGTATTGAGTCATTAAAACGTGAGTTAACTCACTGTTTTGCTATAAAAAATTTGTGTTTGCTCCTTTATTTTTTGGGAATTGAAGTTGCTAGCTCACGAAAAGGGTATCTTTTGTGTCAATCTAAGTACATTGTTGATTTACTTGACCGTGCACGTCTTACTGATAACAAGACTGTGGAAACTCCTTTAGAGATAAATGCTAGATATTCTCCATTTGATGGTCTTCCCTTAACATATCCTACTTTATATCACATGATTGTTGATAGTCTTGTTTATCTCACTATTACTCGTCCGAATATTACATATGTTGTTCATAGTTAGTTAATTTGTCAATTTTTCTTCTACCGTATATTGGCCTGCAGTTCTTCGTATTCTCAGTTATCTTTGTGGGGCTCAGTTTTAGAGTCTTTTGTTTCCTTCTAACTAATCTTTAAAGTTGCGTGCTTATAGTGATGTTGATTGGGTTGGTGATCCAGAGGATCATAAATCCACAACTGGTTTTAATATTTTTTCTTGGTGATTCTCTTATTTCATGGAAGAGTAAGAAACAAAATGTTGTTTCGAGATCGTCTTCAGAAGCTGAGTATCATGCCATGGCTTCCACTACTTGTGAGATTGTTTGGTTACTTCGCTTACTTGCAGATTTGGGTGTTAGCCTTCCTAGTTTCATCCCATTATATTGTGATAATAAGAGTGCAATTCATATAGTACATAATTCGGTATTTCATGAGTGCATTAAACATATTGAGATTGATTGTCATCTTACTCGACATCATCATCCGCTGCAAGGCCCTATCTCATTGACTTTTGTTCCTTCTTTACTTCAGATTGCTTATATTTTTACAAAGACTCACTTTATTTCGCGATTTCGTTTGTTGTCTGACAAACTCTCAATACCCATTGTTGCAACACCGTGAGCTTGAGGGGGGTATTAGAATATATATTATATTATATTATATTATATTATATTATATTATATATATGAGGATATTTTCGGTATTTAGCTTATATTGATTTTCTATATAAGTTCATACATGTATTATTAATTCTAAGTTGATTGTATAAAGTTTTACGTTTGTATTATATCTCTAAAGCTATCTATATACACACACACACACCAAAACATTTGTACAACTTCTGAACCATATTAAGAAATATTAGTAATATAAAACATATTATCCAAATTTTTGGTAGTCATGGTCAATGTACTACCAATTTAATAAGGATCTTTCGATATTTAAACAAATTGATCAGATTCTTATAGTTGTTGCATCTAAAATAAAGGAATATTCTATAATCCACAATAAGTAGGTATTTTAAATTAAATAGAATTTCCTGCCTTTTCAATAATTTGAAACAAAAAGAAGTAGGCATCTTAAACTAGCCGGTAAACGTTTGGCTAAGATCCTTTCTGAAAGATCGAGAGTACAATAGAGAAGAAGGATGAATAGAATAATAATGCAAAATGCGCAATTTTATTTTTTTCTTCCATTTTTTAAATAATATGTGTTGGAATTATTTTAACCATTATTGGATTAAACATTACTTCGTCAATTCCGCGTGAACTGCAAAATCGTCAAAGTTTCATATTTAGAACATAAAATAGAGACGAAACTAAATCAAACAAAACTCAATTATTTTTGTTTGAACTTGAATTTGATTCTTCTTTAACTAAATCAAACATAATAGTGCATTGCACGCCGAAACATTAGAAATTTGGTAGCCAATTAGTCGGTATCATACTTGGGTTAATATAATACACGACATTGTTTTTGTATCTATATTATTCGTGCTCCTATTTTTAAAACTTAAATATAGATAATTCGTTTGTCGGTGTAATAATAAGATAAAATAATATACCCTGACTAAAACAAAAAAATACCAAGTACAAGTAGTTGGATTTGGTCTATATAATAGATTTTTGGTTAAAACTGTTTAGTAATCAGGCGCTCTAAAGCTTTAAAGTGTTAGAGGAAGATCCAAACAATGTCAAATATTTAAATTAAACAAACGGGGGTCGAAGGACTTGACCTGAATCCCTCCTTAAACTGGACCCTGATACTATGTTAAGTTACCGGTCGCTCTAAAACTTTAAGGTGTCAGAGAAAGGTCTGAACATGATCTTATAATTTTTAATAGAAATAAAATAAAAAATAGTATTGATTCTGCTAAAAAAATTATATTACTGAACTGATAATTTTGCGATCGGTATAATACCGTCGGGTTAAAACAAAACAATATAACCATTCATCCAAAATAAAAAATTATAGAACTAATCCACTGTAAAATATAACTAAAATCAAAATACAATTCGATTGGTTAAAACAAATTAATATATACTATTCACCTGAGTTAAACAAAAGTGTATTGTTTCAGATTTAAACAAATTAAATATCAAACTATATATATAATTAGTTGGATTTGGTGAGTATAATGGATCTCAGGATAAAATAAAATAAAAATCAAATTAAATATAATTCGTATACTAATGACCGGGCAAAAACTTATCATTTAAATTAAAAAATAATTAATTTTTGTAAGCTCACATAGAAATAACCCAGGCTTTTGATATTATGAATAAGTATGTCGTTAATGATATACTAATTTATTATATAAAGATTAAAAGACTCGGTGAACAAGTATAATATTTCTAGATAATAAAAACAAATCATTTCTTCGTAATAATCTAATTTATCTCGAAACATCTCCCAGTCTTTTCTTATACTCTATTTAAACTATTATATTAAAAACGAAAAATTGAAAGTTCGGTTGTTGTTCCCTTGTTCACTCAATCCAGAGGCGTCAAATTAAATTGATGAGTACCGTTATATACTGTTTTAAAAATTATTATTGAAGTGATATAAAGTTCGAATTACAACAACAATATATTAAAATTATAATTTATAAGATATAATAATAAAAATAATAATGTATCGTACGAGTTATATATTAGTATATTATTATAAATGTTTTCTTTTACTATATTTTTTATATCTCTTAACCAGTTATGCCAGTGGTAAAATGATGTTAGGATTAATATCTTCGACAAACTTTTTAAAAATTTGCGAATAACAGCATCACCAGCTCGTTACAAATTGTAATCTATTATATATATAATAGAGCAAATGGGAGTTCAATAAGATAATTAAATCGAAATGACTTTTGTACCCCTAATATGTAAAATATCATTTTAACCCCATCCTATTTATTTCTTATTAATATCTCCATTATTATAACATATTAAATTCTCTACCAATTAATAGTTAATCTTCATTAAACCGTAATTAATAGCTAATTATTTTATTTTAAGTAATATATTGTATATAAAAAATAAAATATAATAACAAAATTATTGATATTCAAAAAATTACAAATATTACGTAATTTGTGACATCAAATTTTTAGTAAAATGACATATGTCATGTTAATTAGTATGAGTAGTTGACAAAATAAAATATTTATCATTAACTAATTTTAAAGTACATGCAAACCTTCTAATTTTAATTTTAGAGTACATAAAAATCATGTTGAGTAAAAATTATAATGTATCAAATAATTACTCGCAAATCGAATCACATTTAAATCATGCACGTATTTTACACGAACTTCCTATGTAATAAATGAACATTACACACAAATAACGGATGTTAATATCAGAACAGTTATTTCTAACTTAATTTTTTAAATAACTAAAAAATAATCGAACTTCATATGTACTAAACCAATACATCACATAAGAATAACATATGTTAAGCTCGGAACAATTATTACTAAATTAATTTTAAAAAAATTGAAAATAACTAAAAATTAATTAAAATTATATCATTTTAACCCCATCCTATTTATTTCTTATTAATATCTCCATTATTATAACATATTAAATTCTCTACCCATTAATAGTTAATCTTCATTAAACCGTAATTAATAGCTAATTATTTTATTTTAAGTAATATATTGTATATAAAAAATAAATATAATAACAAATTATTGATATTCAAAAAATTACAAATATTACGTAATTTGTGACATCAAATTTTTAGTAAAATGACATATGTCATGTTAATTAGTATGAGTAGTTGACAAAATAAAATATTTATCATTAACTAATTTTAAAGTACATGCAAACCTTCTAATTTTAATTTTAGAGTACATAAAAATCATGTTGAGTAAAGATTATAATGTATCAAATAATTACTCGCAAATCGAATCACATTTAAATCATGCACGTATTTTACACGAACTTCCTATGTACTAAATGAACATTACACATAGATAACGGATGTTAATATCAGAACAGTTATTTCTAACTTAATTTTTTAAATAACTAAAAAATAATCGAACTTCATATGTAGTAAATCAATACATCACACAAGAATAACATATGTTAAGCTCGGAACAATTATTACTAACTTAATTTTTAAAAAACTTGAAAATAACTAAAAATTAATTAAAATTATATCATTTTAACCCCATCCTATTTATTTCTTATTAATATCTCCATTATTATAACATATCAAATTTTCTACCCATTAATTGTTAAGCTTCATTAAACCGTAATTAATAGCTAATTATTTTATTTTAAGTAATATATTGTATATAAAAAATAAAAAATAATAACAAATTATTGATATTCAAAAAATTTATAAATATTACGTAATTTGTGACATCAAATTTTTAGTAAAATGACATGTGTCATGTTAATTAGTATGAGTAGTTGACAAAATAAATTATTTATCATTAACTAATTTTAAAGTACATGCAAACCTCTAATTTTAGAGTACATGAAAATCATGTTGAGTAAAGAATGTAATGTATCAAATAATTACTCCGAAATCGAATCACATTCAAATCATGCACGTATTTTACACGAACTTCCTATGTACTAAATGAACATTATACACAAATAACGGATGTTAATATTAGAACAGTTATTTCTAACTTAATTTTTTAAATAACTAAAAAATAATCGAAATTCATATGTAGTAAACCAATAAATCACACAAGAATAACATATGTTAAGCTCGGAACAATTATTACTAACTTAATTTTTAAAAAACTTGAAAATAACTAAAAATTAATTAAAATTATATCATTTTAACCCCATCCTATTTATTTCTTATTAATATCTCCATTATTATAATATATTAAATTCTCTACCCATTAATTATTAATCTTCATTAAACCGTAATTAATAGCTAATTATTTTATTTTAAGTAATATATTGTATATAAAAAATAAAAAATAATAACAAATTATTGATATTCAAAAAATTTACAAGTATTACGTAATTTGTGACATCAAATTTTTAATAAAATGACATATGTCATGTTAATTAGTATGAGTACATGACAAAATAATTTATTTATCATTAACTAATTTTAAAGTACATGCAAACCTTCTAAATTTAGAGTACATGAAAATCATGTTTAGTCAAGAATATAAAGTATCAAATAATTACTCGCAAATCGAATCACATTTAAATCATGCACGTATTTTACTCAAACTTCCTATGTACTAAATAAACATTACACACAAATAACGGATGTTAATATCAGAACAGTTATTTCTAACTTAATTTTTTAAATAACTAAAAAATAATCGAATTTCATATGTACTAAACCAATATATCACACAAGAATAACATATGTTAAGCTCAGAACAATTATTACTAACTTAATTTTTAAAAATCTTGAAAATAACTAAACATTAATTAAAATTATATATAATATTTTAAAACATGCCTATGACTCGCAGGGATTATAAATCTATTTATCGTAAATATGCAGATATATTTAATATTTTTAAAAAATTAATAATAAATATAGAAATTGCCCGTGCAAGGTTAAAGAGCTAATTAGGCCCTGAAAGTTGAGTAAAGGGAATATTAAATAGAGTATTGTTTTAAACAATAAAGTGAAAAGGACATTACTCCGGCTCCAACTGGTGAGGAACTTAACCAGCGAAACTTTATGGTGTCCTAATTTAACACCGTCTATGTTTATTATTTAATGCAATTATTATGTAACAGTTCTGATACAAACGATTTTTGATTCAACAAATTATATCTTACTCGACCGTTATATTCTTTAAATTTGCAGGATATATTCAATTCAGATTTTAAAAAATTTATAATAATTTATTAATTTTGAAAGATTGTTACTGATTTTAGCCGATTTTAATTGTACGCGGATTTTAGCGAAGTTTGTTGAATAAATCTCGTAAAATTTTGTTAATTTGATTAGTAATTTTTACAAATTCATCAAAATTTCTTGAATTTTGCCAAGATTTCTGTAATCATGAAATACACTAATAAATTTATCAAAATCTATAATTTTATAAAATATAAAAAAAATCATGAACTTTTGAATACCACCGGATTTTAATGGATTTTTTAAAATCCAAATTAAATATCACCGAATTTTAATGAAAATTTTAAAATATAAATTGTATACCCCAAATTTTTTTTAAAAAAATTCAATCAGTATATAGCTGAAAATTGAAACAAATTCTCCTCCTCTTTTTTAGTATATGACATTTAAATTTTTGACCGCATATTTAAGAGGGTTTATCACATTCCTGGAATTATTATTTTTAAGAATTTTTTTTGAATAAAAATATGAGATTAAAACTTTTATTCACAAAAATAATTTTTTGAAAAAGTTTATTTTAACTATATGATCCAATCTCCAAAACATGTGTGTCATAAATTCTATGTTTATTATTTAATCCAATTAATATGTAACATTTCTGATAGAAACGATTTTTGATTCAAGTTATTCCCTCTGTCATTTTAATAATCAATTTTACAAATTTCACACATATTAAGAAATTGATAATTTGTATAATATTTTTTTTCTCTTTTTACACAAAAATAATAACTTGATTCATTATATTAATTACACATAATACAAGAGATAAGTAAGTGTATATATATACATACACAAAATTTATCAAATAACGTGCATTTTAAATATTTTATGTAATAATATTTACGAGGAGGGTCCTGTGACTTTATTTAATCAATATTGAAATTATAAAATTTATATGAAATAGAGAACAAAATATATATTTTAAGAAATATATTTTTTACAAAATGGAATTTTAAAAAGAGAGGGAGGGAATAGTGAATTACTGTATAGTTTTGTCCAAAAAATGAGTTTTATCTATATTCTTTTGAGAAATAATACGCATTCTCGGTAACTTATGTAGCTTACTCATTTGATAAAAAATGGAATTTGACAGGGAACGGAACAAATTGAAAACCATCTTTAAAGCAACTAGCCAACATCAACAAACATTCATATAGATGGTGAAAATGCAAAAACTACAATGTCTTAAAAGCCCTCACAACGTCATTGCTAACCATCTTTATCAGCCGCCCATGACTTGCCATTATAATCAGCATCCTAGAAAACATTAGAGAACAGTACGGAGAAGTTGGTAGTTAAAATTAAACCCTCCAAATAATGGCAGAGAAAATATCCCCATTATTAGCAGCTTTGAGAGCTTTCACACCAGTTCAATCCACATCTTCGTCCTCCTGAGCAGTTGCATCTTCTAATCCTGCCCGTGGGAAGCTCTGGGTTAGGTCATACTTGGAAGGAGTACTACTAAACCATATAGTGATTATAACAGTAGTCTTAGTATCACAAGGTAATGACCAACTTTCAACTCCCTTGAAGATTTCGCATATAATCAATAATAGCAAGAACTATGAACACATAACAACATTCTTCATTATATATCTATATGAGATGCATATTATTTGCTTCAAGAGGAAAAGTAAAACAATATCTATGTGTAATCATAAAACGAAAGATATACTCCCTCCGTCCCGGTCATTTGTATACAAATGGTTTGGGCACGGAGGACAAAAAACAAATAAAATAATGTTACTTTGTTAAGATAGTGGGATGAGAGAAAAAAAAATGTAATTTAGTGAAAAAAATATAAAGTTGGTTAAAGTAGTGGGACTATTCAATATTTAATTAATAAAGTGAGTATAGTGGGAGAAAATAGTGGATGTAGTTGATTTTTATATTATTAAATTTTTACTATTTTTGATAAGTTTAGAATGTATAGAATTAAAAGGGACATCCAGAAAAGAAAAGTGTATAAAAATGAATGGGACAAATGGAGTATTAGTTAGCACCATTTTCTCCGTCTGCTGTTTTATGTATCAACTTCAAAGTATAAAGCGTGAAGGCAAAAGAAGGCTGAAATGTCTACAAAGCCCTCCACAACTTTGCCTTAGTTACAGTATTTTGTCAATGCTTTTTACTAAATACGTATCATACTTCTACAATACCTAATACATACGTACTAATACATACACAATTTAACATGCTTCTTCTGTAAGTTTTACAGCTCATCATTCAGACAACCAAACTGCGTTGCAAGTTGTCCAATTTTAGGGATTATTTAATCAGCTGCAAGTGGTTTGTCCGAAGTATTAGTTAGAGTAATACTCCAATAAGGAGCTGGACGCTGACATCAAACAAACTTGCTCCAACTATTGTTCCGCCGCTGCTTACGTGTTGGATCCATATGACAAAGGGAGGTAAGTATTAGTTACCTTCTACTTAATTTATCCCCCTTAATTTGAATTTCAAATTAAGTTGATGTTTGACACATGTACTTAATTATACTTTTAATAGTCGTATAATCAGTTCCCCCCCCCCTTAATTTGAATTTCAAAGTGAACTAATATGTGTGTTTAGCTGTGATGATATATATATATATATATATATATATATATATAGAATATAGAATAAGGTTTATTCTCTTTTTTTTTGAAGCATTTCTTCATTGGTTTTGCCGGAAGTGGAAGAAGATGGGATGAATGAGAATAAGAATTGTTCGAAGAGCGTTTCAAACAACTAAACCTTGAAATGTAATGGAAGGATTGAGATATGTCATTTATCTTTATTTTTTTTTCCGTAATACTTTGGATCAATTTTTAATGTTTGGGGAATTTGTCAATTGCAGTGTCAATTTTAAAAGGCGATGGATGTTGCAATGGAAATCGATCGTGCTGATGAAACCTCTGATCACAATTGTTCTTCGAATAGAACTTTGTTATGTAACATTTAACGATTATGTGTTTATGTAATGTTATTGTGCTTATGTGTTCAAGTGATGTTATTGTGCTTATGTGTTTATGTGATGTTATTGTGCTTATTTGCTCATGTGATGTTACTGTGTTTATGTGTTTATGTGATGTTATATTGTGCTTATATGTTCATGTGATGTTATTGTGCTTATGTGTTCATGTGATGTTAGTGTGCTTATGTGTTTAAAAATTGTGAAACATAGTAGTTAGTTAATGTATGAGACTATCATACCACCTTTTTTTGTGTTTTTTGCTTGACAGTTAAGGAAAGTGTAGGACCAGTTGATGTTGGGGATGACTTATTGTCACGAGTGTTTAAGTAAATTTTATCCCACTTGAAACATACAAGTTTAATATGCGGAAGATATGTGTGTACATGTGATATTTTTGCCACTGCTTAGGGAATTATGACATTTCGATGATGAGGGTCTATTCAAGGGATATATCCTCCAACTCAAATGTGAAAGTACATACAGGACTTGAGAATAAATGTGATGCAAAACCTATATCCTTACAGCAATCTAATTGTGAGTGTTTATGTTAGATATATTTGTGATGTCATGTCTAATAATGATTTATGTTTAGTTTTCAGATCTTAACTAATAGGACAAATCAGGACTTAACTGGAAATCAGTACTTATACTGAAGTCAGAACTTAAGATATCAGAACTTAAGTTATCAGAACTTAAGTTATCAGAAGATATTTATCAGGAGATAATATCAGGACTTAAGAAGACGTTCAGATAAGGAAAGCGGCTGATTGAAGGAAAGAAGATCAAGACAAACAAAAGAAGAGATATGCATGGAGAAGAATTCTATGAAGAATAGAATACTTGGAAGAAAAGATAACTAGTTGATATATTTTAGGATGCAGACTTATGTTCGATATCAATTAGAAGTTTATCTTATAACTGTGTATCTATATAAATACAACTTAGGGTTTACACTATAAGTGTTATCTTAATAGAGAATATTATTCATTGTAACCCTAGCAGCTCTCGTGATGTTTGTTCATCACTGAGAGAGAACGGTTCCATTGTAATACTGTTTTATTAATAAGATTATTATGTGTTTCATACTTGTATTCTTAATTCGATTTGATTGTAGTATACACTGTATTCAACCCCCTTCTACAGTGTGTGTGACCTAACAAGTGGTATCAGAGCCAATCTATTAACACATATACAGTAAAGATCCCAAACAATCATGTCTGAAGAAGAGAAAACTCCAACCAAGCCCACCAAAACTAAAGAAACTCCAAAGACTCAAATCCATAATCGATATGAGACTATTAGGGTTCCAATTCTGAAACCTTCTGAGTATCCCATATGGAAAGTGAGGATGACTATCTTTCTGGAAGCTACAGATCCAGAATACCTTGACAGAATTAATGAAGGACCACATAAGACAACCAAGCTCTCTGTTATAGTTGCAGATCAGCCAGCACAGACTGTACCAAAGGAGAAAAGTGAATATACAGCTGAAGATATCTCATCTATTGCCAAGGATGCAAAGGTAAGGCATTTGTTGCATAGTGCCATTGATAATGTCATGTCAAACAGGGTAATTAACTGCAAGACTGCAAAGGAGATATGGAATGCCTTGGAGATAAGATGCCAGGGAACTGATTTAATTAAGAAGAACATGACGACTATACTCACTTAAGAGTATGAGCACTTTGACTCAAAACCTGATGAGTCGTTAACTGGTTTATATGACAGATTTGTCAAACTCTTGAATGATCTGTCACTGGTGGATAAGGAATATGATCTTGAAGATACTAATCTTAAATTCCTTTTAGCTCTTCCTGAAAGTTGGGATTTGAAGGCAAGTACTATAAGAGACAACTATGCTCTTAGTGAAACTACTCTTGATGAAATTTATGGTATGCTCAAAACTCATGAACTTGAGATGGATCAAAGAAGCAAGAGGCATGGGAGAAAGTCAAGAACAGTTGCTCTTAAGGCTGAGGAGGAATCCCCCAAAGTGGTTGTCTCAAAGAAAGGCAAATGAAAGGCTCTCATCACAAAGTCTGATACTGAGTCATCAAGTTCTGATAGTGATGAGGATTCAGAAACTGAAAGTCTATCTGAGATGGATGCTGATGAAGAGATGATAAAATTGTGTGATATTATGGTGAAGGGTATCATAAAGATAGCTTACAGGAAATTCAGAAGGGGAAAGAAGTTTTCCAGGAAAAGTGGAAGTTCTGATAAGAAGTGATTCAGAAAATCTGAAGGCAAAACAGGAAAGTCTGACAGAGGAGATTACTCAAATGTTAAATGCTACAACTGTGGTGAGAAAGGCCACATATCTCCTGATTGCAAGAAAGGAAAAGGTGACAAAGGCAAGGCACTTGTCACAAAGAAGAAAAGCTGGACAGACACTTCAGATTCTGAACATGAAGAGAACTATGCCTTGATGGCAAATGCTGATAGCATTTCTGAAGCTGCCGAGTTAAAGGTACCTCAAACAACTTATGCTTTTCATACTGATGATATTACTGAGTTGAGATCTTATCTTAAAACCATATTCATTAGTTATAGAGATCAGACTTTAACTTGTGATAGGTTAACTTCTGAAAATCTGGCTTTTAAGAAAAGGAATGACTATTTAAAAAAGGAGTTAGTTATGTTCCATCAAACTCAGAAAGAAAGAGATGATGATTTTTATGTTAGAGATGAAGTGTTAAAATTGAATCAATCTCTAAAAACTGAGTTAGAAAAGGAAAGAGAGATTATCAGGACTTGGACTAACTCTGGCCGAACAACTCAGAATTTATTAAGTAGTGGAAACTGGAAAGAGGGCTTAGGTTATGGAGATGATAAAAGTGAAACAGGAACTGAACAAATTAAGCCAATTATTGTTAAACAGACTAATAAGCCAAAGGTAAATCTTGTTAAGTTTGTAGCTAAAACTGTAAAGTCTGATTCTGAAAAGATGAAAGATACTGAGACAGAAGTTAAAGCAGAGTCAACTTCTGATAAATTAAAATAGGATAAACCAGCTGAGGTTAACATATGCTTAGTGACAAAGAAGCAGCTTAAGTATAAGCTGAAAGAGATTAAGAATGTAAACAAGGTAAAGCCACCTAGGAAAAATAGGAATGGAAAGGAAGGTGTAAATAAAAGCAATAATTATGTGCCTGTTCCTAATGCTCCTTGAAAGAAATGTTATAACTGTGGAAATTCTAACCATCTGGCTTCTTTTTGCAGGAAGAATAAGAATATAAACTCCTTACCTTCTAAGTCAGGAGTTAAAAGTCAGTCTGTTAGGTTTAAGCCACAAAATCCTTGTTTTCATTGTGGTAGTTTATGGCATTCCATTTATACTTGTAAGGAATATCATAGTTTGTACTATGATTATTATCAAATAAAACCTTCTTTAAAGAAAGTTAGCATTATTCCTTCTAGTGTAA
The DNA here is from genome assembly GCF_009905375.1 of Apium graveolens. Taxonomy (NCBI): domain Eukaryota; kingdom Viridiplantae; phylum Streptophyta; class Magnoliopsida; order Apiales; family Apiaceae; genus Apium; species Apium graveolens. The sequence continues at coordinate 229,339,357 of NC_133652.1, forward strand.
GTTCTGATGCAAAGTCTGATACTGTAAATTCTGATAAGAAAAATGTTAACATTAACTCTGATGTTAAATCCGCTGCAAATGTTAACAAACTTAATAAGGCCAAAGGATCCAAGCAAGTCTGGGTCCTTAAAACTAATTATTAGTGGTCTTTGTGATTGCAGGGCAACATGAAAAATATCCTAGTTCTAGATAGTGGATGTTCAGGACATATGACTGGAAATAAACCCCTGCTATCAGACTTTGTGGAGAAAGCTGGCCCAGGTGTTTCTTATGGAGATGGAAACATGGGAAAAACTCTGGGATATGGAAATATCAATCTTGGGAATGTCATCATTAAAGAAGTAGCTCTAGTCTCAGGACTTAAACACAATCTGCCGAGTGTTAGTCAAATCTGTGACAGAGTTATCATGTAGATTTCTTTGAAAAACACTGTGAAGTTGTAAGTAAATCTACAGGAAAAGTTGTTCTAAAATGATACAGGCATGGTAACATTTATGAAGCCAAGCTTTCAACAAGTTCTGATGGTTCTGCAATCTGTCTGTTAAGTAGAGCATCAATTGAAGAAAGCTGGGATTGGCACAAGAAACTCTCTCATTTAAATTTCAGCAATATAAATGAACTAGTCAAGAAAGCTCTTGTGAGAGGACTGCCAAAATCAGTATTTGCTCCTGATGGCCTTTGTGATTCATGTCAAAAGGAAAAATAAAGAAAATCTTCATTCAAGAGCAAGACTGAATCTTCAATTCTTGAGCCTTATCACCTACTACATGCTGATCTATTTGGTCCAGTGAATGTCATGTCTATTGCAAAGAAGAAATATGCTATGGTCATAGTAGATGAGTTTACCAGATACACATGGGTGTATTTCTTGCACACAAAAAGTGAAACTGCATCTATCTTGATTGATCATGTCAAACAACTGGATAAATTGGTCAAAGACTCAGTGAAAATTTTTATAAGTGATAATTGAAAGGAATATGTCCTAAGTCCAATCTTGTATTAGGATTTAGGAATAACTTTTATGTAATCTGTTTTGATTTCATTGATATTAATAAAAGACTTGTTTTGTTTTTATTACGGGCTCTATCTATTTAAGTGTTTAAATAAGATATACCATAGTTTAGAGTAAAGCTTTTATGGATTATGATGAGATCATAATAGTGAGACCTAAAAGATGATAACTTTAAACTTAAATAGTTCCTGGTCATAGGATTACTAACTGGTAATTAATAATCCGCAAAGATCGGTATATACTATGCTTGCTTCATTTTGAAGGATGTCTGTTCTCATAGATATTTGTGTGGTGACACTATAGCTAGTATGTAGGTGCTTATTATAGAATAAGTTCACTGAACATGACTCGCACAGCTGAACAACTGATGGAGTTCACTCACGTGTCAGCAGTTGTTCACATAGTGATAGTTGTACAAGTATTCTTAGACTTAAGGTCATCATAGTCATCTTGTGTACACTGAACTATGCTTTGGTTTAGTTCTTAGTCTCCAGGGACAATTATTAGGGCTCTACTGGGTATAGGAATTTGTACACGAAGATAGTGTATGATCCATAAAGGATCTACCCCTTCCACTGAAGGAAGCGAATGTTCAAGGCTAATCCACTTATGCTAGTTCAGGAATCTCTGGCCAGAGTGAATGAAATTAGAAATGAGTTTCTAATTTGCATAGAACTAAGCATAGTAAATGGTAAGCAAGTGATTAAATTAGATAGGCTTGACACGAGATCCATGCCTTGTATTTAATCAGGACATTATATGGTAGAAGGAGTTTATTGTATGGTAATTATTCACTGAATAGGTTCTTAGTATTCTAAGCAGTGAATTCGTATTATCCGGATAGTCGCGATATGCTGAGAAGTATCCCTCACGATGTAGAATAAATATGATTAATTAATTAATCATATTTAATAAATTAGAGATTTGTATAAATAATGATAAAATAGTTTTATTATTATTTATTTCTACTACCGGCTTAATATTGAACCTACAGGGTCACACCATAAAAAGAGAATGATTTAATGGTGGAGAAATTAATTAATAATGGCTGATAATTATTTATTTATTAAATAAATAATTAATTAGAAAATTTAATAATTGATTAAATGAGATTTAATTGATTATAAATTAATTAAGAAAAGTTCTTAATATTATTAATTAAGAATTTAATTTTTTGGAAATTAAATCAAGAGAGAGAATTATTTCTAAAGTGTTTAGAAAAAGGATTAATAATTAAAAGGTGTTTTAATTATTAATGAGAATAATAAATGTGTTAATAATAATAAAATTTTATGGGAAAATTTCAGCTGAAAATTTTGCCTACAAATATACTATTATGAACCCTATTTTTATTCTAACCCAAGAATTTTAGAAAAACCTAATTCTCTCCACCTCCTCCTCCTCCTTAACGTCGTTTTCTTGGTGGATACCGGTGGAGTGCTTCACGTTTGAGGAGCAGCTGCTAAGGATCTCCGATCGTTACTTTTGGATCGCTATTAAAGGTTAGTAATCGATTCATATGTTTTAATCACGATTTATATGCTTTTATTGGGATTTTATATGTGTAAAAGTGTTTTACCATGCCTCTGCTACGATTATAATCCAACATTGGTATCAGAGTTTAGGTTGTATGCATATAGATCTGTGGTAAAAATTTCAGAATTTTATGTGCTTGTATGAATTAATTATGATTTTTACAAGTTATATCATGGATTAATTTTGTCTGATGAGAAATCGTTTCTCAGAATAATTTTGAATGTTGATCTGGGTTCTACAAGTGTTGTAGATCGTCTGCGTATTTTTCTTATAATTTTCTAATGTATAGATTTTTTATTATGATTTTTTGAAGTTCTTGCTATTAAATTCGTAATTAAATAATCATATATATATATATATATATATATAAATTGTAAGTATATATATATTATGCATCTGCTGCTGTTTGTCTGCTGTTGTTTGTGTGATGCACGGAAAGAATGAAAAGACAGGCACGGCGTTCGAGAAAAGATGTCAGGCGGCAGCGAATCGCAAGAAGGGCGAAGGACCGCGCGTCTGCAGTGCGCGCGTGAGGTACACGCGCCCGTGTACCACGCGCGGTGCGTGGCAGACACGCGTTGGTCAACGTGCTGACGTCATGCTGACGTCATCAGATGACGTCATGCTGACGTCAGCGTAGGGTCGTAGGCGCGTGAAGCGCGTGGGGCGCGTGGCGCGCGTGGGCGGTGTTCTGACACGCGCCTGACAGCGCGTGTGCGCGTGGCCGCGCGTGGGGGACCTTGTTTCGGCGCGTGAGGGCGCATGCCAGCTCAGAATTGGGTATTTTTGGTGTCGTTGGATTCGTTTTTTCGAGACGCTTCTAATGGTATATTATATGATATTTTATGAAATTGTTTCGAACTGTTTATAGCTAACATAAGTGTTTTAAAGCTGTTTTTTTTACTGTTATGATAGCTTTTAAATGCTTCATGTGATACATAGAGATGTATAACGCTTAGACCAATATGCTAGATGATGTAACATGCCTACCTTGATGTTTATTCATGTTGATATATGCTTAGTTTATCATACGATGATAGATTTAGGTGAACTTAAATGAACATAAGGCGTTTGTTAGACAACCTAGTATAGTGAAATTGTTTCATAACCTAAATAATAATATTATGAATACAATCATGAGATTCTTGTGTTTATGAAACACGTAATTGAATATGAATTTTCGATATGAGAGAAAGGATGATTCTGTCAACAACAGATTTCTATCTATAAGAAAGGGTTATTAAGTGACGCCTCTTGACAATGCTCCACCCGATCTGGGAATCATCTGATTATCGATTATTGATTTGAAATATTTAATTTAAAAGGAAGAATTTCTTTATAATATGATTATGATTGTAACGTAATATAATCCCTCTAAAATTAAATAATATCAAGTAGTAATTGGCCAATGACACAACGGGCTTGTTTCGGTCATAGCCTTCCAACATGATAGAAAAGTAGTTCTTATTTTTGAATCATTGTCGGTTCGTGCTACAGCCGAGGGCTTTGATTTTGAAATAAGAAATACTTGTCTATTACATAGAGATGTGTACATTGAATTAGAATCTAAAGGTCGGTACGTGCCACAGCCGTGGGCCGTTGGAGACTGATTCAATTGTATGGAATGTTGGGTTAGACTTGACTTAGAATATTGAGTTTGTCGTGCCACAGCCGTGACTCAAGTATTCAAGAGGCTAAAGTTTGATTAGGGAATAACATAAGTTGTAATTGACAAGAGTTGTCTGCCTATTGAACATTACATGGCGGTTCGTGCTACAGCCGGGGTTGTGTAATGGAATGTAGGATCCCTATTCCCACTAGCATTATGAATGCTTATTTTTTCACGTAGGGGGTTGAATAAATTAGATAAACTAGTGGGAGCCACTTATGAATAAAGACCCGATTCATATAGTGTTTTTAAAATGAAATTGAATATTTGCTAAGTGTTGTTATGTGTTTATCATTTACAGATTTACAATATACATTATGTCTTCTACACTATCACTCAGGAGCATACTGGATGCTCACAAGTTGACTGGTCCTAATTATGCTGACTGGCTTCGAAACTTGAGAATTGTTCTCAGGATTGAGATGCTGGAATACGTGATTGACTCACCTAAGCCTACTAAACCTGCTAGTGATGCACATAATGATGAATATGTTGTGTATCATAAGTGGGTAGATGATGCAAATGTTGCTCAATGCATCATGCTAGCTTCCATGAACATTGAGCTACAGAAGCAACATGAGCATATGGATGCTCACACTATCCTCATGCATCTATAAGAGTTGTATGATGTGTCAGGGAGGACAGCTCGATATGAGATATCGAAGGAGCTGTTCGGTTGTAGGATTCTGAGGGATCATCTGTGAATGACCATGTACTTAAGATGATCAATTTGATTGAACGTCTTGGATAACTTGGTTTTGCCATGGATGGGGAGCTGAGCCAAGACCTGGTCTTGCAATCGCTTCCGAGTTCGTTCTCGCAGTTAGTTGTGAACTTTCACATGAATAAGTTGGATGTCAGCCTGCCTAAACTCCACAACATGTTGAAGACTACAGAATCGAATTTCCCCCCTAAGAAGAGTTCTGTTCTTCTAATTGATGAAGGTTTCAATCCTAAGAAAAGGAAGAGGAACCCTTCCAAGAAGAAGAAAGTAGGTGAAGAAAAGCCGGTTCCACCAAAAGCTGAAGACCCCAAGAGCAAAGTTGTTTTCTTTCACTGTAACAAGGTGGGGCACTGGAAGAGGAACTGTAAGGTATACCTTGCAGAATTGAAGAAGAAGAAGGGTAGTGAGACTACCGCTTCTGATTCAGGTATGTTCATGATAGAAGTGAATATGTCATTAAATCAAATTTCTACTTGGGTATTAGATACCGGCTGTGGTTCTCATATCTGCAATTTGTTGCAGGGACTAAGGAGAAGTAGGACTCTTGAGGAAGAGGAGGTGATTCTACTGACGGGAAATGGAGCAAGAGTTGCTGCTGAAGATGTAGAATCATTTCATTTACATATGCCTACGGGCAAGACTATTGTTTTAAATAATTGTTATTTTGTTCCCTCGATTGTGAGGAATATTATTTCTATTCCCATGTTAGACTTGGCTGGATTTTCATTTATTATTGAGAATAATGAATGTTCTATTCTTAGAGATAATATTCTTTATGGACGTGGTACTTTAAATAATGGTCTGTATAAATGTGACATAATTTACTTCAGATTGAACAAACTAATAAAAGAAAAGGGATAATGAAAATCTCACTTCATTGTGGCACTGCAGTCTCCATTTAGTAGACATGGAGAGAGGGCTGCAAATTTGCTAGGAATGGTACACACAGATGTATGTGGACCAATGTCTACGCAAGCCATGGGTGGATTTTCATACTTCATTACTTTTATGGACAATAGATCTAGATTCGGATATGTGTTTGATGAAACACAAGTCTGAAGCCTTTGAAAAGTTCAAAGAGTATAAGTATGAAGTGGAGAAGCAAACCAAACATAGTATTATAATTCTTCGATTAGATCGAGGTGGTGAATACTTGAATGGAGAGTTTCTGGATTATCTCAAAGTAAATGGTATAGTCTCCCAGTGGACTCCTCCATATACTCCATAATTGAATGGGGTATCTGAAAGGAGAAATCGAACTCTGTTAGACATGATTCGGTCCATGATGAGCTATGCGAATCTTCCAGTATTCCTATGGGGTTATGCATTGAAAACCTCAGCATATTTACTGAATAAGGTGCCTTCCAAATCTGTTCCTCAAACTCCGTATGAGATATGGAAAGAAAGGAAACCGAGTCTTAAACACGTTAAGATTTGGGGATGTCCAGCTTATGTCAAGTAAGTTGACCCAGATAAGCTGGAATATCGATCCATAAAATGTAGTTTTGTGGGATATCCTAAAGAGACTTTAGGGTATTACTTTTACACCGATCATCGGGTGTTTGTCTCCAGACATGCTACCCTCTTGGAAAAGGAGTTTATCCTTGAAGGAAACAGTGGGAGCAAAATTGAACTTGATGAAGTTCAAGAAGCACAAACTACTACGGATCAAGTGGAAACACCTGTTCTGATTGAACAACCTTCTGTGGAACAGCCCATTCGTAGGTCAGAGAGAGTGTCTCGCCAATCTGAGAGGTATTATGACCTTGTCATTGAGAATGACAATGAGTTGTCAATCATTGATGAAGACGACCCTAAGACCTATAATGAGGCTATGAGTAGTGTTGACTCAGAGAAATGGCATAGTGCCATGAAATCCAGAATGAAATCTATGTATACGGGATACAAAAAAATGATTAGAGCAGATGGCCAGGTGGAGACCTTTAAGGCCAGGCTTGTGGCAAAAGAATTCAAATAAAGGCAATGGATTGATTTTGATGAAACCTTTTACCTGTAGCCCTGTTATAATCAGTTCGGATTTTGCTTGCGAATGCTGCTTACTACGACTATGAGATCTGGCAAATAGCCAGATGGTTTTCTTTCCAAGAGAAATGAAAACCTAGTGTGTAAGCTGCTGCGAACCATATGTGGTTTAAAGCAAGCTTCTCATAGATGGAACATCCGTTTTGATGAGACAATCAAAGAGTATGGTTTTATGAAAAACGTAGATGAACCATGTGTCTAGAAAAGGGTTAGTGGGAGCGCGATAACATTTCTTGTGTTGTATTGAAATAGAGTTGACACACATAACAACATAGCAGACCCACTCACAAAACTACTTTATGAAAGTCACATTGATCGTCATAAAGACTAGATGGGTATTAGATACCAGAGTGATTGGCTTTAGTATAAGTGGGAGATTGAAAGAATATGTCCTAAGTCCAATCTTGTATTAGGATTTAGGAATAACTTTTATGTAATCTGTTTTGATTTCATTGATATTAATAAAAGACTTGTTTTGTTTTTATTACGGGCTCTATCTATTTAAGTGTTTAAATAAGATATACCATAGTTTAGAGTAAAGCTTTTATGGATTATGATGAGATCATAATAGTGAGACCTAAAATATAATAACTTTAAACTTAAATAGTTCCTGGTCATAGGATTACTAACTGGTAATTAATAATCCGCAAAGATCGGTATATACTATGCTTGCTTCATTTTGAAGGATGTCTGTTCTCATAGATATTTGTGTGGTGACACTATAGCTAGTATGTAGGTGCTTATTATAGAATAAGTTCACTGAACATGACTCGCACAGCTGAACAACTGATGGAGTTCACTCACGTGTCAGCAGTTGTTCACATAGTGATAGTTGTACAAGTATCCTTAGACTTGAGGTCATCATAGTCATCTTGTGTACACTGAACTATGCTTTAGTTTAGTTCTTAGTCTCCAGGGACAATTATTAGGGCTCTACTGGGTATAGAAATTTGTACACGAAGATAGTGTATGATCAATAAAGGATCTACCCCTTCCAGTGAAGGAAGCGAATGTTCAAGGTTGATCCACTTATGCTAGTTCAGGAATCTCTGGCCAGAGTGAATGAAATTAAAAAGGAGTTTCTAATTTACATAAAACTAAGCATAGTAAATGGTAAGCAAGTGATTAAATTAGATAGGCTTGACACGAGATCCATGCCTTATATTTAATCAGGACATTGTAGGGTAGAAGGAGTTTATTGTATGGTAACTATTCACTGAATAGGTTCTTGGTATTCTAAGCAGTGAATTCGTATTATCCAGATAGTCGCGATATGTTGAGAAGTATCCCTCACGATGTAGAATAAATATGATTAATTAATTAATCATATTTAATAAATTAGAGAATTTATATAAATAATGATAAAATAGTTTTATTATTATTTATTTCTACTACCGGCTTAATATTGAACCTACAAGGTCACACCATAAAAAGAGAATGATTTAATGGTGGAGAAATTAATTAATAATGGCTGATAATTATTTATTTATGAAATAAATAATTAATTGGCAAATTTAATAATTGATTAAATGAGATTTAATTGATTATAAATTAATTAAGGAAAGTTCTTAATATTATTAATTAAGAATTTAATTTTTTGGAAATTAAATCAAGAGAGAGAATTATTTCTAAATTGTTTAGAAAAAGGATTAATAATTAAAAGGTGTTTTAATTATTAATGAGAATAATAAATGGGTTAATAATAATAATATTTTATGGGAAAATTTCAGCTGAAAATTTTGCCTATAAATATACTATTATAAACCTTATTTTTATTCTAACCCAAGAATTTTAGAAAAACCTAATTCTCTCCACCTCCTCCTCCTCCTTAACGTCGTTTTCTTGGTGGATACCGGTGGAGTGCTTCACGTTTGAGGAGCAGCTGCTAAGGATCTCCGATCATTGCTTTTGGATCGCTATTAAAGGTTAGTAATCGATTCATATGTTTTAATCACGATTTATATGCTTTTATTTGGATTTTATATGTGTAAAAGTGTTTTACCATGCCTCCGCTGCGATTATAATCCAACAATAATGGCACTGAGTTCAAGAATTTGATCATGGAAGAGTTCTGCAAAGACCATGGAATAAAGCAAGAATTTTCTGCTCCTGGAACTCCACAGCAAAATGGAGTTGTTGAAAGAAAGAATAGAACTCTTCTTGAAGTTGCATAACTATGCTTGATGAAGCAAAGTTACCAACCTACTTTTGGGCTGAAGCTGTGCAGACTGCTTGTTTTTTTCTCAGAATGCAACACTTATCAACAGGCATGGAAAGACACCATATGAGATGGTGAAGAAAAAGAAGCCAAATTTGAAGTACTTTCATGTATTTGGATGCAAGTGTTTTGTTCTTAAGACTCATCCTGAACAGCTATCCAAATTTGATCTAAAAGCTGATGAAGGAATTTTTGTTGGATATCCACTTTCCACAAAAGCCTTCAGAGTCTACAATTTAAATTCTGATTCTGTAAATTCTGATAGTCTAAATCCTGATACTGCAAAATCTGATGGGTTAAACTCTGATGTTATTGAAACTGTGGTGACTACGCCAAAGGAAAATGCACCTGTGCAGGGGGAGCATATTGAAGATCCAACCACATCTCAAGAAGCATCAGAACCTAGAACTGGCTCTTCAAGTTATGATTCATCAAGATCTGATGGGCCAAGTTCTGATAATTTTGGAAACTCAAATTCTGAAGGATCCAACTCAGAGAGCATAATATCAGGGGGAGCATCAGAAAATGTTGATGGAGACAGCATGGATCATGGGGCAGCATCCAGTTCTAGAGATAATCTTCCATCTGCAAGGAAGTGGACTAAAGCACATACACCTGACTTGATTATTGGAGATCCTGAAGCATGTATAAAAACTAGAACAACAACATCAAATGAATGTCTCTATCACTCTTTTCTTTCTCAGGCTGAACCAAAGAAAGTGGAAGAAGCTCTTCAAGATGCTGACTGGGTGCAAGCAATGCAGGAAGAATTAAATGAATTTGAAAGAAATAAAGTATGGACCCTAGTGCCAAGACCAAAGGACAGATCAGTTGTTAGTACAAAACGGGTGTTCAGAAACAAAACTGATAGTGATGGCATAATTACAAGGAATAAAGTAAGGCTGGTTACAAAAGGATATTCTCAATAGGAGGGAATTGATTATAATGAAACATTTGCACCAGTTGCTAGATTGGAAGCCATAAGGATATTTTTGGCTTATGCTGCTCATAAAAAGTTTACAGTCTTTCAAATGGATGTAAAAAGTGCTTTTTTTAATGGATAATTGGAAGAAGAAGTATATGTTGAACAACCTCCAGGTTTTGTAGATTCAAAATTTCCTAATCATATCTACAGACTTGATAAAGCACTTTATGGCCTTAACCAAGCTCCAAGAGCATGGTATGAGATATTAGCTCAGTTTCTTCTGGAAAGTAGATTTAACAGAGGGACTATTGATAAAACCTTATTCTATCTCAACCATGGAAATGACTTACTTTTGGTGCAGATATATGTTGATGATATCATTTTTGGTTCTATAAATGACAGACTTTGTAAAAGGTTTGCCAAACTCCTGCAGTCAAGATATCAAATGAGTATGATGGGAGAACTTAGCTATTTTCTGGGCCTTTAAGTCAAGCAGAATGAAGAAGGAACTTTTATTTGTCAATCTAAGTACACCAGAAATTTGTTGAAGAAATTTAGAATGCAAGACTGTTCAAGTGCATCCAAACCTATGGCCACTGCAACAAAATTGGATAAGGATACTGGTATATCAGTAGATATTACGGATTACAGAGGTATGATTGGCTCATTACTCTATCTAACTGTAAGTAGACCTGATATCATGTATGCTACCTGTCTTTGTGCAAGATTTCAAGCAGATCCAAGAGAACCTCACTTAACAGTTGTAAAAAGAATTTTCAAGTACCTTAAGGGTACAGCTGATCTGGGATTGTGGTATCCTAGGGAATCAGATTTTAAGCTAATAGGTTACTCAGATGCAGATTTTGCAGGGTGCAAAATTGACAGGAAAAGCACAAGTGGAAGCTGCCAATTTCTTGGAGGCAGATTAGTTTCTTGGTTTAGCAAGAAACAAAAGTCAATTTCGACATCAATTGCAGATGCAGAGTACATTGTTGCAGGAAGCTATTGTGCACGGATTCTTTGGATGAAGAATCAGCTACTGGTTTATGGGTTAGAATTTTCTAAAATCCCTATTTACTGTGATAATCAAAGTGCTATTGCTATGATAGGTAATCCAGTTAAACACTCAATGACAAAGCACATCAGCATTAGGTACCACTTCATAAGGGAGCATGTGATGGAAGGTACAGTAGAATTGCATTTTGTTCCAACAGATCAACAACTAGCAGATATCTTCACAAAACCACTGTGTGAAGCTATTTTTACAAGATTGGTAAATGAACTTGGAATGGTTTCAGGTTCTTTCTCTAAATCTGTTTAGTTTATGTTCTGATACATCAGACTTTATGATCAGTATTTACAGATATTACTTTCTTTATGTAATATGTACTTAAATTGAAATTTACCTAAGTGTTGATTGTTGTCTGATGTGAATTTCTAAACTCTGATAGTGATATGAATGTTTCTGTGACTATTTAATCTAATGAGGATAACTGTGCTAGATGCTGACCTAGTAGTCTTTAATATACTAAAGATCCCATGTTTGAAGTAATTGTTTATGTGGAAATCTTTTAACACAGGCAAATTCTGATATTGAGCTTAGTTAGGTTTACTTTGTGTATCTTATTACTAAGTCACAAACTAGAATAATGCTTCTTATATGTTAAGTTCTGATGTTTGTAAATCTTATGGATGTACTAAGTGCTGATAAGCCTCACTTATCAAAAGAAAAAGAAAAGAAATAAATGTCAGGTACTCCTTTGAGATCTAGAGAAAAATATATGTGGAAGGGAAGACCCAAGTGCATTGCTGGTATTAAGTAATATGCATTAGAAAAGCAAAATAAAATTTTCTTGGTGACTTTCACATTCTCTAATTACTGGAGAAATACTCTGATAATAGGATAAATTCTGATAAGCAGTCGTGACTCACTTACACTGAGAAGCCACTGTAAAAAGGAATTTCAAAAGATGCATAAAATGAGCACAAAATAGTTGAGATGGACTCATGCATGAACTCATTCTATAATAGACTTCAGACTAATGACAGATTTTGAGCAAAGTTCTTAGTTATGCCTTATTTCTAAGATGTACTGAAGTGAATCAGACTTTACTCTTTGTCTGATATTTAGCTTAATGCACACACTTACACTCCATATGAATGATGAAAATTACTGTGGTGATCAATGTTGTTTTAGATGAACAATTTAAGTGTCAGTTGCATAAATTCTGAGGAAAAGTTCTGATGGAAGTTCTGATGAAACCATATCAGTATTTGTGTGAAGAATTACAAAAATAAACATTCACTTTTTGAGTTAAGAATCCATATTCTGATGACTTTTAAATTATGATAATAATCAAGTTCTAATGCTTATGTGGCAGTATTTATTTACTTGATTTATTTTTAAGTCAATACTTGAACGGTTATATTTTATCAATTGGATTACATGAGATAAAGCAGTCATAATCATTTGTTTCGTGGGAACAGTTATTTTTTTGGAAAAACTGCAATCATTACTTATTTCCCGTGCCCATTAACTTTTGTTTTAACTGCTGCATGCCTGGCAGGTGTAACGTCTGTTCCACTTCTCAATAATAGTTGTCACGTGGGGTGTCTAAGTAAAAGAGATAAAAGATTTTCAAATCTTTTCTTTACATTTCTATTCTACTTACTCTCTCTCTTTTTCTTATTCTCTCATATTTTCTGACGGTTTACTATACAGACATTTTATCAAACACTTTTCAGGCATTCTAAATTCTCACTCGTTTTCAATGGCACCCAAGGATATAATATTTGATGGAGTAAAGTTCGTCCCCAACAACTATGCTGCCATTCTCACTAAGAGTGAAGCTCCTTCGGAATTTCATTTTATTCAGGATTTCTTATCTCATAGTGAAATTTGGTTCGCATTGACACAACCATCCAGTATATCTGGAACTCAAGTTCTGACATTCTGGCGTACTGGACATTATGATGATGGTGGTAAGCATTGGACTCCAAGCATCGTATTTACAGCAAATGAGGTTGAGTATCTTGTTACTCTAGGAGCAGTTCGTAAAGCTCTATACCTACCTGAATCCTGTCAATTCAGTTCTGCTGTGGAGGAGCCCTTGCTACAATAAATGATGGCTAATCTTGGGTATGAACGGAGTTTGGCTAAGTTGGGTCAACTCAAACACCCATATATTCGAAAGAAATGGAGCTTCTTCTTCTATTACATCACGAAGACGTTTGCCAACAAATGCTCCAAATTTGATGCTATTCATATTCTGACACAACAAATTGGGTATGTACTCCTAAACCAGTCTCATTTTGATTATGCAAAGACTTTGTTATATTTTATAGGAGATAGAATGAAAGAGGACAGGAATGTAGTTTACCTTGCTAGGTTCTGTCAGTTAATTTATAATTACTATACAGAAGATGAACCAAAACTAGCAGGTGAACTCATAGAACCTTTTAGGTTAGCAAAAAGGGCTTTTACTGATCTTTTCACTGCTAACAACAAGAACGGAGTTTTGAGACCTTTACAAATCCCTTTATCAGTAAAGCAAGCTCTTGTAAATGCTGATGCTACTACATATTCATTGCTATATCCTGATGTCCAACCCACCAACACACAACAGCCACCAGAACCACATATCACTCAACCACAGTAACCACAAACATCAGCACATACCACTCAACCATCAGCATCTACAGTGAAGGCTTCTTCTTCTAGAGCAAAGAGGACTAAGTCAGTTCCTCAGACACAGCAGAAAAGAAGGAAGATAATTTTAAGAGAAAAGACTGATGATGAGGAGGTACAAGTTCAACCATCAGAACCTGTTGCTAAAGTAGCTGAGAAGGTCTCTTATCAGAAAGTTTAAGAAACTGAGAGTTCTAGGCCACTCAAAAGGCTTAGAAAGATAAATTCTAATGATAAAGCTCCCAAAGTCTCTCCACCCTTGAAGAGATGGAAGAAATAAAGAGCTAACAGGGACACAGCTGAGTCAGATTCAGAGGATGTGGAAGCAGCAGCTAAGGAAGGGGATCAGGAATCTCTGATCTCAAAGGAGCCAATTATGATTGAATCCATTCCATCTTCATAACCAGAATTTGCTGAAGTCACTGAATCTATACCTACACTATCACCAATTCAAGCTGAAGAAACTGCTCAAGACAAAGTACCTACACCTCCTATGTCTCCTATCCTTGAACAAGTACATGCTGAAGACCCAGGTACAAGTGCTGAAATAGATATTCACAACTTGGTTGTGCCTGAGGTTCTGTACTTGGAAGCTCCAACCATTCTTCATCAAACTCCACCAACAATACCAATTTTAGATGCTGATATCAATGCAGATATTCCAACAACACCTCTTCTGAATCCAGATGATGAAGATCAGATATTAGGTGAGCATCAGAATTTGGATGTTGATCAGAACTTAGAGGATGATTTTGAAACCTCTATAGCCTCACACACTATCATTTTATCAGAGGAAGCTGATTCTGCAGGCTCTGTAAGTTCTGATGCTGCAAATGCTAAAAATACTGGTGAAGCTGCTATAAATAAAAATGCTAATACAGCTGGTCCTTCAGGACATGCACCTCTACCAGCAGTTAATAAAGCTGATTTGATTAAAAAGTTTGTGAGAGGGGATGCACCAGTACCTTGGAGTGAAACTCCAAGAGGAAAAGAGTGGACCAAGGAATGGAATAAAGTTGATTTTGTTCCTACTGAAAAATTCTTGCTGAGCACCTGGCTAAAGCTAATTAGATGCTAGTGAATGATGACTTCAAAGCACAGCTCAGAGTTATTACATTGAGTACAAGGCATCTTCAAGGTCAATACTCAATAACTCAAGCCAAGGTGAACAAAATTCAAGAAACTCTGATTCAGCAAGACATGAATGTCAAATTGGAAAAGAACAGGTTTTTTAAACCAGCCTTTGACCGCATTAGGTATATTGAGAAAGCTCAGGAGAAACAGCAAGCTCAGATTGATGACGTACTGAAGAATCAAGCTTCTCAACAATTTCAACTAAATGAAATACAATCTTTAGTGGAATTACTTCTCTCTCTCCTATTACCTGATGATGCCAAAAAGGGGGAGAAAGTGATTAAGTCCAAATGCAAATCTGATTTAGCACTGAAGAAAAAGGATGATGGAAATGATGACCAGGAAAAATCTGAAAGGGGTCATGGACAAAGCAAAGGCTCTTCATTCAGGAAAGCAGGAACTTCTACACAGAATTCAAGTTCTGATGCTGATAGAAGAAAAAGTTCTGACAAGCAAGTTCGGACTAATCCTGATGTTCTAATACAGGGTGAAAGTCAAGAATCACAGAAGTTTATACAGACAATGAAGCTTAAGGGGAAGGAAACATCAGTATACTATCAAGACCCCAAGTTACAGAAGCTGGATGAAGAAATTTCAAAAAGACTATTTCTCAAAGACAATCCAGGAATGGACTTTGAAAGTCTGAAGAAAGAAGAAGCCAGACTTAAAGCAGAAAATGATAAATCCAAGTCTAAAGCTTCTATTACTGCAAAGAAATCTTCAAAGCCTAAGGGCATTGTGATTAAAGAGAAGACAAACTCTGAGGCAACCAAATATGAATCCAAAGCCAAATCACAAGTAGAGGTAGATCCAAGATTCAAGGGCAAAGCAAAAGTTGATGAACCTGTAAAGGTTTATATGCCAATTATGGATCTAGAAGTAAAATCTGATGAAGATACTAGTCTGATTTTGAAGAAGAAGAATATCCAAACAACCTCTGACAAAGCTCGTATTGTTCAAGATCAGAACTTAGTAAATTCTGATATTACAATGAAGCAAGCAACCTCTGACAGAGCTGAAGTTGGCTTGATATCAGAAGATAAAGAAAAGGAAACCTCTGACATTGCTCATGTTAAACCTTCAAAAATTCTACTACCTGGGTTTACTAAAGCTCAACAATCTACTCAACCTTTAAAGACAACATCAAGTGGTTTTGAAGCAAGAGTTATTCGAGGAAAGGAAGCTACAGAAAAATCAGGATTGGGTAGTTCTAAAGAAAAGAGAGTAAATAATACTACCTCTGATCCAACTTCTTTGAGTGAACCAGGAGTGGGAACAACTCCTGAAAGATTGAATCAACTGGAGTCTGTACAAATGGTTTACCACTCTGTATTGAAAGAAGATATCATGTTATATTTTATGATAGATGAGAGGGTATTCCAGATTAGAAAGAATTCTATTCGTTTGAAGTATTTTGAAGAATTGCAACATGTGCGATTTCTACTTCAAGTGAAAAACAGGTCAATGGATGGTGCTGCCAGTTACTTAAAATCTGATATTCAAAGGCAGAAGAAACTTTACTCTGTAAAGTCTGACAGACCATACTATCCTAAGTACAGAGCTCATAATGGTGATATAGTTGAGATGAAGCCTAATACCGCCAAAATCATCACTACATTTCTTGGTATTAAAGGTCTAGAGTCTGATAAAGTCTATGTCATCAGACTGGATCAGGATATAAGGAAAGCAAAAATAAATGATCTCAGGGTTGCTATCTTTCAAACAGGTGAAGATATAGTTGAATTTAAAGATGCAAAAAGGAGGATGCAGAATGAACTTGAATATGCTGAGAGAAGTCTGTTGAAGAACTATCTCAGAACAACTCCTGATATTAAAGTGATTACACACTGAAGCCAAGTCAAGAACTACAACTGATAAATTATAAAGGATATACAGGCTAAAGCTGATATCAGACTTTAAGGATGGTAAAAGCTACAAGGACTGTGAGTTGTAGTTACTTAGTCAAATTCTCATATGCATTTGTACTTAATGTTTTTGACATCATCAAATATCTATTGAACTTGTATATTATGCTAATTTACAAGTTGGGGGAGATTGTTAGATATATTTGTGATGTCATGTCTAATAATAATTTGTGTTTAGTTTTCAGATCTTAACTAACAGGATAAATCAGGACTTAACTGAAAATCAGTACTTATACTGAAGTCAGAACTTAAGATATCAGAACTTAAGTTATCAGAACTTAAGTTATCAGAAGATATTTATCAGGAGATAATATCAGGACTTAAGAAGACGTTCAGATAAGGAAAGCGACTGATTGAAGGAAAGAAGATCAAGACAAACACAAGAAGAGATATGCATGGAGAAGAATTCTATGAAGAATAGAATACTTGGAAGAAAAGATAACTAGTTGATATATTTTAGGATGCAGACTTATGTTTGATATCAATTAGAAGTTTATCTTGTAACTGTGTGTCTATATAAACACAGCTTAGGGTTTACACTATAAGTGTTATCTTAATCGAGAATATTATTCATTGTAACCGTAGCAGCTCTCGTGATATTTGTTCATCATTGAGAGAGAACGGTTCCATTGTAATACTGTTTTATTAATAAGATTATTATGTGTTTCATACTTGTGTTCTTAATTCGATTTGATTGTAGTATACACTGTATTCAACCCCCTTCTACAGTGTGTGTGACCTAACAGTTTATTAATGAAGAGATTAAATTTAAGTCATTACGTTCCTTAAAAATTGCTCACAAATGTTGCAGGGTTTATTGATGATCATGCTACAAAACAAATGAGTAAACAAACAGAGGACAATCCTCTGTCTAGAGTTAGTTAGTATCTAAACTATGACCTAAAATAAAAAAGTTAATCTCTTTTTCATTGCCTAACATGTTGGTTTCAATATTTGTAGTGAACTATGACCCTTAAATTATGGTAGAAAATTTTGATTTGGGGAAGAATTATGGTACACCACCTTTTGAAGCTTCACCCAGTTTGAGTAAAGGTATATATTTCACTAACATTGCAATTGATTTGTTGTTTGTGTATTAGGTTGGAAAAGTTAAGGCGAATGTGTAGACTCATCTTTGCATTGTGTATAAAACCTGCAGCTTGATTTTTTGTTTTTCGTATACTGCAGGGAAAATCAACTTTAAGAAGAGGAAAGTAAGTTCGCTTAAGGTGAAATCAAGCACCACCGTTAAAGCTGCAGTATGCAATGGTAAGACATACAGTTTCATATTACAAAGGATTCATATATTGGGATGCAAGAATTTTAACTATCATTTTTTTACTGCAAGAAATGTACTCAACAGCAATGCAAAGGGGAAACAAAAAACCTCACAACTGAGGCCCACTTCAACAGTTCAATTTTGTCAACATTTACGTTGTCGGCCAGTTTCTTATAACTGTAACATAAAAGATAGACACTGTTAATAGTCATTAATTTGTTATGTGAATTACAGATGTCTTTAAAGATGATAATTGTCCTAGGAACCCTGAAACATTTCATGTATCGACACCATGCCCTGAAATTGCAAAGAAAAGGCAGCCGCTGTCTCCATTATCTGTAAATACTTTGCCTTCGAAGATATTTCAGTACACATCACAAACACACCATTCCCCAAATATACCCTTTCAAAATGAAAATGAAACACCAACCACTGCACCGAAAAGGAGAAAGCAGTCAGGGGTTCCAAAAAAGTAAATGTTAACTATGAAGGTCAGTATAATGATTTGTATTGAAATTATTACATGTCATTTCAATCATACAATAAAATATATATAATTGTAATGTATAGTTACTAAAGCTCAAGGAAAAAGGCCAATGAATGGTGACTATGTTATGCATGTGAAAAATATTGATTTTGATATGTCGCAAAACAAGCCAAGTACGAATGACACATATGATATAGGTATGCAACATACGGATTTGTATAACTTTGTGGATTATTTAGTTCAAAGTTCTCTTATTATTAAAACATGTTATCTTTCAGAGGATGCCTGTTTTTATGATTTCCAGCATGAGAACAGTGACATTTCATTTGAAGATGAAGACTTCACTATTGATTTGAATAATGATGACTATATGACACCTCAGAATGGTTAGTGTTTTAGTAGACTAAATATTTTGAGTAATAGTAGAATGTTTATTATTTTACTAGAATAAATTATATCAGATGTTGTGTTTAGTGTTAATTTGATAGTATAATTTGAAGTATGATTTGCTTTTTTGTTGCAGTGGTTGAAGAATATGCTTCATTAGGTTCTCCTGATGTTCAGTGTTCACATTATCATGCGTGGATGTGGAAAGAAGAACGTACAAACAAAGGTGTAAAGAATGGCATACCTGTATTTTCTCTTTGTTCTGCGAAGGGTCAGATTCAACTGCCGAAGGAGCCACCCACTCTATCTTTCATTTGGCAGCTGCTTACTGATAAGGACAAATCGAAGCAATATATTGATGGGATACATTTATTCAACAGTATATTTGCTTTCACTTCAACTGGTGGTAAAGTTGATAACTCAGTCAACAATGGAGGTGCTCCTTACGTCTATCGTTTAAACGACAAAATCATCATTTGTTTGGTTCACTTATACCACCCAAGGGTGATGATCCCAAGTTCTGTCATCTATACATATATGACACTGCGAATGAAGTTAATAATCGTCTGAAATGGGTAAATGTTGCTGACGGTGATACCATTGATGCAGAAATAGTTGAGGGTTTGATAAAGATGTTGGATGAAACCAATAAATTGGTAAAAGAGTTTCGTTCGGCACGTGACCATTTTGAGAATGAAGGTGTTCGTGATTTGGAAATTATGTTAAAGGTCTCTCGGGCTGACAGCGGTCGTGAGAATCATGTTGGTACATCAGATGAGGTTGCTGGCATCATGGTTGGAGATGTTGATGAAACAGACAGATCACATGATATTATTATACATTCCAAAATTAAAGGTCTGGAAAGGATCTCTGATATTCATCCCAAATTAATGGCATTACAATATCCGCTTCTATTTCCTCATGGTGGTGACGGCTTTCATAAAAAGATTCCATTTGGAAAAGCAGAAAAAGGTTCAAATAAGCAAAGGGAGATTGTATCACAGAAGGAATATTATTCATATAAATTTCAAGTTCGAACCAATGAAGGTATGTATCTTTCCTCACAATGAAATCCATTGCGCAGGTTTAAAATTAAATTATTTTGACCAAATTGTTAGTAATTCTAATAATAAGCTAAAATGTATCATGCATGAATCACTCCACGTCTTGGTGGACGCCTTTACCAACAGTATACTCGATCATAGAGCAAGCCCGTGTATGGTGGTTTCGTACAAACCGGAGAACTCTCCGGAGTGATCTTTATACCGATATACGTGACTCTTTACATAGAGGGAATTATGATGCTAATAATTTAGGGAAAAGTTTCATCTTACCAGCTGAATTTGTTGGTTCTCGAAGATACATGCAACAAAATTTCCAGGATGCATTGCTAATTTGTTGATACATCGGTCATCCGGACATTTTTCTTACGATGACTACAAATCCTCTTTGGGATGAAATCATTCAAATGATGAAACATATACCTCATTGTTCCCCACAGAATTCTCCAAATGTCATTGCACGTGTGTTCAAATTAAAACTTGACCAAATTATCGACGACATCAAGAAGAAAAACTACTTTGGTGTGTGCCTTGGAGGTAATAGTTTTACTTTACTAATAAAATCTTATTAGGACATACCCTTTATAACTTTTTTTTGTTCATTCATGTAAACAGTCATGTATGTAGTAGAATTCTAGAAGCGCGGATTGCCCCATGTACATATGCTAATATGGTTGGATTCTGCTTCAAAACGGCACCTTCAATCAAATGTAGACAAATATATTTCAGCTGAGATCCCTGATCCGAAGCAAGTTCCCGTGGCTTACGCTGCTGTGAAGAGTCACATGATACATAACTCCTGTGGTCCTGATTATCCAAATGCAAGATGCATGAAACAGAACAAGTATATTCGACACTTTCCTAAGAAGTAAATATATCTTCTATTTCCAATTTCAAATTTATTATCATCGTTTTAAAAGTGTCATCTTTGTTTGTACTTCTAGGTACTGTGCCACTACTACATTTGACTAATCTAGCTTCCCAATATATAGACGTCGTAAAACTAATCATATAGTGATCAAAGGAAAAGCAGTTCTAGGGAATGAATGGGTTGTTCCATACAACCGTGATTTATTGGTTAAATACCAATGCCATATCAATATGAAGATATGTTGTCATGCGCGTAGTCTGAAGTACCTATTTAAGTACTGCCTCAAAGGTCATGACAGAGCAACAGTTGAGATTAGAGGTAAACAGAGATGAAATGATAAAGGAGAAAACATTGATGAGGGTGAAGACAAAATACAATCTTTTTTTTATGGCAGATATATTTGTACAGCAGAGGCGGCATACCGTATTTTTCGTTTCAACATTCATTACAGGTCATTATCCGTTCTGCGTCTTTTTTCATTTACCTGGGAAAAAACTGTACATTTCGATCAAATGAAGTTCTATAAAAAGTGGCTGCTAGGGAGAAGGAGAAACATACTCAGTTAGAAGCTTTCTTCATTTTGAATCAGAATGAAATTAATGCCTGGAAATACTTATATGATGAGATACCTCAATTTTACGTTTGGAACGAAAGTGATCGCATCTGGAATTTGAGAAAAAAAGGTAAGCAAATTGTCCGCATATGTTAGACTCATCATAGTGCTGGGGAACTATGGTATTTGGGTTTGTTGTTGATAAAGGTTCAAGGTCCAACTTCTTACGAATTTTTGCGTACTGTGGATGGGAAGAAATTCTCAAGTTTCCAAGAAGCTTGCAAAGAGTACGGTCTTTTGGACGATGATAAGGAGTGGCATGAATTCCTTGAACAGTGTGCCATATGTGGATTTCCACCTCAAATTCGCCAATTGTTTGTACACATAATGGTCAACTGCAAAGTTAGTGATCTAAAGTTGTTGTGGAACACATATTGGAAACAAATGATTGATGACATCTTACTTTCTCAACGCAAAGTCACTGGGAATCCACACCTCCAACTTAATGACAAATAACTTGAATTTTATGCTCTTGCTGGTATATCTAATTCTATGAATTAATTTTAGCATCTACTCATTTTTTTGTTTAATACAGCCCACTAATGCAATACGTATTTGCAGAAATTCACAAATTATTGAAGTCCATTGGTAAATCTCTTAAAGATTTTCAGCAGATGCCTCAACTTCCTAATACATATTTGGATTTTAATGATAATAATTTGGTTGCAGAAGAAAGAAGCTATGACATTGCTGAAATGGAAAAAGAGCATGCAGACCTTATTTCCAAATGTAATGAAAAGCAGTTGAAAGTGTATCACTCTGTGATGGATTCTGTTACCAATGGAAAAGGTGGTTTATTCTTTGTATACGGCAGTGGCGGCTGTGGTAAGACCTTCCTGTGGAGGACAATAATTTCCAAATTATGCTCAGAAAGTAAAATTTTTCTTCTAGTGGCATCATCTGGGATTGTAGCAACGCTTATGCCAGGAGGTCGCACTGCTCATTCCCGTTTTAAAATTCCAATTCTAGTGGATGATCATTCTATGTGTGGGATCTCACACAAGTCAGACATTGCAGAGTTAATTAAAAGCACAAGTCTTATCATTTGGGATGAGGCACCCATGCAACATAGACATTCTTTTAAATGCCTTGACTGTTCACTCCATGATATAATGAAAGTTGTCCATCCCGAACGGTTCCACATGCCTTTTGGAGGGATTATAGTTGTCCTAGGTGGTGATTTTCGCCAAATTCTTCCAGTCATTCCACAAGGAACACGAGGACAAATTGTGTCTGCATGTATTACCCAATCAAAACTGTGGAAGATTGCAACAGTTTTTAAACTCATCCACAACATGCGTATTACCAAAGGAAGAAATGAAGCTGAGGTAGAAGCTCTATCTAATTTTGCAAAATGGGTACTCGATATTGGTGATGGGAAGGTACATTGTCAAAATCATGAATCTCTGCCAGTTCATGCAGATGATATTTCCATTCCTAAGGATTTTTGCAATCTTCAAGGTATAAAATTGGTTGATGAGATGATTGAAAGCATGTTTCCAGATTTCCTGAACAATTATCAAAACCCAGATTACTTGAGTGAGAGAGCTATTTTAAGTCCAACAAACCAGATGGTTGGAAATGTCAACAGTGCCATAGTTGAAAAAATTCCCACTGAAATGTACTCTTATTTTAGTGTGGACACAGCTGAAGATTTCCCAGGGTCAAAGCAGGATCAGATGCAATCTTTTCCACCGGAAAACCTTAATTCAATTAACATACCCGGTCTAGCTCTTCATGAATTGAAATTGAAAGTTGGTGTTATAGTAATGTTGATGCGGAATCATAATCAAACCTTGGGGTTGTGTAACGGGACGCGCATGATTGTAACCCAGTGCCTTAAACACTGCGTACAGTGTGAGGTCTGTTGGATTTTTATCGCAGCGGGGGCATGGCAAAACAATTTTAAACATATAAAATCCAAATAAAAGCATATAAATCGTGGTAAAAACATAGGGATCGAATCTAACCTTTAAAATAATTCGGAGACAACGATCAGAGATCCTTAGCAGTTGCTCCTCAAGTGTGAAGCACTCCACCGGTATCCACCAAGAAAACGATGTTAAGGAGGAGGAAGGAGGTGGAGAGAATTGGGTTTTCCAAACTTTTTGTAATAGACCTTTAGATTCTTATTCAATGTAAACATCTCTATGTAATAGACAAGTATTTCTTATTTCGAAATCAAAGCCCTCGGCTGTGGCACGAAACGACAATGATTCAAAAATAAGAACTACTTTTCTATCATGTTGGAAGGCTATGACCGACACAAGCCCGTTGTGTCATTGGCCAATTACTGAAAGGAATATGTCCTAAGCCCAATCGTGTATTAGGATTTAGGAATAACTTTTATGTAATCTGTTTTGATTTCATTGATATTAATAAAGACTTGATTTCTTTTTATTACGGGCTTTATCTATTTAAGTGTTTAAATAAGATATACCATAGTTTAGAGTAAAGCTTTTTATGGATTATGATGAGATCATAATAGTGAGACCTAAAAAGATGATAACTCTAAACTTAAATAGTTTCTGGTCATAGGATTACTAATTGGTAATTAATAATCCGCAAAGATCGGTACATACTATGTTTGCTTCATTATGAAGGATGTCTGTTCTCATAGACATTTGTGTGGTGACACTATAGCTAGTATGTAGGTGCTTATTATGGAATAAGTTCACTGAACATGACTCGCACAGCTGAACAACTGATGGAGTTCACTCACGTGTCAGCAGTTGTTCACATAGTGATAGTTGTACAAGTATCCTTAGACTTGAGGTCATCATAGTCATCTTGTGTACACTGAACTATGCTTTGGTTTAGTTTTTAGTCTCCAGGGACAATTATTAGGGCTCTTCTGGGTATAGGAATTTGTACACGAAGATAGTGTATGATCAATAAAGGATCTACCCCTTCCAGTGAAGGAAGCGAATGTTCAAGGCTGATCCACTTATGCTTGTTCAGGAATCTCTGGCCAGAGTGAATGAAATTAGAAAGGAGTTTCTAATTTGCATAGAACTACGCATAGTAAATGGTAAGAAAGTGATTGAATTAGATAGGCTTGACACGAGATCCATGCCTTGTATTTAATCGGGACATTGTAGGGTAGAAGGAGTTTATTGTACGGTAACTATTCACTGACAGGTTCTTTGTATTCTAAGCAGTGAATTCATATTATCCGGATAGTCGCGATATGTTGAGAAGCATCACTCACGATGTAGAATAAATGTGATTAATTAATTAATCATATTTAATAAATTAGAGAATTTATATAAATAATGATAAAATAGTTTTATTATTATTTATTTCTACTACCGGCTTAATATTGAACCTACAGGGTCACACCATAAAAAGAGAATGATTTAATGGTGGAGGAATTAATTAATAATGGCTAATAATTATTTATTTATGAAATAAATAATTAATTGGAAAATTTAATAATTGATTAAATGAGATTTAATTGATTATAAATTAATTAAGAAAAGTTCTTAATATTATTAATTAAAGGATTTAATTTTTGGAAATTAAATCAAGAGAGAGAATTATTTCTAAAGTGTTTAGAAAAAGGATTAATGATTAAAAGGTATTTTAATTATTAATGAGAATAATAAATGGGATAATAATAATAATATTTATGGGAAAATTTCAGCTGAAAATTTTGCCTATAAATACACTATTATAGACCCTATTTTATTCTAACCCACATCGAACCCGAAAACCCAAAAAGTTTGGAAAACCCAATTCTCTCCACCTCCTTCCTCCTCCTTAACATCGTTTTCTTGGTGGATACCGGTGGAGTGCTTCACACTTGAGGAGCAATTGCTAAGGATCTCTGATCGTTGTCTCCGAATTATTTTAAAAGGTTAGATTCGATCCCTCGAATTTTTATTCACGATTTATATGCTTTTATTTGTATTTTGTATGTGAAAAGTGTTTTGCCATTCCCCGCTGCGTTAAAAATCCAACAATGGTATCAGAGCATAGGTTGTATGCATATAGATCTGTGGTAAAAATTTCAGAATTTTATGTGCGTGTATGAATTAATTATGATTTTTACAAGTTATATCATGGATTAATTTTGTCTGATGAGAAATCGTTTCTCAGAATAATTTTGAATGTTGATCTGGTTTCTACAAGTGTTGTAGATCGTCTAGGTATTTTTTCATAATTTTATGATGTATAGATTTTTTATTATGAATTTTTGAAGTTCTTACAATTAAAATTTGTAATTAAATAATTATATATATATATATATGAATTGTTTGTATGTATATATATCTGTTATCTTTCTGTACAAACTCTGCTGCACGGAAGACAGACAAGATCAGGTGGTCTGACATGCACGTAAACCGAGAAGAAAAGTCAGTCGGCGGAAAAGAAAAAAAAATAGGGGTGTAACGCATTCTGGGAATGCGTTACACACCTGTGGCGCATTCACGGAATGTGTTACACCCTTTAATGGCTGAAAAGGGGTGTAACGCATCACCGGAATGCGTTACAGGTCCTGTAACGCGTTCCTGTAATGCGTTATAGCCCGTCTGTTGATTTTAAAATTGATTTTCTGGGAGTTTCGTAACTCCGTTTTGGGCGTGCAATATACCGTTGGATTCGTTTTTCCGAGACGGATCTAATGGAGTGATCAATTTTAGTTTATATAAAAGTTTTGAACTGTTTATATTTCCATGAAGTGTTTTAAAGCTGTTTTTGATTGTTTTAATTGATTTTAAATGCTTCATGTGATACATAGAGATGTATAATGCTTAGACTAATGTGCTAGATGATGTAACATGCCTACCTTGATGTTTATTCATGTTGATATATGTGATATATGCTTAGTTTATCATGCGATGATAGATTTAGGTGAACTTAAATAAACATAAGGCGTTTGAAATATTTAATTTAAAAGGAAGAATCTCTTTATAATATGATTATGATTGTAACTTAATATAATCCCTCTAAAATTAAATAATATCAAGTAGTAATTGGCCAATGACACAATGGGCTTGTGTCGGTCATAGCCTTCCAACATGATAGAAAAGTAGTTCTTATTTTTGACTCATTGTCGGTTCGTGCTACAGCCGAGGGCTTTGATTTCAAAATAAGAAATACTTGTCTATTACATAGAGATGTGTACATTGAATAAGAATCTAAAGGTCGGTACGTGTTACAGCCGTGGGCCTTTGGGGACTGATTCAACTGTACGGAATGTTGGGTTAGACTTGACTTAGAATATTGAGTTTGTCGTGCTACAGCCGAGACTCAATTATTCAAGAGGCTAAAGTTTGATTAGGGAATAACATGAGATGTAATTGACAAGAGTTGTCTGCCTATTGAACATTACATGGCGGTTCGTGCTACAGCCAGGGTCGTGTAATGGAATGTAGGATCCCTATTCCCACTAGCATTTTGAATGCTTAATTTTTCATGTAGGGGGTTGAATAAATTAAAAAAACTAGTGGGAGCCACTTATGAATAAAGACCCGATTCATATAGTGTTTTGAAATGAAATCGAATATTTGCTAAGTGTTGTTATGTGTTTATCATTTACAGATTTACTTTGTATGTTATGTCTTCTGCACTATCACTCAGGAGCATACTAGATGCTCACAAATTGACTGGTCCTAATTATGCTGACTGGCTTCGAAACTTAAGAATTGTTCTCAGGATTGAGAAGCTGGAATACGTGATTGACTCACCTAAGCCTACTGAAGCTGCTAGTGATGCACATAATGACGAACATGTTGTGTATCGTAAGTGGATAGATAATGCAAATGTTGCTCAATGCATCATGCTAGCTTCCATGAACATTGAGCTAGTGAAGCAACATGAGCATATGGATGCTCACACTATCCTCATGCATCTACAAGAGTTGTATGATGTGGCAGGGAGGACAGCTCGATATGAGATATCAAAGGAGTTGTTCGGTTGTAGGATGTCTGAGGGATCATCTGTTAATGACCATGTACTTAAGATGATCAATTTGATTGAACGTCTTGGACAACTTGGTTTTGCCATGGATGGGGAGCTGAGCCAAGACTTGGTCTTGCAATCGCTTCTGAGTTCGTTCTCGCAGTTTGTTGTGAACTTTCACATGAATAAGTTGGATGTCAGCCTGCCTGAACTCCACAACATGTTGAAGACTGCGGAATCAAATTTCCCCCCTAAGAAGAGTTTTGTTCTTCTAATTGGTGAAGGTTCCAATCCTAAGAAAAGGAAGAGGAACTCTTCCAAGAAGAAGAAAGTAGGTGAGAAAACGCCGGTTCCACCAAAAGCTGAAGACCCCGAGAGCAAAGTTGTTTGCTTTCACTGTAACAAGGTGGGGCACTGGAAGAGGAACTGCAAGGTTTACCTTGCAGAATTGAAGAAGAAGGGTAGTGAGACTACCGCTTCTGATTCAGGTATGTTCATGATAGAAGTGAATATGTCATTTCTACTTGGGTATTAGATACCGCCTGTGGTTCTCATATCTGTAATTTGTTGCAGGGACCAAGGAGAAGTAGGACTCTTGAGGAAGAGGACGTGATTCTACTTATGGAAATGGAGCAAGAGTTGCTGCTGAAGATGTAGAATCATTTCATTTACATATGCCTACGGGCAAGACTATTGTTTGAAATAATTGTTATTTTGTTCCCTCGATTGTGAGGAATATTATTCCCATGTTAGACTTGGCTGGATTTTCATTTATTATTGAGAATAATGAATGTTCTATTCTTAGAGATAATATTCTTTATGGACGTGGTACTTTAAATAATGGTCTGTATATATGTGACATAATTTACTTCAGATTGAACAAACTAATAAAAGAAAAGGGATGATGAAAATCTCACTTGATAGTGGCACTACAGTCTCCATTTAGTGGACATGGAGAGAGGGCTACAGATTTGCTAGGAATGGTACACAGAAATGTATGTGGACCAATGTCTACGCAAGCCATGGGTGGATTTTCATACTTCATTACTTTCATAGATGATAGATCTGGATTCGGATATGTGTTTGATGAAACACAAGTCTGAGGCCTTTGAAAGGTTCAAAGAATATAAGTATGAAGTGGAGAAACAAACCAAACATAGTATTATAATTCTTCGATTAGATCGAGATGGTGAATACTTTAATGGAGTGTTTCTAGATTATCTCAAAGTAAATGGTATAGTCTCCCAGTGGACTCCTCCAGATTGGTATCTGAAAGGAGAAATCGAACTTTGTTAGACATAGTTCGGTCCATGATGAGCTATGCAAATCTTCCAGTATTCCTATGGGGTTATGCATTGGAAACCTCAGCATATTTACTGAATATGGTGCCTTCCAAATCTGTTGCTCAAACTCCGTATGAGATATGGAAAGAAAGGAAACCGAGTCTTAAACACGTTAAGATTTGGGGATGTCAAGCTTATGTCAAGTAAGTTGACCCAAATAAGCTGGAATATCGATCCGTAAAATGTAGTTTTGTGGGATATCCTAAAGAGACTTTACGGTATTACTTTTACACCGATCATCGGGTGTTTGTATCCAGACATGCTACCTTCTTGGAAAAGGAGTTTATCCTTGAAGGAAACAGTGGGAGCAAAATTGAACTTGATGAAGTTCAAGAAGCACAAACTACTACGGATCAAGTGGAAACACCTGTTCTGACTGAACAACCTTGTGTGGAACAGCCCATTCATAGGTCAGGGAGAGTGTCTCGCCAACCTGAGAGGTAATATGGCCTTGTCATTGAGAATGACAATGAGTTGTCGATCATTAATGATGACGACCGTGTGACCTATAATGAGGCTATGAGTAGTGTTGACTCAGAGAAATGGCATAGTGCCATGAAATTCAGTATGGAATCTATGTATACGGTATACAAAAGATAGATTATAGCGGATGGCCAGGTGGAGACCTTTAAGGCCAGGCTTTTGGGAAAAGGATTCAAACAAAGGTAATGGATTGACTTTGATGAAACCTTTTACCTGTAGCCCTGTTAAAATCAGTTCGGATTTTGCTTGCGAATGCCGCTTACTGCGACTATGTGATCTGGCAAATAGCCAGATGGTTTTCTTTCCAAGGGAAATGAAAACCTAGTGTGTAAGCTGCTGTGAACCATATGTGGTTTAAAGCAAGCTTCTCGAAAGATAGAACATTCGTTTTGATGAGACAATCAAAGAGTTTGATTTTATCAAAAACGCAGATGAACCATGCGTCTACAAAAGGGTTAGTGGGAGCGCGGTAACATTTCTTATATTGTATTGAATTAGAGTTGACACACATAACAACATAGCAGACCCACTCACAAAGCTACTTTATGAAAGTCACTTTGATTGTCAAGATGGGTATTAGATACCAGAGTGATTGGCTTTAGTACAAGTGGGAGATTGAAAGGAATATGTCCTAAGTCCAATCGTGTATTAGGATTTAGGAATAACTTTTATGTAATCTGTTTTGATTTCATTGATATTAATAAAGACTTGTTTTGTTTTTATTACGGGCTTTATCTATTTAAGTGTTTAAATAAGATATACCATAGTTTAGAGTAAAGCTTTTTATGGATTATGATGAGATCATAATAGTGAGACCTAAAAAGATGATAACTCTAAACTTAAATAGTTCCTGGTCATAGGATTACTAATTGGTAATTAATAATCCACAAAGATCGGTACATATTATGCTTGCTTCATTATGAAGGATGTCTGTTCTCATAGACATTTGTGTGGTGACACTATAGCTAGTATGTAGGTGCTTATTATGGAATAAGTTCACTGAACATGACTCGCACAGCTGAACAACTGATGGAGTTCACTCACGTGTTAGCAGTTGTTCACATAGTGATAGTTGTACAAGTATCCTTAGACTTGAGGTCATCATAGTCATCTTGTGTACACTGAACTATGCTTTGGTTTAGTTCTTAGTCTCCAGGGACAATTATTAGGGCTCTTCTGGGTATAGGAATTTGTACACGAAGATAGTGTATGATCAATAAAGGATCTACCCCTTCCAGTGAAGGAAGCGAATGTTCAGGAATCTCTGGCCAGAGTGAATGAAATTAGAAAGGAGTTTCTAATTTGCATAGAACTACGCATAGTAAATGGTAAGCAAGTGATTGAATTAGATAGGCTTGATACGAGATCCATGCCTTGTATTTAATCGGGACATTGTAGGGTAGAAGGAGTTTATTGTACGGTAACTATTCACTGACAGGTTCTTTGTATTCTAAGCAGTGAATTCATATTATCCGGATAGTCGCGATATGTTGAGAAGCATCACTCACGATGTAGAATAAATGTGATTAGTTAATTAATCATATTTAATAAATTAGAGAATTTATATAAATAATGATAAAATAGTTTTATTATTATTTATTTCTACTACCGGCTTAATATTGAACCTACAGGGTCACACCATAAAAAGAGAATGATTTAATGGTGGAGGAATTAATTAATAATGGCTAATAATTATTTATTTATGAAATAAATAATTAATTGGCAAATTTAATAATTGATTAAATGAGATTTAATTGATTATAAATTAATTAAGAAAAGTTCTTAATATTATTAATTAAAGGATTTAATTTTTGGAAATTAAATCAAGAGAGAGAATTATTTCTAAAGTGTTTAGAAAAAGGATTAATGAGTAAAAGGTATTTTAATTATTAATGAGAATAATAAATGGGATAATAATAATAATATTTATGGGAAAATTTCAGCTGAAAATTTTGCCTATAAATACACTATTATAGACCCTATTTTATTCTAACCCACATCGAACCCGAAAACCCAATAAGTTTGGAAAACCCAATTCTCTCCACCTCCTTCCTCCTCCTTAACATCGTTTTCTTGGTGGATACCTGTGGAGTGCTTCACACTTGAGGAGCAACCGCTAAGGATCTCTGATCGTTGTCTCCGAATTATTTTAAAAGGTTAGATTCGATCCCTCGAATTTTTATTCACGATTTATATGCTTTTATTTGGATTTTGTATATGAAAAGTGTTTTGCCATGCCCCGCTGCGTTAAAAATCCAACAATTACTACTTGATATTATTTAATTTTAGAGGGATTATATTACGTTACAATCATAATCATATTATAAAGAGATTCTTCCTTTTAAATTAAATATTTGAAATCAATAATCAATAATCAGATGATTCCCAGATCGGGTGGAGCATTGTCAAGAGGCGTCACTTAATAACCCTTTCTTACAGATAGAAATCTGTTGTTAACAGAATCATCCTTTCTCTCATATCAAAAATTCATATTCAATTACGTGTTTCATAAACACAAGAATCTCATGATTGTATTCATAATATTATTATTAAGGTTATGAAACAGTTTCACTATACTAGGTTGTCTAACAAACGCCTTATGTTCATTTAAGTTCACCTAAATCTATCATCGCATGATAAACTAAGCATATATCACATAAATAAACATGAATAAACATCAAGGTAGGCAGGTTATATCATCTAGCACATTAGTCTAAGCATTATACATCTCTATGTATCACATGAAGCATTTAAAAGCAGTTAAAATAGTTAAAAACAGCTTTAAAACACTTCATGGAAGTATAAACAGTTCAAAACTTTTATATAAACTAAAATTGATCAATCCATTAGATCCGTCTCGGAAAAACGAATTCAACGGTATATTGCACGCCTAAAACGGAGTTACGAAACTCTTAGAAAATCAATTTTAATGTAAACAGTCGGGCTGTAACGCATTACAGGAACGCGTTACAAGCCCTGTAACGCATTCCGGTGATGCGTTACAGCCCTTTTAAACCAATTGAAAGGTGTAACGCATTCCGTGAATGCGCCACAGGGTGTAACGCATTCCCGGAATGCGCGACACCCCCTTCCCGCGCGCGTGCACCACACGCGCCTGCCAGCAGCCGCCGCCGACTGTTCTTTTCTGTACCTGTGAGTCGTCCTTGTCTTCGTTCCGTGCATTCAACAGCAGATAAATAGCAGCAGACACAGATGTACATATATATATACATACTTACAATACATATATATATATATGTATCTTTATTTAATTACAAATTTAATTAAAATAACTTCAAAAATTCATAATTAATAATCCCTACATCATAAAATTATGAAAAAAATACCCAGATGATCTACAACACTTGTAGAACCCAGATCAACATTCAAAATTATTCTGAGAAACGATTTCTCATCAGACAAAATTAATCCATGATATAACTTGTAAAAATCATAATTAATTCATACAAGCACATAAAATTCTGAAATTTTTACCACAAATCTATATGCATACAACCTATGCTCTGATACCATTGTTGGATTTTTATCGCAGCGGGGGCATGGCAAAACTCTTTTACACATATAAAATCCAAATAAAAGCATATAAATTGTGGTAAAAACATAGGGATCGAATCTAACCTTTAAAATAATTCGGAGACAACGATCAGAGATCCTTAGCAGTTGCTCCTCAAGTGTGAAGCACTCCACCGGTATCCACCAAGAAAACGATGTTAAGGAGGAGGAAGGAGGTGGAGAGAATTGGGTTTTCCAAACTTTTTGGATTTTGGGGTACGAATAAAATATAGGGTCTATAATAGTATATTTATAGGCAAAATTTTCAGCTGAAATTTTCCCATAAATATTATTATTATTATCCCATTTATTATTCTCATTAATAATTAAAACACCTTTTAATTATTAATCCTTTTTCTAAACACTTTAGAAATAATTCTCTCTCTTGATTTAATTTCCAAAAATTAAATCCTTAATTAATAATATTAAGAACTTTTCTTAATTAATTTATAATCAATTAAATCTCATTTAATCAATTATTAAATTTTCCAATTAATTATTTATTTCACAAATAAATAATTATTAGCCATTATTAATTAATTCCTCCACCATTAAATCATTCTCTTTTTATGGTGTGACCCTGTAGGTTCATTGTTAAGCCGGTAGTAGAAATAAATAATAATAAAACTATTTTATCATTATTTATATAAATTCTCTAATTTATTAAATATGATTAATTAATTAATCACATTTATTCTACATCGTGAGGGATACTTCTCAGCATATCGCGACTATCCGGATAATATGAATTCACTGCTTAGAATACCAAGAACCTATTCAGTGAATAGTTACCGTACAATAAACTCCTTCTACCCTACAATGTACCGATTAAATACAAGGCATGGATCTCGTGTCAAGCCTATCTAATTCAATCATGTGCTTACCATTTACTATGCTTAGTTCTATGCAAATTAGAAACTCCTTTCTAATTTCATTCACTCTGGCCAGAGATTCCTGAACTCGCATAAGTGGATCAGCCTTGAACATTCGCTTACTTCACTGGAAGGGGTAGATCCTTTATTGATCATACACTATCTTCGTGTACAAATTCCTATACCCAGTAGAGCCCTAATAATTGTCCCTGGAGACTAAGAACTAAACCAAAGCATAGTTCAATGTACACAAGATGACTATGATGACCTCAAGTCTAAGGATACTTGTACAACTATCACTATGTGAACAACTGCTGACACGTGAGTGAACTCCATCAGTTGTTCAGCTGGGCGAGTCATGTTCAGTGAACTTATTCTATAATAAGCACCTACATACTAGCTATAGTGTCACCACACAAATGTCTATGAGAACAGACATCCTTCATAATGAAGCAAGCATAGTATGTACCGATCTTTGTGGATTATTAATTACCAGTTAGTAATCCTTCGACCAGGAACTATTTAAGTTTAGAGTTATCATCTTTTAGGTCTCACTATTATGATCTCATCATAATCCATAAAAAGCTTTACTCTAAACTATGGTATATCTTATTTAAACACTTAAATAGATAAAGCCCGTAATAAAAACAAAACAAGTCTTTTATTAATATCAATGAAATCAAAACAGATTACATAAAAGTTATTCCTAAATCCTCATACATGATTGGACTTAGGACATATTCCTTTCAAGGTCATCTCAGGAACATTCAAAGGCACCAAACATTTCATGCCAAGAATGGAATTGTCTCCAACTGAAACACATTTACCATTCAAACTATGCCGGAAGCAAATGCCCCTATAAGTTTGTTACGCTATGACGATTAATAAAGCCCAAGGACAATCTCTTCAGAAGGTTGGTCTCCATCTTCCAAAAGCTGTGTTTACTCATGGTCAACTCTACGTAGCTGTTAGTCGGGTGACATCTCCGGAAGGCCTTAAATTTTTCATTAATGATGACATGGGCAATCCAACGTTTATAACCCAGAATATTGTGTATAAGGAAGTTCTTTATAATTTCCAGGGTACTTGAATGTCTTTCTAATTTGAGTATGTATGCTTTAGTACAGTTGTCTACAAACAACCTATTTTGTAATAGCTTTGTTAATATATTTTAATCTTTCATTTTGTGGTAATATACTTATAATGTATTCGTTTGATTTCTTTGACATTCGCTTGAAATCTATTGTATAAGTTAAACAAATATTCGACATAATAACATATGTCTTCTCCGAAATGAAAGACAAATCCAATTTTAACCAAACAGATTCATAATAAACATAACATTCATTACATAAAATTTAAGTTCATTCAAATCCATACACAACCAAGATGAAATTGAGAAATATAGTCATGAAACTTAGTTCAAAACGCAAAAGGCATGAAACTTAGACAGTGGATTTGCAATCGATCTCAATAAGGGCCCAAACAAATTCAATACGAAAACGATTATAAGATTCTTCAGTCCAGATAAACACGCATTGGTCACCAACATTCGGCTTCAAATCATCACGGAACTGAATCCATCCACCCATAATTACAGTCCTATTGCCCTCACGTCGCTTGCGAACCTCCAACAACCAACAACGATCACCCAAAAAAACTTTTATTTCCTCTCTCTTTTTCCAGAAAAGAGTGAGATGATTG
Organism: Apium graveolens; assembly: GCF_009905375.1. NCBI lineage: Eukaryota > Viridiplantae > Streptophyta > Magnoliopsida > Apiales > Apiaceae > Apium > Apium graveolens. The sequence goes on from NC_133652.1 coordinate 229,374,811, forward strand.
AAATCAACAGAAATATCCTGCAAACACAAAGATAAAACAATGAACATAATATTATTAATTGATACAACAACAATTTCTGAAGATTAGTACAATAGAAAGTTACAACTCCGTGAGAGTGGCATGACATGTGGAATTGCTGGACTTTAATAGCAAAATACGATGGAGAACGAAGAGTAAATCGCAGATTTCCTACATCAAATGACTACAATTTTAAGTAAATGCAATTTCATACATTATAACTTAAGAAGAACAGGAATTTGCAACTTACCTAATGCAATCACAGAGTTGTCAAACATTATCTCAACATCACGGCCATCAACAAAATAAACTTCAAATTTGTCACCAAAATCGTAAGTCATAACCAACATATCAAACAAATTGAAATCGTCAAGCCCCAATACTTGAGGAATTTGTTGAAAACCATTGAGTGACCAGTTTTCCTCATCAAAAAAACCACCAAATTCAACACCATTGTTAAGAACATAAGTCACAAAACTAGAAAGTTCGACCCCAAATCTATCCATGAATGACGTTGGTGGAATCTAACAGAATATTAACATACATGTAAGAAAAGGGAACTACAATAATGAAAATAGTGGTAACAAATAAATTTGATTTAAAATACTAACAATTTCATCATTGTTATTCTCCATAGCAGTCACATATTTCAGAAATCTCCACCCCCCATTATAGAGCATTACTACAAAATCAGAAATAAAACTATCAAACATCCACAAACATTAAACTGAAAAGGGAAAAATGTTAATTACATTTACCCATTGATTCACTATGAGATGCATGCAGAATCTGCGGATACTCAATCTCAGCACCATCCAGCCTAATAATAAAAACATTAAAATTACCACCGTCAACATTCTCAAATATTAGTTTCTCACCACCGGTCAAACCATAATCGGTAAACAGATCACGTACACCATTAATTTTGTAGTTCATTGAATCGAAATTAACTCCCAATTTATAATTATTCCTTATACTAAGATTCCACTCCTGACTTAGTTTATCTCCATGGTAAATAACAAATTTTTTCGGAAGAAGCTACAATTGAACAATAAAGAATATATTACATAGATGCAAAGTGTAATAGCACCCAAAAAAGTTTTAGTTTTAATAAAGCTTACCATCTCATTAGATTCGCAGTCATCAGTGCCCATGTACTTCACAAATTAGGGAACCATTGTAAATGACGCCATAGCACAGAGTAATGTAAGGTTAGGGATTTAGGAGTTTTTTAAAGCATACAACTTTGAAAGCAATAATGACGTTACCGGTACAACTTTATTCACACCTAACCGAGTTAATACCTTTGGGCCTGTTGTCCAATATATAAGTTAATCCTATTACGGCCCAAGTACAAACCAATAATTTGGATGATGTCACACCCCCAACTTAACAATACATAATATATAACTATTACAATATTTAAAAGAAAGTAAATATAACCGAATCCAAGATCTTATAGTTTAGGGTTTGGAACAACCTAACACTACCATCTATTATAACTGATTTTAATATCGAGTCCTCACACAAAACTATCTCTTATTCTACCTGAGCTCGGACATACGCATCAGCGTCACAAGTCTTACGTGCTGTCTGCTTGAATCTAACCATAGCTGCTAGCTGAAATATCAGGGTTAAAGCAAGGAGTGAGCCAAATGCTCAACAAGTGCTAAACAATATGATACAAAACATAAATCGAGATATTAAAGATTGACAATGCGAAGATATAACTAATAATAAGAGATGGAATTTGGGTGATGGCATCATTTGCTTGAATCAAAACATTTTTAAAATCATATCTTAATCAAAATCATTTTATGACGCTACGGATTACAGCCGGTGATCAGCCGCGAAGTAATCCCGAACCTCGCTGGGTTCTGAAACATTAATGGGATCCCTAGGAAACTTTTAAGCCTACAATATAAGTCTGGAAGGGACTCGCGTCTCAGTCCAGATCCACTATTCAAGAAAACATTTATCCCCCTTTGGGACTGAAAATCCACATTTTAATCATTTCAAAAACCGATGCCGATTTATAATAAAATCTCTTAAGTAGTAAACATTTTTATCAAGGGATTATAGATCAACTTTGAAACACTGGGAATATGTAACCAAATCTCAGGGCCATGATCCACTAGACTTTACTATATTAGGGAGATTGAAAGGTTTCCATTTACAAGAACTTTGACAAGGAGATTAGTAAGGCTGTTGCATTAGAGTAATGCCAAACTAGGCTTAAAGCAACGGTTTTAGACGAGGTATAGGTATTAGAACATCAAGAAGATAAGCATCACTGGTTACAAGTATACTAGAGGTGTTAAGGTATACAGAAAGTGTTTATTAGCTTAAGGTATATCAGGATGTCAAAGTTTAGGGTAAGAATATGGTTATCAATCAATCATAAACAACTTTGAAGAATATCTGGCCTTTAGGTATCAAGGAAAGGTTTCTATTGGGGTTCAAGCATCAGGGTGAGATGTCAAGATTTTAGGAATCAATAGCATGTTAATCAAGAGGATCAATCAAGTATTATAACAAATCTTTATTTTTATCATGGCATTCTATTTACTTTGATGTACTAGCATGATACGACTTTTGATCTACTTGCAATATGTACTTGAGGGTTCATGGAATTTCTATATAATACGAAGATAGATTTAAGAATCACTTGGTTCAAGTATAGCAAGATAACTCAGGATACTCGTATCATATATATATAAGAACTAATTATCACGTATTTGCAGTATAAATGAAAAACAGGTTGAATCACTTGCCTTGAGAAAGGCTGGTCTGGTCTGGCCGGTAGGAGCAACTAGAAGCTTTACTCGACCTTTATGGCAAGTTTACACTCGTCTCGAGATCCTACACAATTAATAATAACCTTATTATAATATATTCTCACCAACTCAGCCTCTATACAACCCGAAATTAAACATAAATGGCACTTAGGCCTATATGCAAACAATTTATAATCACCTTATAAATATAATATCACACATAGCCACATATACTCACATATCATATTTTAATACCAAATAATATCACACACACAATAATGCAACACTAGGCTTGGATGATCTCAATCCCCAACTAAGTCACTTGATCGCTAAACTAGACAAAGTCTTCAACTTTGGTCTCCTAACTCGATGTGCCTTTACTAAACTATCCAAAACCTATTGACCCTCACTTGGGCCTTTCACTCTACTGGCTTTATGCTATCTTGCAACTATAGTGGTCAACCTAGGTCTCACTGATAAGTGCTCTAAAACTATGTGATAAGTGAAAGTGCTTACTAAGGAAAATTTCAGAATGACATCTATGGTTTCTTGAGTGCATTAGACACTCTTGCACTACAAGTTTACCTCCAAAACTTCTACAGTAGACTCTTCTGATCATAAGGCATCTCCCAAACTTGATGTGGCTCAAGGGCCTAGCTTGGGCCTCCTTGGGCCTAAGCTTAAAGTCCATGGTTCCCCTGTTTTTCTGGGCAGAAAATTCCCTGACTTGAACTATCTTGTGACACATGATTCTAACTCAAATCCTATGCACTATGGCTGGAAAAACTCCTCTGACATAGCCGCATACTTCCATCTTTCTTCTTTACAAATAGAACAGGTGATCCCCATGACGACGTACTTGGCCGTATCACTCCCTTATCCAACAATTCTTGTAGCTGGCTCGCCAACTCTTTCATTTCTGATGGTGCCATCCTATATGGGGCCTTTAAAACTGATTCTGTGCCTGGAGCAAGGTTGATCTCGAACTCGATTTATCGATCTGGTGGTAAGCCCGGTAGTTCATCTGGAAACAAATCTGGGAACTCGTTAACTACGGGGATATCTCTTATGCTGGGGTTGTCCTTTTCTGAATCCACTACATAAGCTAGGAATGACTCACAACCTTTTCTAAGTAGCTTCTTAGCCTGAACGATTGTAAGAAACAGTTGCTCTTGCCTCTGTCCCTTAAATACTACCTTCTCTCCACTCTTCGTCTTTAAATACACTTTCTTGGTCTTACAATTAATCTGGGCGTTATTCTTCCCTAACCAATCCATACCTAAAATTATATCGAACTCTCCCAACTTGAAGAGTATCAAGTCGGCTGAAAACTTATGCCCTGAAATATCAATCTCACACTTCAGACAGAATTGATTCACATGAATCTTTTCTTGGTTCGCAATTACCACCTTTACTACCTCGCTCATAATCATTTTATCACATTGAAGTTTATCAACAAAAGTTTCTGATATAAAATATCTCGTTGCTCCCGAATCAATCAATACTTTATCTTTGACATTATTTAGTAAAAGTGTACCTGCTATCACCTCAAAGTTCTGAATAGCATCCTTCATTTTCAAATCGAATGTCCTTGTTGTTGCTTGCGGGGTTGTTGTAGGTGGTGGAGGTAATGCCAATACCTTGGCTAGCATGCTTACACTGGTACTTGTCACATTCATTAGAGCTTTAACTGGTCCGGTTGTCTTGCACTCCCTAGCTATGTGCCCAGTCTTTCCACACTTGTAACATGTAACTCCTGGTTTCGGCATCTTACACTCGTTTGCCAAATGTCCTTTCTGGTTGCACCTATAGCATGTCATGCTCAGCTTATTACACACTCCGGGGTGCCTTCTTCCACAATGCTTGCATTCCGGTCTCTGGAATTTATTTTCTCCAACTTGCCCCTGACTTGTCTGGTTGTTCCCTTTCGATTCTTGTCTTTTGCCCAAATTCCCCTTCTTTTGAAAATTTCTGCCTTTATGAAATCCAAACCTCTTTACATTCCGATCTTGTGAATTTCCGGCTTCAGACTTTTCTCCATAAAATGGAACCTTTCTCTTCTTGTTATCCCTTTCCTTTCTTGACTGCATCCCATTGTTCTCAATCAGAGCAGCTTTCTGTACTACTCCTGCATAAGTATCAAGCTCAAACATAGCCACTCTATCTCTGATCCAAGGCTCCAATCCTTGTTGAAATCTCTTTGCTTTTTTCTCCTCACTGCTGGTATACTTTGTCACAAACCTTGACAACTCTGTGAACTTCTTCTCATACTCCAGTACGGACATATTCCCTTGCTTCAACTCAATAAATTTAAGCTCCATCTGATTCTGCATGTACTTAGGGTAATACTTTTCCAGAAATAACTTCTTAAATCTTTCCCAAGAAACTTGCTGATTTGCTTCCATAGTTTTTACTGATTCCCACCAATAGATGACTTCGCCCTTCAAGAAGTAAGTAGCATATGGTGTCTTCTGATCGTCCCCTAATTATACCAACTCAAAAGCCCTATCCATTTCCTTAATCCATGTGTTAGCTATTATTGGATCAGTGGTATCATGAAATGCAGGTGGATTCACATTCTGAAAAGCCTTGAAAGTGACAACTTGTCGAGGTGGTACTGGTGGATCAGGTGGTTGGTGTGGTTCACAGTTATCTTGGTTTTCAAATTATTGTTGAAGAGTTATTTGTTGTTGAGCTATAGCGTTGGTTTGCTGTTGCAAGGTTTCCAGTAATCGAAGAATATCTGGATCTGTGGTAGATGTAGTTGTTGGGTTCTTCTTTTTGGGTGGCATGATCCTAAAATAAGAGTTATGTCAAAACAGGTATGAATGATGAAATAATTTGAGGGTATCGCATGGCATTCTTATTTACATATGAGGTCAAGTTTCAAATTAAACAGATATGGTGATGCATATAAAGGCGTAAAATAACAGTTGAGAGCAAATGGAACAATAGTGCATAATAATTGAAATCTAGAGGTCTCAATACATCAAGATCAGGATAAAGTCTAATTCTAGGAACAACATGCTTATATAAAGGAAACAACTGGGAATTCTACGAAGTCTGATAATACTACAACATGGAAGGTAGATAATGGAAAGAACTAAGGCTCCACTCCATCGGAACGGGGCTTGGTAGTCTTCTCCTCTCGAAGCGTCTTCACAATGCTCTGGAGCTCATCCGCCACCATCTGGATGATATACTGACTGGTACGGTCTCGGTGTGATGGCATTTCCTCAAGCTTAGTATTGACATACTGAACCAAAGTCTCAAGTCTCGCAGTCATGTGCTTCTTAGGCTTACCTTCATAGTTTCGGCTGTCCGGATACAATTTCTTCAATCGGTCTATCAGTCGGTCGTACTTGCCCTGAAGCATGTCAAACTCGCGCCTCAACTCAGCATACACGGAGAAAACAATAGTTTCGTCCGACCCAGAGGATGACGAGGAGTGCGCCCTTTGCTGACAAACCAATAAGAGGAGTATTAATAATAAATTTACTTAACCTACTCTCTCGCATATTATCTATAATTTATACATATATCCTATAACCTATTTGGGCTGTCCAGGGACTCTAAACCGTAGCTCTGATACCAAAACCTGTCACACCCCTAACTTAACAATACATAATATATAACTATTACAATATTTAAAAGAAAGTAAATAAAATCGAATTCAAGATCTTACAGTTTAGGGTTTGGAACAACCCAACACTACCATCTATTACAACTGATTTTAATATCGAGTCCTCACACAAAACTATCTCTTATTCTACCTGAGCTCGGACATACGCATCAGCGTCACAAGTCTTACGTGCTGTCTGCTTGAATCTAACCATAGCTGCTAGCTGAAATATCAGGGTTAAAGCAAGGAGTGAGCCAAATGCTCAACAAGTGCTAAACAATATGATACAAAACATAAATTGAGATATTAAAGATTGACAATGCGAAGATATAACTAATAATAAGAGATGAAATTTTGGGTGATGGCATCATTTGCTTGAATCAAAATATTTTTAAAATCATATCTTAATCAAAATCATTTTATGACGCTACGGATTACAGCCGGTGATCAGCCGCGAAGTAATCCCGAACCTCGCTGGGTTCTGAAACATTAATAGGATCCCTAGGCAACTTTTAAGCCTACAATATAAGTGTGGAAGGGACTCGCGTCTCAGTCCAGATCCACTATTCAAGAAAACATTTATCCCCCTTTGGGACTGAAAATCCACATTTTAATCATTTCAAAAACTGATGCCGATTTATAATAAAATCTCTTAAGTAGTAAACATTTTTATCAAGTGATTATAGATCAACTTTGAAACACTGGGAATATGTCACCAAATCTCAGGGCCATGATCCATTAGACTTTACTATATTAGGGAGATTGAAAGGTTTCCATTTACAAGAACTTTGACAAGGAGATTAGCAAGGCTGTTGGATAAGAGTAATGCCAAACTAGGCTTAAAGCAACGGTTTTAGATGAGGTATAGTTATTAGAACATCAAGAAGATAAGCATCACTGGTTACAGTATACTAGAGGTGTTAAGGTATATATAAAGTGTTCATTAGCTTAAGGTATATCAGGATGTCAAACTTTAGGGTAAGAATAGGGTTATCAATCAATCATAAACAACTTTGAAGAATATCTGGCCTTTAGGTATCAAGGAAAGGTTTATACTGGGGTTCAAGCATCAGGGTGAGATGTCAAGATTTTAGGAATCAATTGCATGTTAATCAAGAGGATCAATCAAGTATTATAACAAATCTTTATTTTTATCATGGCATTCCATTTACTTTGATGTACTATCATGATACGACTTTTGATCCACTTGCAATATGTACTTGAGGGTTCATGGAATTTCTATATAATACGAAGATAGATTTAAGAATCACTGGGTTCAAGTATAGCAAGATAACTCAGGATACTCGCATTATATATATAGGAACTAATTATCACGCATTTGCAGTGTAAATGAAAAACAGGTTGAATCACTTGCCTTGAGAAAGCCTGGTCTGGTCTGGCTGGTAGGAGCAACTGGAAGCTTTACTCGACCTTTATGGCAAGTTTACCCTCATCTCGAGATCCTACACAATTAATAATAATCTTATTATAATATATTCTCACCAACTCAGCCTCTATACAACCCGAAATTAAACATAAATGGCACTTAGGCCTATATGCACACAATTTATAATCACCTTATAAATATAATAGCACACATAGCCACATATACTCACATATCATATTTTAATACCAAATAATATCACACACACAATAATGCAACACTAGGCTTGGATGATCTCGATCCCCAACTAAGTCACTTGATCGCTAAACTAGACAAAGTCTTCAACTTTGGTCTCCTAACTCGATGTGCCTTTACTAAACTATCTAAAACCTATTGACCCTCACTTGGGCCTTTCACTCTACTGGCTTTATGCTATCTTGAAACTATAGTGGTCAACCTAGGTCTCACTCATAAGTGCTCTAAAACTATGTGATAAGTGAAAGTGCTTACTAAGGAAAATTTCAGAATGACATCTATGGTTTCTTAAGTGCATTAGAAACTCTTGAACTACAAGTTTACCTCCAAAACTTATACACTAGACTCTTCTGATCATAAGGCATCTCCCAAACTTGATGTGGCTCAAGGGCCTAGCTTGGGCCTCCTTGGGCCTAAGCTTAAAGTCCATGGTTCCCCTGTTTTTCTGGGCAGAAAATTTCCTGACTTGAACTATCTTGTGACACATGATTCTAACTCAAATCCTATGCACTATGGCTGGAAAAACTCCTCTGACACTCCCTCTAACTAAGTCTCAATAGGGCCTAATGAGGGCCTACCCATGACATGGTCAAAACTTCCTATTTCTAACTTGTAACAAAACTGTCCCCTGCTGGACAGATTTTGTGATTCCACTCGTGCACCTAACCAAACGACTTATAAACCTCCAATAGACACCTAAAACCTTTTATATACTCCTAGTTCTAGCTTATGGTGTCTTGGGCTTCAAAGTGCACAACAAATGCTCACTCAAAACTTCCCCATAAACTAGTGCATCAAATCTGGAAAAATGCAACCACTAACTATTCTCCTTCCACCTTGACTCTCGCTTAACAACCAAGCATCCAACCCTTACCAAAGCAAATCTATTGCATTAATATCCTAAAATAGTGTCTCAACAGGAGTGGAGATCATTCATGCCCAAGAACAACAACATGCAACTAAAAATATAACATGCAACTCATGGAAAAACACTTAACAAGATTTCAACTAGGCGTAAAGTTTAAATTCTTGCAAATTCGACTTATACCTATTGCTCATCCTTAATAATCATGAAATATATCTTCTCTTATCTATTAATAAGAAATACATCATGGAAACAATCTATCTCAACTACAAATATTTTGAATTTATAGATTTTTAAACATATAAACATGATTTCGAAAAGAGTAGCATGCACAACATAGTTGATTATCATTTTAACATCTTAAAACTAGCATGCATGGCTAAATATGATTATATAATGAAATTTCAGTAGCATGCAAAGGATTTTAAAGCATGGTTTCTTCATAAAACACTTAGTTAGCACATATATAAATGTATCTCATAGAGAGCTCTTGAATTCACAAGAATCAAGAGTTTCTGTTTGGAGATCACACAAGAACTACACATGTAACCATGAAACTTCAACTCCCAAGTCACAAAACTCTTGGGAAGTGAATAAAATGAATGTAGGTAGAAGATTTACACTAGGGAAGATGAGGAATGAAATGAAAAATGGAAGGGAGTGGGGGATGGGGGGCTTCGGCCGAGAGCAACAAGGGAGGGAGGGGAGGAGAGAAAAATGAGGTGTGTTGGAGTGTGGAGTGAGTGAAAATGACTTCTCCCACTTTGTTTTTGGTTTTATTGGCAAAAAGAATGAGTGGAAATGAGAATGTACAAAAATGTCCTCTAGGTAAAGTTAGGCCATTTTGCATGCAAGGTTAGTGTGGTAATTTGGTAATTAACAAATGAGTTAGTGGGGTTGGAAAGGTCTCCTTTGCCCTTTGAGAGAATAGAAGGGTGAAATTTGTTAACAAAATAACTTTTAAAAGAAATTTTTTCCAAGGTTTAGAATATTCCTTATAAATCAAAAATAAAGGAAATAAATAAACTTTTGCTTTGGAAAAATCATATACTACATAAAGCAAATTTATAATGCAGAAATTTTCATTTACACAAACGTACAACCATTAAGTATAATTACATTCGGCTATAATATTATACCAAGTCCACAAATAATATTACACAAAATATCGGTCGTAACAGATGATTAAAATGTAAACGTACAAATTATTAATTTAATAGGTTGTTAGTGAAATTAGAATATTAAACTTATGTTTATATGTGAATAGAATATCAAATTATGTTTATATAAAATGATATTAAAATTAATATGTCTAAATTATTAAAACACGGATCGGATTGATTAATATTATATGATTGATAAGGTTTAAAAAATTAGTTTGAATCATAAATTATATTTCCAGATATATTAGTAATATAAATATGAGTAATATAAATGTACGTTCTTAATACGTTTTGAACCTAACAATTGGATCAGCACATTATTTTGATGGTTACGATTAATATTATATGATTGATGAATTTGAATTATTAATCTGAATCCTAAAAAATATTTTTACAATTAATAATAATATAAATATGTGTTGTTCATACGATTTTTCTCTTCTTAAATAGTAATATGAATGTATGTTGTTAGTACAATTTAAACCTGAAATTTTGATCCCGCATTATTTTATTACTTGTATCTAATAGTTTTGATGACTATTATATCACTCAACATGTGCGATGCACGGATCTTGGATGGATATAATAAATTATAAATTCAGGCCAATTTTACTGTAAATACTAAATTTATTATTATTCAAATAATCATCTTATAATAATATTAATCTTATTTTTAATATATATAATACGTAATTAAGATTAAAAAAATAGAATACTATATTCTATACTTTATTTCGGTTATTATAATATAATATAGTATTTAAACAACCATATATTAACCAAACCAATCAATTAAATCAAATTATACCCTACTTCGATTATTATAATATATAGTATAGTAACTGAACAACCATAGTATAACCAAACTAACAACCAAATCAAATTATACCCTATTTCGATTATTATAATATAGTATAATATTTTAACAACCATAATATAATATACATATATATATAAAAATGAGAAAGTCGACCACCAAACCATACCATGCTATATTAACTCCCTTTCTATAATGATATAATAAAAAATTGTGAAAAATTACCTTTGGTCTTAAAATTAGCAAACAAAATAAAAATAAGCAACACTTCCAACTATAAATTTCTCTAAAAAAGACTTCTTTAGATATTACGTTTTTTTTATAAACACAAATAGTTAATCTACTTTTTTAGACTACATCTTACCTCTTATAGTGGCATTGAAGATAACTTTGTTACTGAAGGACTAAAAGTACAATAATTGAGATTATTGTAGACCAAGCATCCATTTTAGTCCCACAACAACCCCAATCTGAACTACCACAAACTTGATCCATCCGGAGACCAGTTCCTGCAGGTAAGAAACTTCTGACCCACCTCCCGTTTTAATAGTTGTTAGTCCATTATTTTGTAAAGGTATGGAGAATTATTCCTCTAATTTGAAGCTATTATGCATGCTAGGTTCAATGTCTTTTTACAAATATGAAATTTTGAGTAACTTGAAGGATTGTATTGAAGAGTGGAATATACGTGTTAGAGCTCAGTCCATTTGGAAGGGAGTAAATAGAGAAACAAGGGAATTCCGAGGATATAACGTCCTATTTGTGGATGACTCTATAAGAACAGAAATTAGATATTAATAACATGTGTGCTACAGTTATGTCTACATGTCCTTTAAGTTATTGAACATTGTTTGATATATTGTAGAGCGACCAAATCCATGCTTTCATAAGTCCTGAAATTGGAAAAAATTTGAAGAGGAACTCACAGAAGGTGCCATCTATACAATAAAGAACCTGAAAGTTAAATTCTATAACGGTGATGAAACCAACAGGGCCATTAGGAGTGCAAAACATATTTATTTTAGTAATGAAACTATCCTGAAGAAAGATGAAACAGCAGTCTTAAGTATTCCAAGATACAACTTCGATTTGTTTATGCTGGATGATGTACCAGCAATGAAGACCGACAACCGTTTCTTAACAGGTATTTCATTTACTTGCAAGTTTAAGTAATATTTGTGGTCCAACATGTACAAATATAAAAATGTTGCTTTCCTGAACAGATGTGGTGGATGTTATACAGCAAGAACTTGTGAAAACAACATATATTAAAGACTCACAGGAAAAATCCCATGTCTCTTTCTCAATCACAGATGGGAAGTAGGTTATCAACATTTATTATATTGTACATCAATCATTCTCTCAGTTTTTTTAAACATTATCAGCATCATACCTACTATATTTTAACAAAACGGTATATTCTCTGCTTTGAATAGGAAAATCATTAATGTGACATTCTTCAATGAATTTGGAGATTCCCTCATCAAAGCCTTGGCCACAAATTTGGAACAACTTGTAAAAATTACTATATGCTGTGTAAAAGTCAGTGAATGGAAAGGTATCAACCTACTTTCTTTTTCAATTATAATGTATTTATAATGACCAACTTCTGCTCATGACCAATTATATATTTGTCAATTATGCAGGAGGATTGTATTTGACAAATTTTCCATCCACTAAGTTTTACTTGAACGCAGATCATTACAGTGTGCTAATGCTTCGTGAAACATTTTTTACTGTTGGATATATTTGAGATGTCATGTCTAATATGTTTCATGTTTAGTTTTCAGATCTTAACTAACAGGAAATATCAGTACTTACTGGAATCAGGACTTACTGGAAGTCAGGACTTAAGGATATCAGGACTTAGATTATCAGATGATAATATCAGAAGATGGATATCAGAACTTAAGTACAGGAGGACTAATAGTTAAGGAAGGAAGCTGATTCACAGGAAAGAAGATCGAGACTAATATAAGAAGAAGATATGCATGGAAAGAGTTCGAGGAATAGAAGAATTATATAAGATATCTGGTTGATATATTTTAGGGGACATAATTATATTCCATATCAACTAGAAGTTATCTTGTAACTATGTGTCTATATAAACACAGACATAGGTTTACTCTATAAGAGTTACGATCATCGAGAAGATCACATATTGTAACCTAGCAGCTCTCGTGATATTTTTTTTCATCACTGAAAGAGAACAGTTCCATTGTAACAGAGTTTATTATATCAAATACATCTGTTTTCTGTTACTTGTGCTTTAAAGCAATTTGATTGTATTCTAAACTGTATTCAACCCCCTTCTACAGTGTTGTGTGACCTAACAAGTGGTATCAGAGCCTATCTGTTAACACACATACAATAAAGATCCAAAACAATCATGTCTGAAGAAGCAGAAAATCCAACCAAGCCCGCTAAAACTGAAAAAACTCCAAAGACTCAAACCCTTAGTCGATATGAGACTATCAGGGTTCCCATGCTGAGACCGTCTGAATATCCCATATGGAAAGTGAAGATGGCTATATTTCTGGAAGTTACAGATCCAGAATATCTTGACAGAATTAATGAAGGACCACATAAGCCAACCAAGCTCTCTGTTGTAGTTGCAGATCAGCCAGCAAAAACCGTACCAAAGGAAAAAAGTGAATACACAGCTGAAGATATCTCATATATTGCCAAGGATGCAAAGGTAAGGCATTTGCTGCATAGTGCCATTGATAATGTCATGTCAAATAGGGTAATTTAATGCAAGACTGCAAAGGAGATATGGGATGCTTTGGAAATAAGGTGTCAGGGAACTGATGCAATCAAGAAAAACAGGAGGACTATACTCACTCAAGAGTACGAGCACTTTGACTCAAAAAGTGATGAGTCATTAACAGACTTATATGACAGGTTTGTCAAACTCTTGAATGATCTGTCACTTGTGGACAAGGAATATGACATTGAAGATTCGAATCTAAAATTCCTTTTAGCTCTTCCTGAAAGTTGGGATTTGAAAGCTACTATTATAAGAGATAACTATGCTCTTGATGAAACTACTCTTGATGAAATTTATGGAATGCTCAAGACTTATGAACTTGAGATGGATCAAAGAATCAAGAGACATGCGAGAAAGTCAAGAACAGTTGCTATTATTGTTGAGGAGGAATTCCCCAAAATGGTTGTCTCAAAGAAAGGAAAAAGAAAGGCTCTCATCATAAATTCTGATTCGGAATCATCAACTTCTGATGATGATGATTCAAAAACTGAAAGACTACCTGAAGTAGATGCTGATGAAGAGATGATGAAGCTGTGTGCTCTTATGGTGAAGGGTATCACAAAGATAGCCTATAGGAAATTCAGAAGGGGAAAGAAGTTTTTCAGGAAAGGAAGAAGTTCTGATAAGAAGAGATTCAGAAAATCTGAAGGCAAAGGAGGAAAGTCTGACAAAGGAGATTACTCAAATGTCAAATGCTACAACTGTGGTGAGAAAGACCACATATCTCCTGACTGCAAGAAAGGAAAGAGTGACAAAGGCAAGGCTCTTGTCACAAAGAAGAAAAGCTGGACAGACACCTCAGATTCTGAAGATGAGGAGAACTATACCTTGATGGCAAATGCTGATAAGTTCTGATACTGCTGAGTTAAAGGTACCTCAAACAACTTATGCCTTTCATACTGATGATATTACTGAGTTGAAATTATATCTTAAAACCATGTTTATTAGCTATAGAGATCAAACTTTAACATGTGAAAGATTAACTTCTGAAAATCTTGCTTATAGGAAGAATATCCTAGTTCTAGACAGTGGATGTTCATGACATATGACTGGAAATAAAGCCCTGCTATCATACTTTGTGGAGAAAGCTGGCCCAGAAGTTTCTTATAGAGATGGCAACATTGGGAAAACTCTGGGATATGGAAAGATCAATCTTGGGAATGTCATCATTGAATCAGTAGCTCTAGTCTCAGGACTTAAACACAATCTGTTGAGTATAAGTTAAATCTGTGACAGAGGTTATCATGTGGATTTCTTTGAAGAACACTGTGAAGTTATAAGTAATTCAACAGGCAAAGTGGTTCTGAAAGGATACAGGCATGGTAACATTTATAAAGCCAGACTTTCAACAAGTACTAATGGTTCTACAATATGTCTGTTGAGTAGAGCATCAATTGAAGAAAGCTGGAATTGGCACAAGAAACTCTCTCATTTAAATTTCAACAATATAAATGAGCTTGTAAAGAAAGATCTTGTGAGAGGACTGCCAAAAACAGTATTTGCTCCTGATAGCCTTTGTGATTCATGTCAGGAGGCAAAATAAAGAAAATCTTCTTTCAAGAGCAAAACTGAGTCAACAATTCTTGAGCCTTATCACCTACTGCATGTTGATCTATTTGGTCCAGTCAATGTCATGTCTATTGCAAAGAAAAAATATGTTATGGTTATATTGGATGAGTTCACAAGGTACACATGGGTGTACTTCTTGCACAAGAAGACTGAAACTGCATCTACCCTAACTGATCATATCAGACAGCTGGATAAATTGATCAAAGATTCTGTTAAAATCATAAGGAGTGATAATGGCACTGAGTTTAAAAATTCAATCATGGAAGAGTTCTGCAAAGATCATGGAATCAAACAGGAATTGTCTGCACCTGGAACTCAACAGCAAAATGGAGTTGTAGAAAGAAAGAACAGGACTCTCATTGAAGCTGCACGAACAATGCTTCATGAAGCAAAGCTACCAACCTATTTTTGGGCAAAAGTTGTGCAGACTGATTGTTTTACAAAAAATGCTACACTTATAAACAAGCATGGAAAAACACCATATGAGATGGTGAAGAAGAAGAAGCCAAATCTGAAATACTTTCATGTATTTGATTGCAAGTGTTTTGTTCTTAAGACTCATCCGGAACAGCTGTCAAAATTTGATCTAAAAGCTGATGAAGGAATTTTTGTTGGATATCCACTTTCCACAAAAGCCTTCAGAGTCTACAATTTGAGAAAAAGAGTTGTCATGGAATCTATCAATGTCTCTTTTGATGATAAGAAGATTACTGAACTTGAAGATTTCGATGATCATGATTAGTTGATATTTGAGAATGAAAATTTAAATTCTGATTCTGGAAATTCTGATGACTTAAATATTGATCCTATAAGTTCTGATGGATTAAGTTCTGACGTCGTTGAAACTGTGGTAACAACTCCAAAGGAAAATGCACCTGTCCAGGGGGAGCAAGCTAAAGAACCTACCAAATCTCAAGACTCTCAAGAAGCCTCAGAACCTGTCACTAGCTCTTCAAGTTCTGATTCATCTAGTTCTGATGAGCCAAATTCTGATAATTCTGGAAGCTCTGATTCTTCAACTCCTAAAAAATCAAATTCAATTTCTGAAGTCTTAGAGAGCATAACTACAGGGGGAGCATCAGAAAATGCTGATGGAGACAGCATGGATCATGGGGGAGGATCCAATTCTAGAGATCAACTTCCATCTACAAGGAAGTGGACTAAAGCACATACACCTGATTTAATCATTGGAGATCCTGAAGCAGGTGTCAGAACTAGAATTGCAACTTCAAATGAACGTCCCTATCATTCTTTTCTATCTCAGATTGAACCAAAGAAAGTGGAAGAAGCTTTTCAAGATGCTGTTTGGGTGCAAGCAATGCAGGAAGAGTTAAATGAATTTGAAAGAAATAAAGTCTGGACCCTAGTGCCAAGACTAAAGAATAGATCAGTTGTTGGTACAAAATGGGTGTTCAGAAATAAAACTGACAGTGATGGCATAATTACAAGGAATAAATCAAGAGTGATTGCTAAAGGTTACTCTCATCAGGAGGGTATTGATTATGATGAAACATTTGCACCAATTGCAAGATTAGAAGCCATAAGGATCTTTTTGGCTTATGCTGCTCACAAGAAGTTTAAAGTCTTTCAAATGAATGTGAAAAATGCCTATCTCAATGGAGAATTGGAAGAAGAGGTATATGTTGAACAACCTCTAGGCTTTGTAGATCCTAAATTTCCCAATCATGTCTACAGGCTTGACAAAGCACTTTATGGCCTTAAGCAAGCTCCATGAGCATGGTATGAGACTTTAGCTCAATTCCTTCTGGAAAGTGGATTTCACAGAGGCACAATTGACAAGACTTTATTCTACCTCAACCATGAAAGGGACTTACTTTTGGTACAGATATATGTTGATGATATCATATTTGCTTCTACTAATTCCAAACTGTGTGAGAAGTTTACAAAGTAAATGCAGTCAAGATATCAAATAAATATGATGGGAGAACTCAGCTATTTTCTGGGCCTTCAAGTCAAGCAAACTGAAGAAGACACTTTTATTTGTCAATCCAAGTATACCAGAAATTTAATGAAGAAATTTAGAATGCAAGATTGTTCAACTGCATCCACTCCCAAGGCCACTGCAACCAAGTTAGATAAGGATACTGGAAAATCAGTAGATATTACTAACTACAGAGGTATGATTGGCTCATTACTCTATCTAACTGCAAGTAGACCTGATATCATGTATGCTACCTGTCTTTGTGCAAGATTTTAGGCTGATCCAAGAGAACCTCACTTATTAGCTGTGAAAAGAATTTTCAAGTACCTTAAGGATACAGCTGATCTAGGATTGTGGTATCCTAGGGAATCAGATTTTAAGCTAATTGGTTACTCAGATGCAAATTTTGCAGGATGCAAAATTGACAGGAAAAGCACTAGTGGAAGCTGCCAATTTCTTGGAGGCAGATTGGTTTCTTAGTTTAGCAAGAAATAAAAGTCAATTTCCACATCAACTGCAGAAGCAAAATATATTGCTGCAGGAAGCTGTTGTGCACAGATTCTTTGGATGAAGAATCAGTTATTGGATTATGGGTTAGAATTTTTTAAAATCCCTATTTACTGTGATAATCAAAGTGCTATTGCTATGACAGGTAATCCAGTTCAACACTCAATGACAAAGCACATTAGCATTAGGTACCATTTCATAAGGGAACATGTGGATGAAGATACAGTGGAATTGAACTTTGTTCCAACAGATTAACATCTAGCAGATATCTTCACAAAACTACTATATGAAGCTACTTTTATAAGATTTATAAATGAACTTGGAATGGTTTCAGGTTCTTTCTCTAAATCTGCTTAGTTTTTGTTCTCATGCATCAGACTTTATGATCAGTGTTCACAGATTGTATTATTTATATGTAATCTCTGCTTAATTTGAAAATTCATTAAATGCTGATTGTTATCTGATGTGGATTTATATACTTTGATAAGTGTTTTGAATGTTCTGTGACTATTTAATCCAATGAGGGGTAGATCCTCTATTGATCATACACTATCTTCGTGTATAAATTCCTATACCCATTAGAGCCCTTATAATTGTCCCTGGAGACTAAGAACTAAACCAAAGCATAGTTTAGTGTACATAAGATGACTATGATGACCTCAAGTCTAAGGATACTTGTACAACTATCACTATATGAACAACTGCTGACACGTGAGTGAACTCCATCAGTTGTTCAGCTGTGTGAGTCATGTTCAGTGAACTTATTCTATAATAAGCACCTACATACTAGCTATAGTGACACCACACAAATGTCTATGAGAACAGCCATCCTTCATAATGAAGCAAACATAGTATGTACTGATCTTTACGGATTATTCATTACCAGTTAGTAATCCTACGACCAGGAACTATTTAAGTTTAGAGTTATCATCTTTTAGGTCTCATTATTATGATCTCATCACAATCCATAAAAAGATTTACTCTAAATTGTGGTATATCTTATTTAAACACTTAAAATAGATAGAGCCCGTAATAAAAACAAAACAAGTCTTTTATTAATATCAATGAAATCAAAACAGATTACATAAAAGTTATTCTTAAATCCTCATACATGATTGGACTTAGGACATATCTCTTTCAATCTCCCACGTGTACTAAAGCCAATCACTCTGGTATCTAATACCCATCTTTTCTTTATGACGATCAAAGTGACTTTGAGAAAGTGGCTTTGTTAAAGGGTCTGCTATGTTGTTATGTGTGTCAACTCTCTCGACGTTGACATCTCCTCTTTCAACAATCTCCCTAATCAGATGAAAGCGCCGCAGGACATGTTTGGAACTTTTATGAGACCTAGGTTCCTTGGCTTGTGCTATTGTTGTGTTGTTATCACAATACAACACAATAGGCTCTTCAACGCTAGGAACAACTCCCAACTCAGAAACAAATTTCCTCATCCAAACGGCTTCTTTTGCAGCCTCACTTGCAGCTATATATTCTGCTTCCGCTGTGGAGTCAGCCGTTGTAGACTGTTTGGAACTCTTCCAACTTATCGCACCACCATTCAGAGTAAACACGTACCCTGACATGGATTTGCTATCACTTTCTGATTGAAAACTAGAGTCAGTATAACCCTCTATTTTCAACTCAGATTCACCACCAAAAACAAGAAAAATGTCCTGAGTCCTTCGCAAGTACTTAAGGATATTTTTCACTGCTTTTCAGTGGTCTTCACCTGGATTGGACTGATATCTGCTCGTCACACTAATTGAATAAGCAACATCAGGCCTTGTACATAACATCGCGTACATGATAGATCCTATTGCTGAAGCATAAGGAATCTTACTCATACGCTCTCTTTCCTCAGGTGTCTTAGGAGACATTTTTTCGGAAAGGGACACTCCATAGCTCATCGGTATGAGACCTATTTTGGAGTTTTCTATGCTAAACCTTTTAAGCACTTTCTGGATGTATGTACCCTGGGTAAGACCTATCATTCTTCTAGATCAATCTCTATAGATCTTCATACCGAGAATGTAGGATGCTTCTCCCAAGTCCTTCATGGTGAAGTTCTTTGATAGCCATACTTTGACTGATTATAGCATCGGTATATCATTTCCTATAAGAAGTATGTCATCCACATACAATACAAGAAATGTTACCGCGCTCCCACTAACCTTCTTGTAGACACATGGTTCATCTAAGTTTTTGATAAAACCAAACTCTTTGATTGTCTCATCAAAACGGATGTTCCATCTACGAGAAGCTTGCCTTAAACCATATATGGTTCGCAGCAGCTTACACACTAGGTGTTTATTTCCCTTGGAAAGAAAACCCTCTGGCTATGTCATATACACTTCCTCCTCAAGTTCCCCATTGAGGAAGGCCGTTTTCACGTCCATTTGCCAGATCTCATAGTCGTAGTAAGCAGCAATCGCAAGCAAAATCCGAATTGATTTTAACAGGGCTACAGGTGAAAAAGTTTCATCAAAGTCAATCTCTTGCCTTTGTTTGAATCCTTTTGCCACGAGCCTGGCCTTATAGGTCTCCACCTGGCCATCTGCTCCAATCTTTCTCTTGTATACCCACTTGCACCCAATAGGCTTAACACCTTCAGGCGCCTCAATTAGAGTCCATACTTGGTTGGTATACATAGATTCCATTTCGGATTTCATGGAACTATGCCATTTCTCTGAGTCAACACTACTCATAGCCTCATTATAGGTCACAGGGTCGTCATCATCAATGATTGACAACTCATTGCCATTCTCAATGACAAGGCCATAATACCTCTCAGGTTGGTGAGACACTCTCCCTGTCCTGCGAATGGGTTGTTCCACAGAAGGTTGTTTAGTCTGAACAGGTGTTTCCACTTGATCCGTAGTAGTTTGTGCTTCTTGAACTTCATCAAGTTCAATTTGGCTCCCACTATTTCCTTCAAGGATAAACTCCTTTTCCAAGAAGGTAGCATGTCTGGAGACAAACACCCGATGATCGGTGTAAAAGTAATACCCCAAAGTCTCTTTAGGATATCCCACAAAATTACATTTTACGGATCGAGATTCCAGCTTATCTGGGTCAACTTTCTTGACATAAGCTGGACATCCCCAAATCTTAACGTGTTTAAGACTCAGTTTCCTTTCTTTATTTGAAGTATGTACATTTATTTCTGGCCAGTTTATTTGAGAATCATTTGAATGTTTACATGTTGTCTAATATTATATATTATGAACAATCTAGTATCAAATGGGATACAGAATATTAGATTGTTAAATACGGTTATATAATATAATAAGGTTCACAGCACAGGTGGTGTTGGACAATCCACTGGTATGGCTGTAGTATTATTTAGATTAGTTTATATTGACTAATAAATAATACTAGTATACTTTGTGTATATTGAACAGGATCAAATTTAGAATTGTTCCCTTAATACTGATTAAGAAGGAGAACTAAGATTCTATGTTATTATTAATGCTTAGGTTCTTAATCCGGAAATAGTAATTGACACGTGTATATTATTTACATGCTTTGATTTATATATGAAATAATTCTTTTGAATTATATCATTATATTTTGGGTGATTGAATTATATACATGGCGGATATTATTTATTGAAGGAATCCATGTCCTGATAATATTCGGGTTAATGATGTCCCCTTGAAAGCTCAAAAAGATTTAATTATGTGAAACCCTGCAGGTGGAATTTATTCTGGCATAATTAAATAAAGTTTGAGTGGATGATCAAGGATAAAAGATATTAATTAAATAAATTATCAGTAATTTATTTAATTAATGGACATATGATATTTTAAACATGGGGAATTTAATAAGCAAATAATATTGGAACCGAATTAATTAAATTACGGTATTAGGAAAGGTAGTGCAAATATTAATTCTTTAGTGGATTGAATTAATATTTAATAACATTGGGCTAGGCTCAAGATGTAATTAGAAGGCCCAACCTAATTATCCATGGTCCCTATTGTAGCCTATATATTCTTATTCTCTTCTTGCTTGGCAATTGTGTGAAAACATATTGTAGCCACCAAGGAGCAAGAAGAGAG
This sequence comes from Apium graveolens, assembly GCF_009905375.1. NCBI lineage: Eukaryota > Viridiplantae > Streptophyta > Magnoliopsida > Apiales > Apiaceae > Apium > Apium graveolens. The sequence continues at coordinate 229,396,564 of NC_133652.1, forward strand.
GATAACTTGAGAAGACGGAGGCCACACTTCGCTCAAGGGAATTTGGGAATACAATAGAAGAGCGTGGAATCAACCATTAACAAGGTAATCCTCTTTGCGTAATCTTTATCGTAAAACATAGTAACACCCTAAGTCCATGGTTCCCAACAGTGACATATTAACTTCGATCATGAACATGCCTGAATTAGAAGCGGTAGTCTCACTACCCTTCTTCTTCTTCAATTCTGCAAGATAAACATTACAGTTCCTCTTCCATTGCCCCAACTTGTTACAGTGAAAACAAGCAGCTAAATTAGGACCAGTCAACTTGTGAGCATCTAGTATGCTCCGGAGTGATAGTGCATAAGACATGACGAATATAGTAAATCTGTAAACACATAACAACACTTAGCAAATATTCAATTTCATTTCAAAACACTATATGAATCGGGTCTTTATTCATAAGTGGCTCCCACTAGTTTATCTAATTTATACAACCCCTAAGTGAAAATTAAGCATTCATAATGCTAGTGGGAATAGGGATCCTACATTCCATCACACAACCTCGGCGGTAGCACGAAACGTCATGTGATGTTCAATAGGCAGACAACTCTTTTCAATTATGTCTTATGTTATTCCCTAATATCACTTTAGCCTCTTGAATAATTGAGTCACGGCTGTGGCACGACAAACTCAATATTCTAAGTCAAGTCTAACCCAACATTTCGTACAATTGAATCAGTCTCCAACGGCCCACGGCTGTGGCACGTAACGACCTTTAGATTATAATTCAATGCACACATCTCTATGTAATAGACAAGTATTTCTTATTTCGAAATCAAAGCCCTCGGCTGTAGCACGAAACGACAATGATTTAAAAATAAGAACTACTTTCTACCATATTGGAAGGCTATGACCGACACAAGCCCGTTGTGTCATTGGCCAATTACTACTTGATATTATTTAATTTTAGAGGGTTTATATTACGTTACAATCATAATCATATTATAAAGAGATTCTTCCTTTTAAATTAAATATTTCAAATCAATAATCGATAATCAGATGATTCCCAGATCGGGTAGAGCATTGTCAAGAGGCGTCACTTAATAACCCTTTCTTACAGATAGAAATATGTTGTTGACAGAATCATCCTTTCTCTCAATATTGAAAATTCATATTCAATTACGTGTTTCATAAACACAAGAATCTCATGATCGTATTCATAATATTTATATTAAGGCAAGAAATGATTCCTATTCTAGATTTTCTAGAGCACGCCTTATATTGATTTAAGTTCACCTAAATCTATCATCGCATGGTAAACATAGGCATATATCTCATATATAAAAATAAATAAACAAGTAAGCATGCAAGTAATTATCATGTCACACATTGATATAATGATGTACTAATTTATTATAGCATTTAAAAGCAATTAAAACAATTAAAACATGCTTTAAAACACTATCGGGAATATAAACAGTTCAAAACTATTATATAAAAAATATTTGACCATTCCATTAGATCCGTCTCGGAAAAACGAATCCAACGATACATTGTACGCCCAAAACGGAGTTACGAAACTCCCAGAAAATCAAATTTAATGTGGACAGTCGGGATGTAACGCATTACAGGAACGCGTTACAAGGGCTGTAACGCATTCCGGTAATGCGTTACAACACATTTGAGCCTTTAATGCGTGTAACGCATTCCGTAAATGCGCGACACAGTGTAACGCATTCACGGAATGCGCAACCCCCTTTCCCCAGCAACTGCGCTTCACGCGCTAAGCAGAGCAGACCGTAAATTTTTTTTTTGTTTGAGCAGCCGCCGCCGCCGTTTGCACCGAACTCCGTGCCGCCAACATCAACATCAGTACAGCAGAATAACAGTACAGGCTTTACTTTATTCTTCAGCAAAACAAATATATATATATACTATATATACATATATTTAATTACGAATTTTAATTGAAACAACTTCAAAAATTCATAACAATTAATCCATACATCATAAAATTATGAAAAAAATACCCAGACGATCTACAACACTTGTAGAACCCAGATCTACAGTCAAAATAATTCTGAGAAACAATTTTGAATCAGTCATAATTAATCCATGATATAACTTGTAAAAATCATAATTAATTCATACAAGCACATAAAATTCTGAAATTTTTATCACAAATATATATGCATACAACCTATGCTCTGATACCATTGTAGGATTTTATCTATCACGGAAGCATGGTAAAACAATTTTACACATATAAAATCAATATAATATGTATACAGATCATAAAATTATCGAGGGATCGATTTCTAACATTTAAAAGCGATCCAAGAACAACGAGCGGAGATCCTTAGCAGCTGATCGTCAAGTGTGAAGCACTCCACCGGTATCCACCAAGAAAATGATGTAATGAAGGAGGAGGAGGTGGAGAGAATTAGGGATTTCTAAATCTTTGGGTTGAGGCAAAAATAGGGTTTATAATAGTATATTTATAGGCAAAATTTTCAGCTGAAAATTTTCCCATAAAATATTATTATTATTAACCCTTTATTATTCTCACTAATAATTAAAATACCTTTTAATTATTAATTCTTTTTCTAAACACTTTAGAAATAATTCTCTCTCTTGATTTAATTTCCAAAAATTAAATTCTTAATTAATAATATTAAGAACTTTTCTTAATTAATTTATAATCAATTAAATCTCATTTAATCAATTATTAAATTTTCCAATTATTTATTTCATAAATAAATAATTATCAGCCATTATTAATTAATTCCTCCACCATTAAATCATTCTCTTTTATGGTGTGACCCTGTAGGTTCAATATTAAGCCGGTAGTAGAAATAAATAATAATAAAACTATTTTATCATTATTTATATAAATTCTCTAATTCATTAAATATGATTAATTAATTAATCATATTTATTCTACATCGTGAGGGATACTTCTCAGCATATTGTGACTATCCGAATAATACGAATTCACTGCTTAGAATACCAAGAACCTATTCAGTGAGTAGTTACCGTACAATCAATTCCTTTTACCCTGCAATGTCACGATTAAATACAAGGCATGGAACTTGTGTCAAGCCTATCTTATTTAATCACTTGCTTTCCCATTCACTATGCTTAGTTCTATTTAATGTAAATTAGAAACTCCTTTCTAATTTCATTCACTCTGGCCAGAGATTCCTGAACTAGCATAAGTGGATCAGCATTGAACATTCTCTTCCTTCACTGGAAGGGGTAGATCCTCTATTGATCATACACTATCTTCGTGTACAAATTCCTATACCCAATAGAGCCCTTATAATTGTCCCTGGAGACTAAGAACTAAACCAAAGCATAGTTCAGTGTACACAAGATGACTATGATGACCTCAAGTCTAAGGATACTTGTACAACTATCACTATATGAACAACTGCTGACACGTGAGTAAACTCCATCAGTTGTCCAGCTGTGTGAGTCATGTTCAGGGAACTTATTCTATAATAAGCACCTACATACTAGCTATAGTGTCACCACACAAATATCTATGAGAACAGACATCCTTCGTAATGAAGCAAGCATCGTATGTACCGATCTTTGCGGATTATTAATTACCAGTTAGTAATCCTACGACCAGGAACTATTTAAGTTTAGAGTTATCATCTTTTAGGTCTCATTATTATGATCTCATCACAATCCATAAAAAGCTTTACTCTAAACTGTGGTATATCTTATTTAAACACTTAAAATAGATAGAGCCCGCAATAAAAACAAAATAAGTCTTTTATTAATATCAATGAAATCAAAACAGATTACATAAAAGTTATTCCTAAATCCTCATACATGATTAGACTTAGGAGATATCTCTTTCAAGGATGACAGAAGATAGAAATACTGTCTATTTTGCTAGATTCTGTTAGCTTATTTATAGCTTTTGTTGTGATAATAAGCCCCAAGTAGCTCATGAATTACTTCCATCATTCAAACTAGCCAAAAGAGCTTTTAATGACTTATTATCTACTGATAATAAGAAGGCTGTGTTGAGACCCCTCCAAATACCTTTATCTGTCAAACAAGCCTTAATAATTTATGATCCGGTGAATTACACTGCATTATATCCTGATGTCCAACCATCAGAACCTCAACCATCGACACCTACCACCTCTACACAAACACCTCAAACTTCTCAATCATCAACACAAACAACCAGACCTTCATCTTCCAAACCTTCTAAGAGAACAAAGTCTATTCCTCAACCTCCACAAAAGAGAAGGAAGATGATTCTCAGAGATGAGTCTGAGAGTGAAGAGGAAACAATTGAAGCACGAGTTTATGCATCTGAACCTGTGATAGTTGAAGCTGAGAATGTTACTTCTCAGAAAGAAACAGCAGCTCAAAGTTCTGATACTTTGAAAAGGAAAGCTGTAAATTCTGATGCTGCTGAAGCAACTCCTTCATTGGTAAGGAGATTGAAGAAAATAAAGGCAAGGAGGTATTTGGCTAAGGCTATATCAGAAGATACTGAAGAAGCTGAGGAAGGGGATCAGGAATCTTTGATCTCACAAGAACCGATTATTATTGCAGCCCTTCTAGCTCAAGCCAAAGACACTGCTAGTGACACAGTTCTTACCCCTCTTGTCTCTCCTATTAAAGCTACAGATGATGCTAAAGAATAAACTGATAATTCTGAAATAGATATTCATAATTTGAATATACCTAAAGTTCTTTATCTGGAAGCTCCATCTACATCAAATACACCAGCTCTAGAGATAAATTCTGCTGATCAGAATTTAGATGATGTTATTCCTGAATCTCCAGTTGCTTCACACACTGTTGAGCTCTCAGAACAGAATGAGTCTTCCTCAAGTTCTGATGACAGTGTTTCTATTGAGACTCCAATACCTATTCTGGGCAAGGAAGAATTGGTGAAGAAATTTGTTGAAAAGGAAGCATATATTCCTTGGAAGGATACTCACAGAGGTGTTGAGTGGACCAAAAAGTGGAATGAATCAGATTTTATTCCATGTTCTAAAATTCTGACAGAGCATATTGCAAAAGTTGATGAGTTGCTCATAAATGCTGATTTCAAGACACAACTCAAGATCACAGCTCTGTCTACAAAACATCTTCAAGGTCTACATACTGCTACTCATGAAAAGGTTGATACACTCAGAGAACAAGCTAATAAGCTCGATCAGGTGCTCAAGTTGACAAAAACATGTATATCATACCTATTTCTGAAAAAGTTGTAGCCATTGAGAAAACTCAAGAGAAGCAACAAGCCCATATTGCTGAGGTTCTGGTTAATCAAGCTTCTCAGAAAGCTCAATTGGATGAAATCCAATCTTCAGTTGAACTTCTTCTTTCTCTCTTACTTCCTGATGATGCCAAAATAGGGGAGAAGGTAGTTAAGTCCAAATGCTCACCTACTCAAGAATTGAAGAAAAAGTATGATAAAGGTGATGACCAAGGAAACTCTGAAAAGAGCAGAGGTCAAAGAAAAGTTCAAGGAAAATCTTCTTTTCAGAAAAAGTCAAGTTCTGATGCTGTGAATGCTCAGAGACTGAAGTCAAGTGGTGATAAGCAAAGTCTGATGTCAAGTTCTAATATTCTGATTCAGTCAGGATCTGAAGACTCTCAGAAGTTCTTGCGAACTCTGAAGTTAAAGGGGAAGTAGACTACTGTTTATTACAAAGATCCTAAAATCCAGACACTTGATGAGGAGATAGCAAGAAGATTATTTCTGAAACACAATCCAGGGGATTTAGAAACTCTCAAGGAGAAAGAAGCTAGATTTGCTGCTGAGAAGACAAATCATAAGTCTAAAGCTTCTGATGCAAAGAAACCTCCAAGGCCAAAGGAAAAGGGCATTGTGATCAAGGAAAAGTCAAATTCTAAAACTTCAAAGTTCACAACTAGATCACAGACTGAGAGTAATCCCAAAGACAAAGGGAAAGGAAAAATTGATGAACCAACCAAGTCACTGGACTTGAAAACTTCTCAAGATCTGATGAAACCAGTGTGTAAAATGGTACAAGTATCTGATGATAATCTTGTTGAAGATGAAACTGTTCAAATTCTGAAAAGAAGAAAGATAATTGAAGATTCTAAAACAACCTCTAACACTGCTCAAGTTGTTGTTCAGAATAAAGGACAGGAAGGTACAGAAGAAACAGCAAATTCTGATCAAACTATCAAGACATCAACTGCTGACAATGCTCAAGTTGATTTGAATAAATTGACAATTGCTGATAAGAAGAAGCTGTTATGGAAGAAAGCTACTCCAGTTGAACCAAAATCCAATCTCATGATTAATCAACTTGCTACATTTGGATTGAAATCCAAGCAACCTAGGGATAGACCTGGATTAGGTTCTGACGAAGAGAAGATTCAAACAGGAGTAGAGGTTACTCTAAGAGATCCTTTCATATTGACAAACAAACCATATGAACAAATCAAACAAAGGCACCTTGACAAGGTGTTGTCTGCTCAAGTTGTGATAGATAGTCATGATAAGGAGAATCTAAAAGAGAAATTGATCTTATTTCTCAATGATGGAAGGACTTATAGATTAGCTGATACTGATGTATTAAAGAAGTCTATCAGAGAACTTCAACAAATTCATTATCTTCTGGAAGTAAAATTTGATGTTATAAGAAGATGGTCAGAATATATTTTAAAGGCTATAAGAGATCTATTTAGAATCTTTGGTACAAAGACTTCTCAGTACAGTCCAATGATTATTGAAGGTAATGGAAGAGAAATTCCTATGCTGAAGAAGTCTACTAAGGTGTAAGTTATTTTAAAAGGAAGATGCTTATGTTATAATGAAAACTCTTCACATCATAAGGTTATCAGACTTGGTGGTGGACTTGAAAGAACATCCATTCAAGCTCTCAGAACAGCCATTTATCAAATTGGTGACAGTAAAGAAGAAGAACTGATGCAGGTCAAAGCACAGTTAGCTGAAGTTCTGAAGAAAGCTGAAGATAATCTGATAAATGATTTTGTTAAGAATCATTATGGATTCAGATTGATTCAGTGATGTTGGTAAATCTGGATGTTTTATAAGTTGTAATTAATAGTCTTATTAAACTCTTATTGTATTTGAACTTAAATGTTTTTGACATAATCAAATCTATTAACTTGTACATTCTTGCATAATTACAAGTTGGGGGAGATTGTTGGATATATTTGAGATGTCATGTCTAATATGTTTCATGTTTAGTTTTCAGATCTTAACTAACAGGAAATATCAGTACTTACTGGAATCAGGACTTACTGGAAGTTAGGACTTAAGGATATCAGGACTTAGATTATCTGAAGATAATATCAGGAGATGGATATCAGAACTTAAGTACTGGAGGACTAACAGTTAAGGAAGGAAGCTGATTCACAGGAAAGAAGATCGAGACTAATACAAGAAGAAGATATGCATGGAAAGAGTTCAAGGACTAGAAGAATTATATAAGATATCTGGTTGATATATTTTAGGAGACAGGATTATATTCCATATCAACTAGAAGTTATCTTGTAATTGTGTGTCTATATAAACAAAGACATAGGTTTACTCTATAAGAGTTACGATCATCGAGAAGATCATATATTGTAACCTAGCAGCTCTGGTGATATTTGTTCATCACTGAGAGAGAACAGTTCCATTGTAACAGAGTTTGTTATATCGAATACATCTGTTTTCTATTACTTGTGCTTTAAATTGATTTGATTGTATTCTACACTGTATTCAACCCCCTTCTACAATATTGTGTGACCTAACATTTACTATTAACAAACTACTCACAAAATATTCCCACCATTTATATCAATTCCGTAACTTATTATACAATGTCAATGTCTTAGAGCTACTGATCCAACATTCTATGAAATGGATATTCTAGAGGAAAAGGATGCACCCATTCCAGTCATGAAAGTTAATGAAGTTAAGAATTTGTCAGATGATTACATTGAGGTACATGTTACCATATAAGATCCAAGTAACAACTAATATTTTGAGTATGTTCCATAGTGTTAATGTTTTTGGTTGCAGAAAAAAGTTGTATGTCAGCTGATGGTTAAGAAAGTTGATGAGAAGATGAATTACTACATCCCTGTATGTACTCACTGCGATATAGAAGTTCCGGATGAGGGTGGTAGATTCAAATGTGCAAATGAAGAATGCAATAGGGTTTATCCGTATCCTGACAGAAGGTTACAAATTAAACCAAAGACTATATTAACTTTGTAAAAGTTGATAACCAATCACTTTGTTTGAGTTTAAAAAATTATTTTAACAGGTTCCAGTTGTACACTTTGTACGGCGATGATACTGGGAACATTCCTGTTGTTTGGCCAAATGATGAAATATGTCGTATAACCGGTAAGACAGTGTATGACCTGGAAGTTGATGATGATGACAGTAAAAAAGCTTCAAAGTTTCCCCAGCTACAGAAATTCTGTGAGAAGAAGATTTACAACTTCACTTTGCTTGTGAGTAAAACTAATGTGAAAGAAGGCTCAAATGTGTACAAAGCATCAGCTATTGCAGAGGTAGAGTTGACAGCAACACATTCATCACCTCCGAAACCAACCTTGAACAACGCAGCAACAAAAATGACTATTGTAAGTGACTCCCTCTTGCACCCATAAATTTTAACACTATGACTAACTGATGCATTATCTGCCAAGGAACTGCTGTCAATGAATCTATGATGGACCTAAGCACTCCCTCAAACAAATCTGAAGTACAAATCTGTCCTACTCAGTCAACAACACCAATTCCAACTTTTCATTTGGGAGACAGTAAAATAACTGTGGTAAATGATTTAATACCAAAATAAAAGTATTATCAAGAATAATGCTTAATTTCTTATTATTAATAAGTTACGTCTTCAAAATGCAGGAAACTTATACAAATCCTACTGACGTGAAGAATAACACTCCTGAAACAGCCAAGTCATCAAACAAAAGCAGGCTAAGAACAAATGTGGCAATGGAGAACACATAAGGGAAAAAGAAACAGCCAAGGCTTAAAAACGTCAAGTTGGAGAAAGTATGTTTCCAAAAACGTCAAGTTGTAGACCATACCAATCAATGTATACTTATACATAACTAACAAAATTACCATTTTGCAGAAATGATCGTGGGAGCTCTATTGCATGATACCGTGAATTGGATTTTGGTCTCCTATAATGCTAATTCCTCAAACCTGAGGATCTACTCTTACATGAATATGCATTGTAATCAAAACTTTTGTTTCAAGATGTAATGATTTTTGTTAGCAACACCGTTGTGGAAACTAAAACTTTTTCTTCAAATGAATATCGTACTACTTATTCCACGCTTCAACAAATTCACTTATCATTTTACAAAATAGTATCATTACAATTTCACAAAAATGCGACCAAAGAGTAATGCATTAGAAACATCCACCAACCCAAAAGCAACAATTACTATAATCATAAACTTCCTTCAAGTACAAACATCAAAAACATTTAATATAATAATAAACAATACTCTCACTACTCTAAAAGTGTATATTACGATATTGAAAATTGGAGGGAAACTGAACAACATATTAAAATCTCCCAATTAGCAAAGATACCATTTCCATCCAACAACAATGACATCCAACAACCATATTTAATACAAACTTCCTTTAAGTACAATCAACAAACAATCCATCACTTTCCTTCACCAAAATTGCAAAATTTCTAAACAACAATACTCTCAAATGTCAACTAATACATGTGAAACCCTAAGGAATGTGAAGAAAGGGAGAACGAATTGGAAAATAAAATGCAGAGTTATCAGAGAATGGAGAGGTGTTAGTACCACATGAGAGATTTTTAAAGGCTGGAACATATTGCTCCTTGATGCCAAGGTATTCTCATCTACTGTTATTATTAACTACATAAGAGTAGGTTAAGTGAAAGATATGTTTTTTATTTCAGAATTGTAGAATGGAAGCATATGTTCCAGCAACAATGGTTGATAGAATGTTGAGGATCGTAGAAGTTGGTAAAATATATTTGATAGTAAACTTTGAAGTGAAAGATTATATGGAAAAAGACAAGTTCAGACCTGTTCAGATGGATACAAAAATTGTCTTCACAACCGAGACTAAAATGAAAGAGATTGCTGATACTGAAGTATTCATCCCTCAGAATACATTTGATTTTTATAATTTCTCATACCTGAAGAAAATGGCATCTCAGTATCACACTTTAGTTGGTACATTTATCTATCTCTACTTAATATAGTGTCATCTGCAAAGTACAATCTCACTGTAAATGATAAATTTGCCCATTATTTCTTCTATTAGATGTAATAGGTGTGGTTCAAGATCCAGAGAGATTAAAGATTAGGCAATCCAGCAAGGAAAACCTTTCCTAAAGTTCAAACTTTCCGATGGGAGGTAAAACTTATTCACGACAAAGATATTATACAGCTGTTCAATTACTAACATTAGGTTCCTTGAAATTTGTTGAAGCAAAAAAATCTTCGTAACTTTCTGGAATGCAATGGCTGAAGATTTTTCAACAACAATTGACAACATATCTGAGAAACCTATCATACTCATTATTGCAAGTGGAAGGGTTTCCAAATGGAATGGTATTCACTACCAATAACAACACAAAATTATGAATGCTTCCTACACCTTACACTAATTATAACATCATTGCTTCATTTTGATTATCAGAGGAGGTGGACATATGCAATTACTCACCAACAAAGTTCTACTTAAACTATGAACATCACAACGTCAACCATCTCCACAAATTGTAAGGCCCTGCATATTTCCTAAATAGAAAATAAACTATGAATATGACCTTCTTAAACTAATTAGGTCAAAAAGGCCTAACTTCTCGCAAAGCCAGTTCTCCATGAAGAGGAAAACATACCGTCAATGTACTCTACTAGACATCGCAGAACTAGGCACATAATACATTCAGGTATTACCCTACATATGTCATAATTATTTCAAATTCATATATAATACATTCTGAATAACTACATGTTATAATCTATAGGATGAGGTTATTTGTAAAGCAAGCATCAACTTCGTGGATGAGAGTAAAGGTTGGAAAGTTACAATATGCACCTCTTGCCAGAGGGAAATTCAAAAGGATAATGACCAATATTTCTGCATTTCTTGCAAAAGAGTAGTGCCTTATCCAAACAAAAAGTATACATATCATAATACTATTAACACATAACAATAATAATGTCGTAAATGTCACTACTAACACTTCTCTACAGGTTTCAAGTCTATGGTTCAGTTATTGATTCCACCGGTCGATGCCAAATTGTTTTACACGACAGAGAAGTAAGGACATTGCTAGGAAAAAATGTGTTCAAACTTGAGAAACAGGTAATAATTAAAATCATCATTCTCATGCATCAATGAAACACATTTTCGTAATTATTCCAATTTATACATCTTACAATTTCTTTACTATAATTTGCCAGGATGGTTCTTTCCCCCCTCCAATCAAAATGCTGCAGGCACAAGACTACACTTTAAAAATTCTCATCAAAAGAGATAACATAGAGAACAACAGCAAAATTTATGAAGTTAATGGAATCTTCGTTGGCTGGAAATTGGAAGAACAAAACTTACAGGAAACACAGACAATTCCTAATACCACTACTTCCACAACTACGGTAATTTTCAGAATATACAAATTAAAGATATTCATTCATGACAGCCATATTAACAACATAATAGGAATTACCAATTATTCCTTATCAATTATTTACTATATGACAGCAAACAGGAGCATCAGACCACGTTGACAATATTTCACAACTCCAGAACTAAGTAAAGAAGATTAACTGGGTAACTATGTACAATACTTTTATCGACATTCCAACTTTGGTGAACTATGAATTCTACTTTTGCTGATTTTAAGTAACTTTTATGAATCTGTTTTTAATTACACTACTGTAAATAGATTCATTCAGTTTACTACTATCTCGACTGTTGTAAACTTTCTTAAGCATGTATGTACAACTACTTTACGCAACTTTCCTCACTACACAATACCTCAGGCATATATAAAAAATTCAACAACAATGTATAAATAAAACATCACAATTGACATGACAGTTTGCACAATACATAAGTCATAGATTACTAAATCCAGAGTCATATATTACATCACACCAATAAGTACCAGAATTCAACAAAGTTAAATAATAACAGAGTTAATAAATCATCATTCATACATCAATAAGTACCACAAACCGGACAATACATGTTGTTCATGCATCCGCAGCATTCTCCTTCACAATACGAACAGTGAAGTTACGAATCATGTCATTCATCCATTCAAACACACAAGTATCACCTTCTTCAAGTTCTAAATCAGTCCTAAAGGCAGTCCAACCTTCATTGATTGTAGTGCGATTCTGCAGACGACGTTGACGAATCTCCAACTTCCAACAACGGAAACCAACATAAGCAGTAATATAGTCCTTTTTCGACCACCTCTGAGAGAGACTACGATACTCAGCAGGAATGTCCTAAAATGAGGGATTTCAAATGTTACTCTTACAACAAATCTAAAAACTTTATTCATATCTAACATGTAGGAAAATTACAAATTAAAAAATAGCAATCGTACAACTTACCACACCATATTCATACAAAGAAGCAACTTGAAAGTGCTTTACCATAAATTGGAAAGCGACATTTCCAGAATAATTAACTTCCACTGAAATATGTAGACAACAAAATGAATATCACAATGGAAAATTTTCTTTAAAAAATAATGGATAGTTGTACCTAGAGTTGGAGCAACAGCCTTTTTAAGAAGTGACTCATCAAAAGCCGTAATAAGGAATCGGAAAACACCATCATATTTAAAAACCAACATATTCAAGTCATTCAACTTGGGGATATTTAACATGTTGCAGATATTCACAAGGCCTTTAAGATGAGATCCATTGTCCGAACAAGTGCCAACTATTTCATAACCATAGGAAACTTGATAATATACCTTAGAAGGCAGACCACCATTAACCAATTTAAGAAATTCCCATATAACAACTTATATTAAAAATTCAATTTCATACACAGACATATACATGAATAAATGACCAATACTGCAAACTAAGTTCAAATCCAAACACTTACAATAGAATCAGTTATTTCACGACCCCAACTAATATGTTGAACGAAACTCCAGCCACCATATCCCATCATAACTATATCATTACAAAAACATTAAAAACAGTTACAAAAAATAACAAATAAACCAATATATGAACTACAAAAAATAACAAACAATCGTACCGTCAAAATCTGCATCAATATTAGGCATAGTTGGATATTTCATTTCACAACCATACATATTGAATATATGTACTTTGAATTGGAAACCACCACAATGCTCAAACAATAATGTTTCACCCTTGCCTTTGTTTAAGAATTGATAAAACGACCTTATACCCTCCAAGCACTCCTGATTCTTATTAAAATCCAACCACACACTATATCCGTTACGCACAACCAACTTCACACCTCGGGGAATGGTAGAACCATATCGAACACACAATGCATGAGGAATTCTCTACAAAAGTAAATATTTACTTAAAAAAACTAATTAACATCTACAAATATACTGCCAAAAACAGAGACATTGATGGACACTAACCAGAGTATTCAAACGAGTTTTCGAAATTGTCAATCGCTTCACAAATGTTGGAATTAAGTACATAATAACTAACATTAACCAAAAAAAACAAAGAAGATGACATACATGCCCATAGAAGAGAAGACAAACAAAATATATGAAAAGGGGAAAGAAATATACGTGACACAAGATTGGTAGTAGTAGATACAAAAGGAAAATAGTATATCGGACAAAGACAGAAAGAAGGAGAGAGTATAGTTAACTATAAATGGAAGAAGTTAAGACAAAGACGTTATAGTATTCAATTGATAAACTTCCCAACTACTCAAGTCAAAAGGTCAAGTCCAATAACTGTCATTGTATTGGAAACTATAACTGTCAGAAAAGAAGACATTCTTAAAAGCCTATAAATGTATTATGATTTTCAAAATTAATATATTACATAAAGTTATGTACTTCCCTTTACACGGGGCATACATGCAGTATGACATGCACAACACCTGTAATTATATATACATAATATAATTGAATTTGATGAAAATAGGAAAATAACAAAAAATACAAAAAAAAAAAAATCATAGTTCAATTATACATTTTTTTAAAATTAATCATATTTGCAAACATGGTAATAATATGAAGTCAATAACTTCAAATTTTTGGGAAATTACAATATGAAAAATTTTAAAAAATTTAGTCTTACACCAAAAAATAGGACTCAACAAAAAACAACGCGATAACACATTTTTTAATATAAAAATTCGTTATTATTTCATCTATACGTAACTCTCTCTTAAACAAAAAATATTTAACAACTACAATAAAACATAAAAAATAAATTATTAATAAAATATTTATGCAAACACAAAATACCATAACTCGCACCATGCGTAGCGGGCAAAAAATCCTAGTTTATATAACACCTATTCACAACACAAAATCTTTTTCTTACAATATATTCAAGACTTAGAATCCCTCGTGAACACACACACATATATTGTCGTGCCGGCTATCACAAGCACTGTTGTATCTGATTTTCAACAGCCCTTTAGTGTAGGGGTGTACGCGGTTCGGATCGAATCGGTTTTGGGGTAAAAGTCGAACCAAACCGCGAAGAGCGGTTTTAAAAAATTGTCATCTGCAACCGCAAATGCGGTTAAGCGCGTTAATTGCGGTTGCGAGTTTGCGGTTATTGCGGATCGGTTTGCGGTTCAACCACTTATTTTAATATAAATAATAATTTGCAAAAAAATAAATTCGGACTATTAATAAATTCAAGTTTAAGTTACGTGATAAATTTATATTCAAAAATAAAATAGAAACTAATGCTCCGTGTGGAGTAAGGATATTAAAAACATACAATAATATAGAGGTGAGAGAAAAGAAAAAAAAACGGATAAAAATAAAATAACATGTTAATTACATTTTCTATTTATTTTGGTTATATATATCTTATAATGAATGTGAATTTTATGAACGAAGTCTTAACATTAATCTAAGATTAGTTAATAAATGTGTATACTTATTAATTTATACGATATCAACTACATTTTCTGACATATATTTTTATTATAAATATATGTTGCGAGTTGCGGTTGCGGTTGCGGTTGCGATTTTCAAAAATCTAAAACCGCATCCATACCGTGAATGAGCGGTTTTTAAAATTTAAATCCACAGCCAACCCGCATTTCGTGATTATGCGCAAAATGCGGTTCGGTTGCAAGCGGTTGAGCGGTTGGATGCGATTAAACGATTAGTGTTACATGAAATTTTAAGTACAAATAAGACCAATTCTTTAAAATCCATAAAGAGATTCATTAAAAAAATTTGGGGATCAGTTTGTCATGTATATCAATATATGAGCTAATCTCTAATTTTACCAGTTTACCTGAACTAAAACAAACTCATAAATGAAGAAAAGAGGTCAAAGATACGGACACATTGCAGAAAGAAGACTACACAACTTTGTACATTCTCACCTTCAACGTCACCCTCATCATCAATCAGAGGATCCTCTGACTGCAATGTCTGCAAAAATTGCAGGTTTTAGCACTCACGGTCTCTAACTGTGTTCCATTAATCAATATTCTACTATCTCTTTGAAAAAAATGACATAACATAGAAAAAATGACAGGTATTTATTATCTACCTTTAAAACTGAAATTGCAACCAATACACGTATCCAAATGATATGTTAACTAAAATACTGTATAAGGAATTTAAAGTCTAAGCACACACAATAGTAAGAGGTGACCAAAATAATCCACTGTACTGTACTTGTATGATAACTTCCACCAAGCTAAGTAACATCTTGAAACTATATTGGCAGTCAAATGATAAAAAGTACAGATGCCAAATTATTGAAACTATACTACTTTAGAAGATATTATACGGTCTTATGAAACTACTTGCAGTGGATACAACCCCAAGATGCAATTATGACAAAATCTACTTGCAAGACATGATACAAGTAAAAGAAATAGTAAGCCTCACAGTTAGGACAAGGAGGAGCTGAGAGAGAGAGCATCCTCCTTGCAATCATATATCTGGGAAAAAAGAGGAGGCGGTATCCACTTGTGTGCTTGCTCCAGTAGTGGGCAGAAGCACCTTGAAAATGTTGATCATGATTTTGCTAGTGCCCTTGTCAATCCAGTCAGCGGAAGCAGAAATATAAAGGAAGTAGTGGCCGTCAAGATGGTGAAGCTTAGAAATAGCATCGAGAGATTCAGGTGCAGCAAGAAAAGCATCCGGGGAATAAAGCTGGGAAATTCTGCAAGGAGGGGTAATCTTAAACTCCCCATCCTCCTTGTTCCAATGGAAGGGTCCGGACTTTGTGGGTAGGTTGAGGCAGTCGGGCTTAACTCCATAACAGAAGCCTTCCCCAAGATACAGACAAGGCCCCTCGATACCAAGGTTATGCATGTGTTGATCGAGAGAGAACTTACGCAGCTAGAGATCTCGATCAAGATGATAAACTATAAGAACCCAATTAGTATTATTATTCTTTTCCAGCGAAGTGATCACCACCTTGTGTTGGTCTTCCAGGACAAGGTAGACCTTCAAGGTAAGTGAGGGATTTGAGGGGGGACTCATCAAGAACATGCCATTTGTTCTCCACTGGATCATACTTCTCAAAAAGCTTAACCGGGTTCTCTAAATCTCTTGCGTTCAACAAGTCGGTGGTTCGGTTGGAAAAAGTATAGCACCTTCCCAGATGTCATATTTGGACCAAGAATCATACTACTAGTAGTTGTGTCGAAAATGAAGAGATGGGGGGAAAGTACGTAGTTTATAAGCTCAATTGTGTATTCATCCAATTCCTTATCATCCTATCCTTATCTGGCCCCGGCGGTTGTGGGCCCTAACAGGTGCCCCAAACATATACAACATGGAGCCTAGTTGAGCACATCTCATATCCCTTGGCCATAAGCAATCAGTCGCCGATAACTCTAATACTGGATTTATTATTATCGGAGGCGAAGGCGAAGGCTAGTCATTGTTTCTGATTAAATCCATCGGTGGCAAATCAATTTTGTACAAACTATGACCCGCATCATCGGTATTGAAGAATAAATAAAATGATTTCGCATTCATTAAAATCAGGATTCACTATATATACATCTCTATCTATTACTCACACCGTCCCTCTCATTTGTTTACACTTTCCTTTTTGATGACCTTTCCAATTGTTTACATTTTAAAATTTCTAAAAATAGCAAAAATTTTATAATTTTTAAAATAACTACATCAATTACTTCTCTCCACCTTACCCACTTTATGCATATAATATTAATCGGTCTCACTACTTTACTCACTTTTTTACCTTTCCACCACTATTTTATCATTTTTCTTAAATTTCGTACCCAACCCAACTGTAAACATTCGGGAGGGACTCCCTAAGGGACGGAGGGAGTACTAATAAATCATTGTTGGGTGAGTGTGACCCTGTTGCGCCCCCTGTGGGCTCCGTTGAATTTATGGGTTGTTTCAACTGACTGTTTGCATAAATAGTCTACTTGAAAGGGAATTTGCAAAAATAGTCTACTTGAAAGGGAATTTGCAAAAATAGTCTACTACGCCACCAGAGTAATACTGTGCCACTTGAAGTGGCGTAGTTTGTATTTAATTTTTTTTTTGCTTTTCTCTTCCCATGTTTGCCAACCGAATCAAAACTAGTACCTAATATTCATGTGCAACAAGGTTTTTGAGAGAATTATTAAGCATAATATATCCTTATAATCTATTTTTTTTGCCTAATATTGTAGTAAAAGTACAGTACTTTCACTTGACGGAAAAATTTAAGGGAAAAAAATTAATGAAGATATATTTGTTGACACCCGAAAATGGTCCCTTAGAAGGAAATGTGAACTAGTATAACGAAGAGTGATTTTTAAATTTTTTGAAAATATAGTTATTTACTCCAAATTTTAAATTTTGTAACTTTATATAGTAATATTTCAACACTACTTTGACAAAAAAAAATTGAATTTAAGAAAGAAATAGTTTGATAAATGGTTTTTAGCCACGCGAAAATAGTAAGAAAGTAAGGAAAATGTTAGATAAACTCTCGAAAATAATACAATAAATTGGGAAAATTATTTTTTCATAAATGTATAAAGATTAGTACAAGGTAGCTTAATAATAGTATTGTCATCATCTTTGAGAATATTATCACAATTAGTAGAAAAGTTTATGTAAAGTTGTAGAAAATAAATGCGATGATGAGTGCATTTTCCATTGAAATGGGGAACATAGTACATTGCAAGGGAACATTGAATAAGTAAATATAGAATAAGAGAAATACATTGCAGCTAAAAATTGGATAATGAACGAAGCTCTCAAATTTTTTATTCATCCGCAAGATTAACTACATACTGATCAAACTCTGGATCCGCAATCTCGTTAGCAATCTCATCATCTACATCCTCATCCTCTTGTATCTGAGGGGACATATGTATATGACCTCCCTCCCCATATCCGTGGGTCGAGGCGTACCTACTCGACCGAGTATCACGCAATGGGCATGGGTGGGGGCCCTGAGTGCCATGACATATGGTTGTAGCCATACCAGGATCATCGTGGCCTTCAGAAAAAACCTTAAGTTTGACAATATATTTTGCAAATTTTTTATCCCACTGCTGATCCTCTTCACGTATCTTTTCATCCCTACACTTTGCGACTACATCCTTGTACTCCTTTTTCCTCATCTCAAGCTCGTCCTCCATGAAGTGGTGGTGTTGAGATATTTGCTTTAACTCATAGTCATGTTCCTCCTTTGAAATGTGACCAGAGTTGAAACTATTATTAATGTTTTCTTTATACTCGATCGTTGATTTCATAAATTTCAAGTGCATTTCCCCATAACCAACAAACTGTTCATTGTCACGGATGACATACCCTTGTGCGGCCCGTATACCTCGCATACAGGCTAGTTGCTTACCTGCACTTGTTTGAGCTACATTCATCTCCGGAGAGATATTCATGTCATCATTACCCCCCTCTACCTTGATCACTAGAACCACCTTCATAACCTCCATAATTTTGAGTAAACTCCCTTTTGTAGTCACCTTATTGGTTGAAACCCCCCTCATATCATCTACCTTCCTGCCTAAACTCCCTTCCGTATCCACCTTGTTCAGTAGACCCTCCCCTCCCCGGCACCTCATCCATAGGTTTATTAAGTAAACTCCTCGTCATACGTACGCTGCTGACTACTCCCCCTCCATATCCTTGAAATAGTTGATTTGACCACCCACTTGAAGGGTATGCATGGTACTGAGATCCACCATTTTCGGCTTCAAGATGTGTCTGCGAAGTTTGTGACCCCCAATTTTGTCGAAACGAGTAGGGGTCATCGTTATGTATATGCTCAGCTTCAATGAACAATGAAACATCGCCACATCCAAGCATATTCTCAGGAATCCTTAACATCAGTGTGACATCACCATCACAATTTATATCTCCAAGATAAAAACCTTCAACAAGGTTGAATTTGCCTAAGCGAGGATACTTGAAACGCAACTTTAAATTTCAATGATGAGGACTGATTTGCATTAGACCGTACATAACATTTCTAAGCTCATCATATGTGGTTCTAGGTGTAACATACTGCATTTTTTTGGGATCGATAGAATAATGGATATTTCCATTATCTCGAATAATTTCTCCACCCCAAAAGAAATTTACATGCACCAAACCATCCATTTCTCTAAAATACATGAGCTTAAAAGTGTGTTTAGTGTTGCTTCGTAGTTGAGAAAATGGTTGTAGTTATGATGAAAAAATGCAATGGAGGGTGAGGGTGGTTTAATAAGAAAAGAAACTGATAGGATAAGAAGGAAATCTGATGAAAAAGCTGTAGAATATCTAATGAGTTGTCTGCTAGAAAATCTGACCGTAATGAAGATAATAGATATCTCCAACAAAAAGATAAGATAAGATGTGCTGTTGAGATAATAATGAGTTGTTTGCAGAAAATCTAATGAGTTGTCTGCAGAAAATCAGACCATAATGAAGATAATAAATTTTATTAAAAAATTATGCTTTCTTTTATGATTATTACAATTTCATAATTTAAGATATTGATAAATTTTAGTAATAAAGTTTATACTATCTGAAATGGTTATTCCAATTTCAGAATTTAAGATATTCAAAATTATTAGTAGAAACATTTATATATATGAATTGATTATTAGAATTTTATCATTTAAGATATTAAAATTTTTTATTAAAAAAATTTATACTTTCTTTGATGATTATTACAATTTCATAATTTAAGATATTGATAAATTTTAGTATAAAATTTATACTATCTCAAATGATTATTCCAATTTCAGAATTTAAGATATTCAAAATTATTAGTAGAAACATTTATATATATGAAGTTATTATTAGAATTTTATAACTTAAGATATTAAAAATTGTCATTAAAAAAATTTAAGTTATCTTTTATGATTATTACAATATCATAATTTAAGATATTCATAATATTTATTTATAAAATTTATGAAAACTTAAGATATTCCGTCATCCTTCACGCCAATTCAACTGCCAAAGATACAACTTCAATTGCCAATGATTCAGGTCTCTCTCTCCCTCTAATAAACTTGGCTTGTCTAAATGACTGATATGTTGTATTATGTATGCGGATCTGTTATAGCTATTATTAGCGTTTAGCCTTAACTGATAAATGATTTTGATTATATGAGTAATTATGATCAGATTACTGTGTTTAGTACTTATGAATGTATATAAATATCTTAGGATTATTAGAACTGATTATTAGAATTTTATAATTTAAGATATTAAATTAGTTTAAAATAAAAAATATAGGCATTATTTTATGATTATTACAATTTCATAATTTAAGAGATTGATAAATTTTATTTATAAAATTTATACTATCTCAAATGATTATTCTAATTCAAGAATTTAAGATATTGAAATTATTGGTAGAAATATTTATACTATCTGAACCGATTGTTAGAATTTTATAATTTAAGATATTAAATTACTTTTAAATTAAAAATATAGGCATTCTCTTAGGATTATTACAATTTCATAATTTAAGAGATTGATAAATATTATTAATAAAATTTAAACTATCTCAAATGATTAATCTAATTCCAGAATTTAAGATATTGTAATTATCGGTAGAAACATTTATACTATCTGAACTGATTATTAAAAATTTTTAGTTTAAGATATTAAATTAGTTTTAAATTAAAAATATAGGCATTTTTTTTAGGATTATTACAATTTCATAATTTTAGAGATTGATAACTTTTATTAATAAAATTTATACTATCTCAAATGATTATCCATGACCTGAGTTTAAAATATTGAAATTATTGGTAGAAACATTTATACTATCTGAACCGATTGTTAGAATTTTATAATTCAAGATATTAAATTAGTTTGAAATAAAACATATAGGCATTCTTTTAGGATTATTACAATTTCATAATTTAAGATATTAAATTAGTTCGATGATTGTCTTCTCAGTAGTTATAACAGTTGCATATGTACTTCATTACATTTGGAACTGTTTGTTTAATTTGTGTGACTTCTATTTGGATTTTCAAAAATATAATCAGTTTTATGAAATGAAGAGTACCCTGCCTTGTTCTAATTATGCCTCAAAATTCAAACATAGAAATTGCACATTACGTATTACATAAAATGGGAACATGAAAAACAATTACAACATGACCAAACAATTACATTAATTTTTAAAAATCAGCAAGGTTAACAACATATTGATCAGACTAATCATCCTCACCCTCGATCTGTTTTTCATTCTCATCTTCCCCATCTGTAGATAATGCTCATGAGCTTCAACATACTTTGCTATTAAGATATCTTCTTGTTCGATAAGGTTAATTTCTATTTTGTCATATTTTCTGTAAACTTCATCTTCGTGACGAATACGTTCCTCCTCGGTGAGGGACTTATCTTTATAAGCCATTTCAATCTTCTTTTTATCGGCTTTTATTGCATCCAAGATTTTATGATTCACCTTTCCATTTTATTTCTTCCCAGTTTCAGAATCTTTCTTTTTCTTCCCATGTTCAACGGATTCAGCAAAACTTAGTTGACGCATACCTCTCTTAACTTTTGTAGGTGTTGCTTGCCTTTTGCCCTTATCCATTTTAAGTTTAATATGATTTATACACTTTGCACATATGGTTTCAACTTAGAAAGTATGAGTTATTTATAGGGCAAAATGATCCATATTATCAACATGTTATTATTTTCACGTTGATTTAATTATAATACTTTCACTATTTATAGGTCATTGTGCATTATTACATTAAAGTAAAAAATTGAGTAGTCGAATCAGTTTGAACGAAGTGTACACGGAAGGTAATACATAATTTGACCAAGACAACATAACAATATTTAGAATTGACAAAAAAAATTAAAGGGCTTCATGACAGCATTATGATAATCACATCACTTGCGAATAATAAAACTAAACACAAACTTAACAACCTGAAACACTAAACTCATTGTTGAAGGAAATTTTATTAACTTATGGTTATATTTCTCTTACTCATCATCGGACAATGAACAATCAGAAACATAATCAGGACCTATAGCAAAATGATGATACATTATTGCAGTGTGTAGGTCACCGTCTTCAGCATAATCCTTACTTTTTATTTGTAGCTCTTTACGATTTAAGCGCATCCTCATTCGATTTTATTCCTCTCTAGCACGGAACAACGCTATTTCCAACTTTTGAGGGTTGTCTCGCTGCATGTGTATGGCGCGTTGTTTTGGTATTCTTACTCCTTCCTCAACACATTGCCCTATACAACTTTGGAGATATCCAACACGTCATTCCCACTCCCTATGCATCGTGCTTACCGAACTTCTTGTGTAACATTCATTCGGATCCATTGAGTACCTAAAGTCGTCATCACAAAACCAATTCCTACCAATTGCTCGGTTAATATCACCAGGTGTTTAACTCGTTACTCTTCAATTACTACAATGTGCCAATGATGACAACACACTGTATTTATAACATAAAAAACTTGATAATTACTTAATTTGATAATATTTTAAATATTCAAAGAACCATGACTTTCCCAATCATACATTATTGACTTGCACGTTATTTCTTCTACATGATTTTATTACATGTAAATATTATATCATCTATAAAAGTTCACATGCTTCTCAATAATGACATATATGTTGAACATGACAAAAATATGACTTGTCCAATCATACAGTAATGTATGTCATTTATTGCATAACTTTATTTCATGTCAACTGCATTTTCCACCATATTTTTGCAGGTTATCCACTTTATCTTATCTTCAAAATTTTCACATGCTTCTCAATATGGTTACCTTTACAATTATTTACCCAACAAAGAGTCCTATATAAAATATCAAGCCATATGCAAAATGGCTCATAACATTACTACAATGTCATATAATATAAATCGCAACTGATTTATCATAGAAAGAGATGATGATTATGTTGGTCTTAGGGTTAGTGATGCAAATGAGTACTTTGCCGGTGTACGTCGTGAATGGGCTTATCGACGCAAAGAATCCGACCAGCTGAGAGATGACCTGATTGCTACGGGTGTAAGGGTTCAAGTTCGTTAATCCCTTACAATGTATTCTAAAGCCGGAGAAAGTCCTACTTGGTCATGATTTGGGAGAAAAGCGATTAACGCCGTGGCACGTATTAGGAAGGAAAATAATCAAATGTTATTGTGTAAGAGTCCTCACTATATGTTTCAACTGGAGCAAGATTCACTCCGTGCTATTGGAAGAGAGCTTACAGAAGCGGAGCAACATAACCTATTACAAAATCAGAACTACCTTTCCGACGAATAGATGTCTAATGATTCTCTTTGAATTATATGTTCTCCTATTCTGTACCTTACTATATTTCTGTATTTAATTATTTATTAATACAAACTAAACTTCAAACAAAAATGCAATCGCATAACATCAGAGCAACTTACTAATTTCACTTCCAATATATTGTGCTACAAATATTGTTAAAGTAGTTCACAAATGCTTGTTCAGGAGCCTATTAAATATGTTTTTCCGTGAATAAATTTAAAATTATTGATCCATATTAAAATATTTATATCCTACTTTCATACAAGCCAAAAAATGAATTTTGGTATTAATTGGAGTTAAAAAACACACGGTTACATAATAATACGAAAATAGAACACGTTACATTGTCCATAGACAATGACAACACGATATAGAAATAGAAACTACTACGATGCAACAATACAAATATTTGTTAACCAGCAATATAGAAAGCAGGTCATTCATCTGTATCATCGGAGTCATCATCATCTTCGTTGTTGTTCCAGGTGGGTAAGTCGATGAACACCTTCAATCTCTGCAATTCCCTCGTTGCCTTCACATTTTCGCGCTGCAACTCATGAATTCTTGCACGGTGAGCTACAATATCTATGTTAATTTCTTCCCTGAGCATTTCAATGAGACCTGTTATACGGGGTTCAAACGGCTCCTCGATTTAATGTTCGTAAATGCAAACACCGTCAAGACATTTGATAAAATGTCTGCCTGCGTCAATACCCTTCCAGTAATGCACTACAACAGCTACTTTTCTACAAAAACAAAGGTCCATGTTAGATATATTTGATAATGTCATGGCCAATATGATTTATGTTTAGTTTTCAGATCTTACTTAACAGGACAAATCAGTACTTAACTGGGAATCAGTACTAATACTGGAAGTCAGGACTTAAGGATATCAGTACTTATATTATCAGGAGATAATCATCAGAAGTTGGATATCAGAACTTAAGTGCTGAAGGATGATCAGATAAGGACAATAGCTGATTAAAGGAAAGAAGATCGAGATAAACATAAGAAGAGATAGGCATGAAGAAGGAGTTCCGTGAAGAATGGAATACTTGGAAGAAAAGATATCTGATTGATATATTTTAGGAAGCAGAATTATATTCCATATCAATTAGCGATTATCTTGTAACTGTGTAGTATATAAACACAGACATAGGGTTTACACTATAAGTGTTATCATATTTGAGAAAATTATTCATTGTAACCCTCGCAGCTCTCGTGATATTTGTTCATCACTGAGAGGTAACAGTTCCATACTGTAACAGAGTTTATTGTTTCAATAAAGTTTGTTTTCTGTTACTTAAGATATTAAAGTTCGATTTGATTGTATTTTACACTGTATTCACCCCCTCTACAGTGTGTGTGACCTAACAAGTGGTATCAGAGCCTATCTGTTAACACACATACAGTTAAAGATCCAAACACAATCATGTCTGACACAGAAACTCCAACTAAGCCTACCAAAACTGAAGAACCTCCAAAGACACAAATCCAAAGTCGGTATGAAACCATCAGAGTTCCCATACTGAGACCATCAGAATATGCCATATGGAAGGTGAGGATGACCATGTTTCTGGAAGCTACATATCCAGAATATCTTGGTAGAATCAAGGAAGGGCCTCACAAACCAGCCAAGCTCGCTGTTGCAGTTGCAGGTGAAGGAGCAAAGACTGTACCAAAGGAGAAGAGTGATTATACTGCTGAAGATATAGCATCAATTGCTAAGGATGCTAAGGTACGACACTTACTGCATAGTGTCATTGATAATGTAATGTCAAACAGGGTAATTAACTGCAAGACTGGTAAGGAGATATGGGATGCTCTGGAAACAAGGTGTCAGGGAACCGACACAATTAAGAAGAACAGGAAGACAATACTCACTCAAGAGTATGAACACTTTGACTCAAAGGCTAATGAATCATTGACTGATTTATATGATAGATTTGTCAAACTCTTGAATGATCTGTCACTGGTTAATAAGGAGTATGATCTTGAAGATTCAAACCTTAAATTCCTATTAGCTCTTCCTGAATGTTGGGATTTGAAGGCAACAACAATAAGAGACAATTACAATCTTGATGAAACAACTCTTGATGAAATTTATGGAATGCTCAAGACTCATGAACTTGAGATGGAACAAAGAAGCAAGAGGAAAGGAGGAAAGTCAAGGACAGTTGCTCTTAAGGCTGAAGAAGAATCCCCCAAGGCAGCTACCTCAAGGAAAGACAAGGGTAAAGCTCTTTTCACAAAGTCTGATACTGAGTCATCAAGTTCTGAAAGTGATGATGACTCAGATTTTGAAAGCTTGCCTGAGACTGATGCTGATGAGGAGATGATGAAGCTGTGTGCTCTTATGGTGAAAGGGATCACAAAGATTGCATACAGGAAGTTCAGGAAGGGAAAGAAGTTTTCCAGGAAAGGCATAAGTTCTGATAAGAAGAATTTCAGAAGATCTGAAGGCAGAGGAGGAAAGTCTGATAGAGGAGATTATACCAATGTCAAATGCTATAACTGTGGTGAGAAAGGCCACATATCTCCTTATTGCAAGAAGGTAAAGGGTGACAAAGGCAAGGCTCTTGTCACAAAACAGAAAAGCTGGACAGACACCTCAGACTCTGAAAGTGAGGAGAACTATGCGTTGATGGCAAATGCTGATAAAGAAAGTGCTGAGAGCAGTTCTGAAGCTGGTGAAACAAAGGTACCTCAGACTACTTATGCTTTTCATACTGATGATATTAATAAGTTGAGAAGATATCTTAAAACCATGTTTGTTAGTTATAGAGATTAAACTTTAACATGTGAAAGATTAACTTCTGAAAATCTTGCTTTTAAGAAAATAAATGATTTCTTAGAAAAAGAGTTAGTTATGTTCCATCAAACTCAGAAGGATAGAGATGATGCTTTTTATGTTAGGGATGAAGTGCTAAAAATGAATGAATCTCTAAAAACTGAGTTAGAGAAGGAAAGAGAGATAATCAGGACTTGGACTAACTCTGGCAGAACAACTCAAAATTTGCTAAGTAGTGAAAATTGTAAAGAGGGCTTAGGTTATGGAGAGGATAAGAATGATAAATGAACTGTAGAAATTAAGCCTGTTGTTAAGCAAAAGGCAAAGTTAAAACCTGTTAAGTTTGTAACTGAAAAGTCTGATAATGAGAGATCAGAAGTTAAAGTGGAATTAACTTCTGACAAACTAAAACAGGAAAAGACTGTTGAAGTAAACGTAGGCTTAATGACTAAGAAGCAGCTTAAACATAAGCTGAAAGATGTTAAGAATGTAAACAAGGTAAAATCACTTGGGAAAAATAGGAATGGAAATGAAGGTGTGAATAAAGGCATTGATTATAAACCTGTTCCTGATGCTCCTAGGAAAACATGTCATAACTGTGGAAGTTCTAACCATCTGGCTTCTTTTTGCAGGAAGAATAAGAACATAAACTCCTTACCTTCAAAATCAGGAGTTAAGAGTCAGTCTGTTAGATTTAAACCACAAAATCCTTGTTTTCATTGTGGTAGTTTATGGCATTCCATTTATACTTGTAAGAAATATCATAGCTTGTACTATGATTATTATCAATTAAAACCTTCTTTGAAGAAAGTTTCCATTGTTCCTTCTAGTGTAAATTCTGATTCAAAGTCTGATAGTGTAAGTTCTGATAAGAAAAATGTTAACATAAACTCTGATTCTAAATCCGCTGCAAATGTTAACAAACTTGATAAGGCCAAATGATCCAAGCAAGTCTGGGTCCTTAAAACTAATCATTAGTGGTCTTTGTGATTGCAGGGCAACAGGAAAAATATTATAGTTCTGGACAGTGGATGTTCAGGACATATGACTGGAAATAAAGCCCTGCTATCAGACTTTGTGGAGAAAGCTGGCCCAAGTGTTTTTTATGGAAATGGCAACATTGGAAAAACTTTGGGATATGGCAATATCAATCTTGGGAATGTCATCATTAAAGATGTAGCTCTGGTCTCAGGACTTAAACATAATCTGCTGAGTATAATTCAAATCTGTGACAGAGGTTATCATGTTGATTTCTTTGAAGAACACTGTGAAGTTGTGAGTAAATCCAAAGGCAAAGTTGTTCTAAAAGGATACAGGCGTGGTAACATTTATGAAGCTAAGCTTTCAACAAGTACTGATGGTTCTGCAATCTGTCTGATGAGTAGAGCATCAATTGAAGAAAGCTGGAATTGGCACAAGAAACTCTCTCATTTAAATTTCAACAATATAAATGAGCTGGTCGAGAAAGATCTTGTGAGAGGACTGCCAAAGTCAGTATTTGCTCCTGATGGCCTTTGTGATTCTTGTCAGAAGGCCAAACAAACAAAATCTTCATTCAAGAGCAAGACTGAATCATCAATTCTTGAGCCTTATCTTCTGCTACATGTTGATCTATTTGGTCCAGTAAATGTCATGTCTATTGCAAAGAAGAAATATGCATTGGTCATAGTAGATGAGTTCACTAGATACACATGGGTGTATTTCTTGCACATAAAAAGTGAAACTGCATCTATCTTGATTGATCATGTCAAACATCTGGATAAATTGGTGAAAGATTCTGTGAAAATAATAAGGAATGATAATGGCACTGAGTTCAAGAATTTGATAATGGAAGAGTTCTGCAAAAACCATGGAATTAAGCAGGAATTTTCTGCTCCTGGAACTCCACAGCAAAATGAAGTTGTTGAAAGGAAGAATAGAACTCTCATTGAAGCTGCACGTACAATGCTTGAAGAAGCAAAGCTTCCAACCTATTTCTGGGCTGAAGCTGTGCAGACTGCTTGTTTTACTCAAAATGCAACACTCATTAACAAGCAAGGAAAAACACCATATGAGATGGTGAAGAAAAAGAAGCCAAATCTGAAGTACTTTCATGTATTTGGATGCAAGTGTTTTTTTTCTCAAGACTCATTCTGAACAGCTATCCAAGTTTGATCTAAAAGCTGATGAAGGAATATTTGTTGGATATCCACTTTCCACAAAAGCCTTCAGAGTCTATAATTTGAGAACAAAAGTGGTCACGGAATCTATCAATGTCTCTTTTGATGACAAGAAGATTACTGGTCTTGAAGATTTTATTGACCATGATCAGCTGAGATTTAAAAATGAAGACTCAAATTCTGATACTGAAAATCCTGACAGTCTAAGTCCTGATACTGTAAACTCTGATGGATTAAACTCTGATGTTATTGAAACTGTGGTGACTACGCCAAAAGAAGATGCACCTATGCAGGGGGAGCATACTCAAGATCTTACCACATCTCAAGAAACATCATAACATACATCTGGCTCTTCAAGTTCTGATTCGTCAAGTTCTGATAAGCCAAGTTCTGATAGTGCTGAAAATCTAAATTCTGAAGAATCCAACTCAGAGAGCATAGTTTCAGGGGGAGCATCAGAAAATGAAAATGAAGACAACATGGATCATGGGGGAGCATCCAGTTCTAGAGAAAACCTTCCATCTGCAAGGAAGTGGACAAAATCACATACACCTGATTTGATAATTGAAAATCCTGATGCAGGTGTCAGAACTAGAACAGGTACTTCAAACGAATGTCTTTACAATTCTTTTCTCTCTCAGACTGAGCCAAAGAAAGTGGAAGAAGCTCTTCAAGATGCTGATTGGATGCAAGCAATGCAGGAAGAGTTAAATGAATTTGAAAGAAACAAAGTCTGGACCCTAGTGCCAAGACCAAAGAATAGATCTGTTGTTGGTACAAAGTGGGTATTCAGAAACAAAACGGACAGTGATGGCATAATTACAAGGAATAAGGCAAGGCTGGTTGCAAAAGGATATTCTCAACATGAGGGAATTGATTATGATGAAACATGTGCACCAGTTGCTAGGTTAGAAGCCATAAGGATATTTTTGGCTTATGCTGCTCACAAAAAGTTTACTGTCTTTCAAATGGATGTGAAAAGTGCTTTTCTCAATGGAGAATTGGAGGAGGAAGTATATGTTGAACAACCTCCAGGCTTTGTAGACTCCAAACATCCAGATTATGTCTATAGGCTTGATAAAGTACTTTATGGACTTAAGCAAGCTCCTAGAGCATGGTATGAGACTTTAGCTCAGTTTTTTCTGGAAAGTGGATTCAACAGAGGAACAATAGACAAAACACTGTTCTACCTCAACCATGGAAAGGACTTACTTCTGGTCCAGATTTATGTTGATGATATCATTTTTGGGTCTACAAATGACAGACTTTACAAGAAGTTTGCCAAACTGATGCAGTCAAAGTATCAGATGAGTATGATGGGGGAACTTAGCTATTTTCTGGGCCTTCAAGTCAAGCAGAATGAAGAAGGCACTTTTATTTGTCAAACTAAGTACACCAGAAACTTGCTGAAGAAATTTGGAATGCAAGATTGTTCAAGTGCATCCACTCCCATGGCCACTGCAACAAAACTGGATAAGGATACTGGTAAATCAGTAGATGTTACTGATTACAGAGGTATGATTGGCTCTCTACTCTATCTAACTGCTAGTAGACCTGATATCATGTATGCTACCTGTCTTTGTGCAAGATTTTAAGCAGATCCAAGAGAACCTCACTTAACAGTTGTGAAAAGAATTTTCAAGTATCTTAAAGGAACAGCTGATCTGGGATTGTGGTATCCTAGAGAATCAGATTTTAAACTAATAGGTTACTCAGATGCAAATTTTGCAGGCTGCAAAATTGACAGGAAAAGCACAAGTGGAAGCTGCCAATTTCTTGGAGGCAGATTGGTTTCTTGGTTCAGCAAGAAACAAAAGTCAATTTCCACATCAACTGCAGAAGCAGAGTATAGTGCTGCAGGAAGCTGTTGTGCACATATTCTTTGGATGAAGAATCAGTTACTGGATTATGGGTTAACATATTTCAAAATCCCTATTTACTGTGATAATCAAAGTGCTATTGCTATGAGAGGTAATCCAGTTCAACACTCTATGACAAAGCACATCAGTATCAGGTACCACTTCATAAGGGAACATGTGGATGAAGGTACAGTGGAATTGCACTTTGTTCCAACAGATCAACAACTAGCAAATATCTTCACAAAACCATTGTGTGAAGCCACTTTTACAAGATTGGTAAATGAACTTGGAATGGTTTCAGGTTCTTTCTCTAAATCTGCTTAGTTTTGTTATGTTATATCAGACTTTATGATCAGTATTTACAGAATTTAATCTCTGTGTGTATTATGTGCTTAATTGACAAATCTGTTTAAGTACTGACTGTTGTCTGATATATGTTTCTAAACTCTGATAAGTGATATGTCTGTTTAAGTAACTATTCAATCCTATGAGGATAACTGTGCTAGATGCTGACCTAGTAGTCTTCAATAAACAAAGGATCCCATGTAAGAAGTAATTATTTCTGTGGAAATCTATTGACACAAGCAAATTCTGATAATTGAGCTTAGTTAAGTTTACTTTGTCTATCTTATTACTAAGTCACAAATTAGAATAATGCTACTCATCTGTTAAGTTCTGATACTAGTAAATCTGCTGAATGCACTAAGTGCTGATAAACCTCACTTATCAAAAGAAAAAGCAAGAGGATCAAATAATAAAATCAGGTACTCCTTTGAGATCTAGAGTAAAAATGTGGAAGGGACGACCCAAGTGCATTGTTGGTATTAAGTAATATGCATCAAAAAAGCAACTAAAATATTTTCTTGGTGACTTTTCACACTCTATGATTACTGGAGAAATACTCTGATAATAGCATAAATTCTGATAAGCAGACGTGACTCACTTACACTGAGAAGCCACTGTGAAATGGAATTTAAAAAGATGCATAAAATTAGCACAAAATAGTTGAGGTGGACTCAAGCATGAACTCATTCATCAGTAGGTTTCAGGATAATGACAGCTCTTTAGCAAAGTTTTAGTCATGCCTTATTTCTAAGATGTACTGAAGTGAATCAGACTTTACTCTTTGTCTGACATTTAGCTTAATGCACACACTAATCACTCCATATGAATGAAGAAAATTACTGTGGTGATCTATGTTGTTTTCGAGGAACAGTTATTGTGTCACATTACACAAATTCTGAGGGCAAATTCTGGTTGCAGGTTCTGATGATTAAGTTTTGAATAATATAAATCAGAACTTGTATGAGGACTTACTATGATAGGCATTCCTTTTTCGAGTTAAGAAATTATGTTCTGATGACTGTTAAGTTCTGATATAAGTCTAAGTTCTGATATTAAAGTCTAATTTTTTACTTGACTTATCTGTGGATAAAATTTGATAACAGTCTCGGTTCAAACTGGAATATGTTGAAGTGGAAGATTAATGGTCACTATGGTTAGGGTTAGTGGTACTCGTACTTGAACAGTCAACTTTTACTTGCTTCTTGTGCGCATTAAACCATGTTTTCTCTTTCCAATGAATATTTTTCTTTTTCCAAGTCTGGGGAGATGAGGTAGAATTAATTCTACCTGTCAACATTAAATTTCTTTGCGTCTCCTTGCATTCTCCTGCCTATATAAGCAACCACTTCCCTTCAGCCTTCCCATCAAATCTTTTCTCATAAACTTAACTTCATACTTTTTCTATCAAAAACACCATGGTCAGATACAAGATGTTTTTGAACTACAAAACCTTCAATATGGAGCTAAGCTGTGCCGATTGGCAGCAGGAATGGCACGTCACTGCCATTCCTGATGAGATATGGGACTCTGTCCCACAGGAGGTACTCACCCACCTCCTGTTCTTCTATATGGATTACCATCGCCATCTGGAGCGATTGGAGGAGGAAAGGCTGGAAGCTCTCCGCCAGCAAGAGCGAATCATTCGACTCGCCATTCTGTTTGTCGAGAGTAGGAAGAAGAAATGATTTATTTTCTTCTTCCTGTTTTTCTTCATCATCAGCCTTGCCCTGCTTCTTGAGCTAGGACTAAGGCTGTTGATGTTAGGTTTAGCAGCTTAGGAAAATCTTGTATAAATTCTGATGTACTTTCAATTTCATGAATGTATTCTCTTGATATATTAATGAAATTTTTTTTTGTTTCAAGATTTTGTCTCTAAGATATTTTGTAATGCATTGATAAATCCTGATAAATATTCATATTCTGATGACCATATAAATTCTGTTTTAATTTAAGTGCTGATTTTACTTTATCAGTACTTACTCCTCTGATTTATTTTGGTCATTTTCACTTGATTTATTTTCAGAATATTAATGTTGCAGTGAAAAATACTTAAATAAGTGGGAACGGTTTCAATTTTGAATTAAAACTGTTTCACCTTGATTAATGGAATATCTGGGTAAGTGGAACGGTTGTTCCTTGAAAAACGGCAAGTGGGTAAGTAATGATTCTTGTTTTCTCGAGCCCAGTAACTATCCGTTATTACTGCATGTCTGACAGGTGTCCAACGGTAACATTTTTTTTCAGTATAAGTAAGAGAGAGAGAGAGAGGATTTTTTAATCTTTTATTTCCCTTCATACTTTTTCTCTCTACTTGTTTTTACTCTCCTTCTTCTTCTAAAGTTGGTTTTTCATATAGACATTTTATCAAACACTTAACAGGCACTCTTAAATCTAAATTTTTCGCATGGCACCTAAGGATTTAATCATTGATGGAGCTAAGTTTGTTCCAAATAACTATGTTGCAATTCTTGATCATGCTGAAGCTCCCTCTAAACTGCATTTTATACAAGATCTTCTTGCACATAGTGAAATTGGGTATGCATTGACCCAGCCTTCAGTCTTTTCAAGCCAACAAGTTCTGACATTTTGGCGGACTGGGCACTTTGATAATGGTGGTACACATGGTACTCCTAGTATTGTTTTCGAAGTGGGTGATTCTTCTTATATCGTCACTCCTGGTACAATACGCAAGGCTCTACATCTCTCAGAAGGATGTACCTTTTCAATTCCTGAGGAATCAGCTCTTCAGGATTTAATGGCCAGTTTGGGATATGAACAGAGTTTGGCAAAGCTTGGGCAGTTGAAACGGGCTCATATCAGAAGAGAATGGAGCTTCTTCTTCGACTGCATCACTAAAGCTTTTGGGAACAAGTGTTCAAATTTTGATGTTCTTCATATAATGAGTCAGCACATCAGGTATGCTATTATAAACCAAACTCATTTTGATTTTGCAACTGCTATAAATTGGTTTTATTGGGGATAGGATGACATAGGATAGGAATGTTGTGTACTTTGCTAGATTCTGTCAACTTATATATACTTTTTGTACTGATGAACCTCAATTAGTCAGTTCCTCAACTCCACCTTTTAAGGTTGCAAAACGTTACTTTAATGACCTGATAAATGCTGACACTAAGAAATCAGTGGTTAGACCTTTACAGATTCCTCAATCTGTAAAACAGATCTTAGTAAATGTTGATCCTGATACTTATAGATCTGTTTATTCTGATGTCCAACCAACAACAACCTCCCAAACACCACAACAACCATCAGCACCTACCATCCATTCTACTCAACCAACCCTCAGGAAATATATCAAATCCTATCTCTCCATTTCACAGACAGTTCAACCCTCAACCTCAATACCTACTGTGAAGCCTTCATCTTCCAAGCCAAAGAGGACAAAGACTGTTCCTCAAACACCTCAAAAGAGAAGGAGGATTGCCTTGAGAGATGAATCTAATACTGAGGACCAGGTTCCTTCTTCAGAACCTGTTATTGATGAAGCTGAGAAAGAGACTTCTCAGAAGGATTCTGGAATTGGGGGATCTAGACTTCTCAAGAGGCTTAGAAGAATGACAGTTCCTGAAACTCCCAAGGAATCCAAATCTACAAAGAGATACAAGAAACAGAGGGCAAATAGGCCAGTTTCAGGTGATGAAGAGGAAGCAGCTAAGGAAGGGGATCAGGAATCTCTGATCTCACAAGAAAAGGAATTTGCTAAAGTCACTTCTTCTCCATCAACTCCATCTCAGGAAGCTGTTTCTGAAAAGGCTAACACACCTTCTGTATCTCCTTTTGATCCAGGCACAAGTACTGATATTGATATTCAAAACTTGGTTGTGCCTGAAGTAATTTTCCTAGAAGCTCCAACAGCAAATAATCCATCAACAACACCTGTTACTGATGTTGTTCAAACTCCAGAGTTATCTACTACACCTTCTCTGCATCTAGATGCTGATGATCAGAATTTAGGTGAGCATCAGGATATGGCTGTTGATCAGAACTTAGAACCAGATCAACAATTAGAGGATGCTGAAGCCTCCATTGCTACTCACACTGTTGTCTTATCAGAAGATACTGATTCTGTAAGTTCTGATGCTGTAAATGTTGGAGATACTGGTGATACTGCTCCAAATGCAGATGCTGATGCAGCAGGTCCTTCAGGACATGCTCCTCAACAAACTATTCTTAAGTCTGAACTTGTTAAGAAGTTTGTTACCAGAGAAGCACCAGTGCCTTGGAGTGAAACTCCTGCAGGACAGGAGTGGACTAAGGAATGGAACTCACTTTCATGTGTTCCAACTGAGAAGCATCTTGCTGAGCACTTGACTAAAGCTGATGAAATGTTAAATTCTGATGAATTCAAAACCCAGCTTATAGTCACTGCATTGAGTACTAAACATCTACAAGGTCTTCATTCAACTACTCATGCAGAGCTACACAAGATCAGGAAGAATTTATCAAACAGGAACAAGTTCAAAAAATTGATAAGAAAAAGTTCTTCCAACCTACCTTTGACAGGATTGCTTATATTGAGAAGACTTAAGAGAAACAACAAGCTCAGATTAATGATATTCTGACAAATCAAGCTTCTCAGCAATCTCAACTTACTGAAATTCAAGCCTCAGTGGAATTGTTTGTCTCTCTTTTACTTCTTGCTGATGCCAAAAAGGGGGAGAAAGTAATTAAGTCCAAATGCAAGACTGACAAGACACTGAAATGGAAGGATAATGAAAAGGATGATCAAGGACGCTCTGGAATGGGTAGAGGTCATAGTCAAGGTAGAGGTTTCACATCAAGAAAAGCTGAAATCACAAGTCACAGGACAAGTTCTGATACTGGGAAAAGAATAAGTTCTGCTACTGGTAAAAGGATAAGTTCTGATGAACTTTTAGATCTTGATGAGGAAATGTCAAGACAGTTATTTCTTCAGGAAAATCCAGGAATGGACTTGGAGAGTTTAATGGAAGAAGAAGCCAGACTTAAATCAGAGAAAGTCACATCTAAATCTGAAGCTTCTGGTAAAAAGCCACTTCCAAAACTCAAAGGCATTGTGATCAAAGAAAGGACACATACTGAAGCAATATTGGCTAAATCACAACCGCAGATAGATCCAAGATCCAAGGGTAAAGAAAAGGTTGGTGAACCTATCAAGGTTTATGTGCCTCCTGAGAATGAAGAAATCACTGATGAAAAGGATGATCTTGCTCTGACTTTAAAAAAAGTTCTTAAAACAACCTCTGACATGGCTCAAGTTGTTCAGAGTCAAGATAAAGTAAGTTCTGATATTTCAAAGAAGCAAGTAACCTCTGACACATCTCAAGTTAACTTGATATCAGAAGTTAGACCAAAGACACTCCTACCAGGATTCACTAAAGCAAAACAGACTCAACCTTTGAAGACTGCTGCAAGTGGTTTTGAAGTAAGAGTAGTTACTGGAAAGGAAGCAAGAGATAAAACTGGATTGGAAAGTGCTGATAAAAGAAGAATACAGAACACTACCAATGATCCAACTTCCTTGAGTGAACCAGGTATTATAGCAACTCATGAGAGATTGAATCAACTGGAATCTGTACAAATGGTTTACCATACCTGCTTGAAAGAACACATCTTGTTGTACTTCATGACAGATGGTAGGGTTTATCATATAAGGCAAAATGCCATTCCATTGAAGTATTTTGAAGAATTGGAGCATGTACTATTCTTACTTCAAGTGGATGACAGATTGACAGGAACTGCTGCAAACTATTTGAAGGATCAGATTCAGAGACAGAAAAGGCTTTATTCTGTTAAGTCTGATAGTACATATATTCCAAAGTACAGAGATCACAAGGGTGATATAGTTGAAATGAAGCCCAACACTGCTAAAATTATAACTACCTTTCTAGGGTACAGGGCTGTGGAATTCAATCTTGAGTCTGATAAAGCTTATTTGATCAGACTGGATCAGGATATAAGAAAAGCAAAGATTAATGATCTCAGGGCTGCAATCTTTCAAATTGGTGAAGATACTGTAGAGCTTAAAGATGCTAAAAGGAGGATGATTGATGAACTTAGATATGCTGAGAGATGTTTATTGAAGAACTATCTCAGAACAACTCCTGACATCAGAGAGATCAGAAGATGAAGCCAAGTCATGATCTACAACTGATTAAATTTTGAAAGTTGTACAGACTGAAGCTGTTATCAGAAGTTAAATATTGGTAAAGCTTTAAGGACTGTAAGTTGTAGTTATCTAGTCTAATTCTCATGCATTTGTACTTAATGTTTTTGACATCATCAAATATCTGTTAAACTTGTATATTATGCTAATTTACAAGTTGGGGGAGATTGTTAGATATATTTGATAATGTCATGGCCAATTTGATTTATGTTTAGTTTTCAGATCTTACTTAACAGGACAAATCAGTACTTAACTGGGAATCAGTACTTATACTGGAAGTCAGGACTTAAGGATATCAGTACTTATATTATCAGGAGATAATAATCAGAGTTTGGATATCAGAACTTAAGTGCTGAAGGACGATCATATAAGGACAGTAGCTGATTAAAGGAAAGAAGATCGAGATAAACATAAGAAGAGATATGCATGAAGAAGGAGTTCCGTGAAGAATGGAATACTTGGAAGAAAATATATCTGATTGATATATTTTAGGAAGCAGAATTATATTCCATATCAATTAGCAATTATCTTGTAACTGTGTAGTATATAAACACAGACATAGGATTTACACTATAAGTGTTATCATATTCGAGAAAATTATTCATTGTAACCCTAGCAGCTCTCGTGATATTTGTTCATCACTGAGAGGTAACAGTTCCATACTATAACAGAGTTTATTGTTTGAATAAAGTTTGTTTTCTGTTACTTAAGATATTAAAGTTCGATTTGATTGTATTTTACACTGTATTCACCCCCTCTACAGTGTGTGTGACCTAATAGTCCATATTTGGGAGTGCAGACATAATTACTTTTGACATGTGTGACTTCATGAGTTTGTAGCTCTCTATTTATAAGTGATTTGGTAAAAAAAATACATAAATTACAAATTTTGTCACAGATGTGAAGATACTTTGAATGACCGTTCACAGGAAACAACAAGCTACAAATCACTGATAAAATTAATTCAGACACATAACAGACTATTCACGAACTTTTATGTAATTCAGACACGCAACAGAATACAATTCATTGATAAAAGTAACCAATCAAATCTTATCTACAACAACAAGCAATTTCAAATTACATGTTCAATCTTTATTCACGTGCTAAAGTGACTATACAATCACAATGATTTTTTTTCAAACTTCTATACACACACTGAGTAGTTATTTCAAATTAATTGAAGAAGGAAGCATGTGACCTTTGCTGACTATTCATGACAGCATAAAGCAAATTGCTTCTGTAATTTTGAAATAGTTAATCCAAAGTGACGTGCCAAAACAAATATGTGATAAATTATGGCAAAGATTTAGGCACAATGCTAACATTGCCTACGTACGTCGCGAATCCAAATGTATTCGAATTTGCATGTGACTTAAAATGTATTATAGTGATAATAGTAACCACTACAAAATTACTTATAAAATTAACCACCGAAATCTTATCAATAACAGCAAGTGATGTAAAATCTTTATTCGCGTGTTGAAGTGACTATACAATTACAGTAATATTTTTTACTGAATGACCCCAAAATCTAAGAGGATAAGCAGTAAATCCAAAGAGATTCTGACTTGGATGTGACTTATCATATACTTTAATTGATAGAAGTAACCACTACGAAATCATTACTAAAAGTAACCACTGAAATCTTGTCAACAACAGGGGCAATTTCAAATTTCTGGTTCAATCTTCATTCATGTGCTACAGTGACTATACAATTACAATAATTTCTTGCAAACTTCAATATACACAGTCAGTAGTCAACTCAAATTAATACAATCAGAATGCATGTGACTTCTGCTTTAATTTAGATAACATGTTGAAAATTGAATCAAAGGGATAAGATGTCAATCAAAAGTGATGACCACAAAATTTGCTGGGATAAGATGTGAATCCAAAGGGATAAGGTTGCCTTAATTTTTTACCTATAAATACCAGTTTCCAATTGTCATTTCTAACATAAATTTATAATCTCATACATTTTTATCTTAATCATTGCTATGATGGAGAGGAAAGAAATTTATTTCTGTGGCGTGAAACCTGAGATATCTAATATGTGGACTGGTGAATATGCCGGTAGGTGTTGGGAGCAGTGTGCTAGCCGGAAGTGTGCTACTTTGTTTGGCTCGATGAGCCGCTGACAGGCCGTGCTTTGGAAGATTTCACCAGCTTTACAAGGAGATGGACAGGAAATACTATGACATGAAGATGGAATTGTGGGCATATTACCTGGAGAAGTTAGTTGCGATTCGTGCTCAGGTGGTTGAGAAGGTGCGGGAAGTGGATACCACCATCAACGATGCTCGAATTTAATAAATTCGAAGCTGGGATTGTTCCCACTTATTTTTAATCTAAAAGTTGTATTTTCAAATACTGTTGCTTTGAAGTTGTTGTACTTTCAAGCTTTTGTTTTCAAGTTAGAAGTTGTATTCGAGATAACAAATAATTCCTATATAGTAATCTCACTTAACTATTTTATATTTGCTACATTTTGTTCGTTACATAACAGAAAACAAAAATGGAGCATAGTAATTTATACTACGTCATTTCTATATAATTGTAATTTCAAATTTAGTATGCTCATTCTATGAAAAATATATTTTCCCAATTTATTGTATTATTTTCGAGAGCTTATCAAACATTTTCTTTACTTTCTTAGCATTTTCGGGTAGCTAAAAACCATTTATCTAAATATTTTTTTCTTAAATTGAATTTTTTTAGTCAAAGTAGTGTAGAAATATTACTATATAAAGTTACAAAATTTAAAATTTGGAGTAAATAACTATATTTTCAAAAAATTTAAAAATCACTCTTCGTTATACTAGTTCACATTTCTTTCTAAGGAACCATTTTCGGGTGCCAACAAATAAATTTTTATTAATTTTTTTCGTCAACTGGAAGTATTGTACTTTTAACGCAATATAAGACAAAAAAATAAGATTATAAGAATATATTATGCTTGCTAATCCTCTCAAAACCCTTGTTCAACATGAATTTTAGATGGTTCAACATGAATATATTATGCTTGATTCGTTGGCAAACAGTGAAGAGAAAAATAAAAAAAATATCAAATACAAACTACGCCACTTCAAGTGGCGCAACATAACTCCCACGCCACTTGAAGTGGCGTAGTGGACCATTTTTGCAACTTTCTATTCAAGTGGCCTACTTCTGCAAACCCCCAGCTGAACTGACCCAGAAATGCAATGGAGCCCCCCCTGTGATTCTTCACCATGTAGTGGCGCCTAGAGTACTGACAAATTTTCAAGAAGCTAGTGGCGCTTACTAGGGCTGAGAAAAAAAATTAAAACAAAATTAAAACCGATAAAAATTGATAAAAATCAATTCAAGAAAAATCGAGCAGAAATCGAAATCAAAAAATTTAAAACCAAACCGATTTTGTGGGCCTGGTTCCGGTTATTGGTTAAAATCGAACCGAATATTTAAATAATTAAATAAATATGTTATTTATTTATCAATTATTTAAATTTTATTATTTTTTAAATAATTTTAAAATATCGAAGGATTTATAAGCTGGGCCAAAAATTAATACATTTGGGCCTAACATTTAAGCTAATGATCTAATAATATACTTTGAAATCAAACTTTACCGTTGTTATACCTGGGATCACGTGGCATGAAAAAATTCAGGGCCGTCTGTGATGAACTTTGTACATTGATTGTGTATATTTGGAATGCTTAAATAACTTTTGAATAAGTATATTTTTCGTTTATAATTATATTTTTTATTTTTTTATTTTATCCAGTTTTAAAATCGAAACCGAGCCAATTATAACCAAACCATCGTTTTAATACCGAATCTGAGCCTGCGGTTGCGGTTTTCAATTTTAGAAACTGAAGATTTATATTTTCGGTTCCGGTTTTCTAAAAATACCGAGTCGAACGACCCATGCTCTCCCCAAGCGCCTACTAGAATGAACAAGGAGGAAAAGGCTCCTAGGACAGCTTTTTACTTAGCTTTTTTTTTCAAGTGGCGCCAAGAAACCTTGTAGAAGGACTTGATTGTTATCTGTTCCAGGAACGACCTTAAAGCTCCTTCATAATTTTTGGAAGAAAATCATACACAAACTATTTTTGGTGGCTAAAATTTTGTCTGTGTGACACTTTCTGCTGCCATATGCGGTTGCTAAAAAAATTGCACCAAATTTTTCACGCCTCAAATTTACTGCGATCATTTAACTACTCCTTTCCGTAGCTCAAGGTTATTGATGAAAAGTTTTAGGGTCGGTCACAAAAGTCATCGCGGATGCTAAAGAAAGGTAAAAATCTATATTTTAGCTTTCTATATAAAATAATTTAATGAAAAAAATAATTGAATGAGTCAAATGATCGAGCAGGATAAGAAGTTTTTATATTATTTTCATTACTTCCTTTATGAGATAATATCATTTATCGAATAATATACCGCAATAAAAATTGTGAATAGGGATAATCTTGTCCTGTCAAACTCATTAAATTATTTTTACACGTATTCACAAAATCCATCACTTCAGTTGCTAGTATTGTTTTTTATCTTTCTCTCCTAGTAGCCATGCAGTTTATTTGATAACCACGATCTCGGAATGTATCATCACAGCCTCCCACACCATCTAAACCCTACCCCCACCTCACCGCACCCAACCCAACCATCCATCACACTCATTTTTTCGACGATTGAGCCGGATTATTCTCCTTCATTCGTTAAAATACAATGGAGGAATTTCATATATTTTAAAAAAATAGAATAATGTGACTTCCTGGTTTCGATCACAAACAAATATCTGAAAATATATATTTTAATTTTTTTAATGTCTAGTAAGTATTCAAATTTATCTTCAATTTTTCCGACTTCATTTGTTCCATTCTTCTTGCTTGAATTTATCTTCTACGTTTTCGATTTAAAGAATTCTCCACCTACATGTTTTTTTGCACCTCTTTAAATTTGTCTTTCTAAATCCACAAAATATTTATTAACCTACAAATAAAATAAAACAATTTATTAATTATTAAAATTTCAAAAATAAAGATGAAATGGTTATGTGTGTATGTATTAATCAAGGCCCAAAGTGGTCTTATAATATATATTTAAACTCCCTAACACGATCACGACCATGAGTAACGTTATAGAGAGCCTGCCGATAAATAAATTCACTGTTTATTACAATCTCCCCCTTGTAAGGATTTCATCCTTGGAATCAACCGAATAAAGCACTACAGATCTTCTTTCCAACTTTCCAATCTTGCGTACCCAACTTTTCTGAAAATCTAAAATAAAAACTTGAATCCCCTATATGACACAATTATCACGGGAGTTTCACTCCGTACTATTGTTTCTTTTTCATGAAATTTGATGATTTTTTCAACATAATAACCTTCACTGATATATATATATATATAGGGTGTTCAAATAAAAACAACCTTAAAATAAAAACTAGAAACAAAGGCCCAGTCAATTAAAAAACGGACCAGCCCACATTCCAATACAAGTGACCTATTAAGACAGTATTAAATCCTCTAAATAATTGACATTAAAATTCAGTTGCATGAAATGCGTGCACAAAATACATACAAAAACCGACATTATCGTCTCCAGCAATCACCGAAAAAATCACTAAAATCAACATT
The DNA here is from genome assembly GCF_009905375.1 of Apium graveolens. Taxonomy (NCBI): domain Eukaryota; kingdom Viridiplantae; phylum Streptophyta; class Magnoliopsida; order Apiales; family Apiaceae; genus Apium; species Apium graveolens. The sequence continues at coordinate 229,439,498 of NC_133652.1, forward strand.
CAAAAGCATGGTATCGAACATCTTTTCACTCAATTTTAACTTTATTTCTTTGTATACACATCAACAGATCTACTTTTTAATAGAAGAGGAAGATTGTTGTGCAAGACATGCCTGTACATAACAAGACTAAATCATATTGACAATCCTAAGGATAATTTGTATGATAATCTATACTTGTATTCTGTAATTATATTCCTTGAGTCTGTAAACATGTTAAGTAGATTAGACTGGAGATTTTTCTTTGAACAACCTTCAAGTTAAGGAATAAACTCTGGAAGAAGATCAAATCCTGATCATGCCTCAGAGAGAAGTGTAGCAGCTTGGATTTGAATAAAATTGTTCTAGGAAAAATGTTTTAAGTCAGATATCGATAAGTCACAGATCAAGGGATCTCGAGAAGTCGGTCGAGAAGTCCAAAATGACTTGTAGAGAAGTCCCAAGAGATATCGACAAATCAAAATATATATATATATAGAAAAGGAGATATCGACAAGTCATTTATTCATGTAGAGATCTAGAGATATCGACAAGTCAAAATCTGCATGTAGAGATCTCAGATATCAACAAGTCAAAATGTATATGTAAAGAACTGGAGATATCGACAAGTTATTTCTTCATGTAGAGATCTAGAGATATTGACAAGTCAAAATCTTCATGTAGAGAACTCAAGATGTCGACAAGTCAAAATCCCATGTAGAGAACTAGAGATATCGAAAATTATTTCTTCATGTAGAGATCTAGAGATATCGACAAGTCAAAATCATGTAGAGAACTCAATATGTTGATAAGTCAAAAGCCCATGTAGAGAATTGAAGATGTTGACAAGTTATTCTACATGTAGAGAAATAGAGACCTCGACAAGTCAAATACACATGTAGGGAACTCAAGCTATCGATAAGTCATTTTACTTATCGATATGTCATTTCTCTATAGAACAAAAAGAGATCTCGACAAACTATCTCAAATTCAGAATACGGAAACAATTTATTCACTGAATTGGAAAGACTACAAAAGCAGCTTGAAGTATACAAGATCAAGGGCCAAGATTCAGTGGACAAAGGATGGTCACAAACCTACAAGATTCTGCACAGATTAGCTAACACCAGAAAAGGAACTAGACAAGATAGTTTTAGAAACTGTGTTAGTACATTTTAGTGCAAGTTTTGTAAACATGTGTTGTTGGTCTATAAAGCATACACGGGACCTTAGTGTAGATGTAACAAAATAGATATAGAAAAATCTTGTATTCTCTCTCAAGATTTATAGCCGAGTTCTTATTTCTAAGAACACAGATTTGCAGCAAAACAAATTTTATTAATACAATCAAGTGAATTTTTAATAAATTGTGTTGTATGTTTATTGTCAAACACACAAAAGATAGTAATTCATTGTTATTCTAAGATATGGTCACTACATCACCTTCCCTGGTTGCTCAACCTTTGGGTATTTCATCACAATCCCAACCCGTCGTTTTGTCTTCTAGACTTTCTTTATCTATTAAAGTTAAAGCAACTACATCTTCTTCCGAAAGGGTACCTTCCTCTCCTCTGGAAGTCAAAATACCTTCCCAATAAACTATATCTTCTTTACTAACTACACCTTTCAAAACCACACCTTCCTCTATTCTGGAAGTCAAAACACCTCCCCAATCAAATCTTGCGTGCTCTAGCATGCTTGTATCTAAACATCGGTACTTATCGCAAGAAACTATTTATCAAGTTTTTAGTGATAGTCCTGTAAATGATAAGAACTTTGATATAGTGATGGAAGGACTTTGTAGCTTTAAAGTTAAAAAGGAGAATGTTTGTAAAAGAAAGTTTCTTGTTGAGATGTCTTATTCAATGATTTTGGGGGTGTTGTTAGTCAATAAGGATAAGTGGTTCGACAAGGGTTGTAACAGTTCAAATTCGAGAGAGAAATATATGAATAATTCTATTCCATGGTGGAATGCTCAAAGGCCCACGGAGAAGTGTAGAAATCTAATTAATGGTATTTCAAAAAGCATTTGTGAGATTAATACAAGAGGGTGGAAATCATGGTCATCTTGATAACTCAGCTAGTTATATATTATCATTTGATAGAGAGTTCAATCGGGGAATAGATAAGAAAGTGGTTCATATGCATCTTATTCATCAAGAAGATGAAACTGAAACAAGTAAGAATTGGCTAAGTTTTTCTTAAAAGTTAATTAAAAATAAAAATTTAGTTCTTAAAAAAAATTGGTTAAGTTTTTCTTAAAAATGTAAGATATTTGGATGAAATAGAAGAATTATATTCATTAAAGTTCTTCAAAAAATTTCGTATTTTCATAATGTAAAAATTATATATAAAATTTTAATAACTATTCCTGTTACCGTTGCACTTATAGAAAAAAGTTTTTCCAAACTCAAGTTGTAGAAATTTTATTTACGAACAACTATGTCGTAAAAAAGCTAAATGTTGATGATTATTTTGTTATAAAATAATCTCTTTAAGTGAATATATTGAAATGTATTTGTGGTTTAAAATGTATTTTTAATATTTAATTTTGTTTAGAAACTGTTATTTGAATTTCTTACTAAAATAAATATTATGGGCCCAATTTTGAAATTTCGCACTCAATTTTTTTGCCCCGGCCCTGACCATTACTTAAGTCGCTTGATTACCGAAGAGAAGAAAAAGGAAAATAGTCTTTGGTATCGTGCTATTCCGGTAGGTAGCCCATGGGAAAGGCTTTACAAGGCTCAAGGTGTTGGATGAAAAATACATCAATATTTAAGATACGTTCGGTCATTTACTCTGTACTACAATGTCGAACCTAGTCGAACTGTATCATTTAGGTATTTTGATTCAGGTACCCATCGAAACGATATGGATGATGAGTAAGTTGAGACTCTGATTTGTGAGTGTTATTTTACTTTTGTGGAAGTTGTGTGCAAATGTTTACATTTTAATCCATAAAGACGGGTTGATTGATTTATTTCTAGTATATTTGTAAATTTATACCATCAGCTATTTTTACTCTTTTATTTCTGCAATCTAGTTTGTAGCTCTAAGTAAAGTTTGCTTCATAATCCATCAGATTGTGTGTATACTTTGTAATTCCATTCTGTCCATTTAAAGTTGTACAAACTCATTAGATAGCCTTGAAGATGAGAAGATGCCTTGTTGTGGAAATTATTATTTTTTTGTGGGTATATTAAGTAATATATCTGAGTTCGGCCTATTTTCTAAAAGGAAATGTCAAGTTGATAACAAAACTTCTTGTCATTGGTGTTGAATCTTATTTGGTTGTTGATTGCTAGGAATTCTGACTTTAAATTTGCTCTGGTCATGTTGGATTTATTTCATTTGAACATCTATCTTTGCTTGCTTTTAGCATAAGTTTTACATATTATGTTCGAAAATATTTTTCTGAAAATATTATTTTTCTTTTTTGTGACAGATGAACCATACTAGATGATTATGATATCCTTGGAGCTCAAGAGTCTTGGATCGGAGCCTCTGTGGAAGTTCTTACAATAGTTATGAGCAATGCCAACTTTTTATTTTTATTTCAGTTTTTGTTGTTTGACATTAGTTGTCAACTTGGTATGTAACTTGTTTGGCCTTAGTTTAATGAATTTCCATATCAGTGCATTTTCTAGTGGTTAAGAGAGACTTGCCGTCCCTCCCTCCCACTTATTTAACTAAGCAGCTTATGAAGCAGCGACCTTTTTCTATTACTGATATTCAAAGTTTTATTTCCCTTATTGCAGATTTATAACACCGCATATAGGTTTTGTGCCTGATGTGTTTTTATTAAAAAACAATGACAGGTTCTTTCTATTTACGTCCCAATTTTTGAGATAGGGGAATCCTGTGATGAAATAATTGGTCCACTGACATTATGTTTCAACAGAGGCTTTCTTAAGGTATAATGTAGCATTTTGAGATATTGGGAAGTTGTGAAATAGGCGTGGCTTCCTTTTATGAAGCCTAAGCCAAGGAAAGTTGACCTCGCTTATTAGGATGAACAAAATCCGACCAAACTTGAAAGCTAACCCAAACCATCCCTTATATATGCTGATCAAACTAATCCATCTGAAACTGAAATTTAAATGGTTTAAATTTTTGTAAACCCAATTAATTTGGGTTGGGTTAGAGCAAGTCCAACAATATCCTAGTTCAAACCTTATATATAATAAAATATTATGTCCTATTAACTCAAGACATGTTTAATAAATTCATCTCCAACAATGTGTCTTATTCTTACCATATATTCAATATTTTATTATTAAAAATCCCTTTTATCAATAAAATATAATAAATTGTAGAGAGAGAAAAAGAGTGTTCATGGAAATTTATTATAAAATATAAGTTAAGAGCAAGTCCGGTAGATTCCTTATATGATGTCCTAAATTGAAATTTAAGGCATATGACAAAAAAATTGATCCAACAATGTCCAAGTGATGCCTTATATCACTAGGACAACCTCTTTGAGCCTTATTTTTAAGTCACCTCTCTCATTATCCTATTTTATATTTTACACTCTCTCTTTCTCTATCTACTATATATTGTACTTTAATAATGAAAGTAAATTTTTAATAATAAAATATTAAATATATAATGAGAATACGGCACATTGTTGCAGTTGAAATAAGATAAATATGTCCTAAGTTACTAGGATATAATATTTTATATTATATTTAAGGCTTCAACTAAGACATTGTTGGACTTGCTCTAAGATAAGGGATGAGGTGTCTTAAAAATAAAGCTCAAGTAGGTTGCTCTAATGATATGAGGCATCACTAGGACACTGTTGGAACTACTATTTTTATCAATGCCCTATATTTTGATTAAGGACATCATACAGGGCACATGTTCGACTTGCTCTTAGGGTTTACTAAATTTTAACCATTATCAAATTCAACCTAACCCATTTTCCTATTATTAATAAGCCTATATGTTAGTGTGTGCTCCCAAGAGACAACACTATTATGTTTATGTTATAAGACATTTGGATTATTAATTATGATTCTATGGATTATTCTTTAATAATTTATTATGTCTTTATTTTCCAGCGATAAAATGCTAGATTAATAAATGTCCTTGGAATATGATATGTAAATCTATATCTCTAAGTACATGACTTAGAAATGAAATTATGAGAATAGTATTGATATTCCTAAAGGTCCCTAGTCAAGTATTATTGTTAAGGGACAGTAATAAATACGTTGAGACTAGTGTGTTTGTTGACTGATGATCGCATCTCATTGATCATAGGTATGGTGATACTAAAGCCAAAATACAGGCACATGTATTAGATATATAGTGTTGAATTGACCAGTTGTGAGATACTATATGTTTAAAGTGTCATAAGTTAATCTCACATTGATAATGATGTATTGGTCCTTAGACTTGAAATCATTATATTTCTATACGAGAATTAATATACTTTGATACTATTGAAAGTTATCCTTGACCGGATAATAATAAAAGTAGACATTGGATATATTATGAATCATATGATAAATATGAATGATTTAGATGGGATTTAGCCCTTATATATTAAAGGAGTGATATTATTGGACTCTTGATTGAGTAAGACTATAAAATGCATGGCCGTGCTCAAATACTGATTTGTTTAATAGTTTACTCATTGATCAAGAAAATAAGGATTAAACTTTAACAGAGGATGACACAATGTATGCCTCAAGTTTGATCTATAATATAAGGCTAAAGAGATTATATTACATTGTACATTATTCACGAAAGGTTTAATTGAATCATCAATTATTATTATTACTTGGGGAGCAATGATGTATTACTAGATGCCACTCATTATTTATAATTTTATTTTTAGAAAATAAAATTATTGCCAACGTAATAATAACCTAAAGGGTCACACACAAATAACATTTAAAATGGAGTGTTATTTATATTATGAATTTAAATTTTTTATTATTCTTAAATAGAATATAATTATTAAATTAATTAAGTGAGACTTGATTAATTGTATATATATTGGAATTCGAATGTAATAATAATATAAACCCGAAATCAGAATGGACCATTTTTCAGAAGCCCATTTAGTTTAGGGTTAGGCCTTAATACTTTCTCCCCTATATATACATTAAGATGTATATTTTTAGGGTTACTTGTCACATTACGTTTTTAGAAAAAACCTAGAAGCTCTACATCTTAGAGAGGCTAGAGAAAGAGAGAGAGAGAGAGAGAGAGAGAGAGAGAGAGAGAGAGAGAGAGAGAGAGAGAGAGAGAGAGAGAGAGAGAGAGAGAGAGGAAGAGGCAACCAATTGGCTAGTACCGGCTCCGGTGATCGTTGGACGATCGGACGTTCATGTGGATACCTGGGAGAACAGATCTTCGCAAGGAGGGCTGCTGTGGTTCATCAAGATCAGAACTTCCATTATAATCAGAAGAAAAGCTTTATTTAAGGTACATGATCCTATTCTCCATAATTATCCAGTCATTATACATAGATCTTGCGGTAGGGATTCAAAATTTTTGTTTTCCGTTGCATTTTATTGCTTGAATCCCTAACAATGGTATCAGATCTATGTATATAATGGGATGATTTGGTTGCGTGTTTGACAGTTTTTCAATATATTATACATGAATCAGATTTGCCATGTATGTATATTGATACCATTTATGTGTGAGTTTTAATATGCATGCTGTTATGTTGATTAATGATCAAACTGTTATATAGAGTTTTATGTACATTCACGTGATGTATATGTATATGATGATACTAGCACGTAATATTTTTCCATGACTGATCAGCATGCGATTTGTATGTTATGCTTGATGTCTGGTTTATAAGATAGTGATCTAAACTGTTGGACAGATGGGTGTATTGACATGATCTGTTATACGGGGAATGATTAGTATGTATATGATACATGATACATGCTTCTGAAACTGTATATGATGCAATAGTGGCAGAGACTGGTTCAGATATGATCTGTAGTTCTGAGATTGAGATATCTGTACAAGACTAGTCTTCCGTTGATGCACAGAACTGAGTATCTGTTGATGGATTTATCTGTTGATGGATTTAACCGTTGAAGTATAATGTGCATTATCCGTTGAAACTGCATATGATGCAGTAGTGGCAGATGCTGGTTAAGATATGATCTGTAGTTCTGAAATTAAGATTTCTGTAAAAGACTGGTTTTTTGAGAAAAAAAATCTTTTCGAGCTGACCTGGCAGCTCGACCCCAGCCTGGGGCTGCCGTCCCTAGATCCGCTATATTTTTCAAGTTCTTTATTTGTTTACTTGAGTATGGTGCTGGTTATGGTCTTAAGACCTTTAAATTAAAGTTTATGGTTTTGGTTTTATAAATACGACTTGCATGTCGTTTTCATTATTCTTGTAACTATTTAACCTCGAACGTAACTCGAGTTTTCTTATGTAAGTACATTAGTATAGGTTGTTTTAATGTAATGTACTTCTAGAAGGGGTGATCCAAGAGGAGGAGCAACAATCGAGACAAGAAGAATGAAGACTTGTAATTGTATTTATTTTTCACCATAAATTGACCATGATCCTTTCATTAGCTTGAAAGGATCACATAGGATAAAGGCCATAACCAAGCAGGTTTACATACCGCACTTTACATATTGATGTATGAATGTATGTATAGAATAGTTAATGATGCATGCTTTAATTAGATTAAACATGCATGAATGTATGTATTAGATACGTCACTCATGCCATGCCTGCTAAACAAGATAAAATCTGTAATGACTCAAAATTTTAAAAATTTACAAACGATTATGAGATTCTCGTGTTTATGAAACACGAAATAAAATACGAATCTTCTTTATTTCTGACATGGTGCGATTTTGTCAAAAACGGGTTCATTGAACTTGTAAGGTTGTGGGTTTTAAGCGAGACCGATGTGACTCCTCCACTACCTGGAAATCAAACCATTGCTGAGTATTGATTTGAAATATTTTATTTAAGGAAAAATTGGGAATCTCTTTATGATGGGATCATGATCGTTATAATACTAACAAAACCCTAATGTTAATATTAAGTTGTTTAGATGACTTCCAAATGTCCAACGCGTTAACCCCTAGATCGATAAGGAGTGGATTCACCACAGCAAAATACTCCCATCTATCGTGGGATGGCATGTTGAAGTATATGATACTTTTTAGACCTTTGAGTTTGACTTAACTAAGTTACCAGGATAGGATTGTGAACTTAGAGGCATAGAGTTTGGTGAGATTTATTGGATAAATACGAATAAATATTGTTCCACTAAACTATCCAAGAGTTATATAGTTGGTATAATTGACAAATGTTGTCTACCTAAATAATCTTATTTTGGGAGAAAAGCCAAAGCTGACCTAAGATATGATGAAATATGGATCTTGACTCACTAGAAAGTATATAGAATATATTCTTTCCGAATTAATTGTTAGGGCTATTAATTTGATAAAATAAGTGGGAGATATATATTTTGAATATATATGAATAATCACTTGAACATAATTTAATAATCATTTATTGACTAGTTTATCTTATGCATTTTTAAATATTGTAGATATCTAATGGCAAACAATTCAAATAACTTCTTTATGCGATCGGTCCTTGAGAAGGACAAGCTAACATGAACAAACTTCCTTGACTGGAAGAGGAACTTGAGGATTGTCCTCAAACAAGAGCACAAGCTCTATGTAATAGATATTCCTCGCCATGCACCTCTCCCTGAAGGAGCATCCCGTGCACAATATAATATTTATCAGAATCATATCGATGATGACACGGATGTTCAATGTCTCATATTAGCGACCATGAGTGCTGAACTTCAGAAACAACATAAGAATATGGATTCTTATGATATGATTGAGCACCTTAAATGTATGTTTGAAGGACAGGCTCGTCAGGAGAGGTTTGATACTTTCAAGTCGTTGAACGCATGTAAGCAGGGAGAACGTGATCCGGTTGGACCGCATGTTCTAAGGATGATAGGCTATATTGAGTACCTTGCCAAATTGGGTGCCCCGATTGCTATGGAGCACCGGATTGATCTAATTTTGCAATCTTTAAATAGTAGCTATTCTCAATTTGTGATAAATTACAATATAAATAAGATAAATAAGAACCTCACCGAATTGTTGGCTATGTTGAAAACTGCTGAGACCAACATTCAGAAGGCGTCCCTTGCTCCCATGTTGATGGTGAATAAGGGGGATGCCAAAGGAAAAGGTAAATGGAAAGGCAAGAGGAAGATGGGATCTAAATCTAATGACAATCCAAAACCTGATTTGACCAAGGCTTTGAATCCTAGAGGTGGTGTTCCAAAGGTTGTCACTATTGCAAGAAACCAGGTCATTGGAAGAGGAACTATCATGCTTATTTAGAGGATCTGAAGAAGAAGAAGGCTGCTGTTGCTGCTTCTGATTCAGGTATTTATGTTATAGAAGTCAATTTGTCTACTTCTACATCTTGGGTATTAGATACTGGATGTGGTTCTCATATTTGTATAAATAAGTTTCTGGGGTTATGCTCTAGAACGGCTGCATATACACTAAACCGAGTTCCAACTAAATCGGTTCAAAAGACTCCATATGAGATATGGACTAAGAAAGGTCACAACATGTCGTTTATGAAAGTATGGGGATGTGAAGCGTTTGTAAAATGCTTGGTGTCTGACAAGATAGGACCAAAATCGGATAGATGTTATTTTATGGGATATCCTGAAGAAACTAAAGGGTATAGTTTCTATAATCCTACCGAAAACAAAGTGTTTGTTACTCGAACCGCTGTATTTCTTGAAAGAGAGTTACTTTCCAAAAAAATTAGTGGGAGGACTATAGATCTCGATGAAGATCGAGTTGTACAAAATAACATTGAACCAGAGTTGGAAAGTGGGAAGTAAGTACATCAAGATGTTCCTACTCCGGAAACACAGGTTGTTCGTAGATCTAGTAGGACTCGTCATGAACCGGAGAGATATTATGGATTTTTCTTGACTCAAGATGATGATGTAATGCTCATAGAAAATGATGAGCCTCTTACCTAGCTATGAATAGTCCAGACTCCGAGAGATGGCTAGAGGTCATGAAATCCGAAATGGAATCCATGTATCAAAATAAAGTATGGACTTTAGTTGTTCCACCTGAAGGGGTAAAACCTATAGGGTACAAGTGGGTTTTCAAGAAGAAAACCAACATGGATGATAAAGTACAGACTTATAAAGCGCGACTAGTGGCAAAAGGTTTCAAACAAATTCATGGTACATACTATAATGAGACTTTTTCACAAGTTGCAGGGGTGTATTGCTGATTTGATTAGTGATTTCTATTAATTCATCAAAATCTCTTAGATTATGTTAAGATTTCTGAAATCATAAAATACACTAGCAACTCTATCAAAATCTACAATTTTATAAAATACAAAAAAAATCAGGGACTTTTGAATATCACCAAATTTTAATGGATTTTTTAAAATCTAAATTAAATACCACTAAATTTTAATAGACTTTTTAAAATCTAAATTGAATATCCCCATATTATTTTTTTGAAAAAAAATCGATTTCTATTAAACATCATCATATTTTAAAGGATTTTTTAGAATTCAAATCAAATATTTTAAAATTTTTAAAATCTAAAAAAATCTTTTAAAATTTCAATTGAATACACCCTTAACTATGAGGGGAGCAGTCGTCTTGGACATCTCACCTCACAACTCCCCTCACATGAATTGGAGTACTCGTCCTAATATATCTCCGATTTTAAAGTTAAGAGTATCTATAATTGTCATCAACTCTATTTTTATCAAAGATGCTAAATGATGCACATTCATATACGTGAGATCATTGTTTATTCGACAGTCTGATATAAATTCCGATGTCATTTGAATAACACGATTGAGTTTTAGGTATAAAACAGGTTAAGATCATCTGGTAACAAGATACAACTAAATAAATTACTTGGCAGATAGCCAGAAGATACAAAGATACACACAGTTCCTACAAATGACTGAGAAATATAATTTATAATATACATCTTACTGATGAAATATAACTTAAAGAGTTTCATTCTGGTCTTCTCATTTTGATATTAAGAGGAACTTCCTTGTACGACTGAACCTTCACTGCTGCTTTTCTTGCTGGTCGCCCAATTGAATTTCTTCTCAACTCTAAAGGATCATATTTACGGATATAATTCTCATAGTTTTCTTCTTTTTTGATGGACGGCTTACTCTCAGAAGTTTCAGTTTCTTTATGCAAAGGACTTTCTGCCAGTTGCTGAACCGAATAGTTAATATCTTCCAACTCAAACAAGTTCTCTTTAAGTTCCTGCTCACAGGATTTAACCCTAGCAGATTGCCTTCTTAAACATCGCCTGAATAATGTTTAAGAACACACATTCAGTAATCTACTTAAAATTTGAGGAGAAATGCTGGGGGTATAAACAATAATAACATTTTCTTTCTGGTAACTAGCTTGGTGAATCATTTGGAATGACTGGGTCAAATACAGGAAGGGAAGAGATAGAAGCCAAAAGATGTCCCGATAATCAGGACACCGAGAAGAATGCATTCAACCAAAGGCATAGCTTAACTAGTTGAATGTTAAGTTAAAGTAATTAAGCAAAGTTGAAAATGATTTACATTATAAGATGTAGACTTAAAGCATCTTCAATGGGGTTGGCTAATAGATTAAAAATATGACGGTCTAATATTTTACTAAACCTGTTCTACTGAAACGGTGTGGACCAAAAAGTTGGCTTTATTTTAAAAATAGTAGATTATATTATTTTAACTTTTTATAAATAGCAGGAGATGACATGAATTTTACTACAGCTCTTTACAAGTTCAGCATAAATGGCCAACATTCTGGGGTTGACTATAATTTTACCCAAGGGAAATGACCCGTTTGAGAGATGTCAATTTGATCGTTTATGTATAATTTTTAATTTTGGAATGCCACATTTCTAATTAAGCTAAGGGCTTTTAGCGCCAGTGATACTCTTACCTCTTGTTTTCAGCCATCTCATTTTCGGCAACTTGTTGAGATGTTAAAGGGCCCATAGCTGCAGTATATCCAGAATTGCATGTGGTTAAATATAGATTTGATTTAAACGAAGAAATTTAGACTTTTTCTCATAGTTAGCATTTACATAGACTTCTTAATGGACGCCTTCTTCTGCCAGTACATGAGGTGCTATCTCTGGTAGATTTGAGTTTCATACATTCTTCATCTCCATGCTTAATGAACAAAGTGACACAAGTATTAGTGATAAATATGCTGTAGGAAAATCCTAACACTACTCTATCAAAACAGAAAGAGATTTAATAAAATACCCGAGAGACATTGCTAAATCCATTCATCTTGCGATTCTTCTGGAAAATGATAAATTTAAAAGACTTAAGAAGTTATCAATAAGCCAATTTAAAATTCAAGCATGGACATGAACTTATTATCCTTAAATTATATGTTTATTCACCAATAAACTGAGGATTGAACACAAGACAGGCTAAAGTATCTTTGCAAATTTGCAGTCACGTTTGAAGTAATCAGAAATAAAAGTATCTAAACTACCGGCTGCAGCCTGTTCCCCAAAAATTATATTTAGAGAAAAGAAAAGATAGCGAAAGACGTTAGCGGAAGCTATATAAATTCCCGAGTTTTCTAGAAGGCTAGAGAAAGTCAAGATATGGGAGTGTTAGTGGCTATGGTTTTAAGACACTTAAAATAGCTTATAAGGGTTATACCTCTCAGATACATGTTTGTTTTGCATCCACAACCTCTTATAAGCGACCTTTAAAGAGGCATTAAAAAAGTAGGCGGTGTAGCACATTTTTTTTTATATAAGAGGTATTAGCCAAAGGCCCAGAAGAACCAAGTTGTTAACTAGGTGAAAAACAGTGAATGTGTTATATAATCTTATAAGCCTGTTTGTCTGTTTTGTCTTTATCTTCAAATTTTTGAATGATTAGGTTGGAACTGTTAATTCCTAAAGCAAACTTTTTAAAAAATTTCAGATTATGCATGAAAAAAGTCTACATTAATAAACTTTTATCTCCAAATTAAAACAATGTTGAGTAAATGGTTTCTCGAAATATTTTTCACCATAATTCACTCTTTTTGTTTCTTGTTGCGAAATTCATTTTTTAGCATTTGTAGTATTATTATAAACTTATCCGGAGCTGTTCCTTTCTAGGTTGCTCAAACAATCTGTGCATCTGATAATATACATTCTGCTAATGATAAAAGATGAGTCAGCAATAATCAAGAGGAGGAAAATCCCCTAGACTCTTCTGAAAGTGATGTCTCACATATGTAGTGTTCGAGTTATGTGCTGGAGTAGGGACTAGTTCTTTCTTTACTAATATAAGTTTGCTCCACAACTGCTAGTGATTTTTCGAAGATCTTAATCTGTCCTACAAAATCTGAGTATTCCTCTATTCTGTCAGCAGACAAGTTCAATGACACTTCTCCGTGATTTTAATATCTGAGAGTAAATTTGTAGTGATATGACAAGATGTTGAAGAACTCCGGTGCGAATTCAAAAAAGTTGCATGTTACAGAAGTAGAACATATTGTTAATTTTTTTTTCTTTATGCAAATTTCTAAATTAGACTGAAAGTTTGTTTTCACCATGCCCTAAGTAGTCTTACTGCCATTCCCTAATAAAACTACTATTTTCTTATAATGGTTTTTTGGTTGTAAGAGACCGATACTGAGTTTTTCCAAATAACAAGCAAATATTGTTTTTTAAGCATTATTATACGTCATGCATATGCTTGGTGTTGGTGGGATATCAAAATTTTGGATGTCAAGTCACCAAGTGTCTAGACATGTCAAGATGTTCAAGAATAAATATATGACAGAAATGTCTAACATATAACGTATATGTATATTAGTTTTCCTGGTTTGAAATACACAACATAATTTAATAGCTACTGTGTAATAGTCCATACAGCGGAGAAAGATCTTACCTCAAGTTCCGTGTTCTTTGCTTTGAGCAAGGCGTCCTTGCAAACAAGTTCATGCTGAAGCGATTTTAACTGCAACAAACAGTAATTCATTTGTCATATCATAGAAATATGAAAATTTGACCTTTGAGTATAGAGTAGATAAAATGTATACATTGGACGCAATTCATTAATAAAAAATACTGAAACTTTTGACATATTTTCCAAATTTGACCATTTTAACTTTAAGGTTCGATTTCTATTAGTCCTGAAGGGTTAAAGTTGTCATATGGCCTATACAAAATGCAGCTTAAACCTCGGACAAATGAAGGTATAGTTTGAGTCTAACCTTTTCTTTACCCAAATTAAGTTCCTGCAAAGATATTACAAGTATTCAGCACAATATGTACATAATTAAGTCAACACATTTATAAGTACATCAAGTATAAAAAAGTGTAAATCACAAACCGCTAGCATATGACTATTTGACTGAGCAAGACTCCAATTCTGCAACTGCAATTTTTGAAGAGTTGTGCGCAATTTTCTCAGCTCAATTCCACCCACTTCAATAATTTTACTGTTAGAAAAATTCAAACTCATAAGCAAACATAATGATACTTGAAAAAAGCAAAAAGAATTGCATAGAAAAAGCAAAGTGTACTTCTTGTCTCCAAGGAGTGACTTCAAGGCCCTGTTTTCCTGTTGGAATGAAAACATTTCGAAAAATCAAACAAACTAAAATTATACAATCTAGTAAACACAATATAAATGAAAACAGGACACACACGAAAACACAATGTAAGGTTGAAATTACCTGAAGAAGGCTATCAATGTACTCTTTAGTTGAAGAATCGATTATTTGTAGATTTTCGACTTTTACCGGAGACTTTTGTTGAGGTTGGGGCACTGAATTGGTGATATCTGAAAGCCTTTTCCTTACTATGCTTCCCAAAGATGACATTTTTACACCTTTAGCGTCCCCCTTCATAATTATACTAATATTCGTAATAAGAGTCGAATTAAATTAAATGGGCATTCAAGATTTTGAAAAAAAGATGAAACCCCGAAGCAAATTGAAGTGAAATGTCAGGGAGAGATTCAATTTGTGTCGTTGGTGTTTTTTCATAAACCCTAAAAAAGTTCAAATTGGGGAAAAGTGAGAGTCAACAATAGAAAGGGAAAAAGCAAATTGAAAAAATGAAATTAAAGAATGAGAAAGAAGTTTAGATTATATATTTATTAACGGTTATCCGTAGCTATTGCCGGTGGCTGGGAGCTTGTCCGAACCCATTGGTTCAAAAGCTGGAATTATATGGGCCGGGTTAAGTTTGCATGACCCTCACCTATTGATTCAGTGTCATATGAACTTGAAAACTGAAAAATGGACTAGGGGCCTGTTTGACCGTCCGAAATAAGTAACTTATTAACTTATAAGCCCGTAAGTATTTATCGACGAGTGTTTGTCGACCCAACTTATAAGTTGAATTCACAACTTCTAAGTTGATAAGTTGAATGTTAGTAACGACGTACTTTTTCAGGAGGACGTCCAGCAGCTGGTGTTACCATGCCTAGGCCGGGTCGTGATGAGGCAGGCTCTTCTAGAGCCCAGGAGGGTGCTGGGATGGCTGATACTCAGTATAGGAGGCTGTCGAGGAGGATGGATACTATGTATGAAACACAGAGTAGGTTTGCTCAAGAGCTCACCCTTGCACTTGGGACTGCTTTCAGAGGCCTTGGAGCTGACATCCAGTGGCCCGTTTTTGGTGAGGACTCTGCTTATTCGCCTCCTGATACTCCACCCTCTGAAGGTGATGATGATGATTTCTCCGAGTAGGTATACCCTGTGTTCCTTTCTACTACCTTCACTGGGGACAGTGAAGATTTTAAGTTTGGGGGTGGTAGTTAAGGAATATTTTTGTGTGTGTGTCATGTAGTTGCATATTCATGATAGTTTAGTTCATATAATTGCATATTTTTGCCATATAGGTTTTTTTATTTTATTTTATTTTATTTTTATAGCTTTATTTATCATATCATTTAGCTCATGCATTTACCATGATCCCTTTTGCGTAGCTTTACCAATTGATTTGTGATATTGATGCGAGTGTAGTGATAGCGTTAGAGTGATGTTGAGTCTTGTAGGTTGACATGCATGCTAGAAACACTTGTAATTTCACTAAGTCTTAGAGTATGGTTAAGGACTAGATTGTTGTCATGGTTTGATGGTTTTTGAGGGTAATCTATTGATTATGCTTAGAATTTATAATAGGTTCTTAATTATAAAAGGCATGAAAAGAAAAAAAAATTGGAGTAAAAATTAGAATTCATTGCTAATTGTGGCTAGGCGTCAAATGGCTAGTAGTCGGCTCGTATTTGTATGCGAGTAGTCTAGGGTTGAGCAAGATGGAGCGAAACGCACTTGCTCAGAAATTTGAAAAAAAGAAAAAGAAAAAGAAAAAAAAAAAGAAAAGAAAAAAAGAAAAAAAATTTGTTTATGCATAATTGACCACGAGTGGGCTCTTTGGTATTCGAGTTATTAAGTTCTTAAGGGATTTTGTGCCTAGTGACCTAAGGCTTTTATAGTCTGGGATCCGCTAACCTAACGCTCGCTAAATGGATGACATTGCATAAGTCTTTTGTAGACCTCGCTCATTGCACGGTCAAATAAGCATTTGTTGTTGTGTTGAATAAAAGCATGATTCCGTAATAAGCTCCAGTAATTTTGAAGTGTTTAAGTCATTTTGTGCCTAGAATTTATTCTTCGTATAATCATGTGATTTCCTTGAGGATAATCGAGTTATGATAATTGATCTAGTTTCGAAGCATATCTGTTAAGCATCCGCACACACCACGTTTCTGGGTGTATGTTAGTTTGCATGATTTGATTGATCTTTAGTCGCCTAATTGTATTTATTGAGATGTCGTGAATTGGTTGGTTTAGTCGTAGTGAGGGGGATCGCTGTATTTCATATAGATTGCATTCATGCATGTTTTTGTTTCATTTTGGAGTCTGTGACGCTTGAGGACAAGCATCGATTTAAGTTTGGGGGTGTGATAAGTGGCATTTTATACCACTTAGTACGTCTTATAATGGCTTGAATTGATGTCTTGAATTCAAGTATTTTGTGTATTTGATGCGTTTTTCTAGTGTTTATGCATTTCAGGGTATTACTTGCATTTGTGGAGAGATTTCATCAGGAATAGGCCTAAGTATGTGCTTGGCATTGCAAGTGGGAAGTTAGGAGCAGAACGCAGCAGAAAACAGGAGAAAAATAATAAATTTTCCAGTGAGGTGTTGGGCGCCCGCTCAGCCTGGCTAGGCGCCCGCTCAAGAAGCTGGGCGTCCGCTCAGGATTGCTGGGCGGCCGCTCAGGGTCGTGAATTAAAATCCTGATTTTTAGAGTTCTATTCCTGTTGAACTTCCGACTTCTGAGATAGCTGGGGCTTGTGGGGCTCCTATATAAGTAGTTTTCAGAGACGTTTCACGTGTGTTGAATGGTGGTATCAATCGAGGAGCAAGAAGATAAGGAAGAAGACCGTTTTAGCACATCGCAACGAAGAAGAGGAAGCATAGTTTTCTTGTGATTCTTTTATTCATTGTATCAGTGGATGCTAGTTTTCTTTACTTTGAACCTTATTACTCTTGTGACGTACTCTGGTTTTAATAAGTATTTTTATTAGTTATTCTCATGTGTTATTATCATGTTTTCATATGAACCCATGATGACGATGAGTTCAATCATGGGCTAATCGTGATCATGGGGTCGTAACGGATTTACTATGGAATTCTTGAGTTAGTTGTTTAATACCTTAGTGTGTGATGATTATATGATATCTAGTATCGGTTGTGCTTATTCGTCTTATGTGCGTCACGGACATATAAGATAGGGTGTTAATCTCTTGTGAAGCGACGGTGGATCTTGAGATTTATAACTTGCCATGCTAGCATAGGTTCATGTATGTGTACGCATGATTAGTGGGTAACTCTAACCGTTTTATTTGCCCTGTGTAATCATAAGGAATAACTTATGCTTAAATCGTTATGTTGTCAAATTCTGTAGACATATAGGGTCTCAATATAATTGATGACTATTCAACTTCTATCTTAATTGTGGATGTTTGGTAGAATGGTATTAGTACAATGAAAGTTGGCTTTTATCAGTTTCGTGTTGTTCGATTAATATCATCACTATTACATGCTAAGGATAATAATAATAACTATTGAAGGAAGTAGTAATGAAGTTATGATCTCATGTGTGTTTAATATTGTTAATTCAAGTGTCAATTAAGTGTTTAATTCTCATAGTTAATTAAGTTAATACTTAGTTAATCAAATTTACGTGTTATTGTCTTGACGTTGAGAAGTAATCATACATTAGTGAGTAAATGTTAATTGAACATAATTAGTCTGAGTCTCTGTGGGAACGAACTAGAAAGTATTCTATATTACTTGCGAACGCGTATACTTGCGTGTATTATTAGCGCGTGTTTTTCGCCTTAACAGTGCTACTACATCTTCAGCAACAACAGGGATTTCTTCAAGTGATGGAAAAGAAGAATGAATGGACTATTTTTTAACAAAAACATCGATTATCTCATGTGGTGGAAAAGTAGAATGTATGGACTACAAGAAAGTATCAGTACTTAGACTTGCAGGGAGATTAATAGCCTTTGATACATCAGAGTTTTCCTGAGATTCAACAGATTGTTGTTCAACATCTGTTCCTTTAGTACTCTGAGCATCTGCAAACATATAGCAAATAAAACTTAATCTCTCTATTCATTTAAAGTAGTCTCACTACTCCTCACACCACACATCTCATGACTTTTAATAGTCAGAGCTTCCTCACAAGGATTACTAAATCCTATCTCTCATCTACCTCTCCTTTTTCCAGGAAGGATCATTCCTCTCTTAAATTCTATTTTTCTCTTAATCTTTTCACACATCTCACAGAAAAAGGCTCAGAAAGATTGTCGTACAGAAATAAGAGGTGGCTAAAGAAGAGTGATCTGTGATCATACAACTAGAGGTAGTCCTCAACTAAGGTCCAAATATAATCATGTCAACAGGATTTATATCATGAAAATCATACTATAAATGATGATAAAGTAATACCAATATTTATACCTTGTGAATCTGAAGATGCAGATTCTGTGTGAACATTCAGTTATGGTACTGATAAAATATCAGTAGTCATTTGAGACGGATGAACTCTACCTTCAGCATCAATAATGAGAGTTATTACAACATGAGTAAAGCTTGCATTGCAACTTTGATGCAATGGTTCTTGTGTAGCTGGAGAATTAAGAGTTGTTGGATGACTTTGACAACCAGGTTCTTGTGTACTCATCTCCATAATTGCAGTAATAGACTCCTGAGCAGTTTCAATCAGAGGCTCTTGTGCTTCAATATCTGCTGCACCACTTTGAGGTGCAGGTTCTTGTGTGATTGGATCAGAAGATGTAGTTGTTGTATCCCTTTGAGATACAGGTTCTTGTGCGCTTCATCCAGAAAAAAGTCCTTTCTCTTGTAGCCTCTTGGCACTAGCTTCTACTTGCTTATGAGAGACTTCTCTTGCTCTCTTATGATATGCATGACTAAAGTTTCAGACAGTTCTACAAGCACCTCAGCAGTAGACTGGATATCAGACTTTAGATTTGATGCACTCTGTGTCTCCTCAGCAATTTCCTGTTTAAGCTTGAGCAAGTGCTGATTGTAATAAGCTTTGACAAATCTTCTTCTCTTTGATCTTGAATTTGTATGAGAATCAGCAGTTGTGTCTTTTCCAGTTGATGAAACAACTAGTTTTGGAGAAGAATCAGACGAAAGATTTGGAAATCTGGAAGATAAGGTAGCATTGTCCTCATATAAATCTGATTCTAATCCAGCAAGTACAAGTTTCCTCTTTACAATTTCTGAAGGTTTTGAAGAATGAGGAACTTGAGATGCTTCGAGCGTTGACTTAGCTACAATAGGATTTGTAGCTTGTTGTACCAAGTCTTTCTTTCTTTTTACAACAAGTGTCTTCTGAGAGATACTTGAGGTGGCTTCTATTTGAGATGGTTTTCGTGTTTGAGTTTTTATGCTGAGGTGAGCTACAGGGGGGTTTCCAATGGTTATTTCCTGCAGCTTAGCTGGTTATTTTCTACAGCTTAGCACTTTGACTGTTAAGCAAACCATAAGTCTTAGGAGGTCTTGCTAAGAGCAAGTTTCTTGTAACTAAAGGTGACCTCAAGAGAGCTAAATGCAACCGCTTTTCATCTTGTGAAATTAAGTCAGAAAAAGCCCTTTTTGTCAATTTAAACACCGACACTATTTGATTAGAGGGGATATGGGTATTAGGAAAATAAGCATTGAAAATTAACTAACAGAATCTAGCATAATATACTATATTTCTATCAGCATTTATCCTATCACCAATAAAAGACAGAACTACTCTACCATAATCATAATGTGAATCATGAATTAGAGAGTACCCTATATGTTGTGTCATAATGGGCAAGACATCAAAATTTGAGGATTTGTTGTTGAACGCCTTTGTGATGCAATCAAAGAAGAAAATACATTCCTTCCTTAGCCCATTCCTTTTTAATTGACCCAAATTCTTCAAATCCTTATCATAACCAATCTCAGTAAAGAATCTCCTCATCTCAGTATCTCCAACCAAACTTGAGTAGGAGATATGAGTAGGCAACTACAATGCATCTCATACAGTTTGAGGAGTTACTATCCTTGTTGTGTTGTTAAATTAAAAAACAAGGCTTGGAGATCCATTACCTCCTCCATCATCTGAAAGAGATGTGTCCTAAGTCCAATCATGTATGATGATTTAGGAATAACTTTTATGTAATCTGTTTTGATTTCATTGATATTAATAAAAGACTTATTTTGGTTTTATTGTGGGCTTTATCTATTTAAGTATTTAAATAAGATATACCATAGTTTAGAGTAAAGCTTTTTATGGATTATGATGAGATCATAATAATGAGACCTGAAAAGATGATAACTCTGAACTTAAATATTTCCTGGTCGTAGGATTACTAACTGGTAATTAGTAATCCGCAAAGATCGGTACATACTATGTTTGCTTCATTATGAAGGATGTCTATTCTCATAGACATTTGTGTGATGACACTATAGCTAGTATGTAGGTGCTTATTATAGAATAAGTTCACTGAACATGACTCACACAGCTGAACAACTGATGGAGTTCACTCACGTGTCAGCAGATGTTCACATAGTGATAGTTGTACAAGTATCCTTAGACTTGAGGTCATCATAGTCATCTTGTGTACACTGAACTATACTTTGGTTTAGTTCTTAGTCTCTCGGGACAATAATAAGGGCTCTACTCGGTGTAAGAATTTGTACACGAAGATAGTGTATGATCAATAAAGGATCTACCCCTTCCAGTGAAGGAAGAGAATGTTCATTGCTGATCCACTTATGCTAGTTCAGGAATCTCTGGCCAGAGTAATTAAATTAGAAAGGAGTTTCTAATTTACACTAATTAGAACTGAGCATAGTGAATGGGAAAGCATATGATTAAATACGATAGGCTTGACATAAGTTCCATGCCCTGTATTTAATCGTGATATTGCAGGGTAGAAGGAATTAATTGTACGGTAACTATTCACTGAATAGGTTCTTGGTATTCTAAGCAGTGAATTCGTATTATCCGGATAGTCGCGATATGCTGAGAAGTATCCCTCACGATGTAGAATAAATATGATTAATTAATTAATCATATTTAATGAATTAGAGAATTTATATAAATAATGATAAAATAGTTTTATTATTATTTATTTCTACTACCGGCTTAATATTGAACCTACAGGGTCACACCATAAAAGAGAATGATTTAATGGTGGAGGAATTAATTAATAATGGCTGATAATTATTTATTTGTGAAATAAATAATTAATTAGCAAATTTAATAATTAATTAAATGAGATTTAATTAATTATAAATTAATTAAGAAAAGTTCTTAATATTATTAATTAAGAATTTAATTTTGGAAATTAAATCAAGTGAGAGAATTATTTTTCTAAAGTGTTTAGAAAATGGATTAATGATTAAAAGGTATTTTAATTATTAGTTAATTGGTTATAAGAATAATCAATTAAAGGGTTAATAATAATAATAATATTTTATGGAAAATTTTCAGCTGAAAATTTTGCCTATAAATATACTATTATAAACTCTATTTGCCTTAACCCAAAATACAAACCCTAATTCTAAAGTAGAAAATAGAGGGAGGCAACTAATTCTCTCAATCTCTTCCTCCTCCATTACATTGATCTCTTAGTGGGTACCGGTGGAGTGCTTCACACTTGAGGAGCAGCTGTTAGGGATTTCTGTTCATCGTTCTTGGATCGCTATTAAAGACCTCCATCTTTCCATTAACGTAAAGCTTCTTAAGGTAAACATACTGAACTACGAATTAAATATTATTTTTTGCATGGATCCTGCGGAGGGTTTCGTTTTTTAAGATTTAAATTTACATTTTCGTTGCGTTTATGTGCTAAAAACCCCTCATCATCAAATACGCCAGTTCTCCAGATAGCAAGCATCTGGTTACTAGAGATTGTGGGTGGAGATGTGAGAGGAAACCCAATCTCACTGGATCTAAGAAACACCTGAAAGATGTGAAAATCAACTTTCACGCTGTTGTTAGACAAGATAGCTGAATAATTGTTGGTCACAAACTTTGCACCACCATAATCAAATGATTTAGAAGCAGCAGGTGAAGTTATGGTTAATTTTTCAAGAAGAATTTACAAACAATAGTTAGGGTTTCAGAGTTTATGATTTTGAGAAGGCTAAAGTAGCGGAGAGATAAAAACACAGATAAGCAGAGTATCATCCAGAATCAAAAATTGATTTTATACAATACTTTTCTCCACTAATATAGTCACGTTCAGTTTAATAGGACACGTGACAACATACGATCGACTTAAAAAGTAATCATGTAAACGGGTGATACTGTATGCACATTTCCCAAGAATAAGGTTAAGCATTAAACGAACATGTTCCAAAACTTTCTCAACAGTTAACACCTATAACCATAAAAAATTTCCCATCTGAGGCTAACTTCAACCTTGTAATTACAATGCTAATTTAAACATTATTCTCATAAAAAACAGTCAATCAAATTTTGACCATTAACAACAGGTAATCACAATTATCAGGATTTATCAACTACTGACATAACTATTAGTCAAAACAAGTTTAACTAATAACATAGTTTATAAACATAATCAGTAGTTCAACATGCAATTATCACAGAAGATCATTTCGCACAGTTTGCATGTTATCATGGCATCAAGCATTTAGCATAAGAATCAGTATCTAACAATTACTGACAAATAATAAGATACCATACTTCAAGAATATCAGCAGACTTAATTATCATAGTTTGAGAACTTTCATGAAATCATTCCCAATTCATTCACCAATCTTGTGAATGTAGCTTCACAGAGAGGCTTGGTGAATATATCTACTACTTGCTGATCTGTTGGAATAAAGACCAATTCCACTGTACCAGCTTCCACATGTTCCCTTATGAAATGATATCTGATACTGATGTTCTTAGTCATTGAATATGGCACTGGATTTCCTGTCATTGCAATAGCACTATAATTATCACCATATATAGGAATAGAAGAATAGTCTAACCTATAATCCAGTAGTTGATTCTTCATCTATAGAATCTGAGCACAACAACTTCTTACAACAATGTATTCTGCTTCCGCAGTTGAAGTGGAAATTGACTTTTGTTTCTTGCTGTACCAAGAAACCAATCCGCCTCCAAGAAATTGGTAGCTTCGACAAGTGCTTTTCCTATCTATTTTGCATCTTGGAAAATCAACATCTGAATATCCAATTAGCTTAAAGTATGAATCTTTAGGATACCATAATCCCAGATTCATGGTGCCTTTGAGATACTTAAAAATTCTCTTCACAACTAATATACGAGGTTCTCTAGGGTCAACTTGGAACCTTGAACAGAGACATGTAGCATACATGATATCAGGTCTACTAGCAGTCAGGTATAGGAGTGAGCCAATCATACTGTTAGGTCACACACACTGTAGAAGGGGTTTAATACAGTGTTTAGCAAAATCAAATCGAATATAAGAACTCAAGTAACAGAAAATAGATTTTATTCAACACAATAAACTCTATTACAATATGGAACTGTCCTCTCTCAGTGATGAACAAATTATCACGAGAGCTGCTAGGGTTACAAAGAATAATAACTTCGATAATGATAACATTTATAGTGTAAACCCTATGCCTGTGTTTATATACAACACAGTTACAAGATAAATTCTAATTGATATGGAATATAATTCTGCTTCCTAAAATATATCAACTAGTTATCTTTTCTTCCAAGTATTCTATTCTTCATAGAATTCTTTCTTAATGCATAATTCTTTCTGTCTTAGTCTCGATCTTATTTCCTTTCAATCAGCAGCCTGTCTTATCTAAAAGTCATCTTAAGTCCTGATATTATCTCCTGATAAATATCTTCTGATCACTTAAGTTCTGATAACTTAAGTTCTGATATCTTAAGCTCTGTCTTCAGTATAAGTGCTGATTTCCAGTTAAGTACTGATTTGTCCTGTTAAGTAAGATCTGAAAACTAAACACAAATCATATTACACATGACATTATCAAATATATCTAACAATCTCCCCCAACTTGTAAATTAGCATAATATACAAGTTCAACAGATATTTGACGATGTCAAAAACATTAAGTATAAATGCATGAGAATTTGACTAGATAACTACAACTTATAGTCCTTTCAGCTTTACCATCTTAAACTTCTGATAACAGCTTCAGTCTGTATACACTTCAGAATTTAAGCAGTTGTAGATCTTTGACTTGGATTCAATTTATGATCTCTTTGATATCAGGAGTTGTTCTGAGATATTTCTTCAACAAACATCTCTCAGCATATTCAAGTTCATTAACCATCCTTCTTTTAGCATTTATCAATTCAGCTGTATCTTCTCCAGTTTTAAAAATAGCTTCTCTGAGATCATTTATCTTAGCTTTTCTTATCTCCTGATCTAGTCTGATCAGATATGCCTTGTCAGACTCTATATTGAATTCCACAACTTTATAACCCAGAAAAGTAGTTATAATCTTAGCAGAGTTAGGCTTCATTTCGACAATATCACCTTTGTGATCACTGTACTTGGGACAGTATGTGCTGTCAGACTTTACAGAATAAAGCTTCTTCTGTCTTTGAATTTGAGACTTTAAATACCCTGTAACACTATCTGTTAATCTGTCTTTCACTTGAAGTAGGAATAGAACATGTTCCAGTTCCTCAAAATACTTCAGTGGTATAGCATTCTGCTTAATCTGGTATACCCTTTCATCTGTCATAAAATATAACAAGATATGTTCTTTCAAAAAGGTATGGTAAACCATTTGTACAGATTCAAGTCGATTCAATCTTTCAGGAGTTGCTCCAAAACCTGGTTCACTTAAGGAAGTCAGATCATTGGTAGTGTTATGTACTCTTCTTTCATCAGAACTACCCAACCCAGATTTATCTCTTGCTTCCTTTCCTGTAACAACTCTTACTTCAAAACCACTTGTTGCAGTCTTCAAAGGTTGAGTCTGTTTAGCTTTGGTGAATCCCGGTAGGAGTATCTTTGAAGGTTTAACATGAGCAATATCAGAGGTTTCCTTTTCCTTATCTTCTGATATCAAGCCAACTTGAGCTATGTCAGAGGTTACTTGCTTCACTGTCATATCAGAACTTACTATATCTTGACTCTGAACAACATGAGCCATGTCAGAGGTTGTTTGAAAAATCTTCTTTTGCATTAGAGTAAGATTAGCATCTTCTTCATCATCAATTATTTCTTCATCCATGACTGGCATATAAACCTTTACAGGTTCATCAACTTTTTCTTTGCCCTTGGACCTTGGATCAATTTCCACTTGTGATTTGGCTTTGGTTGCCTCAGAACTTGTTCTTTCCTTTATCACAACACCCTTAGGCTTTGGAAATTTCTTTTCAACAACAGAAGTTTTAGATTTTGTCTTGACACCTTCTGCTTTGAGTCTAGCTTCTTCTTCCTTTAGACTCTCAAAGTCCATTCCAGGATTTTCTTTAAGAAATAACTGTTTTGAAATTTCTTCATCAAGTTCCAGATGTTCACCAAAACTTATCCTTTTACAAGTATCAGAACCTATTTTTCTCCCAGTATCAGAACTTGTTCCTTGACTTGTAATTCTAGCTTTACTTGATGAAAATCCTTTTCCTTGACCTTGACCTCTACCCTTGTTAGAGTTTCCCTGGTCATCATTTCCATCATCCTTTCCTTTGAGTGTCTGAATAGATTTGCATTTGGACTTAATCACTTTCTCCCCCTTTTTGGCATCAGCAGATAAAAGAAGAGAGACAAGAAATTCCATTGAGGATTGGATCTCATTGAGTTGATTTTGGTGAGAAGCTTGATTCTTCAGAATTTCTTCAATTTGAGTTTGTTGCTTCTCCTGAGTTTTCTCACTATAGGTAATTTTGTTAAAGGATGGCTTGAAAAATCTGTTCTTTTCAAGTTTCACATTCATATCTTGTTGGATCAAAGTTTCTTGAATTTTATTCACCTTGGCATGAGTTGTTGAGTGTTTACCCTGAAGGTGCCTAGTACTCAATGCAGTAACTCTCAGTTGTGCCTTGAAATCATCATTTATCAGCATTTCATCAGCTTTTTCCAGATGCTCAGAAAGAATCTTTTCAAAAGGAACAAAACTAACTGTGTTCCATTCCTTAGTTCACTCCTTTCTCTTGGAGTTTCACTCCAAGGTACTGGTGCTTCCCCTATAACAAACTTCTTAACTAAATCAGCTTTAGAAATTGTTTGTTGAGGTGCATGTCCTGATGGACCAGCTGCATCAGCATCTAAATTAGCAGCAGCTTCACCAGTAATTTCTTCATTAGCAGCATCAGAACTTGTAGTGCCTGCAGTATCAGCATCCTCGGATAAAACAGCAGTATAAGAGGCTACAGAGACTTCATCATCATCCTCTAAATTCTGATCTGCAGCCAGGTTCTGATCAACATCCAAAATTGATGTTGTTGGTGGAGTGAGTTGAATTGGTGGAACTTCCAAGTACAAAACTTCAGGCACAATCAAGTTATAAATATCAATTTCAGCACTTGTACCTGGTTCTTCAGTATGTACTGGATCAACTATAGGTGACATATGAGGTGTAGGAATTTTTTCTTGAGCAGTTTCATGTTGTGTAGAAGTAAGTAATTCGATAACAATTGGTTCTGTTGAGATCAGAGATTCCTGATCCCCTTCCTTAGCTGCTTCCACTACATCTGAATCTGACTCAACTATGTCCCTATGAGCTCTCTGTTTTTTTAATTTTTTCAAAGGTGGAGACACTGTAGGAGTTTTATCATCAGATTTTAACTTTCTAAGCCTTTTGAGGGGCCTAGAACTCTCAGTTACAGTATCTTTCTGAGAAGAAACCTTCTCAGCTTCTACAACAACAGGTTCTGATATGGGAACCTATTCCTCAGTTGTTTCCGCAAATCAACAGAATTTAATCAAAACATTCATCGCAAAATAAGATTAAAAGTCGATGAAGTAAAGATTAATAAATTACAATTAAACATGCATAGTCACATAATTTGAGAAACAAAGAACAAATCTTGCAATTAAAGGAAATTTCATTGATATATCAGATGATTACATTGGATGAAATTTAGCAATTACATGCAAAAATTACAAGATAGTCCTATTCTATGATTCCTAACATCAACAGCCTTAGTCCTAGTCTAAGAGGACCTAACGACTAACTCCTTCTGCTGCTGACAAAGAGCACTGCAAGATGGATGATCCGTTCTTACTGACGGAGAGCTTATCTCCTTTCCTCTTCCAACCTATCAAGATGGAGGTGATACTCCATTGATAAGAACAAGAGTTCTGTGTGAACCTCTTGTGGAAGTGAGTTCCAAAGTTCATCTGGAATGGCGGTGACATGCCACTCCTGTTGCCATTCATCACAACTCAACTCGATGTGAAAGGTTTCATAGTTCAGGAACATGTTGAAACGGACCATTTTTGTTGGTATGAATAAAAAGAGAGTGAGTTTGTGAGAAAATGAAAGATATTTTGGCTGGAATGAATGGTTGGTTTAAATAGCCAATAGAATACCAAGGGACGCGAGAACTAGTTAAACTTTACAAGTAAAAATAATGATCCCTCGACTCCCTAAACTGAAGTGTAATAATAATAGTCAATAAAAGATCTAAAGCCAGAGTTAATGGGCATGGGATATGATAATAATTACTGTGCGCATGCAGGTTTTCAAGACATACACGCTAACCACTAACCCATAATGATTATGACTGTTTTATCTCACATTAACCAATATTCTGTAAAAATATTATCGTTCAAGTAATGACCAAAAATAAACCAAGTAAATAAATAATGTCACGTCAGCATCATAACTTGATTATTATCAGGATTTAAAAGTCATCAGATAATGGCTCCTTAACTCGAAAAGTGAATGTGTATTCCTGTAATTCTTCACACAAATACTGATATGGTTTCATCAGAACTTAATCATCAGAACTTCCATCAAAACTTGTCCTCAAAATTTATGAAATCTGACACATAAACTGTTCATCTAAAACAACATTTAACACCACACTAATTTTCATCATTCATATGGAGTGTAAGTGTGTGCATTAAGCTAAATATCAGACAAAGAGTAAAGTCTGATTCACTTCAGTACATCTTAGAAATAAGGCATAACTAAGAACTTTACTCAAAATCTGTCATTATTCTGAAGTCTACTTTAGAATGAGTTCATGCATGAGTCCACCTCAACTGTTTTATGCTCATTTTATGCATCTTTTGAAATTCCATTTTACAGTGGCTTCTCAGTGTAAGTGAGTCACGACTGCTTATCAGAATTTATGCTACTATCAGAGTATTTCTCCAGTAATCATAGAGTGTGAAAAGTCACCAAGAAAATTTTATTTTGCTTTTCTAATGCATATTACTTAATACCAGCAATGCACTTGGGTCTTCCCTTCCACATTTTTACTCTAGATCTCAAAGGAGTACCTGATTTTTATTTCTTTTCTTTTCTTTTTCTTTTGATAAGTGAGGCTTATCAGCACTTAGTACATCCATCAGATTTATTAACATCAGAACTTAACATATAAGAAGTATTATTCTAGTTTTTGACTTAGTAATAAGATACACAAAGTAAACTTAACTAAGCTCAATATCAGAATTTGCTTGTGTTAAAAATTTTCCACATAAACAATTACTTCAAACATGGGATCTTTAGTATATTAAAGACTACTAGTTTAGCATCTAGCACAATTATCCTCATTGGATTGAATAGTCACAGAAATATTCATATCACTATCAGAGTTTAGAAATTCACATCAGACAACAATCAGCACTTAAGCAATTTTTCAATTTAAGCACATAATACACAAAGATAGTAATATCTGTAAATACTGATCATAAAGTCTGATGTATCAGAACATAAACTAAGCAGATTTAGAGAAAGAACCTGAAACCATTCCAAGTTCATTTACCAATCTTGTAAAAGTAGCTTCACACAGTGGTTTTATGAAGATATCTGCTAGTTGTTGATCTGTGGGAACAAAATGCAATTTCACTGTACCTTCATCCACATGTTCCCTTATGAAGTGGAGCTAATGCTGATGTGCTTTATTATTGAGTGTTGAACTGGATTACCTGTCATAGAAATAGCACTTTGATTATCACAGTAAATAGGGATTTTAGAAAATTCTAACCCATAATCCAGTAATTGATTCTTCATCCAAAGAATCTGTGCACAACAGCTTCCTGCAGCAATGTATTCTGCTTCTGCAGTTGATGTGGAAATTGACTTTTGTTTCTTGCTAAACCAAGAAACCAATCTGCCTCCAAGAAATTGGCAGCTTCCACTTGTACTTTTCCTATCAATTTTGCATCCTACAAAATCTGCATCTTAGTAACCTATTAGCTTAAAGTCTGATTCTCTAGAATACCAAAATCCCGGATCAGCTGTACCCTTAAGGTACTTGAAAATTCTTTTCACAGCTATTAAGTGAGGTTCTTTTGGATCTGCTTGAAATCTTGCACAAAGACAGGTAGCATACATGATATCAGGTCTACTTGCAGTTAGATAGAATAGAGAGCCAATCATACCTCTGTAATCAGTAATATCTACTGATTTACCAGTATCCTTATCCAACTTAGTTGCAGTGGCCATAGGAGTGGATGCACTTGAACAATCCTGCATTCCAAATTTCTTCAACAAATTTCTGGTGTACTTAGATTGACAAATAAAAGTTCGTTCTTCATTCTACTTGACTTGAAGGCCCAGAAAATAGTTAAGTTCTCCCATCATACTCATTTAATATCTTGACTGCATCAGCTTGGCAAACTTCTTACAAAGTCTGTCATTTGTAGAACCAAAAATAATATCATCAACATATATTTGCACCAAAAGTAAGTCTTTTCCATGGTTGAGTTAGAACAATGTTTTATCAGTAGTCCCTCTGTTAAATCCACTTTCCAGAAGAAACTGAGCTAATGTCTCATACCATGCTCTTGGAGCTTGTTTAAGGCCATAAAGTGCTTTATCTAGCCTGTAGACATGATTGGGAAATTTGGGATCTACAAAGCCTGGAGATTGTTCGACATATACCTCTTCTTCCAATTCTCCATTGAGAAAAGCACTTTTTACATCCATTTTGAAAGAATTTAAACTTCTTGTGAGCAGCATAAGCCAAAAATATTCTTATGGCTTCTAATCTAGCAACTGGTGCAAATGTTTCATCATAATCAATTCCCTCCTGTTGAGAGTATCCTTTTGCAATAAGCTTTGCTTTGCTCCTTGTAATTATGCCATCACTGTCAATTTTGTTTCTGAACACCCACTTTGTACCAACAACAGACCTGTTCTTTGGTCTTGGCAGTAGGGCCCATACTTTATTTCTTTCAAATTCATTTAACTCTTCTTGCATTGCCTGCACCCAATCAGCATCTTGAAGAGCTTCTTCCACTTTCTTTGGTTCATTCTGAGAAAGAAAAGAATGATAGAGGAATTCATTTGATGTAGTTGTTCTAGTTCTGACACATGCATCTGGATTTCCAATAATTAAGTCAGGTGTATGTGCTTTAGTCCACTTCCTTGCAGATGGAAGGTTTTCTCTAGAACTGGATGCTCCCCCATGATCCATGCTTTCTCCATCAACATTTTCTGATGCTCCCCCTGAAATTATGCTCTATGAGTTGGATCCTTCAGAATTTGAGTTTCCAGAAATATCAGAACATGAGTTTCCAGAATTATCAGAACTTGGCCCATCAGAACTTGACGAATCAGAACTTGAAGAGCCTGTTGTGGGTTCTGATGCTTCTTGAGATGTGGTTGTATCTTCAGTATGCTCCCCCTACACAGGTGCATCTTCTTTTGGCGTAGTCACCACAGTATCAATGACATCAAAGTTTAATCCATCAGAGTTTGCAGTATCAGGTTTTAGACTGTCAGGAGTTACAGAATCAGAATTTAAAGCTTCATTTTCAAATCTCAGCTGATCATGATCATTGAAATCTTCAAGTCCAGTAATCTTCTTATCATCAAAAGAGACATTGATAGATTTCATGACAACCCTTGTTCTTAAATTGTAGACTCTGAAGGCTTTTGTAGAAAGTGGATATCCAACAAAAATTCCTTCATCAGCTTTTAGATCAAATTTAGATAGCTGTTCGGGATGAGTCTTAAGAACAAAATACTTGCATCCAAATACATGAAAATACTTCAGATTTGGCTTCTTTTTCTTCACCATCTCATATGGTGTTTTTCCATGCTTGTTGATAAGTGTTGAATTCTGAGTAAAACAAGCAGTCTGCACAGCTTCAGCCCAAAAGTAGGTTGGCAACTTTGCTTCATCAAGCATAGTTCGTGCAGCTTCAATAAGAGTTCTATTCTTTCTTTCAACAACTCCATTTTGCTGTGAAGTTCCAGGAGCAGAAAATTCCTGCTTTATTCCATGGTTTTTGCAGAACTCTTCCATGATCAAGTTCTTGAACTCAGTGCCATTATCACTTCTTATGATCTTCACAGAATCTTTGACCAATTTATCCAGTTGTTTGACATGATCAATCAAGTTAGATGCAGTTTCACTTTTTGTGTGCAAGAAATACACCCATGGGTATCTGGTGAACTCATCCACTATGACCATAGCATATTTCTTCTTTGCAATAGACATGACATTCACTGGACCAAATAGATCAACATGTAGCAGGTGATAAGGCTCAAGAATTGATGATTCAGTCTTGCTCTTGAATGAAGATTTTCTTTGTTTTGCCTTCTGACATGATTCACAAAGGCCATCAGGAGCAAATACTGATTTTGGCAGTCCCCTCACAAGATCTTTCTTTACAAGTTCATTTATACTGTTAAAATTTAAATGAGAGAGTTTCTTTTGCCAATCCCAGCTTTCTTTAATTGATGCTCTACTCAACAGACAAATTACAGTACCATCAGTACTTGTTGAAAGCTTGGCTTCATAAATGTTACCATGCTTGTATCATTTCAGAACAACTTTGCCTGCAGATTTGCTTACAACTTCACAGTATTCTTCAAAGAAATCCACATGATAACCTCTGTGACAGATTTGACTCACACTCAGCAGATTATGTTTAAGTCCTGAGACCAGAGCTACTTTTTCAATGATGACATTCCCAAGATTGATATTTTCATATCCCAGTATTTTTCCAATGTTGCCATCTCCATAAGAAACACCTGGGCCAGCTTTCTCCACAAAGTCTGATAGCAGGACTTTATTTCCAGTCATATGTCCTGAACATCCACTGTCCAGAACTAGGATGTTATTCCTGTTGCCCTGCAATCACAAAGACCACTAATGATTAGTTTTAAGGACCCAAACTTGCTTGGATCCTTTGGCCTTTTTAAGTTTGTTAACATTTGCAGCAGATTTAACATCAGAGTTTATGTTAACAGTTTTCTTATCAGAATTTGCAATATCAGACTTTGCATCAGAACTTATACTAGAAGGAATAATGCTAACTTTCTTTACAGAAGGTTTTATTTGATAATAATCATAGTACAAACTATAATATTCATTACAAGTATAAATGGAATGCCATAAACTACCACAATGAAAACAAGGATTTTGTGGTTTATATCTAACAGACTGACTCTTAACTCCTGACTTTGAAGGTAAGGAGTTTATGTTCTTATTCTTCCTGCAAAAAGAAGCCCGATGGTTAGAGTTTCCACAGTTATGACATGTTTTTCTAGGAGCATTAGGAACAGGCTTATAATTGTTACTTTTGTTCACACCTTCATTTCCATTCCTATTTTTCCTAGGTGGTTTTACCTTGTTTACATTCTTAACATCTTTCATCTTATGTTTAAGCTGCTTCTTAGTCATTAAGCCTATGTTAACTTTAGTTGGCTTATCCTGTTTAGATTTTTCAGAAGTTACTTCCTCCTTAACTTCTGATTTCTCAATATCAGACTTTGCAGTTACAAACTTAAGAGGATTTACCTTTGGTTTTTGTTTAACAACTATAGGCTCAGTTTCTACAGTTCTCTTACTATTCTTATCATCTCCATAACCTAAGCCCTCTTTCCCGTTTCCACTACTAAGAATATCCTGAGTTGCTTTACCAGAGTTAGTCCAAGTCCTTATAATCTCTCTTTCCTTTTCTAACTCAGTTTTTAGAGATTCATTCATTTTAACACTTCTCCCTAACATAAAAGGCATCATCTCTATATTTCTGAGTTTGATGGAACATGACTAACTCTTTTTCTAAATAATCATTCCTCTTTTTATAAGCAAGATTTTTAGAAGTTAATCTTTACATGTTAAAGTTTGATCTTTATAACTAATGAACATGGTTTTAAGATATCTTCTCAACTCAGTAATATCATTAGTATATAAGGCATAAGTAGTTTGAGGTACCTTTAAGTCAGCAGTATCAGAACTGCTATCAGCATTTTCCATCAAGGCATAGTTTTCCTCATCCTCAGAATCTGAAGCATCTGACTAGCTTTTCTTCTTTGTGACAAGAGCCTTGCCTTTGTCACTCTTCCCTTTTCTGCAATCAGGAGATATGTGGCCTTTCTCACCACAGTTGTAGCATTTAACATTTGAGTAATCTCCTCTGTCAGACTTTCCTCCTTTGCCTTCAGATTTTATGAAACCTTTCTTTTCATAACTTGCACCTTTCTTGGAAAACTTCTTTCCTCTTCTGAATTTCCTGTATGCAATCTTTGTGATTCCTTTTACCATAAGAGCACACAGCTTTATCATCTCTTCATCAGGGTCTATCTCAGATATACTTTCAGTTTCTGAGTCATCATCACTATCAGAACTTGATGACTCAATATCAAACTTTGTGATGAGGGCTTTTCCTTTGCCTTTCTTTGAGGGAGCAACTTTGGGACTTTCCTTCTCAGCCACAAAAGCAACTGTCCTTGACTTTCTTCCATTCCTCTTGCTTCTTTGTTCCATCTCAAGTTCATGAGTCTTGAGCATCCCATAAATTTCATCAAGAGTTGTTTCGTCAAGATTATAGTTGTCTCTTATTATTGTGGCCTTCAAATCCCATCTTTCAGGAAGTGCTAACAGGAATTTAAGATTTGAAAAATATCATACTCTTTGTCAACTAGTGACAAATCATTCAAGAGTTTGAAAAATCTGTCATATAAATCAGTTAATGACTCATCAGGCTTTGAGTCAAAGTGTTCATATTCTTGAGTGAGTATAGTCTTCCTATTTTTCTTGATTGAATCAGTTCCCTGACACCTTGTTTCCAAAGCATCCCATATCTCTTTTGCAGTCTTGCATTGAATTACCCTATTTGACATGACATTATCAATGCCACTATGTAGCAAGTGTCTTACCTTTTCATCCTTTACAATCGATGGGATATCTTCAGCAGTATAATCACGTTTCTCCTTTGGTACAGACTTTGCTGGCTGACCTGCAACTTCCACAGAGAGTTTGGCTGGCATATGTGGTCCTTCATAAATCATGTCGAGATATTCTGGATCTGTAGCTTCCAGAAACATAGCGATCTTCACTTTCCATATGGAATACTCAGAAGGTTTCAATATGGGAACTCTTATAGTCTTATATCGACTATGAACTAGCCATCTCAGAAGTCCATCAGAATAAGAATTGTAAATATCAGTATTTAATTTTACGTCCCCGGGCGGCCTCCCCAGCTTCCTGGGCGGGCGCCCCAGCACCTTCTGGAAAATCCTGCATTCTGCTCCTGATTTTGCTGAATTCTGCTCCTAACTTCCCACAACCAATGCCAAGCACTTCCCTAGGCTTATTTCGATGAATTCTTCCTACATACGCAAGTTATACCCTGAAATACAAAAACACTAGAAAAACGCATCAAATACACAAAATACTTGACTTCAAGACATCAATTCAAGTCATCATAAGACGTTCTAAGTGGTTTAAAATGCCACTTATCACACCCCAAACTTAAATTGATGTTTGTCCTCAAGCGTCACAAACTCAAAAATAAAGCAAAACATGCATGAATGCAATCGACATGAAAAGAATGGCGGAGACATTCATTCTGAGTGCTTTTTCTTGTTCTTACACCAATGTCAGGGTTTCCAATGATTAAGTCAGGTATGTGTAACTTAGACCATTTTCTTGCAGATGGAAGTTAACTCCTAGAAGAAGAACCTTACCCTTGATCCATGAATTCTCTTTTATTTCCTTTAGTAGTACACTATTGTTTCCTGATGCTCCCCTGAATCAGTGTCCCCATTGTTATCAGTATTTGACTCATCATAGTTTGAGGAAGATGAGTCTGATGATCTTTCTACTGATGTTTCTTGAGTTGAATCACTTGTTGTAGTCTCTGAATTTGAATCATGTTGCTCCCCCTCAACATATACTTCTATGTCAGAAGAATTTTCACTATTTTGTGGAACCTCAAAGCTTCGAGTGATATCAAGATTTACTAAATCAGAGTCAGGATTTAGAAGTTCAGCATAAGGTACTTCATTTTCAAATCTCAACTTGTCATGGTCATCTGCATCTTCTAGACCTGTTATCTTCTTGTCATCAAAAGATACATGTATAGACTCCATGACTGTTCTTGTTCTCAAATTGTAAACTCTGAAGGCTTTTGTAGACAATGGATATCCCACAAAGATTCCTTCATCAGCTTTTAAGTCAAACTTAGTAAGCTGTTCCGGATGAGTTTTGAGAACAAAACACTTACAACCAAATATATGAAAGTATTTCAAATTTGGCTTCTTTCCTTTCACCATCTCAAATGGTGTCTTTCCATGCTTCTTGATCAATGTTGCATCATGTGTAAAGCAAGCAGTTTGTACAGCCTCAGCCCAGAAGTAGGTAGGAAATCTTGCTTCTTCTAGAATGGTTCTTGCAGCTTCTATCATAGTTCTATTCTTTCTTTCTACAACTCCATTTTTTTGGGGAGTTCCAGGAGCAAAAAACTCTTGTATTATCCCCTTGAGTTTGCAGAACTCTTTCATAGAGCTATTCTTGAATTTAGTTCCATTATCAC
The DNA here is from genome assembly GCF_009905375.1 of Apium graveolens. Classification (NCBI taxonomy): domain Eukaryota; kingdom Viridiplantae; phylum Streptophyta; class Magnoliopsida; order Apiales; family Apiaceae; genus Apium; species Apium graveolens. Next base: position 229,476,027 of record NC_133652.1, read on the forward strand.
TTCTTATGATCTTCACTTTATATGTTGATCCTTTTTCCATCCCCCTCACATGATCAAGAAGAATGGATGGAGTTTCATCCTTGGTGTGCGGAAAATACACCCATGTGTATCTTGTATATTCCTCAACAATCACAAGTTCATACCTCTTCTTGGCAATAGACATAACATTCACTGGACCAAAGAGATCAACATGAAGTAGATGATATGTAATATCCGGGATATATCGTGTAAAAAAATTTACTAATAAATAATTATTATGTATATTCAGTATTATTCTGTGAATTATTTGTTAAGTGTTAAATGTGTTTGGATGTTTAAAAATAATATTAATTGAGTATTTTAATTTTTATATGTCCAAAATAAAATATAAATAATTGTCATATCTTCCTATTTATTTTTATGTTGATTTATGATTTTATAGGAAATATATGGATTTTATAAAATCTTTTTCCAAGTATTTAAAAACTATTTTATACAAACAGGAACCAACCGACGTCATCCGTTTTTATAACCCGAAACTCTTCCGAGAACTCCTTCCTAACCCAATTGCAATATTCCAAGCATTTTCCATGTTCCGACTTTTTCGATCCGGCGATCGGTTTTTCCTGCGCGGGTCCTGGCATAACATTTTCGATACATTATTCGTTTCGGTAAATCAATAAAACTCGTATTTTCTCTAAACGAGATCTTTTTATTAAACTATCACAATTACCACCAGTTCACCTGGCACAACAACAACAAAGACATACCAATCCCCGGTAACTTTCAAAACTTTTCAGGCGGTAAACCCACAAGAATTTAAGGGTTCCTTAGAACCGATTGAAGCAAATGTTTGGTTAAAGGAAATAGAGAAGTCATTTGCCTTAGTGAAAGTGAAGGAAGAACAGAAGGTAGAGTTTGCGAGTTATTACTTGAAGAATGAGGCCACCTATTGGTGGGAGACTGTGAAGACATTGGAAGGTACATATGTTATTACTTGGGAAAGGTTTAAGGAATTATTTTTAGAAAAATATTTTTCCCAGTTTGTTCATGATCAGATGGAGCTGAAGCTTTTAGAGTTAAAGCAAGGAAATATGTCGGTGGCGGATTATGAAAGTAAGTTCGAAGAGTTGTCAAGGTATGTGCCGTCATATATTGATACTGACAGGAAGAAGGCTAAGAGATTCCAGCAAGGTCTGAAGCCTTGGATCAGAGGAAAGGTAGCCATTTTTGAGTTGGATACCTATGCAGGAGTTGTACAAAAGGCCATGATTGCAGAGACAGAGAGTGAGATGTCACAGAAGGAAAAAGAAAGTAAGAAGAGAAAGTCCGAAGGAATGAAGGTCAGTCACAACCAGGGAAGTTTCCAAATTTTAAGAAGGGCAAGTTTCAGCCAGGGAGAAATTTTAATTTCAAGAGACAAAATACAGGCGACAGAGGCCAGGGCAACCGTCCAGCCAATATGAATCAGCCGAATCAGTTAAGGTTAACTTTTCCAGATTATCAGATATGTGGGAAGAAATATGGAGGAGTGTGTAATAAGTTGAATGTAGTTTGTTTCAAGTACAATCAGAAAGGGCACTATTCGAGGGAGTGCCGAAATCAGCCAGCAAGAGAACCAGCAAACAAGGATCAGCCTATCCGAAATCCAGTAGTGAAGGTTCCAGCCGTTGGATTTACGTGCTTCAAATGTGGAAAGCCAGGACATATAGCCAGGGATTGCAAGACACCAACACCAGTCAGTAATGCATTGAGGATTGTGGGATCTACCCCAACAGTGAATGAGACTCCAAGGGCTAGAGTTTTTGATATGTCTATGAAGGATGCTATTCAGGATACTGATGTCATGGCAGGTACGCTTAATGTGAATTCTTTATGTGCCAAAGTGTTAATAGATTCGGGAGCAACTCGATCATTTGTTTCACAAGATTTTGTTAATAAGCTAAATTGTCTAGTTGAGTATCTAAATGAAATAATGACTGTGGAATTAGCAAATCAAGAACGTGTATCTGTTAGTCAAGTTTATGGGAATTGTGAGATTGAGATTTCCGGTAGTAAGTTTTGTGTAGATTTGATACCATTTAAGTTAGGAGAATTTGACGTTATCTTAGGAATGGATTGGTTATCTAAGCACGATGCCCAGATAGATTGTCAAAATAAGAAGGTAATGGTGAAGACGCTAGACGAAAGGATAGTAACGTTCAAGGGCCAGAAGCAAGCAAAGAAGTTCTTAACGATGATTCAAGCCAAGAAGTTACTACGACAAGGATGCGAACATTTCGTTGCATATATGATTGATAGGAGTCAGGAGCCAGCAAAACTTGAGGATATTCTGGTAGTTAATGAATTTCCAGACGTGTTTCCCGATGAGTTACCAAGACTTCCTCCAGACGTGGGGTGCACCGGTATTGTTTGTCAAGAAGAATGATAAAAGCATGAGACTGTGCATCGACTATCGGGAGCTCAACAAGATTACAATCAAGAACAAGTACCCGTTACCCAGAATTGATGATTTGTTTGACCAATTGAAGGGAGCCAAGTACTTCTCCAAGATCGACTTAAGATCGGGATATTATCAACTAAAGATTAAGCCAGAGGATATACCAAAGACAGCTTTTAGGACAAGGTATGGACATTATGAATTTTTAGTAATGTCTTTTGGATTAACCAATGCCCCGACAGCGTTTATGGATCTGATGAATAGAATTTTCAAGGAATACTTGTACAAGTTTGTTATTGTGTTCATAGACGATATTTTGATTTATTTAAAGACAGAAGAAGATCATGCAGTACATTTGAGAACAGCTTTGAAGATTTTAAGAAAGAAGAACTTATATGCTAAATTCTCGAAGTGTGAGTTTTGGTTACAGGAAGTTCAGTTCTTAGGACATATAGTTAGTAATGAAGGGATCAAAGTGGACCCAGCAAAGATTGAAGCAATTACAAATTGGGAAAGACCGAGAACACCAACAGAGGTAAGAAGTTACTTGGGATTAGCGGGATATTATCGTCGATTCGTTCAAAATTTCTTAAGGATTGCAACACCATTAACAAAGCTTACACAGAAGAATGAAAAGTTTATATGGAACGATAAATGCGAAGAAAGTTTTCAGGAATTGAAGCAAAGATTAATCACGACACCTGTTTTGTCACTTCCCGACGATCAAGGAAATTTCGTAATCTATAGCGATGCTTCTCATAAAGGGTTCGGATGCGTTCTGATGCAGCACAATAAGGTGATTGCGTATACGTCAAGGCAACTGAAACCACACGAACAGAAATATCCTACTCATGATATGGAGCTAGCAGCCATAGTTTTCGCTTTGAAAATTTGGAGACATTATCTATATGGAGAAAAATGCGAGATTTACACGGATCACAAAAGTTTGAAATACATATTCACGCAAAAGGAGCTTAATATGAGACAGAGGAGATGGTTAGAATTGATCAAGGATTTCGACTGTACAATTAATTATCATCTTGGTAAAGCGAACGTTGTAGCGGATGCATTAAGTCGGAAAGAAAAGTTAAATGTGTTATCAGTACCCGAAGAAATATATAAGGAATTTCAGAAACTGGAATTGGAGATTAGAGTTTACAAGCTTCATGAAGCAAAAGTGTATAGTATGACTTTCCAGCCGGAGTTGTTAGAGAAGATAAAGAAGTGTCAAGAAGAAGTAATGGATCAGGACATAAATCGTTTGGTAGGTGAAGAATTGTGCACGCAAAAGGATGATCAAGGTATTCTAAGGTTTTCTTCTAGAATTTGGATTCCACCAGTAACGGAGTTGAAGAATGAAATGTTACAGGCAGCTCATAGTTCAAGGTATTCAATCCATCCAGGGAGTACCAAAATGTATAGAGATTTAAAGGAAAATTATTGGTGGCCAGATATGAAGAGGGAAATTGCGGAATGGGTTAGCAAATGTTATGCATGTCAGAGAGTTAAAGCAGAGCATCAAAGACCAAGTGGATTGCTACAGCCATTGGAGATTCCAGAGTGGAAGTGGGAGCATATTGCTATGGATTTCATAGTTGGATTACCAAAGACAAAAGCTAATCATGATGCCATCTATTTTATAGTGGATAGACTTACCAAGTCAGCTCATTTTCTGCCTATAAATGAAAGATTTTCACTCGACAAATTGGTCCATATGTACCTGAAGGAAATTGTAGTTCGTTATGGAGTCTATTGTATCTGATCGAGATCCAAGATTTAATTCAAGATTTTGGAAGAGTTTTCAAGAATGTTTGGGAACGAGACTGAATATGAGTACGACTTACCATCCAAAGACGGACGGCCAGAGTGAAAGAACGATCCAGAAAATTGAAGACATGTTATGTGTCTGTGCTATTGATTTCAAAGGAAGTTGGGAAGAGCATTTACTTCTCATAGAATTTGCTTACAACAACAGTTATCACGCCAGTATTGGGATGCCACCCTATGAAGCTCTTTACGGACGCAAATGCAGATCTCCAGTGTATTAGGACGAGGTAGGAGAACGCAAAATACTTGGACCTGAATTAGTGCAGCAGACAAAGGAAGTTGTTGAAGTTATCCAAAAGAGATTGATAGCAGCACAAGACCGTCAAAGGAAATATGCAGATCAATCAAGGAAAGACATAGAATTTGAAAAAGGGAATTTGATATTACTAAAAGTATCACCATGGAAAGGATTAACGAGATTTGGAAAGAAAGGAAAGCTGAGCCCAAGATATGTTGGACCTTTTGAGATTCTAAAGCGAGTTGGCAAAGTAGCTTACGAGTTGACGTTACATCCGCACATGGAGCACATTCACAATGTTTTTCATGTATCGATGTTTAAGAAATATAATCCAGACTCCAGGCATGTAATCGAATATGAGCCAATAGAGCTTCAGGCAGATTTGTCATATATAGAGAGTCCGATAGAAATTCTAGAAGAAAGAGAGAAAGTATTGAGAAATAAAGTGGTAAAGTTAGTAAGAGTATTGTGGAGAAACCCAAAGGTTGAAGAGTCAACTTGGGAGCTAGAAAGTGATATGAAAGAAAAGTACCCTCATTTGTTTTCTTAGGAGATTCTGATGACAGAATCTTTTTAAGGGGGGAAGGATGTAATATCCAGGATATATCGTGTAAATATTTTTGCTAATAAATAATTATTATGTATATTCAGTATTATTCTGTGAATTATTTGTTAAGTGTTAAATGTGTTTGGATGTTTAAAAATAATATTAATTGAGTATTTTAATTTTTATATGTCTAAAATAAAATATAAATAATTGTCATATCTTCCTATTTATTTTTTTGTTGATTTATGATTTTATAGGAAATATATGGATTTTATAAAATCTTTTTCCAAGTATTTAAAAACTATTTTATACAAACGGGAACCAACCGACGTCATCCATTTTTACGTTTTTATAACCCGAAACTCTTCCGAGAACTCCTTCCTAACCTAATTGCAATATTCCGAGCATTTTCCATGTTTCGACTTTTTCGATCCGGCGTACGGTTTGTCCTGCGCGGGTCCCGGCGCAACATTTTCGATACATTATTCATTTCGGTAAATCAATAAAACTCGTATTTTCGCTAAATGGGATCTTTTCATTAAACTATCACAATTATCACCTCCTAATACGTGTAACCAGGCGCTGAGACCAAGACCGCAGTACAAATTGTACTGGTTTGGATAATTATCCCGAAAATCGGTACCGTTTGGATAAGTTTTTATAAATAAACGTACCATTTTATATCCGGAATGATCCAACGGGATACTAATTTTCCGTATTTATAAATAGCCTTTACCGTATTTTATTTTGTACCGAAAATCATTTGCAGACAGTAAATATTCATATAATCTTTTAAGAATCAAACAACAATTTGAAGGTGTGAGTGATCTCTGTTTTCAAAGCTTGAGTAACCAAAACGAAGGTCTCGGAGTGTTCAATCAGTTTCTTCAAGTTTCAGAACTGCAGAAATCAAGGTTTATTTTCTATATATTTATTTATTTTCAAATTATTTTGATTAAAAATATGAATTTTTTTCGGATGATTGTTTGGATGATTTGATGCTTGCATGTTGTAGAGCTTGTTTTCCTGATGATTTTCATATTTCATATGACTGATTTGGAGTTCAATAACATGTTCAAAATTGAATTTAATCTTCGAATTTTAAAATTAGGGTTTATAACCCGTATGAATGTTCTTAATTGAAATTTAGGGCCTTTTGATTTAGGGATTATTAGCTGTTGTATTATAGTGGGTTGTGTTCCTTATGAAAATTGCAATCGATTGGTATATAGCTCGTTAACAGAGGATGTGTGAATCGAAGGGAGTTGTCTTTTGAAAGTTCGCTGGTGTTCTTCATTTCCTGGCCATTTTCCGGCCAATCCCGTAATAGGTTATGTGTTTATTATATGTATATGTTCCTGGTGATCTGTACTCCAATTCTGGAGAGTTTGGTGACCTGAGGTGGCCAGAATCGTGTTCTCCGGCCACAATCCGGTGAGTCGACGGCGGGGGCTGCAAAATTGCAAACAGGCCCCTGAACTTTTGAAGAAGATACAGATTAGTCCCTGAGATTTCCAGAAGTTTCAAAAACTGGATTCCTGTTTCTAAATTATTTAAAAATCATATTTTCTATTTATTTTAATTATAAAAATCCGTTTTTAATTTCTGAAAATTCGAAAAATTATTATTTTAATTCCAAAAATTATTTTTAATTCAAAAATAAATCTGAATTAATTAGTTAATTAATTTTAGTTAATATTTAATTGATTAATTGGTCAATTAATTCGAAAATTAATTGATTAATTGATTTAATTAATTATTAATTGATTTTAATTAATTATTTAATTAGATTTAATTATTTAAAAATGATTTAAAAATTCCGAAAAATAGTTTCCAGCTTTAAAATATTATTTTAAATTGTTTTCAAGGCTCGATAATTATTATAAAATTATTTTGAAGCTAGATTTGGCCAACCGAACCCTGTTTATTACTCTAAAATTGATCCAACGACCCGTTTTAATTCCAAAAAATGTTTTAAAAATCATTTTAAATACCCGAAAGCCTGTTTATGACCCGAGACTCCTTTATAAATGATATATTATTGATTGTTTGACGTGTTATGTGCTACATGTGACTTGTTGATTGACTGTCGGTCTATATGTTCGGTTTTTACTTGTTTATATCGTAACTTTCAATCCGTTAATCGGATTTGGGTGAAACGAAGGGTAGATAGAAGTATGTTTCGAATAGAATCGTATAAGTTGAGTATTGATAGATGCTTATGATATGTGAGCAGAAGAGGCAAGGCGTAGAAAAGGGAAACAGATAGTCGAGGAGTAGACGGTTGTGATTGGAAGTTAGTGCAGTATAGCAAGCTAGTACCAGGCAAGTGTACTGAACTTTCTCGATATATATTATAGTTGATTGATAGTCCTGTTTTATATTGCAAGTGTTGTGAAGCACTGAACCCTAAACCCTGATTCCAGTTATTGATCTTGAGCCGTAAACCTTATTCTTTCTAAACCATTGATTGTTGTACACCCAGATACGAACCACAAATATACGATACTACTCCACAAATACATACAAACTAAATACCAAACACTGAATCGAATTACTTATATACTCAAACCATTGTACCTTATGATTTGAAAGACCAATTCCTGGTAACCCTGACTCATTGATTCCTTTGTTATTCAATTCTTTCATTACCTAACAGCCAATCTTTGAAATTGCCATATTGACCCTTTGTGAAGGTTGAAACCATTTCATTATCGAACATCCAATGTTGTTTATGATTTTGTTTATTGCTTTACATTGTTTATTCTGTTATTATGTTAGAATTGGATTGTTTTATAAATTGTGGACCAAATTCGTGGTCAGACCATATAAATGGTTAAGTTAGAGCAATGTTGTGTGCTTTGCTCGGGGTTAGTGCGTGACTGATCAGCAGCCTAACCTTGGTTTTTAAAATGAAAATATAATATCCAATTCTAAATCATAATTCATTGTTCAGTTGATATCATAAACCTTTTCACTTGATGATCATTATTCTCAGTTTTGTCATTGTGACTTGCTGAGCTAGTTAGCTCATTTATGCGATGTTGTTTATGTTCTTTTCCAGTTAAGAAGGAACTAGTTGGTAGCGAGGATCCCCAGTCCAGCGCGAGAGCTAGGGGTTCAGGTTGATCGAGTTAAGCTAGTAGGCATCTTTTGAGATAATTTAAGTTTGTAAAAGTTTGTAATAATGCTTAATACTCAGTTCTGAGTTTGAGTAGTTGGTATTTGGACGGTTTATAATATAAGTGTGTGTTTGGCTTGTGTGCATACTTTAACCAGTTGCGGTCTGTGGTAGTTGGTAAGTTGGGTCACTGCATATTATTATTATCTTTATTATTATTATAAGTAGGTTATAAATAAGGTGTGTGTGTGGACCCCAAACTTCTGACCCGGGTTTGGAGGGCGCCACATGATATGGTTCAAGAATTGAGGATTCAGTTTTACTCTTGAAAAATGTCTACCTTTGTTTAGCTTTCTGGCATGAATCATATAAGCCATCAGGAGTAAACACTACATTGCGCAATCCTCTTACAAGATCTTTCCCTACAAGTTCATTGATATTGTTGAAATTGAGGTGAGAAAGTCTTTTATGCCAGTTCCAGCTGTCTTCCACAGATGCTCTACTCAGTAGACAAACTTCTGAATTATCAATTCTTGTAGAGACCCTTGCTTCATATAAACTACCATATCTCACACCAGTCAATGTGATCTTGCCATTAGACCTACTGACAATTTCACAATGCTCCTTGTAAAAGTTGACATGGTAATCTTTGTCACAGAATTGACTCACACTGATCATATTATGCTTGAGTCCTACAATTAGAACTAAATTTTCAATGATGACATTTACAACTTTGATTTTGCTATATCCCAAGATTTTTCCTAAGTTGCCATCTCCCTAAGAAATCCTTGGGCCAACCTTCTCCTCAAATTCTGATAGCAGGGATTTATACCCAGTCATATGTCCTGAGCATCCACTGTCTAAGACTAGAGCGTTCCTCATATCACCCTGCAATCAGCAATTTGAATCAGTTAGTGTTTTTAAAGATCCAGACTTGCTTGGATCCTTTGGCCATTTTAAGTTTGTTAACATATGCAACTGAAGACTTAATATCATAATTTAAGCTAACATTCTTACCATCAGTATTTATACATGCAGATCCAGATTTTTCTTTAACTAAAGAGGGTTTTTTCAGTTTATAAAAATTATAATACAAACTGTGATACTCTTTAGATGTATAAATAGAGTGCCAAACACTGCCACAATGAAAACAAGGATTATGTGGTTTATATCTAGTTGTTCTATTCCTAAACTCTGATTTAGAATGAACAACTTTTATCTCTTTATTCTTCCTGCAAGAATTAGCAAGATGATTAGTGCTACCACAGTTTGAATAGGTCTTTCTAGGTGCATTAAGTAGGGTTACATAATTTCCATTCTTATTAACACCTACCTTGCCATTCCTATTTTTCCTAGACCTTTTCCTCTTGTCTTTCATGTGTAGATCCTTTAGCTTTTTCTTAAGCTGTTTTTGAGTCATTGAACCAATATTTACTGAATTTGTATGAACTTGTTCACTCTTTTCAGTAATTAAGTTTGATCTAGGTGCTGAGGTAGTACCTTTCTCATGAATTGACCTAACATAATTAGCACTAGGATTAAACTTAATGGTCTTTATTTGAACCTTGTTCAATTTGACCTAACTATCAGTTTTTATTGGTTCTGTTTTCTCAGTATCTTCTCCACTTTTCTTATTAGAATTAGATATAGCTGAATATCCTAATCCTGATCCCCAACAACCATTTTCTAAGATTTCCTGAGTTATCTTCCCCGAGTTAGTCCAAAGTTTAGTGACTTCTCTTTCTTTAGCTAGCTCCTTTTCTAAATAAGCATGTTTTTCTAACAATTTTTCTTTAATATAACTAACATTATCTCTTTCTTTTTGAATTTTTAGCATGGAAAACAACTCAGTTTCTAGGTAATCATTCCTTTTCTTAAGCACAGAGTTTTCACTCTTGATCTTATTGTTCTCTAAGGTTTGATCCCTAAAACTAACATGCATTGTCTTAAGAAATAATCTCAATTCCTAGATATCATCAGTATTAAATGCAAGAGTAGACTGAGGTACCTTTAATTCAGCATTGCCGGTCTCAGCATTAGCATTTGCCATGAGAGCATAGTTGATCCCATCATCCGAGTCTGATGAATCATCTCGGTTTCTCTTTTTTGAGATCAAAGCTTGTTTCTTCTCTGCTCTGGGTTTTCTGCAGTCAGCTATAAAGTGTCCAAGTCCATCACAGTTGTAACATCTCTCTTTTGACTTGTCAGATTTTCCAGATCTAGCTTCCTTCCAATCAGTATCTCTTCTATTGTTCCACTTATCATAGTTTGAGGAACTGGAACCTTTTCTGGAAAATCTTCTCCCTTTCTTGAAGTTTCTGTAGACCATCTTCTTAAAGCTTTTAACTAGTAGGGTAGCCATTTGATCCACATCTTCATTGTTGTTGTGATCACTATCAGTATCTGATTCAGTATCAGGATTTGAGTCATTATCAGAATTTGATGATTCAGTATCTGACATAGCAATCATGGCTTTCCCTTTGGAGTAGCTTTTCCTCCTAGCTTTCTCCTTTGGCTCTCTTCAACTTTGAGTGCAACTGGTCTAGATTTAGATCCTTTCCTCTTGCTCCTTTGCTCTATCTCTAGTTCATGAGTTTTCAGAACTCCATAGATCTCATCTAAAGGTATGATGTCAAGTTGATAGTTATCCCCGATTGATGTGACTTTAAAGTCCCACTTTTCAGGAAGAGCAAGTAGGAACTTCAATTTTGAGTCCTCCAAATCATATTCTTTGTTGACAAGGAATAAGTCATTCAGCAACTTCTGAAATCTGTCATAGATCTCAATTAGGGATTTATTGTCCCTTGAGTCAAAGTGCTCATATTCTTGAGTAAGTACTGTCCTCCTGTTCATCTTGATAGAAACCGTACCTTGACACTTTACTTCTAAATCATCCTATATCTCTTTTGCTGTTTTACATCCAATGACTCTATTTGACATAACACTATCAAGACTGCTGTGTAGGATATGTCTAACCTTAGCATCCTTCATGATTAACGAGATATCTTGAGGAGTATAGTCTTTCCTATCTTTGTCTATCATCTTCTCTGGTTCTCCTGCAAGTGAAACAACTACTTTCATTGGTTTGTGAGGACCATCATAGATCCTGTTCAAATATTCAGGATATGTAGCTTCCAAGCACATGGCCATCCTGACTTTCCAGATTGGATCTTCATGCACTTTCAGGATGTGCACCTTGATTGCTTCATACCTACTCATATTGCTGCTTATCTGTGATGTGGCTGGGGGTTATGACTTCGGATCCAGATTCTGTGTTTCTTCTTCTCCTTTGTCTGACATGGTTGATTAACCTTCAGATCTTAAACTGTTTGTACATTAACAACAAGCTCTGATACCAATTGTTAGGCCCTTAATCAACTGTAGAGGGGGGGGGGTTGAATACAGTTAATATAATCAACTCGACAAAGCTTCAACAAAATCAATAGTTTTTATATTAATCTTATAATAACTTATTACACAAGTACTCTCTCGAAAGGATGAACAAATTTCTTTGAGAGCTGCTAGGTTATGTGAAAGATATAACAATGTCGCAATGCTTATAGCATGAACCTAATCTGTATTTTATATAGAGCACAACTACCAATGTATAAGGAATCATATTCTATTAACAACAAGGAAACCTATGCTATTGGTTCTGAGATAACGTCCTTCACTGCCTTGAAATTGCTGTTTCCTTTTCCTGCTCAAAGATCAACTGATGTGACAAATACTGATTTCATTATCCGTTGACATCATCATCCGTTGAAATCATCATCCGTTGATATCGTATCATCCATCGATATTTCATCATCCGTTGATGTTGTCATCAGCATCCGTTGATATGTAAGTTCTGAAATGAACTTCTGATAGTTTCTGTTTGATATCATCACTTGCTTCTAACATTCAGTAATGGCTTCCTATTCTTGAACAATTGATAAGGAGTCATGCATTTTTCTTGATTAACCAAAGATGTAATAACCCCAAAATTTTTGGACTTTTTGTAACCCTTATGAATAGTGATTTTGCTGATTATGCTGATTAAGAAAACTTTTCATGCCACACTATGTAGGAGTTCTTTTATTGTTATTCTGAGATCTTATTAGTACTCCATATGGTATATAAGTGTATGTAAAGATCGTCAGAATCCAAATTCGAACACTTTAATTTTTCCCGAAAATCCACCAGATACCGAAAGAATTGAGTATAAGGTAACATGAGTGAAAAGGATTTAAATTCAAGGATTATAAGAGAGGATCATAAAAGGAATATAAAATATTGAGAAAGGTTAAGGGAACCCAAGTAAATAGATCCCAAATATGATCCCTCAAACGATTAGAAAGAACGAACGATAAACGAGTCGTACAACAATTAAACGACAAATAATGCAAGAGAGATTAGTGCAATGATTAATGATGATAATCAAACAATTAAGCAAGGATTAGCATAAAAAGATGCTTCCACCACCAAGTGATGATAAGTGGCAAATGATGAAGTCACCAAGGTGATGTCATGCTTAGTCACACTCCACTCACTTTATTCAACCAATTAATCATCCAAATATCCCATTCACTTCCATTTTCCACCACAAACACATTTAGCAAAGTAAAATCCCTCCCAACAAGAAGAAGCTCTCGGCCTTCTTCATTTTTCAAGGAGAAAAATTCCAAAAATTAAGATTCAAGCTTTGTTAAATTACAAGGTAATTATCCAAGGTCCCTTATGATTAGTTATGGCTATCCTAGAAGTTTAAGCCTCCAATTATTCATGAATCTATTCCAATAAATCAAGGAAGAAGATGATGAATAGTGTTTTCAAGTTACTAACCTTGTTTTCTTTATTTTTCCTTTAAGATCCAAGCATTCCTAAGCTATCTCAAGGCTTCTTAAGGCTTCCTAGCTACTCTAATCACTCAAAGGAAGGTATAACACCTCCAAACCCTAACTTTACTTTGAGTATTAGGATTGGTTTGATTTTTATAGTAAATGAGAATCATGATGCTTGTGAGTTTAGAGCTTGGATTGGATTTGTAGTGATTTGGATGTTGAATCTTGTTTATAGTTAATGAAACTTAAGTATAGTTAGTAGATCATGTTTGGGGTTGAATGAATTGGAAAATCTTGATATTTGGGGATTGATGTAGTAAGGTTTGGATGAGGGTTTGTTGTATTGTTGGTTGTGAGTGGAATTGTGGTTGTTTGGAGTGGTTTAAAACTTGGTAATCGCGTAAACATAGCCGTCATAATGCCCAATTTCATACAACTTCTTGTTCTTAGTGTTGGGGATAGAGAGCTAACTGTTGAATCTGTGACTTTGCCATGTTTAGCTATATTATGTCGTAAGCTTCGTTTTGATATGTGGTTCGCTTATATCCGATGTACGGTTTAGGAGAAACGACCGTTTTAAGTAACGACGTTTCGCGAACGATCCATTTCCCCTCGCCTTACTTTGAAACCTTAGTTAAGGTCTTTAAATGACTAATTGGAGTATGAAACAATTATGTAAGGTTAATAGGTCAGTTGGTAGAGTATTCACGAAAGAGTCGCCTTAAAATTCTTAACGGTTAATTTATTAAAAATGGTGGAGCCGAGGGTACTCGAGCGACTTATGTGAATCATTAAGCGCAAAAGCCAACGTTAGGGTCTAATTGGTTAAAGACTAGTTTCTTAAGCGACCGTGGTTTAATTCCAACTTATATGTTGTTTATAGGTTACCATACTCGCCCCAGGCCTTTTACCATCCCCAGTCACTCAGGCAAGTTTTCTACATTGTTGTGATGTAATTTATTGATGCATTATCTTGAGATAAGTGCATGGTTATTATTAGCAAAGTCTTGCGATATATTGGAGCATGTGATATGATATTTATATGCATGCCTGTTTCGTAATCTTGATATTCTATTATCAATTTAATGCTTATAAACTGCATAATACCTATGCTAGAGATAAACAGTAGTTGCGTATACCCTTAGTATAGGGGACCCAAAGGTGAACATTTTTCTAAACCGGGAGTCGATGTTCCGGAGTATAATATACATATATATATATATATTTCTATAACTATTAATCGAATAAGGTATATTCGATAGTTTTGAATAATAATCAAACTTATTTTCGATTATTCAAATAAAGATCGTACTTTCGTATAAGTATATCTTTGTTATTATTATTCGTTTCAAGTATGAGTTTTTAAAACTTCCACTTCATTTATTTTTATAAAGATTATCCTTTATGGGAATATTATTTAAATAATAATATTCATATATTTTCCAATATATCGGGACTGATTTATTTTATTAAATCAGCATTACTCCAAACATTCTTAAAATATTTTCGAGTCTTCAAAATGATTTTAAAAGTTAGAGCGGATCCCAAAACTCGTTTTCAAATTTAAGATCTTCCTTTCGAACGGGACTTGAATACTCACTCATAAATCTGAGGGATCCGGCTCTGTGGTGTATTTTATATTCACAACGAGGTTGCTGTTTTGAGAAAACAATTTGATTACTTGCCCAATATTCGGGAAGTAAGTCCATCTAATTGAGTCGGCATAAGCGACAGGCCGGGGTACGGTCTATCAAGGTATAAGAGGCTGGGTGACAGTCCATCAACATGTGAGTAGCCGGGTAACGGTCTAGCGCGAGGTCCTAATGCGACCAGGGTGATGATCGGCGAGGAATTCATCCATCTACAGTGGAAAAGGTTACTTATTGGTATCTTTGCCTGATCAGCAAGATATCAGTTTTATGCCAAAATTCTCTTCGTTCCAAATTCATTGGATATTACAACTCTGTTTATACTTTTCATGACAGAGGTTTTCAGGGAAAGTATGAGATATATATAGGTGTATATAAATATCAGGACTTAATGAAGTATCTCGTAACTTCATTTCATTCAAATAATGTTTCAAAGATTGAATCCACTCAAGTCTTATCTTGTAGTCTCATCTATGTGACGAACTTCGAAAACTTATTATACTTTGAACAGTGGTAGTTCAAGTAGTTTTCTAAAATGATATAAGTATAGTGAAGTATTTGGTAACTTCATCTCCCTTTAAGCTTATATCCAGTAATTAATTATCTTACACTTGATAAGAATTTCCAGTAAGTTATCCATTTAGATACTTGCATTTTTTATTACACTATATATTATCTTGCGAGCTGTAATGCTCACTCTTGCTTCATTTCTTCATCACACAACAATAGTTAGGAAAGATGGCCAGACTCAAGCAGACCCAGCGCAAGAGCGTGGGAAGCATCCCGCGTCTTCGCGTTGATATCATAGCTGCTATAGCTGTAGAGGTAGATCTATCTGTAGATCAGGCATTCTACTTTTGGGAATCAATTATGTATAATTATAACTTGTGGCAGATAATGGAAATTAACTGTAAACTTATTAAGTAATCATTCTGGGTTGTAATAACTTTTAAATTGTGGATTCAAGGACTTGTACTTATTTCAATTTCATCTCTGAGACTATAACGGGTTGTGGTGTGTGTTATTGTGGGGTCACAACATGAGGTTATTTATTTTTAATTAATTTAAGTGATATTTATGGAAAGAAAGACCGTGATGACCCGGATCCCCGACCCCGGATCTGGGGGTGTTACAAAAGAAGTATTCTGAGTATAGCTTATAGTATCGACAGCTTCAGCCCAAAAATATGTTGGTAACTTTGATTCCTCTAGCATGGTTCTTGCAGCTTTAATTAAAGACATATTCTTTCTTTCCACCACTCCATTTTGTTATGGAGTCCTTGCTGCTGAAAACTCATGCATGATCCCATTTTCTTCACAAAACAACCTCATTGCAGAATTCTTGAACTCAGTTCCATTACCACTCCTAATTCTTCCAACTTAGAGATCAGGATGATTGTTGACTTGCCTTATATGATTGATAATGATTTCACTAGCTTTCATCTTTAGATTTAAGAAAATATGTCCAAGAGAACATTGGAAAATCATCCACAATCACTAGGCAATATCTCTTTTTTGAAATTGACAACACATTGACTGGTCCAAACAAATCCACGTGCAACAGTTGTAGTGGTTCTTCAATTATAGATTCAAGCTTCCTTTTGAATGATGTTTTAATTTGTTTCCCTTTTCGACAAGCATCACATAATCCATCCTTTGAGAACTCAACTTGAGGAATGCCCTACTAGGTCTTTCCTGAATAATTCATTCATAGTCTTGAAGTTCAAATGAGACAGTTTCTTGTGCCATATCCAAATTTCATCTTGACTTACTTTGATGAAAAGAAAGTTAATAGAATCTGCATTAGATGTGAAGTCAGCTAGATACACATTTTCTTTTTTCACTCCAGTGAGAACCACTTTGTTATTTTTCTTGTTTGTAACAACACAGGCTTCATAATTGAAAGTTACAGAGTTGCATGTGTCACATAGCTGCTGACACTCAAAAGATTGTGTTTGAGTCCATCCACTAAAGCAACTTCTTCAATGATGACATTCTCTTTTGAAATCAAGCTATATCCCAAAGTATACCCTTTGCTGTCATCTCCAAAAGTAATACTTGGGCCAACTCTTTCCTTGAAATCAGTGAGCAGGGTAGAGTCTCCAGTCATAAGCCCTGAGCATCCACTATCTAGATACCATAAACTCCTTATATTTCCCTGCACACATCAAAATCAAATTAAGTTGATTTCGATACCCAAGTTTCCTTGGGTCCATCCTTGTTAGCCTTTTTATTAGGTTTCTTAGTCTTTCCATCATTAGACTTAGGTGGCTGTAAATCAACCTTTGTCTTAGGAGTGGGGCTTTGAAACCCTTGATCATTTATACAATTATCAGGCATATTGGGATTAACATGAAATGGCAAAAATTGTGCAAACATGTTATTCCGGTAAGGCATGCTAAATGGCATTTTGGGCATATTAGATGTAGGATGATAATGATTGTGTGCAAGTGGCATATTAGCATAATATGCAAATAAATTTTATGCAGGCATAACAGGCAAAGAATGCATTGGTGATATGGGCATGTTAGGAAAAGATGGAGGTGCAGACATGGGTGCATGTATCACATACTTGCAATTAGTAGATAAATGATTAACACTACCACGCTTAACACATGTCTTTCTAGGTGCATACTTATCAGGTGTGTAGTTATTGTTTTTCCATTCTAAATCTGCCTTGACCTGAATTTTCTCCAATCTGTGACTCAACTGCTTCATTGATAGATGCCCTACATTCACTCTGCTTGCATATTTAACTTTGATTGATTCTCCTTGAACAAAGTGCTTGGTTACTGAACCATATTTCTCATTCAGCTTAGCTAGCTTGGCTTTGTAATGGGGTCATATTATTTTATATTATTAATACCTATTTTATGTCTGTTTTCGTAATTTTATTAATAAATAAATTGTTTTACATTGTTTTGGAGGAAAATAAGTAAAATCAGAATTTGAGTTGGAAAAGGTGCAAATAGAGAAAAAGGTGGACTATTCTTGAATTCAAAGGAATTGGAAGATAAATAGAATACTTATTGGAGAAGAAGGAAATACTTTAAGAATCCTACTTGTATTCCAAGACCCAAACCCTCATATTTCCCTATATATATGGGTCTCCCCTCTTCTATTTTACACATCCAACACCCCAACACACCCCAAGACACCCAATTAGTTATTTGTTTTGTTCATCTTTTTATCATGTGTAGCTAAATTTGGTCCCTAGGATGAAGATGAAGTTAATTTTATTACTTTGATATCTTCTCGTTCCTATTATTTGATTCTCAAGATTTTTCTTGGTGCTTAATTGTTCAATTGACAAAGTGATTTTGATATATTATTGTTACCATATATATTTTTCATAATCTATGCTTGCTCCATAAAGTTTTGATGGGTTATTGTTAGATAACACATTTCATAGTATATGTTTGTCTCGTTAATTGATATACGTTGTTTTTTTGAAGAAAAGAGAATTGATTTTAGTCGGAGTTGATATTAATTGTGATTGATTAACGGATTCAGATTCCTAGGTTTTCCATATTATTTGTTATTTGCTAATTATGTTAAACATATCTCATCTCAAATCTATTTGTCTAGTTATCCTGATTTAAATTGTTAGGGTTTTGAAAATTTGTAGTCTCCGTGGATCGATTTGTAATTTCTACAACTAAACACTGTGCACTTGCAGTTCTTATATTTTTACACATAAAGTTTTTGGTTCCGCTCCCGGGGACTATTGTTAATTTTTACTCCTTGATATTTAATTCTTCGGACTAGTTTTTTTTGTTTTCTCTTTGTTTTTTTTAGGAAATCGTGAAGCGGAGGAAAGCTTGGACAAAACGACCGCTAGAAGGCATTACCGTTTCTTTTGGATTTTTTAAAAGCATTTTTCGGTATTCCGTATCACCTCTCTATTTTTTTCTTCTCACTTTTATTATTAAAAAACACAAAAAAAATTAAAGAATATCGTCGTACGGATATGATGATTCATACACTATTCTTCTGGATCATACACAAAAATATGAGTTATGCAATGATCTTCTGGATTGTGAACAAAATTGGGAACTAGATCCGGAACTAGATTGGGATTCTGAATGAGGATTTAGGTGCTTTGCGTTATAAGACTTTCAGAGTGTTGGGGCCAATATCTTAGAATTTATTAGAGATTACTGAATTGCAAGGGGACATCTCCTGTGGCTTTTCTTATGTATAATTCTGTTTGAATGCATTGTAATATCATCATATGGTTATATGTTTCTCCACATCCTCTCCAAACTCGGAAGACCCTTTGTAATGCATGATTCTTTATTTGGGGATTCTATTTTCTGTGATTCTACCGCAAATTGAAGATATGGGGAAACTCTTTCTCGTGCGCGATTCACTTCAACGCCATCATTATCTCCAACTTTTCTTGCACTACTTATTACAAGATCAAGATCAAAGAGGATACAACTTTCTCTCGAGAGGTTACTTTTTGTATTTACCGGTCACACACGTATACGTACTTGTTCATCATTACACATTTAAAAATGGATCTTCAAAGTTCTTACCCGATTGGTTGTAACTTGCTGGAGACCAAGCAACAAGCAACAAATAATTATGTAAGTCCCATGTGAATTATACCATGGGCTAAGGTTTGTTCGACTCTTTTCAATTTAAGTGATCAAATTTTTTGTTTGTTTGAAGTGAGTATTGATTTTTGCGTATATGTTATATCATTCTGTTCACTTTTTACGTATTTTTAACATGCACACACAAGCCGGGGGTCTTTCTGGAAACAACCTCTTCATTCTTCGGAATGAGGGGAAGGCTGCGTACATCTTACCCTCCCCAGACCCTGCGTTAAGCGGGATATACTGGGTAGGTTTGGTTTGGTTTGGTTTACAAAAAAATTAAATATTTGAAAAACCCAAAAATAGTAGTTAGTTAATTGTTAAAAACCAATTTGTTGCATCATTCATTCTTTCACACAGGATCACATCATCTAGATTTACTTTTTTATATTTATTGCTTTCCATCTTATACAATTATGGTGATTGCTGGAAGAAAGAAGTACTTAAAATTTATTATAATACACATAGTGTAGTGCATCCATAAGTGTTTATGATCTCGTTCTTTGTGTAGCATCATCTAATTAATCTTAAGGGCGCCATCCCATTACAAGTTAAGGTGATGGATTTCATCACCCTTTCCCTGGCCCAAAAATCATTAATTCCTTCATCTTGCATTCACCTACCTTAATAAAATTAAGTAGATGTTGGCCCCTAGGATTTCGAGCTCAATTAGGAAGGTACCTGAAAGAAGAAGTAAATTTGGAATTATTCGAAGTTTTGGTGACAAGGCAAATGTATCACTTACCTGGCCAATTTGGATTGATGACTAGGCTAGCGGTTCTCTAATTCAGCGCCTTGTTTACAAGGAAGTGCCCCCGCTTACCTGGCTAATCAGTTTGAATAAATCTAGATTTATAGACTTTTTGGTGGTCCAAAAGTTAGGAGCTATCTAGATTTTTTTTAGGATTACCCATAGATCTAAGATTTTTATTTTTGATTTTATAATTTTTCTTGGGTGTTTACTTATAGCTCTTGTCTGCTACATGATTACTTGTCATATATGCAAAGTAATTGGGTTCGAGACCATTCATCTAGATTAAAAAGATACTCTAACGTTTCATCTCCTAAAGTAGTAAGGCAACTCGAGTTCTCTTCACCAACTAAAATTGAGTCAAAAGAAGAAGTAGAAATTCCGCCTATAGTCATGTCTATCTCACTTAAAGACCGTTGTTACCCCGCGCGTTCCACTGAACCCTCATGTATAGTCCTACCTGAAGTAACCGCTAATAATTTTAAAATCAAACATCACAACATTAGCATGTTACCTAGGCTTTCCGGGGTAGAGGGAGAGGATCCATATCTTTTCATTCGAGAATTTGAGGAAGTGTGTGCTTTAAAAAAACTCCAACAACTTAATGAAGACTCCATTAGGCTTCGACTTGTTAACTTTACTTTAAAAGAAGAGGCTAAACAATGGTTGTATAGTCTACCCGGTAATTCTATTTCCACGTGGGGGGATTTGTGTCTATCTTTCTTAAAAACTATTTTCCAAACCATAAGGAAAACATATTTAGGAATGAAATCAACCAATTTCAGGAAAATTAAAATGAGTCTTTTTGGAAGTATTTTGATAGATTTAAAAAGCTTTTGTCTAAGTGTCCTCAACATGGTATAGAAAAATGGATACTTTGTAAAATTCTTTATGAAGCCGTAGATAGTCAAACCACTGCTTTGTTAGAGTCTATGTTCCAAGGTAAATTTATAGATAAAAATGAGGAAGAAGCTTGGCAATTTTATGAGGAGTTAGCTGAAAAACAATGTTATGGGAGTCAACTAGGGAACCCAATCTTGAATCTGAAAGATTTAAGGGCTTACACGTAGTTGGCAATTCTATTGCAAATGAAGCTAAGTTAGCTACACTCACTAAACGTCTAGAAGCCTTAAAAACCTACAATGCGTCTTCTCAATTTTCTATCTGTGCAAACTATAGTTCTCCTAATCATGTGATAAACAATTGCCCTGAAATTGAACAAGTCAATGCCATGTTTCAACCTAGAGTTAGGAATGATCTATATGCACCCACATACAATCCTGGTTGGAAAAATCACCCAAATTTCTCATGGAACCAAGGTCACTACAATTAGTATAATATAAATTCTCAACCTTCTTTTCAAAAGCCCAATCCTGGTCCATACCCAGTTTAAAATCCCAATTCATGTCCTCCTCAAACTTTTGGTCATTATCCTAACTCAGTCCCCTTGAATCCTCCTAGTGTTGGTGAATCTGATAAGAAATTGAATTCCATTGGAAAGAGTATGGAGGATTTACTTAAATCTCAAAAATCTTCCATACAAGCTATAACCCAAGATAGATAGTTGCTAAATTTAAACACACAAGCCATATCTAAGCTAGAGGTCCAAGTTAATCAATTGGAAAACACAATCAGTGAGAGAGAGAAAAATCATTTCCCTAGTCAACTCGAGGTTAATCCTAAATTTTGTCAAAACCAAAAGTCTCATGAAAATGTGAACTCTGTCATCTTTAAGGCCTGGAAATCAATTGAACAATCATGCTGGTGTTAATACTCATCAGAAAGATAAGCTAACATCTGAACCAAATCCTCTACTCCTAAATCTTAGTCTTCCACAATCTTCAAATCCTGAAACTTCTGAATCTAATGAGTTATCACCATCCAAAGAACCACCTTCAAAAACCCATTCCGATGTGTCTAGTGAAAAAGTCTTTAAGACGAAAGCTCTGTTTCCTCAAAGACTTATCTCAAACAAACAATCTGCTCAGTTGATACAATTTTGGAAGCATTTAAGCAAGTTAAAATCAACATTACTCTTTTAGATGTAATTCAACAAATTCCCTTTTATGCTAAGTGTCTAGAAGATTTGTATACTCATAAAAGAACCACTCATGTTCCTAAGAAATCATTCCTAACCTCTCATGTTAGTTCTATATTATCAAATCAAATCCCTTTGAAGTATAAGGATCCTGGTTGTCCTACTATCTCTTGCGTCATTGGTAATACCTTCATTGATAAAGCTTTACTCAATTTAGGAGCTAGTGTGAATCTTCTTCCATTATCTGTCTATCAAGCCTTGGGTTTAGGTGAATTGAAATATACTAATATCAATCTTCAAATAGCTGACCGTTCTGTCAAAACTCCAAAGGGTATAGTTGAAGATGTCTTGATAAAAAATGGTGATGTTATCTTTCCCATTGATTTCGTTGTTCTAGAAATTGAACCAGTTAAAAATCTCAAAAATCAAATCCCCTTCATTTTAGGAAGGCCTTTTCTTGCCACCTCCAATGCTTTGATTAAATGTAGAAATAGTTTGATGAAACTCACATTTGGGAACATGTTGATTGATCTTAATATCTTTAATGTAGGAAATCAACCTAATGAGCTTTTTCAACAACCTCTAGGAGTTAACTTGATAGATGAGGTTGTGTCTTGGTCGAATCTCGAGGATAATGAAATTGAGTCTCTTCTTGAGGAAGAAGTTTCGTGTGAGGTTGAGAGTAATAGAGGATTTCATGAGTTATATAGGAATTTCACTTGTGATGAGATGTTTGAGGAATTAAATGCTATTTGTTTTGAGTATGATACCCAACTTGAGGCTAGTTATTTTGATCCTAAGACCATTATTAAGACTTCTGTTGGTGAGCCACCCACACTCGATCCTATTCATTCATTTTCCACTCTTGAATAATCATTGGTAGTTAATAATGAAATTCATGATGTTCCTATTTTTAGTAGTAAAGTTCATAACCAAGAATTTCAAGTCATTAATTAGCTTGAACAACATAATGAAGCGTCTAATTGGTCTATGAATGATGTTAATGCAATGAGTTTTATTTTGATGCATGATCATATCTATCTAGTAGATAATGCTGTTTTTATGGGTGAGTTTCAGATGTGTGTTGATTTTGTTACGAAGGTAGTTTTCCCACGCTCTGGTATTGGTTAACAAATATTTTTTTGTGTATGTCTCCTAAAATAAAGTTTAGGTATGGGGGAGTTATTATGTACGTGTGAGTGAATGTGTGTGTGTTATCGGAACTTATGATTCCTCTATCATGCCCTTATAAGATATTCTCGTCCTTTTACTTTATCATTTTTTTATCATTTTCATATATTGAGGACAATGCATGATTTAGGTATGGGGGAGGGTTTTAGTAGTACTTACATAAAAAAATCCAAAAAATTGAAAAAAATAAAAAAATCCAGAAAAATCAAAGATATTTTAGCTAAGTTGTCTAGTCCACTCTTGTACTTTAGTACTAGTTGGTGTTAGCAGTTTTTCAAAAATTTTATATATATTGCCTTGAGCTGATTTGAACGTAGTTAAGTAAGGTTGTCTTCATGAAACTTGTGTCGAATGAATTTTTCCTTAAGAGTCCAAGAGGGCACATTTGCATAAGGTCTTTGTAGGAAAGATTGTTTAGAGAAGTTTTCGATATCTGAGACAGAGCCCACATGTTGAAATAATGTCGAATCAAATTTTTGCGAAAAAAAGAAAAAAAACAAAAAACCAAAAAAAGTAAAGAAAAGAAAAAAAAGTGATGCCTGAATAAACTACTTCAATACCCAGTATTCCTCATAAATAAAAAAAGATTGAGATGATGGGCATAAGTAGTATAATTGACCAGTCTTATTTTATGGCCTTTGTTACTCGAGTAATTAAGTCCGTAGGGGTTTTTCAAAATCTAGAGCCATAAGACCATCTGGTTTGGGAGTCATTGGCCCAAAGCTAGCTACATGGGTAACATAGAAAGCCTAAGAAAACGGATATTACACATTCAGATAAAAAAACTGTGAATTTTGGCTAGAAACTTGTTTTGATAGAGATTGGGTCCGTTCAATATTGGTTGAAAAAGAGGAAACGTACTTACTCAATTGATTCTTCAGAGACCTACTTTGACGACACACCTTGGGATTTTATGTAAACTCTCAGAGCCGATATAAGTGGATTATTGATACCTACATCTTGGCTATAATTAGTAGAGTCTTAAAGATATATATTTTTCTAAAAGTTCTTGTGTTAACACCAATGAATGTTATTGTTGATAGAGTTTAGACACTTGCTAGAGTATTTCACATATTTTATGGGCATATCTTCTGTAAACCCTTAGGAGACAACACTCCTCTTGTAGAGACCGTCTATGAGTTTAACGGGTTGGTAAAACTAAAATTTCTCGTCACGCCTACGAAAAGGAGCATAGGACTATTCTTAGTTAGCATTTTTTTTAATTTTTCTCGAGGATGAGCAAACGATAGGTATGGGGAATTTGATGGGTTCATATTATTACATATTATTAATACCTATTTTATGTTTGTTTTTGTAATTTTATTAATAAATAAATTGTTTTACTTTGTTTTGTAGGAAAATAAATAAAATTAGAATTTGAGTTGGAAAAGGTGCAAATAGGGAAGGAGGTGGACTATTCTTGAAGTCAAAGGAATTGGAAGATAAATAGAATACTTATTGGATAAAAAGAAGGAAATACTTTAAGATTCCTACTTGTATTCCAAGGCCCAAACCCTCATATTTCCCTATATATACGGGTTTCCCTTCTTATTTTACACATCCAATGTGATGGACCCACACTACTAACTAGCAGAAATATGCATAATATTAATGAAACAGTAAAGTATTACAAAACATAGAATATTAAAGCTACAACCCTTTGTTAGGAAATGAATAACACACATGGGGGTGAATGTGTTTTACTGTTTTTGTGCTTTTCTTGAATGTTTATGGTTGTACAAAGTAAACTAAATCTTGTAATGAAATGTGTTCATGCATAATTTAAGCTTTGCAGAAAATGAAGAACACAGATCTTCAAAACTCACTTAATTTTATATTAAAGTTAAGATTGTTTTGCTACAAAATTTCTAGGCTCTGTGTTGATAAAGAGCTTAGCTTCTCCTTGAGAGTGTTACAAGAAATTTGATCTAAATTATTGCAACTGACTAAAGGACCAGTGTTAACTTTATAACTTAGTTAACTACTGGTTTACATAGTGTACAATAAGACATGCTATTAGCTTTTCTAAACTGTCACTTGTCATTTCTATTTATAGAAAAGTAGATCTTCCATTTCTGGCTTAGCATATCTTTAGCATCCCGTGTTTACTTTGATCTTCCTTTGTCAGTTAATCTTTAGCATTGATCTTGCACATTCTTCAAGCTGCTTTTTGAAGACTTATCAATCCAGCTGTTTGGATTGTTTGTTGATTGTTAATCTTGGATATTGAACTGATCCGCAACTTTGTACTTTGAGATTTTACCTCGAGATCTCCAGTTTAGGTCTATAGAACACTCGACATCTCGATAAGTATATTGGCTTATCGAGATCTCTAGTACTCTATATTTAGTTTGGCTGGTAGAGGTCTTCAGTTCTCTATAAGAGAATTTTGGCTTGTCGAGATCTCTAGTCTTCACATCTTCACTTTGACTTATCGATAACTTTTAGTTCTCTAGTAGCTTCTTGACTTGTCGATATCTCAGAGTTCTCTAGTCAAATTTAACTTGTCGATATCTCAGAGTTCTCTAGTGAATTTTGACTTATCGATATCTCTGAGTTCTCTAGTAGACTTAGACTTATCAATATCTCTGAGTTCTCTAGTGGAACTTGACTTATCGATAACTCAGAGTTCTCTAATGAATGTAGACTTGTCGATAACTCTGAGTTCTCTAGTGACGAAATGACTTGTCGATATCTACGACCTTCATGTCTTCTTGACTTGTCGATATCTCTCCGAGTTCTCTAGTAGCTTTCATGACTACTCTATAAGCCATTCTGGAGTTCTCGAATGACTTCTCTATAACATTAAATCTGTGACTTATAGAGACCTTGACTTAGAGTATTTTTCCTAAAATAGCTTTATTCAACTCCAAGCTTCTTTATAATTCTTCTGAGGCATGATCTTCTTGATCTTCCTCCAGATGGAATTCTTAGGCTTGATACTATTTATAGAAAAGGATCCAGTCTGCTCTTTTGACATTTTTACAGACTTTAAATGTCACAAGTACAAAGTACAAATTAAGATAACAATACAACTTACTTAGGGTTGACAAAATGTCTTAGTCTTATTAAAGTACATGTATATCTTGCACAACAATCTCTCCCAATTGGTGAGAAGATTGCTTAACACACATTCATGCCTGTTAACAAGAATAACCCCAAGCTTAACAGATTATGAAAATTAACAGTTCATTATTCTCCTTAGATCAGATGTCCATTTATCTTTGCTTCATACTTTAATCAGGGACACTAATGATATTGTTATCTTCAGTAATCTTTGACATCATCACTTATGTATGACAATCTCCCCCAACTTGTTCATTATGAAATTATGCACAAGTTCAGATTGATGATGTCAAAACTCTAGCTAAAAGCAGAAGTCAATCTTCCCAATCTTCCCAGTGCATTTAGATTTACTCTTCTCTCCCCCTATCAAGAAGAGAGTATTATCATCTAGCAACATCCAACAACAATTTTTGCATTTAGATATATTCTCCCCCTTTTGACATTATCTTGAGGTGGGAAGAATCAGCTAGATGCATGTCGTTCAAGCTTGTGTCATTATCCATTTAGAACAATATCTGCAGCTTCAAGCTATAGTGATTTTAACAGGTAGAATAGGAGACTTAGACCTGCAGAAAAAGTCTTTTAGTAACACAAGTCCTAAACTCTCCATTCTTTTAAAGTAGTCTCACTATCACTGCACTAGTCTCATGACTTTTAAGAGTCAGAGTTTCCTCACAAGGATTACTAAATCCAGACACTCATATACCTCTCCTTTTTCCAGGAAGGATCCTGCCTCTCTTATTTTCTATTTTTCACTCAATCTTTTCTCTCATCCTCACATGAAAGGATCACATGTTGTTTGACCTATAGAATCAAGAGGTGGTTGAGAAGAGTTGTTTGTGATCATATGATTAGGGGTGATCCATATAGGTCTAATCATACTCATTTCATCAGAAAAGTAGATATGCATTTCATACCTTGTGAGATTTTGAAGAAGCAACTGATTAATTTAACATTGGTATGCAGCTACATCTTTGATCAGTTTCAATTGTTCTCATAGTATTCTCAGTGATTCTGCCTTCATCACCATTTTGAGGTAATAGTTCTTGTATGGCTGGAGATTCAAGAGTTGTTGTATAACTTTGACATCCAGGTTCTTGTATACTCTACACCACTGTTTGAATTTTGAGCTTCTGTTAACACTTTTTGTTGTGCAGTTGTGTCATGTTTTTCAAGAGATTCTTTCTTGTCTTCTATACTATGTGAAGTATAGATTCTTGTGGAACATGGATCAGGGAATGATGTTGCTGCTATGCCCCATTAAGACATAGGTTCTTGTGTGCATGATCCAAGAAGTAAGAATCTTTTAATAGTCTCATCTATATGTCCAAGAGTAATCCCCTTTACTCTCTTTTAACTTTGCTGTTGTAGGAACTTTTGACAGCTTCCCTTAACAAATCCTTCCTAAGATTGACATGAAAGGGTTGATAAACTACTGTGAAGACCATTAACAGATGAAGTTCTGGTCCTTTCTTTGGAGATGAATCAGAATAGCTTGTAGCAGTTCTGATTTAGTAAGCACAAGTATCCTCTTCATGAATTCTGAAAGTTTTAAATAAGCATGAGGATGTTGGCTTATTACATCCTTCTTTTCTCAAACAACAAACCAAATGAAGAACATTTTGTGAGGTTTCTGTCCTTTTGTAAAACAGGTTCCTTTTGAGAGTTACATGAGTGGGATTGTGTTTGAGTTTGTGTTTATGTTGTTGTGCCTGTGTGAACTGCAGTTTGGATGTGAAAGATGTATTAACTGCAGTTGAGCACAAATGCCCGTTGGGTGATCCATAGATCTCAGAAATCTTGTAATTAACAAGTTTCTTGCAATTTTTAGCCAAATTCAGAGAATTTTGCAAAAAATTGATTTTCAAAGATGTTGACATACAAAAGGTAAGAGATTTAAAACATAAATCAAAAGTGATTTTGTGTAATTCTACTTTACTTATCCATTGATATGTCTGATGCGTCAGATGAAATCAAATGTGTTATCTCTGTTTCGAGTGATTTGTCTGAGTTCCCTGTTGTTGTCTTGAAGAAATTGTATTTACCCTGTACTGCAGTGAACATATATAACTTTATGATGTTTTCAATTACATACAGTATTATAGAAAATATGATACTCAGATGAATTGTAAACACATAGCAAACAAGACACAAATAGTTTTAAAATAGAGAAGGTGAAATATTTTCATTAATATTGAAACAGAGTACAGGAAGATTTAGATTTTAACAATTTAAACCCTAATCCTAACTACTCTAGTCTCTGCCTATTCTCAGCTTCAATCCTCCTTGCCCTGCGTTGGTATGCTCTGGACATGGAGTGTGCAAGAGAAATGATTCTCTCTTGCAGCTCCAGAGCAGCAAGGCGTTCCTGCTCAGCCACCAAAGCACGTCTCTCTTACTCCAGAGACACTTCTCCCTCGAAAAATAGAAAGTTTATCTGATCATCCCAAGAGAGTTCGTCAAAAACTTCAAGGGGAACATCAAAAGGGCTGCAAATGATCCCTTTGATGTAGACTCGAAGCCCAAAAGGGTCATAATAGACCTTATTATCAACCAAATGAAGGGCTGGAAGATAAACACCATTATTGAGCGTGTAGAATACATGAGCAACCATTGGATAGATTTGAACAAGATGAAGGTTGAAGTTAGGATGTTTGTTGAGAAAAAGAAATAGTGATGAATAATGAAGAGAGAAGGATTTGAATTTATAGAGGGCGAAAAGAAGCCAAAGAGACACTTGAGTTGCCCGGTGAATAAGTTGAAAGACATATGTCATAGCCTATTTGTTTATTCGAGGATTTAACTCAACTCAAATAAGAATGTAATAAGTAAATAGTGGATCTATCGTCAGAGAGATCTCACGGAGTAACATCTGTCAAAGGGTTAAGAAACATTATTCATCTACAGACTTGAAGACTTAATTCACTGGAAGAAGCTCAAGAAATTGATCAAGCCTCAGTGATATAAATCAAGATTGTGGATTTAATCAAGTGACAGAGATCTAGTCAGGGTATCAATTAATTACAAGGATTTAGTCTGAAGAAAATCAAGAGTATCAAGGTCAAGGCTTGAAGAAACGTCACGGAAGTTAGTCACTCATGAACCAGACAGTACATCGAGTGTCAACATTGAAGTGGTGGAATTGATTCATAATTGACAGTAATTTTCAGAAGATTTTCAGAAGAATGGTTGCTGCTCAAGATTAGTATTAATTCTCTATTAATTAATTAAGTCAAATAATTTAATTAAGAAAATAAATTATATCTGCAAAGATTAATTTATTGATTAATTGAATTAATTGATTAATTAATTCATAATTAATATTAAGGATTTTCAGAATTGTTATTAGATTAAAATCTATTAATAATTCAGTAAGACAATTTGATTTGAACTACTATGACAATCGGTATGACAATTGATAGTCATACCGAAAGTCTTGCTAGTTCATTCTGATTGTCTTGCTAGCTATTGGGATTGTCTTGCTAGTTCAAAAGGATAGTCTCACCGAAAGTCCTACCAGTTCAAATGGATTGTCATATCAGTTCATTTGATTGTCTTGCCGAAAGTCTTGCTGATTCAACTGGATTGTTTTGTTTACTTAAACAACAAAAAAAAGTAGAAGACGTTCATGCAATAATTCAACAGAACACACAAGTCAAGAACACAGCAGAAACAAAAGCAAATTATTTCATTTTTCATCTGCTTTATTCAAGATCAAAATTCTAGATTGTAAAGTTAAATCCAAACCACTAGAATTATTTATCTTGTTCTTGTGTAACAATCTAGCGGATTTAAATCCCTAGAACTTAATCTCAAATCGCATTTGATCTTTTCATTGCAAAAATAGAAAAAGTTCATGTCGAATTTATTCTAGATTTGTAATAATTGATTTGAGATTAATCCCTTGTAACAGATACCGTTGTTGTAACACCTTTCAAGTTTAATAAAAGTTTTATTTAACTTGAATTTTGTTTCACCTTTTTATTCCGCATTTTATTTGATTAAACGGTATTGTTTGCATTCAACCCCCCTTCTACAAACAAATTGGGACCTAACAATTGGTATCCAAGCCTTCTGATTAACGTACAAATCTAGATCCTAGACTTTTGTGTTTCTTTCACTCCTTGAATTTTTTATTCACTCAAAAAATTCATAATGACTACACAAAAAGTTGGAACCGTTAAAATACCACTTTTCGATAAAGAAAATTATGTTATGTGGAAGAAGAAGATGCTACTATTTTTACAAGTTGCTAATCCCAAATATCTGCAAGTATTAAAGAAGGGTCCAAAAATTCCTATGGTTATTGAACCAGAGGTAATAGAAAATGATGTGGTGATCACCAAAGCGAGAACTTATGTGAAAGATCCTGAGGATTTCTCTCCTGCTGAAATAGTAGAAGCCTCCCTGGATGCTAGCCTTCAATTAATTTTAGTAGATTCCCTTAATCCCTTGATGAATAGACATGTGATGAATTGTAAAGATTCCAAACATATCTGGGAAACTATTGAGGTTATTAATGAAGGCACAGAGGAAGTTAGGGAGAACAAGTTAGAAATCCTAACCTCTGAGTATGAATACTTTAAATCCAATCCAGGAGAAGGAATCACTGAAGTGTTTGAGAGGTACAATGCATTGATCAACAACCTGAACATTAATGGTAAATACTATTCTATCAGGGAGGTCAACAAAAAGTTCCTTTTAACACTGCCAACTCATCTCGAACATAAAATCACTGCCATAAGAGAAGCAAGAGATCTGAGTGAGATTTCTTTGGAAAGGCTCTATGGTGTGTTAAAGACTTATGAGTTGGAGCAGATTCAGCAGAAGGAAGTTTACGGGAAAGGAAGAGTGGTCAGCACGTCTGCTGCTCTAGTAGCTGATGAACAACAACAACAACCACAATATCAACAACAATCTCAACAGTCAGAAAGAATGGTACAGTCTTCCAAGGTTGAAGAAAATGTGATAGTAGCAGAATTTGATCCTCCTACTACAAATCAATCAGGAGATGATTATTATTCCTTGGAAGAACTGGATCAATTGGAGGATGAGTCAATGGCCCTTATTGTCAAGAGATTCTCAAATGTCAGATTCAAAAGGAATCCCAAGTTCAAGTACAAGTCCAACTACAACAGATTCCAGAAAGGTGGATCTTCATCCTCTAACACCAGCAGTGGTGGGTATAAAACAGGGATGGTTGATCGAAGCACCATTCGATGCTTCAACTGCAATGAGTTGGGACACTTTGCCACAGAATGCAGGAAGCCAAAATAAGTTAGGAAGAACTCTTACGATTCTAATCAGAAGAGTAAATCTGAAAGGGCTTACCTGGCAAAGGGAAGAAGCTGGGATGATACTGACAGTGAAGATGAAGAAGTTGGGAATCTTGCTCTCATGGCTAGTGATTCAAACACCTCATCATCAAGAAAAGAGGGCATTAAACAGGTACAACCGGTAGTGTGGATTCTTGACAGCGGATCGTCAAGACATATGACCGGAGATAGAGCCCTGCTATCAAATATGGTTGAGAAAGCTGGCCCAGTGGTTACCTTTGGAGATAACAGCAAAGGTTTAACGAAGGGATATGGCTGTTTGCTAGCTGGAAATGTTATCATTGAAAATATGTATATTGTGCAAGGACTTGAACACAATCTGCTTAGCATTAGTCAGTTCTGTGACAACGGCTACAATGTTTTATTCGACAAGCTGAAGTGTCAGATTCTGCACAAGAAAAGTGAAAAACCCTCCTTAATGGGAATCCGGAAAGGAAATCTGTTCGTAGCTGACATGAACTCTAGAAGCAATCCTGAAGTCAATTGTTTCTATGCAAAGGCATCGTCAGATGAGAGTTGGCTATGGCAC
This sequence comes from Apium graveolens, assembly GCF_009905375.1. Classification (NCBI taxonomy): domain Eukaryota; kingdom Viridiplantae; phylum Streptophyta; class Magnoliopsida; order Apiales; family Apiaceae; genus Apium; species Apium graveolens. The sequence goes on from NC_133652.1 coordinate 229,508,165, forward strand.
AAGAGACTTTCTCATCTCAATTTCAAAATAATGAATTCTCTTTTAAAAAGAGAATTGGTAAGAGGTCTGCCTCAGCTGGAATTCTCTCCAGAAGGACTATGTGAGGCTTGCCAGAAAGGAAAGTCAAAGAAAGCAAGTCACAGAGGCACTGACACATCTTCCATAACTGGTGTTCTGCAATTATTGCACATGGATTTATTTGGACCAGTTAATGTCCTTTCGATGTCAAAGAAGTGTTACCGTCTTGTGATAGTTGATGATTATTCCAAGTATACGTGGGTTTTATTTCTTCACTCTAAGGATGAAACACCACAAGTTGTGATTGATCATATCAAGATGATTGAGTTAGATTCCAATGTCCCTGTTAGAGCAATAAGGTCAGATAATGGAACAGAATTCAAGAATTCACTTCTCAATGGATTCTGTACAGACAAAAGGATTACCAGAAAATTTTCAGCTCCTAGAACCCCTCAGTAAAATGGAGTGGTAGAAAGGAAGAATCGTACATTGATTGAAGCTGTAAGAACGATGTTAAGTGAATCAGGTCTTCCAATGTACTTTTGGGCTGAAGCTGTCAATACTGCATGTTATACTCAGAATCGAACTCTAATCAACAAAGACTTCATGAAAACTCCTTATGAGATTTTGAATGAACAGAAACCTTCTATCAAATACTTTCATGTATTTGGTGCCAGATGCTTCGTGCTCAAGGATGGAGATGATCGTCGTGGTAAATTCGAGGCAAAGGCATATGAGGGTATTTTTGTTGGATATGGAAGAAGATCATACAGAGTGTATATCATTGATCAACACAAAGTAACTGAAAGTGTTAATGTTACATTTGATGACACTAAACTCCCTAGTATCCAAACTGAAGATCCTTCTGAGAAACTGAAGTTTGATGATATGTCAGATTCAGAATCAGAACATGGTCAAGAACCTGAGGTTGTTGCTGGTGAAGAACCTGTTAATCATGATGATACTCAAGGTAATAGTGATGGAAACTTTGGCAACAATGGAGATACCACTGCTACTGAAGGAGAATCTTCAAGTCAACATGGCAACAACTCAGGGGGAGATGCTGAAGGATCATCTAGTAGGACACAACATCCCAATGAATTTCAAGGCGAATCATCAAGATCAAATCTTCCAAGACAGACTGTCTGGAATAAAGCTCATCCTTTTGAGTTGATTATTGGTGATCTAGATGTTGGAGTCAGAACTAGACGTGTTACTCAAAATGAGTGTCTGTTCTCAGGATTTCTTTCTGAGATGGAACCTAAGAAGATTGAAGAAGCACTAACTGATCCAGATTGGGTGATTGCTATGCAAGATGAACTCAATCAGTTTGAAAGTCAACAAGTCTGGAAACTGGTACCTAGACCTACACACAAGAAAGCTGTTGGTACTAGGTGGGTATTCAGGAATAAACTAGATGAAGATGGTGTGGTTATAAGAAACAAGGCAAGACTGGTAGCAAAAGGGTACTCTCAAGCTGAAGGCATTGATTATGATGAAACCTATGCTCCAGTGGCTAGACTTGAGGCCATCAGGATATTTCTGGCATTCACAGCATTCTCAAACTTTAAAGTTTATCAAATGGATGTCAAGAGCGCCTTTCTGAGTGGAAAGCTGGATGAAGAGGTATATGTAGAGCAACCTCCTGGTTTTGAAGATCCAGATCATTTGGATTTTGTCTTCTTTCTTTTCAAGGCTATCTATGGGCTCAAACAGTCTCCAAGAAAATGGTATGACACTCTCTCTGAATTTCTTATTGAAAATAGCTTTATTAGAGGTGTCATAGACAAAACTCTCTTTTTTAAAAAACATAAGAATGATACTATATAAGTCCAAGTCTATGTGGATGATATAATATTTGGGTCTACTAATGATAATCTCTGTAAGAGATTTGCTAAGTTAATGCACAGCAAGTTGGAAATGAGCATGATGGGAGAGCTGAAATTCTTTCTTGGATTACAAGTAAATCAAAGGTTAGATGGAACATTTATTTGTCAATCCAAGTATCTCAAGGAACTCCTCAAAAAGTACAATCTAGAGGATCCTGCATCAGCAAGGACTCCATCAACTACAGCTGTCAAGCTTGGACCATGTGAAAACTCCATTAAGGTAGATGTCACAAGCTACAGAGGTATGATTGGCTCGTTACTCTATCTTACTGCAAGTAGACCAGATATTATGTATGCTACATGCTTATGTGCAAGGTTCCAAGCGGATCCTAGAGATATTCATCTCGTTGCTGTTAAACGAATCTTAAGATATCTTAAGGGAACACCAAATCTAGGTATTTGGTACCCTAAAGAATCTGGTTTTAACCTTGTTGGATATACAGATTCAGATTATGCAGGAAGTATTATTGATAGGAAAAGCACCTCAGGGAGTTGTCAATTCCTAGGTAGCAGACTAGTCTCATGGTACAGCAAGAAATAGCAAACAGTTTCCAACTCAATGGCCGAGGCTGAATATATTGCTGCTGGAAGCTGCTGTGCTCAGATCTTGTGGATTAGGAACCAGCTACGAGACTATGGCTCTGTATTGAACAAAATTCCTATTTTATGTGATAATACAAGTGCAATAGCCATCACCAACAACCCTGTGCAGCACTCGAGGACAAAGCACATTGACATCATGTATCATTTTATTAGAGAGCACGTCATGAATGATACTGTTGAACTATTTTTTGTTCCAACAGAAGAACAAATAGCAGATATTTTCACTAAACCACTTGATGAATCCACATTTACCAGATTAGTTGGTAAATTGGGCATGTTGAATAGTTTTAGTGATTAATTTAGTTAATATCTGAGATCTGTTCTTGAATGAATTTACAAATGAATTTTTCATAAATGAAAAATTCATTTGCAAATTTATTTTATCATTTTATCATATTTCTTGCTTATTTCTATGTAATTTCTATTATCTTATCTTATTTATTTACTCAACTTGTTAATTTTAATGTCTCAGAATATTTTATTTTCTCTAAAAATATTTTTCTATGAATTTAATTTGTTAAAATTCAAAAGAAATCTATTTTTGGACTGAAAATATTATTATCTCTGAAATATTTTAATTATTTTAATTATGTAAATATTTTCTGCAATATTCATTTCAGTTTTCTGAAATTGAAATATTTTATATATTCTGTTTTTTATGTGTTTTTAACAGTTTTTATGTTAATTATTCAGTATATTTAAATACTTAATTTATCTTATACTAGAATGACAATCGGCAAGACAATTGAAATTGTCTTGCTGAAAGTCATTTCAGTAATAATGCTTGGTTATTTTTAAAATCAGATTAATTTTATAACTGGCAAGACAATCGGTATGACTATTGATTATCATGCCAGTAATAAAATTAATATCAGATTTTTTATGTTTTATTTTGTACTGGTATGACAATCGGTATGACTATCAGATTGTCATACCAGTTATATATTATTATTTGTTTTGTTTTGTTTGTTTTTTTTCTGTCTTTAAGCTGGTGTGACAATCGGTATGACAATCGGTATGACAATCCGATTGTCATACCAGTTATACTACTTAATCGTTTCCGTGTGTGTATTAAGTTTCATCAGTTCAGTTTTTTGTTTTTCAAAAATTCCAACAGTCTCTCTTTCTGTCTCTCTCTCTCTTCGAACAGCAAACACCATCTCAACCGCCATTGATCTCCTTTGCTCGAGTTTTTACTCAGCAATCTTACTCCTGTTATATATACTTACATATATATACATACAGGAGTGCTGCCAAAATTTTTTCAAAATTTTTTCCTTCAAATTCAGTTTGTGTTTGTTGATTTTGGGTATTTTTATTTTTTATTTTTTTTATTTTTTTTAATTTCTGTTGTGTGTCGTTTGGTTTTTTCAAATCTGCGTTTGTGAGTTAAGAATTTTAACGAGATTCATTTCTGTCTAAATTTTTCGATTATAATTAATTTAATTCGAATTATTAAATTAATTTAATTAATTCGAATTTTCTTAATATTATTCTTAAAATTTTGAAAGTGTGTATCTTATTATTATTTTAAATGGCTCTCAATTTCCAAATTGTCGCGCATAATCAAGTTGGTTATTTTAATCCAGAAAAATGTGATGTGGAAAAATTTAAGCCATGGATTAGATTTTTAAATGACCATTCGATTATTAGCTCTGCTATTAAATCAAATGTGATTTTAAATGTCGATCTGCTTAGACTGATTAGCACAACCTCTACTGTGGCCGATGATTCAAAATCTTTTTCATTCACCGTGGCAAACACACAGTATGTAGTTGATGAAACAGTCGTCAATCAAGCGTTAAATTTTCCATTGGACAATTTCTGTAATTTACCCTCTGAAAATGATATCACAAACTTTTTCCATGCTATTCACTATCAGGGGGTGATCAATTTAACCAAACTTTCAAAATCCAATTTGGTGTCTGAATGGGACATTTTCTTCGATACACTTTCTAAAGTGTTTGCCAACTGCACTAAATCCAACTTTCACAACATCACTTCCACTCTGCAGTATATTGGTCTTGCGGTTGTTTTCAATCAAAGGATCAATTTTGGCAAACTACTTTTTCCCATTCTCTTGAGACGTCTCACTACTGCTTTACGTGATCATTCTACAAATCGTAGGGTATCATGTTACTATGCTCGTTTTCTCATGCTTATAGCAGATCATCTTCTCACACCTGAGCACAAAGCCCTTTTTGCTAACTCTGCAGTAACCGAACCCCCTCCTGTAAGCAAAAAGATTTACACCCGCCAAGACACAACCTTCAAATTCATGCAAGTTCCAGTACTTGTATCTGCTTTTATGGCCACTTATATTCCCTTACCTATTTTCAATCTTCCCGGTCATGAACAGCAACCTCAACCTCCAGTGGTTCAAGCCACCCAGGCTCCTCCAATATCAGATGCTCTTCCATTATAGGTAGTAATTCCTCACTCTCACTCCATTCCTACTTCTGTTGAAAGACCCCCAGTGGTCGATAGGACTGACCATGAAATTGTAGAACCACAGCTTCAATCCCAGGTCATAGAGCCAAACACAGAGTCACAACCTATCTCAACCTCTCCCCCACTGTCTAAAATGTTACCCAGAAGGTTAATAGGAAGTAGTGTATTGTTAAATGTGAGTGAACCCTCAGCTCTGCCTCCTCCCAAGAAAAGAAGAACATATACTGAGGCATCTGAAAGCCCATCCTTGTCCTCCCAACAGGACATGGACTTTGAAATGGCCAATGAACAGTTACTAGAGACATTCTCTCAACAGGATGAATCTATTGAAATTCTCCATAGGGCCATGGCATCTTGTACTGAGTCAAGCACAATTCCATTACTCACAATGGAACCATACATACCCACAGATGATACTCAGGACACAGAGCAAGGAGTGCACATAGAGTCTGTTACAGTGCCTGCCATAGTTACGGCAGAAGAGCAGTCACATGCTTCTGAGGGAAAATCTGACTCTCAGCCACCCTTAATAGAGTCATTTTCTCCCCTCCCAGATCAAACACCTCTGGCTCCCTCACGGGATTCTCCACTCGCAGATTTATCTGGAGAAAGTGGAGGGCAACTCGGTCAATCTATCCCTGAAGCAATTTAGACATCTATTTCACATGAAATGATAGGTTTGACTGAGGATCGGGACTCGCGAATTCCCATTGCACCACCACTGACCTCTCTTGAAGAGGCTAAGGTGATTTTAACTGCAGGTACAGAAGAACAGCAACACGACGACTCCTCACGAGCAATTATATTGAGAGAAACACAAGCACGTGAGGTGAGTGAACCAAACAAGATTGAAATTCAGGTGAGAGCACACACAGACACAGATACTGAAAACCTGTTAGCTCAAGTTGCTGCTCTAAAAGAAGAACTTGCTAAAAGCCAAGCTGAGGCTCAAGCATTCAAAGCACAAGTGGTTGAACGGTCTTCTTCTTCCACCTCTGTCAACAATCAGCTGGCACTAATCAGGAATGATATCTCAGATCTCAAGAACACTGTCACACCAAAGCTCAATTCCATTCAGGAAACTCCAACTTTATCAGATGATGACATTTCTAACTTCTGCTCTCTACATACAAGAATGACTTCTGTTGAAGACCTGGTTGAAATGAATCATGCACTGGACTCCTCCAGATTTTTAAAGATAGAAACGGGCATGGAACATCTTAATGAAGGAATGAAACACTTGCATTTCATGATCAAGAATTCTCACTGCCCTAATGAAGAATAAATAACTTACTTTGAAGGGCCGTCTGGTGGAGGCTCAGGCTCTGGAGATGATGGAGGTCATGGAGGTTCTAAAGGAAAGTCAGTAGAGGATCCCTCAACTAAGGGGGAGAAGAAAGGGAGTAGTGGAAAGGGGAAAGAAAAAGATACCTCTGCTGGAGACAAAGGAAAGGCTGATGATGTCTACTACAGTGGAGAACAGGATGACTTTGATATTTTTGACATTCCCACTGAACCAGTCTTGAAAGATAAAGATGGTTTATTTGAAGCTGAAGAGGAAAGTGATTTTGGAGAATGGGAAGAGAAAGCTACAGTGGATCCTATCTTTGAGAAAGAGTTTCAGCAGCAGCAGTCAGAGATGAAAAGAAAAGAAGCTGAACTCAAAAAGGTCTCCCAGATCATTGACATGAGGAAAGACATACAAAGAACAGAAACTCTTCAAAAGCAACGTCTTCATGACATTAAGGCTCAAGAAAGGAGAAGAGATGTTAGACTGAAGATTGGTGAAAAATGGGATGAAGCTAGGAGAGTACTTGATATGCCTCAGCTGAGCACTAACAATGATAGGCAGTTCCTACATCTTCTTGACAAGCTGGAAATCTCAAATCCTAATAATGACATGTACATGAATGCTATCAAGACTGAAGTCTCAAGGATCACAGCTGCTTTTGACAGATCCCTAAATGAGATGAGCATTTTTGTATATTGTCAGAGTGAAGGATCTTTTAAGGTGTCACTTCATCTGTTTGAGAATCGTTCTTTGTCAGAGATTTGGGTTCTTCTCAACAAAGTAAAAAGAAGCTCAGAATTGAATGAAGTTCTTCGAGAAAGGCTTAAAGAGTTTGCCAGCAGGGCTAGTCCTCAAGTGGTCAACAATCCTCATCAGGTGAGATTCTTTAAGTCTGATTGTCTTCAAATCTGTCAGCTAGATGTACAATCTCTTAAAGACTACTCAGCTAAGCATCTGGTCTGGATGGAACATCATTTAAGAACTGCTGGATACTCATCCATGTTGAAGACTCAAGCTGCTGATTTGATTCAAGCTTATTATGAAAAGAATATTAAAAGGTACAATCAGATCAAGAATAAGCTGAAGTCAGTTGGAGTTCAACCAGTCAGACCAGCAAGCTTCACTTCAGAAAAGGATCGTGTCTTTGACAAAGAGTTGCTTCAAGATTTAGAAGAAGGTGAAGTCAGAAGAGAAGACAACTGAAGTCAATTAGCTCAAAACTCAATGTAATATGATTAGAGCTTTATGAATCAAGATAGTCTAATGTAATTATATGTTCAGACTAGAGGAACATCTATCTTGTATTCACTTGTAAATTTCTTTTGGAATCTGGAAAATGTTAAATATAATCCAGAACTTTTCTGCTATTTACTTTGCATTACTGTTTATATATTTTTCTTATTTGTTAGTTGAGTTATCCTCTAGGTATTTGTTGTTATTGTCTAACAAGCAAATATGGGGAGATTGAAAGGCATATGTCATAGCCTATTTGTTTATTCGAGGATTTAACTCAACTCAAATAAGAATGTAATAAGTAAATATTGGATCTATCGTCAGAGAGATCTCACAGAGTAACATCTGTCAAAGGGTTAAGAAACATTATTCATCTATAGACTTGAGGACTTAATTCACTGGAAGAAGCTCAAGAAATTGATCAAGCCTCAGTGATATAAATCAAGATTGTGGATTTAATCAAGTGACAGAGATCTCGTCAGGGTATCAATTAATTACAAGGATTTAGTCTGAAGAAAATCAAGAGTATCAAGGTCAAGGCTTGAAGAAATGTCACGGAAGTTAGTCACTCATGAACCAGACAGTACATCGAGTGTCAACATTGAAGTGGTGGAATTGATTCATAATTGACAGTAATTTTCAGAAGATTTTCAGAAGAATGGTTGCTGCTCAAGATTAGTATTAATTCTCTATTAATTAATTAAGTCAAATAATTTAATTAAGAAAATAAATTATATCTGCAAAGATTAATTTATTGATTAATTGAATTAATTGATTAATTAATTCGGAATTAATATTAAGGATTTTCAGAATTGTTATTAGATTAAAATCTATTAATAATTCAGTAAGACAATTTGATTTGAACTACTATGACAATCGGTATGATAATTGATAGTCATACCGAAAGTCTTGCTAGTTCATTCTGATTGTCTTGCTAGCTATTGGGATTGTCTTGCTAGTTCAAAAGGATAGTCTCACCGAAAGTCCTACCAGTTCAAATGGATTGTCATACCAGTTCATTTGATTGTCTTGCCGAAAGTCTTGCTGATTCAACTGGATTGTTTTGTTTACTTAAACAACAAAAAAAAGCAGAAGACGTTCATGCAATAATTCAACAGAACACACAAGTCAAGAACACAGCAGAAACAAAAGCAAATTATTTCATTTTTCATCTGCTTTATTCAAGATCAAAATTCTAGATTGTAAAGTTAAATCCAAACCACTAGAATTATTTATCTTGTTCTTGTGTAACAATCTAGCGGATTTAAATCCCTAGAACTTAATCTCAAATCGCATTTAGCATTTGATCTTTTCATTGCAAAAATATAAAAAGTTCATGTCGAATTTATTCTAGATTTGTAATAATTGATTTGAGATTAATCCCTTGTAACAAATACCGTTGTTGTAACACCTTTCAAGTTTAATAAAAGTTTTATTTAACTTGAATTTTGTTTCACCTTTTTATTCCGCATTTTATTCGATTAAACGGTATTCTTTGCATTCAACCCCCCTTCTACAAATAAATTGGGACCTAACATAAGTGTTTTAACCACACACACTACACGAATCTAGGCAGTTAAAAAGTGACTTAACTTTCTAGCTTAACTATTCCCCGTGCAAGTACTCAAGAACACTTACACAAAAGGTTTAACTATACCCCATGCAAGTACTCGAGAACACTAATTAAATTAAATACTCCGTACTGAGAACTATTTATTTTAAATAAATTCAAAAACACATAATAAGCACTCAGTCAAATAAATTCAACTATTATCAGTATTCTCAAGACATCACATATAATATACTAGTCTACGTACATTAGACTCACATATTCCACATTTGAAAAAAATATGCACATAAGCAAGTAAATGTGTCAATAAGTTTGAGTAATTATAGACAAAGTATGTTAAAAGTATGTTGCTAAACATAATTTATGAATTAAATTATTCCAGTTTTTCATAATTTTTGCTTCTTTTGATCTGCTATATATTAACTTCATATATTTAGGATATGAATTAATAAATATATAGTTTACCTAGAGTTTTTGAAAAATTTCAAGTTAAAATATGTATTGAGAAGTCAGGGTATTTATAGAAAAATTGACTTATGGAGATGTCAAATAAATACCCAATTTGTCCAAAAAGTGGACTGAATTAATTCCAACTTTTATTTGAATAAATTCAAAAATAAAAATTAGAATAAATTTTCCAAGAGTATTTTACCAAAATAATTTATTGATTTAAATTATCCCAGTTCTGAGTTATTGATAAGTCAACAATTGTACTTGTAGAGAACTCTGTAAACTATCAGTACTAGGGAACTCTTCAAGGACTTATCGATAGGTCATTGTTAAGCCTATCGAGGAGTCACTCGAGAAGTCAGTAAATTGACTTATAGAGGACTCACTCGATAAGTCTAAAATGACTTGTCAAGAAGTCAATTTTGACTTATCGAGAACTCAGTTCTCTATATACTTTTGGTTTCTGAAATTCTGCCTTATGTTAATTTTACATATTAATGATGTAAATTAACAACTGAGCAGTTTACTTGGAATTTGAAAAATTCCAAGTTAAATTTGAAAAACAAATATGCAGAGATTTCTGAAATATTTATAAGTCATATTTCAGTTAATTTCCAATTAAATCAAATTAATTTTGATTTATTGGAGATTAATCTGCTGCAAAACATTAGCTGAGTTCTTTCCTTAGGATGAAGAATTAAGCATTCCAATTTCACCTACAAGTCTAGTGAAAGTTGCTTCATCGAAAGGTTTAGTAAAAATATCAGCCAATTATTTTTCTGTTGGTACAAAAATGAGCTCAATAGTACCATTAATAGCATGTTCTCTAATAAAATGGTACCTTACATCAATGTGCTTTGTCCTAGAATGATTAACTGGATTGGCTACTATAGATATAGCACTAGTATTGTCACACATAATAGGAATTTTGTGTAACACTAGGCCATAATCCATTAGCTGATTTCTAATCCAAAGCACTTGAGCACAACAACTTCCTGCAGCTATATATTCAGCTTCAGCTGTAGAAGTTGATACAAATTGTTGTTTTTTGCTATACCAGAATACAAGTCTTTGTCCAAGAAATTGACAGCTTCCACTGGTAATCTTTCTATCAACCCTGCATCCAGTAAAATTTGCATCTGTGTAACCAATAGCTTCAAAACCAGTTCTCTTAGGATACTATAATTCCAAGTTTGGAGTTCCCTTCAAGTATCTGAAAATCCTCTTTACAACCATCAAATGTGATTCTTTTGGATTGGCTTGAAATCTTGCACATAGAAATGTTGTAAACATGATGTCTGGTCTACTTGCTGTTAAGTAAAGCAAAGATCCAATCATCCCTCTATAGGTTGAGATATCTACACTTTTGCCCTTTTTATCTTCATCCAACTTTGTTGCAGTAGACATAGGTGTAGATGCAGGTGAACAATCAACCATTCCAAACTTCTTCAATAGATCCTTGACATACTTAGTTTGGCTGATGAATATACCATCACTTCTTTGACTGACTTGAAGTCCAAGAAAGTAACTTAGTTCCCCCATCATACTCATTTCATATTCACTTTGCATAAGCTTGGAGAATCTTTGGCAAAGCTTTTCATTATTAAAACCAATGATGATATCATCCACATAAATCTGAACTAGGATCATATCATCACCATGTTTTTTGAAGAAGAGAGTCTTGTCTATGGTACCTCTAGTAAAACCATGCTTCAGTAGGAAATATGACAGTGTCTCATACCAAGCTCTAGATGCCTATTTTAGTCCATATAGAGCCTTAAGTAACTTGTATACAAAATTTGGAAATTCTATATCTTCAAAGCCAGGTGGCTGTTGCACATAAACTTCTTCTTCTAGCTCACCATTCAGAAAGGCACTCTTGACATCCATTTGATACACTTTAAAATTCGAATGTGCAGCAAATGCTAGAAAAATTCTTATTGCTTCAAGTCTTACAACTGGAGCAAAAGTTCCATCATAATCAATTCCTTCTTCTTGTGAGTAGCCTTTTGCAACCAACCTTGCTTTGTTCATGGTAACTACATCATTTTCATCCATCTTCTTCTTGAACACCCATTTTGTTCCAATAATGCTTCTATTCTTTGGTGCAGAAACTAACTTCCAAAATTTGCTTCTTTCAAACTGATTCAGCTCTTTCTGCATAACAGATATCCAGTCAGGATCCAGTAGAGCTTCATCAATTTTCTTAGGTTCTACTTGAGACAGAAAATATGCATGTATGCACTCTTAGCAGTTGCACTTCTAGTCCTCAAACCAGCAGTAGGATCACCAATAATTGCATCTCTAGTGTGACTTCTATCCCACTTCCTTGTATGAGTTTTTTGACTTGTGCCTTCATTATTTTCTTCATTGTTGGTATGACTGATGGATCCTTCTTCTCTTTATCCCCCTGAGTTTGTGCTCTCAAATTCAGGTGTTTGAGATGAGTTTCCATTTTCATGATATTCCTGTTGAGTAGTCTCTTCATTTAATGTCTTTTGTGCATCAACTTCATCTTCCCCATCAGAGTCACTATCAATGTTGAGGTTTTCAAATGCCAGGGCTTCAGCTTCATTATCATCAAGGCATTTCAAGCCTGGACAATTGTCATCATCAAAGGCCACATCTGTGCTCTCCATAATCTTCTTTTGATCAATCGAATAAACTTTGTAGGCTGTTCTTTCCAGTGAATATCCCAGAAAAATTGCTTCAAAAACCTTTGAGTCAAATTTTCCCACATATTCAGAGTTTTCTTTCAAAATGTAACACTTGCTTCCAAACACATGAAGATGCTTTACAGTAGGCTTTCTTTTAGACATGATTGATTAAGGTGACTTGCCATGTGCCTTGTTAATGAGATATCTATTCTGAGTATAACATGCAGTGTTAACAGCCTCTTCCCAGAAACTTATTGGCAACTTGGCATCTTGCAGCATTGTCCTGGAAGCTTCAACTAATGTTCTATTCTTTCTCTCAACTACTTCATTTTGTTGAGGTGTTCTGGCAGCTGAGAATTCTTGAATAATGCCTTTGTCTTTGCAGAAATCACTCAATGTAGCATTTCTGAATTCTGTTACATTATCACTTCTCAATCTTTTAACAAAATTGTAATCTTCAGCCTGCTTTTCTATCTTCCTGATGTGCTCAATTATGATGTGTGGAGTTTCATCTTTAGAGTACATGAAATCTACCCAAGTGTATCTTGAGAAATCATCCACCATCTCAAGTGCATATTTGTTCCTCGAAATTGATAAGACATTCACTGGCCCAAATAAGTCCATGTGAATAAGTTGCAATGGTGCACTTATAGAATTCACAGTTTTTGACTTGTGACTAGATCTTTTCATTTTTCCTTTCTGACAAGCTTCACAAACTTCAACTTGAGCAAATTCAAGTTTGGGCATGTTTCTTACTAACTCCTTTTTGACTAAGTTGTTAATTGCCTTGAAATTCAAGTGAGACAGCTTCTTATGCCATAGCTTGCTTTGTTCTTCTGATGGCTTGGTATAGAAGCAACAAATACCATCCTTATTTGTTGAGTCCAAGTCTGCAACAAACAAGCTTCCTTTCCTTGCTCCTTTCAGAGCAACTTCACCAGTTTTCTTGCTGATAAAAGTGCATTCTTCTTTGTTGAATAAAACTTCAAAGCCTTTGTCTACAAATTGGCTAACACTGAGAAGATTCACTTCAAGACCAGCTACTAGTGCTACATCATCAATGACAACATTTTTAGAAACAATATTGCCATAACCCATTGTGAATCCTTTGTTGTTGTCTCCAAAGGTCACCAATGGGCCATCTTTCTCCTCAAACTGTGATAGCAGGGCCTTATCACCTGTCATATGTCTGGAACATCCACTGTCAATGATCCATATGACTTTCTTCACTTTGCCCTGCACACAATGAGATTTAGGTGTGTTTAGTGACCCAAGCAGTGTTGGGTACTTTTTTCTTGTTAACTGATTTAGCAGAAGTAGAGTGAGTTGTTTCAGATAAAATAGAGTTCAATGATTGTTGTGCATTTTCCCTATCTGATGTAGACCCAATTTTTGTTTCTTTAAGGTCTACTCTCAGTTTGTAGCAACTCTTCATCACTTTCAAGTTACAAGGGATGCAGTCAAACTTGTCACAGAATGAGTAGGGATCATTTGAGTCTGCTTCATTGTATTTGCAAGCTCCTTCAGTTGGCTTGCTAACAGCCTTTTTACAAAGGTGAGTTAGATGATTTGCAGAGCCACATTTTTCACACTTTTTTCTAGGAGCATCTACAACATAAACAAGATTATTGCTTTTGTTTATCCCTATTTTCCCATTTCTATTTTTCTTCTTCTTTCTTGCATATTCAAGCTTTATTTCTTTGACGGGAATCTTGGTGCTTTGATTGTCCATGAGATTTTCTTCAGACTTAGAAGATTGATTTGAGTTTGCATTTTTCTTTTCATTATCCTCATCTGCAATTTCTTGCTTGATAATCAATTCTTCTTCACTGAAGTCTACTTCATAATCCTTGAACATAGGTTACCCAACCTTTTTTAGCATTGCTGGAACATTTTCATTCTCTGTTGCTTTTCCTTTGTCCCTTGTGTTTTTCTTTTTACTGTTCAAAGCATCATAATCAAGACCAATAGCAATGTTTGCACATGGTTTATTTTTCTCGCGGTACTGACCAACCAATTCAGATACATTATTGAAGGACTTCAACTTTACTTCATTTTTCTCCAGTTTTCCCCTTAGCACAGCCTCAATATCATTTGCACACTTGAGCTTGTTCTTTTGATAACCATTTTCTTGTTTCAGGGCTTCAAGCTCTACTATCAACAATTTAGTTCCTTATTTTTCATTCTCAAGCTTCTCATTCATTTTTGTCAGTCTGCTCACTTCTTCATTTGCAGCCACCATGCTTGTATGAATGTGAAACATTTTTGTACTCATCTTTTCAACAGTTTCCTTATATTGATTCATATTTAAATCAGTGGTGGTAAGAGTTGGTACTTGTGATTTAGATGAGGATGATTCTCCTTGCTCCAAGGCCATGAGTGCATAGTTACCTAGTTCTTCATCTTCATCATTTTCAGAGTCATCCCAACTTTTACCTTATGTAATATAAGCTTTGCTTTGCTGTTTCTTCAGAAGAGCTTCATACTTTGCTTCAAGTTCAAGATAAGCTTTATCTTTCTTTGCCTTTTTGGGTTTCCTGAATTCTATAGCAAAGTGGCTTAGTTCATCATAATTGAAGCACCTTATCTTAGATCTGTCAATATATCAAGTTTTCTAGCCATTCTTGCTATCAAAATTGTACTTCCATTTTTCCTTCCAGCTACTATCTTTGTTGAATGACTGTCCTTTACTCTTGAAGTATCTTGGCTTCTTTACTCTAATGTTAGAGAATTTTCTAGCCAAATAGGCCATTAACTGATCTAGCTCATCCAGTTGTTCAAGAGTATAGAACTCATCTTTTTCCAATTCTAGAATGACTTGCTCTTGTGAATCATTTGTTCTTTTCTCACTTGTTGAGACAACTGGAGTTTGAGATATTGGTTCATCATTGGATGTTTGGCTTTCATTTACAACTAAAGCACTTGAGCCATCCACAACATGTCCTTGATTAGATCTCAATGATTGCCTTTGAATCATCTCTAATTTATATGCTTTGAGAATTCCATATAGAACTTTCAGAGTTATTCTGCTCTCAAGTCTCTCCCTTCCCTGATTGCTGAGATTTTCTGTTCCAAATGATCAGGGAGAGTAAGCAAGAACTTTAGGTTCACTTCTTCAGCTTCATAGTATTTATCATGTAGCTATAAGTCATTTATCAGCTTATTGAATCTTTCAAACACATCAGTAATTCTTTCTTTGGCTTTGCCATAAAACCCTCATACTGTGAAATCAGTATTCTTCTTTGGTTTGACCTAACTTCCTTAGTTCCCTCACAAAGTATCTCAATCTTTTCCCATATTTGCTTGATAGTATCACAGTTGACAATGTTGTTGTACATCACATTGTCAAGTGACTCAATCAATATTAAATGCAAGCTGCTATCCAGGGAAACTTTCTCTTTTTCAGGATCAGTATACTCAGCAGGATCTTTTGGAGCATAATGAGCTGGGATAACCATATCTCCATCTATAGATTCCTTAACTCTAACTGTAGGAATGAAGGGTCCATTCTTGAGAATATGAATGTAGAGTGGATTAGCCATCCTGATAAACAACATCATTTTCTTTTTCCAAAGAGTGTAGTTAGCTTTGTCAAAGGTAGGAATTTTGATGCTACTGCTTTTTTGTGTATTCATTCTTCCAAGATCTTGAATCTGTTTACTTTCAGATTTTGTTCTGATACCACTTGTTAGGAAATGAATAACACACATGGGGGTGAATGTGTTTTACAGTTTTATGCTTTTCTTAAATGTTTATGGTTGTACAAAGTAAACTAAATCTTGTAATGAAATGTGTTCATGCATAATTTAAGCTTACAAAAAATGAAGAACACAGATCTTCAAAACTCACTTAATATTATATTAAAATTAAGACTGTTTTGCTACAAAATTTCTAGGCTCTTTGTTGATAAAGAGCTTAGCTTCTCCTTGAGAGTGTTACAAGAAATTTGATCTAAATTGTTGCAACTGACTAAAGGACCAGTGTTAACTTTATAACTTAGTTAACTGCTGGTTTACACAGTATACAATAAGACATGCTATTAGCTTTTATAAACTATCACTTGTCATTTCTATTTATAGAAAAGTAGATCTTCCATTTCTGGCTTAGCATATCTTTAGCATCTCCTATTCACTTTGATCTTCCTTTGTCAGTTAATCTTTACCATTGATCTTGCACATTCTTCAAGCTGCTTTTTGTAGACTTGTCAATCCATCTGTTTGGATTGTTTATTGATTGTTAATCTTGGATATTGAATTGATCCGCAACTTTGTACTTTGAGATTTTACCTCGAGATCTCCAGTTTAGGTCTATAGAACACTTGACATCTCGATAAGTATATTGGCTTATCGAGATCTCTAGTACTCTATATTTAGTTTGGCTTGTTGAGGTCTTTAGTTCTCTATAAGAGAATTTTGGCTTGTCGAGATCTCTAATCTTCACATCTTCACTTTGACTTATCGATAACTCTTAGTTCTCTAGTAGCTTCTTGACTTGTCGATATCTTAGAGTTCTCTAGTCAAATTTAACTTGTCGATATATCAGAGTTCTCTAGTGAATTTTGACTTATCGATATCTCTGAGTTCTCTAGTAGACTTAGACTTATTGATATCTCTGAGTTCTCTAGTGGAACTTGACTTATCGATAACTCAAAGTTCTCTAATGAATATAGACTTGTCGATAACTCTGAGTTCTCTAGTGAAGAAATGACTTGTCGATATCTCCAACCTTCATGTCTTCTTGACTTGTCAATATCTCTTTGAGTTCTCTAGTAGCTTTCCTGACTTTTCTATAAGCCATTCCAGAGTTCTCGAATGACTTCTCTATAACATTAAATCTGTGACTTGTACATATCTTGACTTAGAGTATTTTTCCTAAAACAGCTTTATTCAACTCCAAGCTTCTTGATAGTTCTTCTAAGGCATGATCTTCTTGATCTTCTTCCAAATGGAATTCTTAGGCTTGATACTGTTTATAGAAAAAGGCTCCAGTCTGCTCTTTTGATATTTTTACAGACTTTAAATGTCACAAGTACAAAATACAAATTAAGATAACAATACAACTTACTTAGGGTTGATAAAATGTCTTAGTCTTGTTAAAGTACAAGTATATCTTGCACAATAATATCTCCCAATTGGTGAGAAGATTGCTTAACATACATTCATGCCTGTTAACAAGACTAACCCCAAGCTTAACAGATTATGAAAAGTAACAGTTCATTATTCTCCTTAGATCAGATGTCCATTTAGCTTTGCTTCATACTTTGATCAGGGACACTAATTATATTGTTATCTTCAGTAATCTTTGACATCATCACTTATGTATGACACCCTTTAACCACAATCCCCGAATACACAGGAATGAGTTTGAACAACATCTAACATCTTTATTATTACGGACCAAAAATATCTTAAGTCAAATTACTACCAATTTTTTAACCCAAAGTTTATAACCCTTAGGGAACTACTAGTTCCCTACATGCTCAACATCTGACGGTAGGCATACCCTATGATGCCCTCCAAACCTGGGTCAGAAGTTTGGGGCTCACAGCACACACACACAATATACAAACCTGTATATAAAATATTATATATATTGACCCTTTTGTTCACAACCACGGATCGCAACAGGTTTAAGTATGAAAACAAGCCACAACCTTAACTTTTATTACATCGTACCATATCCCAACTAGTTCAACTTATAACTGACAATGATATCGTTCTTAAAATCTTGCATAACTAATCTATAATATAAAGCTCCTGCTAACTCGATCCAACTTAACCTGGAATCTTAGCTCGCACACTGGACTGGGAATCCTCGTCATCAACAAATTTCCTTTTCAACTGTTGAAAACATAAAAAGTTTTGCAAGAGTGAGCTAACTAGCTCAGCAAGTCATAATAGCAACAATTGAGGTTAAACAATAATCAATTGAAGTGATTCAGAAGAATCAAGTTTCTGAATAAGCAATGATTAGAATTGTATATTCATTTTTTATTTTTAAAACCAAGGTTAGGCTGCTAATCAGTCACGCACTAACCCCGAGCAAGGATCCCAGCTTTGCTCTATATACTGGATCCAAGGCACGCATTGTCCTATTATGACCACGAATCTGGTCCGACCACGAATCTGGTCCGACTACGAATCTGGTCCACATTTATAAAACCATCCAATTCTAAAACAATCCAATATGATAACCAATGTAATTCAATAAGCTGAATCATAAACAACATTTATCTTGAAGCATAGGGTGATTCATAATACCATAAAGGTATAATAAGGAATTCAAGAATATTGGCTTTTAATCAAGGAAAGAATCAGAAAGTACAAGACCAAGGATTCAAGGGTTCCAAGGATTGATTTTCTGTTAAACAAGGAATAAGGGTTGGTATGTCAAGCAATTCAGTATCAGAAATCAGTATGTGGTAGATATGTATTTGTGGAGTAGTATCGTATGCATTTGGCTCGTATCTGAAAATTCAACAATCAATGGTTTATGAAGAATAAGGCTTATGGCTCAAGATCAATAGGAATCAGGGTTCAAGGTTGATCAGTTTAAAGTGCTCACAATATAAAACAAGAGTTATTCTGATTAATAGCAACATGTTATGAGAAAGTTTGAAAATATTTATAATATATCTTGAAGAAAGATTCAGAAGTACTTGCCTTATCACAGATGATTTCCAACTTTACTTGTACTCATCTAACAGTTTTATTCATCAATCACTTTCTTTTAATAGAAAAATATCCCATTCATAATAAAATTACTAGAAAAATACCGTAATTATGTATATTTTATTTTGGTCATAATAAAATTAACATACTTATACTTTACCACATATCAACATCCACATAACAACACCAATCGTTAAGTAATTCACCAAAAATCACATAATAATCACATATTAATCATTTATCGATAAAATAATTACACGCAATATCCCGTATATTACATCCTTCCCCCTTAAAAGGATTCTGTCCTCAGAATCACTCTAAGGATCAGATAATGATACATTCACGTATCTCATTTTCATTTTCTCGGATTGATCCCTCACCCTTACAAACTTTTCATAAACTTTTACTCACAGCAACACTCATTACGTAACAGCCTCTTGCTGACATCATATTCTATTTGTTGCTTATATAACGCAACTCAAGTCTCTATTTTATATATAATGGAGCTAAACTACTCTTCCTGAATGTACACATAGAAATACCTTATGAATCTGCTAAATGTGTGGCGGTGAAGCCAGCTTACTTACACTTATCTTGCCTATTTACTACTTCAAAAGGATCAACATAATGCTTTATTAATTATCTTTTCTTTCTAATTCTCGTAATCCGTGCTCATGGACGTTTGCAATAGTTACTGGTTATTGAACCTCATTCCCACATGTTTCTTTGTTCAGTTAACCTAGTTTGTATTCGCTTCCTATCGCATTCGAGGCTCTTTAATCGTTCCCTTAATCTTCCTATTCATTTGTGAGTGATGTACTGAAACCATGGCGTATTCGATTTCCGCCATTCTCAAAATTACTTTAGAATTAAAAGTCAGCGAGAAAGTCTTGACTGGATATGATTGCCGCACAAACTTATCACCATATCTTATTTTCCTTGAATCACAGTCGAGTATATTTGTCGAGCGAACATCTCTTACTACTTTGAAGAAAGTACACTAGCCTGGAGGCATCACCGACATAATCTAACCCATATTTTCATTTATTTTGGTTTTTATGAAGTTCTCATACAAAACTAACCGCAATGCTTTCCTTGATGTCTAGTCACATACAACGTTTATTCTTCATACCATCAGTACATCTTCTTTGACATCTATGTCTCGTATCATATTCTCAGGGTAGTTTAAATCCTTTGGGTTATCGTAGCCAGATTCTTATCTTTTAGTTATGCCTTATTTAATACCCATTCATCTAGGAGTGATATATACTATTATGGTTCGACATAATTCATCGTATTTTGAATACTCCTGTCAAATCTCACATCAAACAATATTGATCATTTACAATAACTTTCTGGATTTGATGACGTACCACCATTTCTTTAAGCAGCAACTAACCCACTTATTGGAAAAATTATTTATTATTAACAGAGAATGATTAGATTTGGATAACCTATCAATAATGATATAATTAATGCTTTCCTCACCTTGGGTTCTCAGGTGACATCACTATGACGTTTCTTAGCGAAATATATCCATCCAGTCTTTGATGTCCCGCCTTAACTCCTTGACACGTATAACATTTTCAAATTTATTTCACAATTTGTCTCTTCATATCTGGCCACCAATAATTTTTTTTAAATCCCTATACATATTGGTACTCCATGGATGGATTGAATATCTTGAGTTGTGAGCTTCTTGTAAAATTTCATTCTTCAATTCTGTTACTGGTGGAACCCCAAATTCTGGAATAAAATCTGGGAATACCTTGATCATCCTTTTGAGTATATATATATATATATATATATATATATATATATATATATATATATATTCTAATGATTAATATCTTGATCCATTATTTCCCCTTGACATTTCTTTACCCTCTCTAGCAATTCTGGCTGAAAAGTCATACTATAAATCTTTGAATTATTAGGCTTGCAAACTCTGACTTCCAATTATGACTTTTGAAATTCCTTATATAATTCTTCTGATACTATTAACACATTCAGTCCTTCCTTTCTGCTTAATGCATCTGCTACTACGTTTACTTTTCCTGGGCGATAGTTAATCGTGCAGTCATAGTCCTTGCTCAACTCCAGCCATCTTTGATGTCTTTAACATTACCCATATCTTACCTATATCTTAGAATCTTATAAAGTTTCTTTATCACCCCTTTGATTCAACTTCCTTTCCTATCTCCGTTCTTCATTCTCATAGCTCCTTCGAAACCGAACTCTAGACATTAATACTCATTTTGCTGTCATATCAAATTAGATATTAATACGAACTTTGATGCTCACAACATCCCATTCTGAAGTAAACATCAATCATCTATATTAATACCATTTTCGATATTTAACAACAACCTAAGTATCAACATCAATCGAAAACTGAACTAAAACTGTATCTCACACTTTATCCAAAACAGAAATACTTGACAAATCATTTATTGTATGATTATCAAAACAATTTAGAAACAAAACGTCCTTTGATAAAACTTTGTTGCATATGATAAAATCTCCTTGACTGTCTAATAAAATCCATATTGGTGTGGTTATTAATCTCTTCTTTATTCCACCTCCCTTCTTCCTTTCCTTCCTTCTCTTTGCTCTATCTTCAATCTTTAGTTCTTGAAAACATTTTTCTCACTTGTCCATACAAATAACTTTTTATTTCTTTTATCTATTACAAAGTCATATTCATCCAAGTAAAGCCTCAGGCACTTGCAGCAACTTCTGAATTCTACTGGTGTCCATACCTTCTCCAAATTCCTCATTTCTTTGATTTCGGATTTGAAAGTCACATCAAAATTTGACTTAATCTAATTGGAACCGATTTCCATCTAACTGACCATCAATTGGTAAAATTAACCAATTAGCTCACTTAATTGATCAATTGCACCAAGTGATGACTAGCTAAATGAAATCAAAGACCAATTATATATAGTCGGATTAGATGTAACAACCTCTTTCAAAAACCGAGATCACAATTATTTGGAGTATCAACAGGAATATCAATAACACACGAAATTATACTTTCTATTTTTAACAGTAGGGTATTTTCCGAAAAATTTGGGCAGCATCTCGTTTATATTATTGACTACCAATCGGTCTGAAGCCGACACCAATAATCAATCAAACAACAAACAATCAACCCTCAAATATACCAATCCACTGCTACTTTCTAAACTAACCATTTCACCACCTCATGTAACATTAATTTGTGCAACCCATGTCTCTAGTTCAACTTAAAATTATAGTGAATAATTCTTAGTATACCATACCTTTTTCTCATATCTTCTGATTATAACAGAATATCACTACTGAGTACATTTACAAATTATTCTAGCATTTTTCTAGTTTGTGTTTCAATTCAAGCTTTCTAAATATCAGTTTGTCCATCCTTGAAAACATACACCTATTTTTATTAGTCAACTTGTTCCACTTCTGATAACCAGCACGTGGTCTTAACCAGCAATATTATAATCTTGCGAAAGAATTCATTTGGTTTTAAAACATCACATCTTAAAAATTGTTGCAGTCAAACCACCATACCTTCTTCTCCCCTTATGTCCTTCTATACTGAACCTTCTTCACTGACCCAGTCAAAAGTATGAAATTTACCATAACCTACTTACTTGAGTAGGGAAAGCCCAACCATTCCTTGACGAACTCACTCAAAGTTTATTCGTAACTAGCATTTCTTCGATCTTGAATCTTCATGACACATATCTCCCACATGAGTGAGGTACGCTTCATTTTACAACGTGTTAATCGATTATCTGGTTATTATTAAGAATTTCTTAATTCGCCTTCGTTGTCAAATCGATCATTTGCCTCATCTAATACATGCAGCTTTACTTTCTTGTTTCTCTAGTTAATTTACCTCATACGGTTTGCTAATTACTCCAATTCACGTCAAAATCTCATACTTGCAACGTATCATGTATACAGATTTCCGCCTTTGATTTGATGTTCTCGCAACAATCCCGTTATCGGCATAATGATTCTTCTTTTCACGTAAATGTCCATCATTCATCGGCTTGCAATTATCCACACTTATTATGTAACTCCATCTGCTACACGGGTGTATTTCACTTTCTTTTTAAAACATTCAAAGGATATACCTTACACAAGAAGGAATTTGTGTATATGATTCTGATTGGAAACTTTTTGTAAGGGATAAGAGTACAAGGAAACAATCAGAAGGATTCATGAATTGACAAAGCATGATTGAAGAAGAAAGAATGAATAATGATTTAAATAGGAATGAGACAACCATATTAGTAATCAAGATGGCCAGTCTTTCATACAATATGGCATACCGCACATGATTATGTGGCGTCCCACCAGACTTTTTGTCATTTCGGTAAAGCGTCACACCATAACATTGCTTGTCTCAATCAGAAAGCAATATTTTGAAGGAGGATTTGAAAAAGATTCAACAATTTTCTTAGCACCTTATAAAGCTAACCATGAAAGAAGTTCATACTTTACTTGAGATTTATAAGAATATATAGGATTATAGGAAAGAATGATACTGTAACGCCCCCAAATCCGGGGTCAGGGGATTTGGTCGTCACGATGAAACCTCAATCCAAAATAACCTGTTAAATCAAATAATAAATGCCAGCGGAAGATATTTATCATAAATGACCCCAAACTAATCCAAGATCTTTTAAGGTTACAGTTCTAGAAACAAGATATCCAAATTCCATAATAAATTTTTCTCTTTCTTTTAAAACTCTTTTCAATATATTCCAACTCAAAACTAAACCCACTAGTATAACTTCGAAATGAAGTATACTAGGCCCAAATAAAATATACAATTATATATAATATAATATAAACAACTTTACACAAAAGAACTTACACTAATTCGCAAACCCTGGACCAACCACCTTCCAAGAGCTTCTTCTTGCTTCCTCGAATTACGCGGCTAAACAGCAAGCTAATCCTCACTGGAGGTTAAATTTAAAAACAGGCAAGTATGAGCGAAAGAAATGCTCAGCAAGTTCATTATGACATATATATGGTCGTTTTGATATAAAATCGACATCTGCATCAGCGCAGAACATTTAAAAATCATAATTGGTGAATCATAAAATTTTAGTTGAGGAATCCCAGAATTGATTCCTTAATTGTATTCAAAACCATTTTGATATTTTTGAGCGAAATGCTTCAACACTACTTTGAATCTTGACGAGAATAAAACTCGTAAAACAGTGTTTACGGAAATATCGTAAACAATTCTAACATGAAACAATGATTATGGATTAAATCGTAAACTTTACTCAAACCCAACTCTTGAAATCAATACTTATTTTGCTGTCATATCAAATTAGATATCAATACGAACTTTGATGCGCACAACACCCATACTGAAGTCAACATCAATCATCTATAATAATACCACCTTTGATATTTAACAACAACGTAAGTATCAGCAGAAATCAGAATCTAAATCAAAACTGCATTTTACCATTATTCCAAAACAGAAACAGTTGATAAATCATTTATTCTATGAATATAAAAAAAATGATATGATAATTTAGATTAGGATCATCCTCCGACGGACGTACTATCACATGCTGATCAGCCCGTGTGATAGCACAAGATCATGATTCATAGAAACGTGACCCCAAAAACACGAGTACTCAAACAAAAAGGCATAACTAGCCTGTGGCAAAATGGTGTCATAATATTTCGTATGGCACTTAGAAATAGCCCTCCGCTGGACCGTCCGTCCCGGTCACTTACGCAATTATGATCCAATCTTAAAACCTTTTATTGAAATGGGGTCATAATAATCGACACCCAAAATAATTTTATTCCCCCAATTCTTGGGTAGGAATATTCGCAACCAAATCACTTTTCTCAAAATTCAAAACATTTATAAATCCGATAATTGGATAAGTAAAATCACTTGACTATTCGGAACATAGAATAGCAGAGGGTACTTGCATAAATATAATCATTTAATTTAGCGATATGTAAAACATTTATCAATTCTAAACTGAGAATAGGGAAAACAATACTTGCATCAAAAGATTTAAAATAAATATCACTTGAATAATAAGTGATGATAGGGATACTTGCATAATATGAATTGAATTAAACGTCACTTGAATGATAAGTGAGGTTAGGGTACTTGCATAATATGAATCGAAATAAACGTCACTTGAATGATAAGTGAAGTCAATGTACTTGCCTTTGGGTTTTAGCAGTTAGTCACACTCGTAAAGACGCATCTATTCTGACATTCTGTCTTAAAACATCACCGTCTTTCTTTTCAACACTTTATTGATGTACTGCTCCTGCGATTGCTAGAAGCCAGATATCCAATACCATTCCATTCCATTCTTTATCCAATGTCTTGTCTTGATCAACTCGAATGATCCGCATCTATAATTAAAATATACAACTTTAATTGTCTAATCGATAACCACTCGACGAACTACGCGTCAAAATCCTATCGTCTACCCATACGATAGCCCGCACATAAATATAACAGATAAACACAAGACTTTTGATCCACATACACACATAATTCATATAGCACATAAGCACATAACTCATATATCACATAACTCATATCACACACGCCTCGGTTCGTCAAAAGGTTCGACTCGATACGTTTAAAACTGAAATCGGGTCAAAAATATGATTTATCGATGAATAATCGACTTAGAATGATTCGTAAACCAAGCGACCTTTCAAAACAAAATGATTTGGGTCTCGAAAGTATTTTTATTGAAATCGGAATATTTTTCTGAGTCTGCACGCGTTCGTTTCGTATTAAACGGACGAACGATTGATTTATTATGAATTTTTGAACATTTTTCGGAATAAAAACGATCTCCGAATCATTTAATAATAAAATAATAGGGATCAAACACTCGAAAATAATTTTATAAAAATTATCGAGCCTGGAAAATAATTTAAAATAATATTTTAAAACTCAAAACTATTTTTCGGAATTTTTAAATCAAAATAAATAATTAAATCTAATTAAATAATCAATTAAAATTAATTAATAACTAATTAAATTAATTAATCAATTAATATTTAAATTAATTGACTAATTAAATAATTAATTATCAACTAAAATTAATTAATTAAATAATTTGGATTTATTTTTGAATTAAAAATAAATTTTCAGAATTAAAATAATGATTTTCAAATTAAATAAAATGATTTTTGTAAATAAGAAAAACAATTTTGCATTAAAATAAAAGAAAAATGCCAGAAACGAATATCAGAATTTTGCAACTGGGTTTATAAGATTAAAATCGGGTCGGTTTCCGGGTTGGAATTCGGGTGAACCGGGTCGGAATCGGGTTAATGGGTCAACCAAGAACCCTACCGGAATCACCTAGAAGGTGACCGGTTTCTGGGATTGTCCCAGTTGCCGGCGAACTTCCGCTGACCCCTATAACCTCTGACGAGCACGAACAGTGCCAAAATCAATGCGTAACGACGAGTTCTCCCCCTCCAATCAATCTGAAATGACACCAGCAACCCAGAAATACGAATCAATCGCCCCTAACCTCGCCTGAACTCTATGTCCGGCTAAAATCAAACAAAACTCCGGCTAACATAGTTTCTTACTCGATTCTATACCAAAATCAACGATTAAGCTATCAAAATAATGTCCGGAATCAACATAATTCATTCATAGCCTTTAAATCAACGACCCAACAACAGTAAGAACAGAAATCGAATTTTAAAGATCATGGTAATTTCGATTTTTGCTAATAACAAACTCAAAATGATGCAATTCCTATATCAATCCGAAGCAAATCAGTTCTACAGTCTTATACAAACAATCAAATATGCAAAAATTCACTCAATAATAAAGCCCCGATTTAGTCGATTCCGACGAGCGGGGTTCGAGCAAAATACCGAACCTTTGTTCGAGAAGTTGATGCCAACCGGTTCGTCTCTTTACAAACTACAATTTTGTACCAAGAACACTTCAAACAATCCCTGAATTGCAGGTGAATCTTCGAGAATGAAATGGTTTTTGGTCTGTGTTTATCCGATAAGGAAGAGAGGAAAGACTCTGATAACTATCTGATAGTATTTTTTTTTATAAAACATTATATACGAGAATAATATAAAAATATCCCGTCTCTCGAAAATACGGGTTTTATTGATTACCGAAATAACTATCGTACCGAAAATCTTGCGCCGGGCCGCGCACGGGTCAAACCGTAATCCGGATCGAAAAAGTCAAAACACGGAAAATGTCCGGAATTACCAGATTAGGTTAGGAAGGAGTTTTCGGAAGAGTTTCGGGTTGTAAAAACGCAAAACGGTTGAAGTCGGACGATTCCCAGCTTTATAAAATAATTTTGGTAATTATTCAGAAAATAATTAATAATTCATAAATCATTATAAAATCATCTAACAGTCCAAATATTACCAGAAAAATATCACAATTATCTATATTTTATTCTGGACATATAAAAATTCAAATACTTAAATAATATCACATCTAAACACCCAAACATCAATTCCACTTATCAGATAATTCACCAAAATTCACATAAAATCACATAAATAATTCCAAATAATTATAATAATAAGATTTGAAAATATGGGATATTACAGATACCATTGATCACCATCCACATTTCATCAGTTTACAGCTTCAACGCTTGTCTGATCAATAGATCCCATTCTGAGTCATATATAAAATTTAGAAAGTTCTCTGAAATGCTCTCTGAGATCAATCATTAGAATAAATTCCCCTGTACTGGGTCTTGTATCTTTCTCGTCGTGCTTCCCTTTCAATTATTTTTATGATTCGACTCTATTTTACTTTTTACAAGATTTACAATCATCCCTTCAAATTTTGCTTACGCTACTGATCATTCAACATATCAACTCCTTTGCTAATAACATTTTTCCTTTAGAAAAGTCTGGAGATTTTCTCGATCGACGCATTCTTTAAACTCTAATCGTCTCAGAAATTGGATGAACAGTTTCTCCGTACATTGGTTTTGTCGTTAAATTTATCAAACAAGATTTGCACTCTTCTGTTATGAACAAAGAAATCTTCTCCGTAATAGCGGGTCCACTTAGCCTTCTTAACGAACCATACTAACTTCTAGAACAAGTATTCTTTTGGATTATCTGAATCTTATAACAAACAAGAAACTCAAGTAGTAGTTTGACAACCACGTTTTTAAAACTTGTTTTGTTCCAAGGAATTTTTAGAAAAATTTGGTGAAGAAAATCTTTTTTGAAAACTATTTAAAATTTTAAAAATCATACACTTGGTCGTCATTACTATATGAGTTGGTTGTTGTCCTTTTTAATAATTTCAAGGTATCAAATTAGGGAAGCAATCAGATAAGAGCCCATTCATTTCCATATATCTTCTACCCCTTATTGGGTCCATTTTGCCGTCATTGGTCAATAAAACTCCAGTTACCGGTGCATACTATCTTATTCGTAACTTCACTTCTAGTCTTCCATACTGGTAACATTCCCATCATCATCTCTTACAATTACTAAGTATAACAAATCTATCCAGTAATCATCAGATCTATTTTATAACACAAGATCAATTTATATCTCATTATTTCTATATGTATCATGTTTGGTCATAACATTATCATCTGATACCCATAAAACTCTCGATTTCCAATCTTCTCAAATTTCTTTAAAGATCCATCTAGCTCACTCCACAAGATAATCGTGGGTGGCATACTTATTAGTAGCTCCATATAACCTGGTAGCAGCTATCCTTTGGAATAACTAAATTCTCTCTCTAGGTTTCTTCCCACCTTTCTTAATACCTCGTATACTCACCATATGTCGTAGCTCTAGAATCCATCCTCATAGGTGTTGTTACTTCATAAGACGAGTTTTAAACGGATGTTATAGAACATGGTGTAGAGTAGACAGAAAAGATGCGTGCGCAACTGCATATCCGGTAGAACAAGAATCAGCGTGGGAGAATTTCTCGAATAGGTAGCCTTGCATCAGGGGTTGAGATAATAGTTTGAAAAGATGCAATCGCCGCAACAGGATGTGACATGGCTAACACCGATGGACGAGCAAGGCGTGAATCAGATGATGGTCCTCTGACTGAGCACTCTTATTGATCAGATGATACCGAAATAAAAGAATCCGCCATTGCCGTTATCTAAAACTCGCGTCGTTAGATAAAGATCTCGAATCTCATCACAGATCGCACTAAAACCTACTATTTGGTCATACTCAACCTTTCGACGTTCTAATTTTCTATTTCCAAATCCTACTCCTAACCCTCTATCCATTCCCGATAATCTAGGCTTGTTTCAGTGACTTATAACCTGTAGCTCTGATACCAACCTGTGACGCCCTCCAAACTCGGGTCAGAAGTTTGGGGCTCACAACACACACACAATATACAAACCTGTATATAAAATATTATATGTATTGACCCTTCTGTTCACAACCACGGATCGCAACATGTTTAAGTATGAAAACAACTTGTTCACAACCTTAACTTTTATTACATCGTACCAAATCCTAACTAGTTCAACTTACAACTGACAATGATATCGTTCTTACAATCTTGCATAACTCATCTATAATATAAAGCTCCTGCTAGCTCGATCCAACTTAACCTGGAATCCTAGCTCGCATATTGGACTGGGAATCCTCGTCATCAACAAATTTCCTTTTCAACTGTTGAAAACATAAAAGGTTTTGCAAGAGTGAGCTAACTAGTTCAGCAAGTCATAATAGCAACAATTAAGATTAAACAATAATCAATTGAAGTGATTCAGAAGAATCAAGTTTTTGAATAAGCAATGATTAGAATTATATATTCACTTTTCATTTTAAAAACCAAGGTTAGGCTGATGATCAGTCACGCACTAACCCCGAGCAAGGCTCCCGACTTTGCTCTATATATTGGATCCAAGGCACGCATTGGCCTATTATGACCACGAATCTGGTCCGACCACGAATCTGGTCCATATTTATAAAACCATCCAATTTTAAAACAATTAAATATGATAACCAATGTAATTCAATAAGCTGAATCATAAACAGCATTTATCTTGAAGCATAGGGTGATTCACAATACCATGAAGGTATAATAAAGAATTCAAGAAGATTGGCTTTCAATTAAGGAAAGAATCAGAAAGTAGAAGACCAAGGATTCAAGGGTTCCAAGGACTGGTCTTCTGTTAAACAAGGAATAATGGTTGGTATGTCAAGCAATTCAGTATCAGAAATCAGTATATGGTAGATATGTATTTGTGGAGTAGTATCGTATATGTTTGGCTCGTATCTGAGAATTCAACAATCAATGGTTTATGAAGAATAAGGCTTATGCCTCAAGATCAATAGGAATCAGGGTTCAAGGTTGATCAGTTTAAGTGCTCACAGTATAAAGCAAGAGTTATTCTGATTAATAGCAACATATTATGAGAAAGTTTGAAAATATTTGCAATATATCTTGAAGAAAGGTTCAAAAGTACTTGCCTTGTCATAGATGATTTCCAACTTTACTTGTACTTATCTAACAGTTTTATTCATCAATCACTTTCTTTTTCCTTCTAGGCCTTGCTTCTATTCATCAATCACTTATCTTCTCTTTCTACGCTTCAGTTCTATTTACGGATCACTGACTATCTTTTTTTATGCCTCGCTTACTCTGCTAGGCATCAGAAGTATCTATCAATACTCAATCTCATATCATTCTAATAATCACATAGATGTCATAAGCTTTTATCCACCCTTCATTTTACCCAAATCCGATTTACGGATTTAAAGTTACAGTAAAAACAGTCATACAATAACCACATAGGCATATAACACATCAATCAGATAGCACGCAACACATAGCATGCAAGATATTCGATCAAAATAATTTTTCATAGAAGATTCGGGGTTAAAATAATTTTTTAAGTATTTATTATGAATTTTTGAACATTTTTCGGAATAGAAACGGGACTCCGAATCAATTTATAATTAAATAATAGGGTTCGAACACCCGAATCTGACTTTAAAATATTTTATAATAATTATCGAGCCTTGAAAATAATTGAAAATAATATTTTAAAGCTTGAAACTATTTTTCGGAATTTTTAAATCAATTTTAAATTATTAAATCTAAATATTAAATCAATTAAAATTATTTAATCTATTAATTATAAATTAATCGATTAATTAAAATAATTAAAAACTAATTAAAATTAATTAATAAAATAATTTTGATTTATTTTTGAATAAATAAATAATTAAAATAATTTTCTGAATTTAAAATAGTTAAATAACTGATTTTCAGATTTTTAAAATAATAAGAATATCATTTTTAAAATAAAACTAAACAGAAATCAAAATTTTGTGAGTTTTTAAAATTACAGGGGTTGAAATGCAAATACGAGAAAAGAACAATGGCTAAATTGCAATTTAGCCATCGTCTTCCTCCTACCTTCGTCGACGACGGTCCGGGAAGCCATTAACGGCGACCCCCCGCCGTCTGAAGCTTTCCGGCGAGTCGAAAATTTCTCTAGAATTTGCTCAAATTTTTAGGGAATGATCCCCGCAACTACAAGAACACATCTGCAAGGTTAGAATCATCAAACATTAAAGATTTTAACCGGAAAATCCAATCAAAACTCCCGACGCCGCCATGACTAATTTTCCGATGAGGGCCTTCCGATTATCGTCCGTTAATCACACATATACCAATCAAATCCTTATTTAACAATCTATCACTTGGTGAAATCAATTTAGGCTAATAACCCCTAACAAATAAATACCCAAATTTCAATTAAGAACGTTCAAACCTATACACCCTAATTTTTGAATTCGAGAATCAAACTCAATTTTTTATATGTTATTGAACTCCAAATTAGTCATATAATATACCAAAATGACCAGGAAGAAATTATCTACAAGATTCTACAATCAAATTAAATCAACAACATCAAGAACAAAAATTCAAATTTTAATTATCAAATAATTCAAATTAAAATAAATAAATAACAAAATCACCTTGATTTCTGCATTGAAATGGTTGATTGAATCAGAAAGTATTTTTCGAGAGCTTCGATTTGATATATGGCATGCCCGAATCGGTGTTCGATAACGCCTTCGTTCGTACGATTGATTCTCAAGAACATATCGTTTTTAGAGTTTTTTTCTGTATTTTCTATTTGTTTACTGATTGATTATGATTTTATGAATAAAATAAAATAATGAAAGGGCTATATATATTGATGGAATATTGGTTCATGTTGGATCGTTAAATTAGTTACTTAGCCGCTAAGTAACTGTAAAAACGATCCGATTTAATACCCGTATTGGATCATTATCCCAACCAGGTCTTTATAAAACACTTTATACGAAAATAATGTAATATTATCCCGTCTTTCGAGAATACGGGTTTTGTTGATATATTGAAATAATTATCGTGTTGAAAATTGTATGCCGGGACGCGTAAGGGTCAAACCGTAATCCGGATCGAAAAAGTCCAAACACGGGTCCGGAATTACCATATTAGGTTAGGAAGGAGCTTTTGGAAGAGTTTCGGGTTGTAAAAACGTAAAAACAGTTGAAGTTGGACGATTCACGACATTATAAAATAGTTTTTTAATTATTCAGAAAATAATTAATAAATTCATAAATCAATATAAAATCATATAACAATCCAAAAATTACCAGAAAAATATCGTAATTATCTATATTTTATTCTGGTCATAATAAAATTAACATACTTATAATTTACAACATATCAACATCCATATAACAACACCAATCGTTAAATAATTCATCAAAAATCACATAATAATCACATATTAATCATTTATCAATAAAATAATTACATGCAATATCCCGGATATTACATACCCCGAGTCCCCAGAAGTCTTACGCGCGGTTTGCTTGAAACGAAACCATCTTCGGGTTTCACTGAAAGGGTATATCAATAACAATATTAATGAGCAAAACACTCAGCAAGTGAATAATAGTGAATAACAATGCATCATATACTCGATTAAACGATAACAGAAGATAATCAACAATATGAAATCTCAAATAAAAGATCAAGTTTTTAATAAGTGAATGGAATTGGAAATCTCATGGCGCTATGAGCGATGAGGGGTAATCAGCCCTTATCAAAGCTCCGAATCACATAACAAGTGATTCACAACTATTGAGGATCCCCGGCACACATTGGCCATATGAAACCATCAGGCTCCCTGCTACTGAGGTTCTAACAGTGACTGGCGCCTCAGTCTTACCAGAACATACCATCCAATTCCTTTTAATCAATTCATTTTAATTTCAAGGGCTTCTTGATCAAGGACAAAATAACAAAGGTTGGTATTGTCAAAGTTCAAATGAGGGGATGTTATTAGTGTTTGGGTTTCCAAAAGAAATGATTCTAATTTATGAGGGTTTTAGGACTCACTTGATATATTAAGGCACTATTGTAGGGTATTCACATAGGTATGAGGTAATGTGTGATTAAAACGGAACAATTCAAGTATGAAAATGATTAACTAAATTCAAGATCTAATCATTGGGTGATGTCAAGGGCTTATTAATCTTATTGAAACCGTAATCATGCATTCACAGGGTAATTAATCATAGGAATAGAATTATAGTGGTAAGTTGAGAGTTCACTTGCCTGGACTATGCTTACTGAGCACTTGAATGGAATTGTCTATGAGCTCCTTTCTTGGCCTCCTACTTGACCTGTAATGAATAGTATCCTCGTTACAACTCTTGCTAACTACCCTTTCGCGTATACTATAAATATATATGTACACATATACACATATATATAAACTTAAATCTACTAATTACAACTAATATATGCATCACATAAATCACATAACACATAGCAAAAAATGGCATTGCAATAGAACATTTACATTTTTCTACCTTAGTCACTTAAGCAATTAACCATATAACATATATTTATCAAGACTAATACTCCTAATCCTCCTTTACAAGCCTCAACTCAACCTAGATTTAGTAATGCACACTTGTGCCTCAATTCAAAAGACTCACAATTGTAATGCACACTACTTAACTTACCCGAATGTACACCTTGGCACCAATTATGTGCCTTGGCAAAAATATAAATTTCTACCTTGGGCCTTTGCTATATTCTGACTCCTATGACTTCTTATGACTTTAAGATAACTTTAGCAATTGGTTTGACATCAAGGCCTCACTTAAGAGACACACAAATGCAATGCACTATCCTAAAGTTTCTAAAGGCAACTCTAATGGTGACTCTCGGGTGGTTTGGTGGAAATAAGGTATCTCCACCTTGGGCCTGCGTTCCAAACCAGCTATGACCAAGTGACTTCTTCCACCTTAACTCCCTACATTACCCCAAAAACAAACAACAATCAACCAAGGCAGGTCTTAAAATACACTTACACCTACTGATTATCAACATATAAGGTTCATTTATAATTCCTTAAGCATGAAAACAAAATATAAAGACAAGCAAGGTAACACATCACAAGTCGAGCCATCACTTAACATTTTTAAGGCAAACATTCGAAGTAAACATGCATGGTAACTTCATGACACCTACACCTACTGACCTTAAGCTCATTTCATCATATATAACCTAAACTAGCATTTTATCAAAGGAATCATGGCATGAAACTAACAAAAATCAATTATCAAGAGGTTAAAAGAACAACTATATTGGAAATATCACATCTTCGAGTTTTAAGCAAAAATTAGAACCATAAACCCAAAATAGTCACTTGATATCAATGAATATAATCACTTATCGTCATGGAATACTTTATCTAGCATTTTTATAACAAAGACCATAGCATGCATCTCACACAAGTCAAGTACCAAAGCACAAAATCAACAAGTATAGTTTCTACTTTGAAATTCACTTGTAAATCGACATGCAAGTACTATATACAACATGCAAGTGATAAAATCAACATGCAAGTACTAAAATTAAGGTATTTTGAAGGAAAAGTTGCATGCAAGGGTTTAATCTTAACAAAACAACATTTATAAAGAGCAAGAATTTAAAAATCAATATGCATGGTCATTTTTCATAAAAACTTCCCAAAATCAACACTTTACATTTGGCTCTTAAAAAAAATCATTGCCAAATGTTTATGAACAAGATTATGACTTGGAAAAAATAGAAGTGTAACACCTCTCCAAGATCACATCTTGCTCATTTCTATAAGCCACCATGGTTGAAACCTTGAATTCACAAGAACTAAGGCCTCAACTTCGGCTTTAACAACATGCATGCACAAAACTCTCCTCAAAATGAAGCTACTCCACTCAATCATGAAGATCTTGGCTTGACTAACTTGAGAAGTGAAATAAAATGAAAAGAAGTGAAGAAAAATGGTAAGAGTGGGGTGGGGGTGAGCTTCGGTCGAGAGGGAGAGAGGAGAGAGGAGAGGTTGAGGTGTTTGAGTGGGTGTGTGATGAAAATGAGAGTATCCTCTTGATTTTGTTACTAAAATGTGGTAGTGGAATGGATAATTTACTCTAATAACCCTCTTTCTAGTTGTAACAAATTTGCATGCAAGGTTAAAGAAGTAAACTAGCAAATTAGTGTGGTTGGAATTGGCGGTCTTAGCCTTGGACCCTTTTATAAACCAAAATGCATGCAAGGGTATACTAGTAATCAATTAATTAATAAAAGTATGATTAAAAAGAATGGATTTTAGTAAATAAAATACAACTCTATAAATCTTAAAATTAACAGCATAATTACTATAAGATTTTAGAAGTTTTATAAAATTGTTTTCAAAAATTTTGAACAAGAATATATTTTAAAAGAATTTTCTAGGGTTAATACTCTAATATACAAGTCACATAAAAATATGATTAACGACTCTAAGTCACATAAGAAAGTGCAAATAATTTGATTCTAAGCTGCTATTATACGAATTATGATCTATCGTCTAATCACAACTATTATAATTATTATCTAATCGCGTTATGAAATTTGCTTGCGTACAATTAGTCATACGCTTATAGATCATCTAACAATATTCACAATGCCACACAACGAAGAATATATATATGAATACATTGGATTCTCATAAATTCTGACATCTAATACATAGAATTATATAGCACAAAAGAGAATATTATATTACATTTATATCAAATATTTACAGGCGTTACAACCTTCCCCCTTAAAGGATTCTGTCCCCAGAATCTAAGCAAACAGACGAGGATACTTATCTAATATATCACTTTCTAATTCTCATGTTTACTCTTCAACTTTGGGATTTCTCTACAAAACTTTCACTAAAGGAACTATTCTATTCCTAACACCTTATCCTTTCTATCTAGAATTCTAACCGGCTGCTCGACATAAGACAAATCTGGCTCAATCTCCACTGGTTCATTCTCTATGATACATTTGGCATCGGGGTTGAACTTCTTAAGAAATGATACATGAAAAATGTTGTAAATGTGCTACATTTGAGGCGGTAAGGCCAACTCATACGCCACTTTTCCAACTTTACCCAAAATCTCAAAAGGTCCGACAAATCTTGGACTCAACTTTCCTTTCTTTCCAAATCTAACTATCCCTTTCCAGGGCGACACTTTTAACAGAACGGTTTCTCCTATTTCATACTCTACGTCCTTTCTGCGTGGATCAGCATACTTTCGTTGTCTATCCTGAGCCGCGATAAATCAATTTCGAATAAAATCTACCGCTTCTTTCATTTTTTGAATCAATTCGGGGCCAATTACCTTTCGCTCTCCAACTTCATCCCAATAAATAGGTGATCTACACCTCCCTCCATAAAGAGCTTCGTACTGGGCATTCCAATACTGGCATGAAAGCTATTGTTATATGAAAACTCTAGCAAAGGCAAATATTCATCCCAATTTCCTTTAAAGTCCAAAGCACAAGATATCAACATGTCATCTATGGTCTGAATCGTGCGCTCACTTTGCCCATATGTCTGTGGGTGATAGGCAGTGCTCATCTTGAGTCGAGTTCCCAAATGTTCTTGAAATTGCTTCCAAAATCTAGAGTTGAAACGAGGGTCTCTATCTGACACAATAGATATTGGAACTCCATGGCGAGTAACAATTTCCTTTAAATACATATGAATCAGCTTGTCCATTGACAATCTCTCGTTGATCGGTAGAAAATGAGCCAACTTAGTCAATCGATCAATTATTACCCAAATAATGTCGTGATTAGATTTTGTCCTTGGTAATCCAACTATGAAGTCCATCACAATGTGCTCCCACTTCCATTCAGGTATCTCTAAGGTTTGAATTAGTCCACTCGGTTTCTGATGTTCAGATTTTACCCTTTGACAAGTATAACACCTACTAATCCATTATGCAATCTCCTTCTTCATATCCGGCCACCAAAAGTCATGTTTTTCAAATTTTAGTACATTTTTGTGCTTCCCGGGTGAATGGAAAATTCTGAGTTGTAAGCATCCTTCAAAATCTCATTCTTCAATTCTTCCACATTCGGTATCCAAATTCTTGAGGAGAATCTTAGAATTCCTTGATTGTCTTTTTGAGTGCAAATCTCTTCTCCGATCAACTCATTCATCCTTTGATTCATCACTTCTTCTTGGCACTTTTTAATCTCTTGTAATAATTCTGGTTGAAATGTCATCGTACAAATCATTTCTGTAGGTGCACTTGGAGCTCGAATCTCAATTACCATTTTCTCAAATTCCTTTGATAACTCTTGGGCCATAGTCAACATATTCAATCTCTCCTTGCAACTTAAAGCATCCGCTACTACATTTGCTTTCCCAGAATGATAATTGATCATGCAATCGTAGTCCTTAATCAACTCCAACCATCTTCATTGCCTCATGTTTAATTCCTTTTGAGTGAAAATGTACTTTAGGCTCTTGTGATCCGTATATATCTCGCATTTCTCTCCATATAGGTAATGTCTCCACATCTTTAAAGCAAATATAATTGCAGCCATTTCCAAGTCATGAGTTGTGTACCTTTGCTCGCGAGGCTTAAGTTGTCTTGACGCGTAGGCTATCACCTTCCCGTGTTACATTAAAACACATCTCAATCCTTTGTGCGACGTATCACTGAATATTACAAAGTCTCCTTGATCACCTGGCAGGGCTAACACTGGAGCGGTGACTAACTTATGCTTCAATTCTTGAAAACTTTTTTCACAACTCTCCGTCTATTCAAACTTCTCATTTTTTCGGGTCAATTTTGTCAATGGTACTGCAATCTTTGAGAAATCCTTCACAAATCTTCGATAATATGCGGCCAATCCCATGAAACTTCTAACTTCAGTCGAGGTCTTCGGCCTTTCCTAATTCATTACAACTTCTATCTTCGCGGGATCAACTTGAATTCCTTCACTTCTGATAGTATGCCCTATAAATTGAACTTCTTGCAGCCAGAATTCACACTTTAAAAACTTGGCATACAATTTCTCCTTTCTTAACGTCTCCAAAGCTATTCTCAGATGTTCAGCATGTTATTCCTCGGTCTTTGAGTATATTAAAATGTCGTCGATAAACACAATGACAAACTTATCCAAATACTCCTTGAATACTCAGTTTATCAGATCCATAAAGGCGGCTGGCACATTTGTCAATCCAAATGCCATAACTAGAAACTCGTAATGTCCGTATCTTGTTATGAAAGCAGTCTTTGGTATGTCTTCCGGCTTAATCTTCAACAGATGATATCCCGATCGTAAGTCAATCTTCGAGAAGTAAGCTGCTCCCTTAAGTTGATCAAACAAATCATCAATACGAGGTAAAGGGTACCTATTCTTAATTGTCAACTTGTTCAACTCTCTATAGTCGATGCACAGTCTCATACTTCCATCTTTCTTTTTCACAAACAGAACTGGAGCACCCCACGGAGATACACTAGGCCTTATAACTCCTTTATCCAATAACCCTTGTAGTTGCTTGGCCAATTCCTTCATTTCTGCTAGTGCCATACGATAAGGTGCCTTCAATATAGTTCCACACTGGGTGCTAAGTCGATAGAAAACTCAATTTGACGATCAGGCGACAATCCAGGAAGTTCATCCGGAAATACATCGGGAAATTCGCTAACTATCGGGATACTTTCTATATTCGGCGTCTCCTTAGAATCATAAATTACATGAGCCAAATACCCTTCACACCCTTGTCTTAACAACTTTTTAGTTTGAATCATTGTCAAAAATGCTTTAACTTGTTTTTGTCCTTTAAACTCTACTTTCTTTCCTTGAAGGGACTTAAGAATCACTTTCTTCTTCTTACAATCTATTTGAGCACCATGTTCTTCTAACCAATCCATTCCTAATATAACATCAAATTCTCCTAGTTGAAAAGGTATGAGGGAAGCAAGGAAACTATAGCCTGAAATCTTTACTTTACACCAGGGGCAAATACTTTAACAGATTCTTGTTCTTGATTAGCCAAAATGATAGATAAGGGTTCAACTAATAGTTAAATTTCACAATTCAACTTGCCAACAAAAGATTCAGATATGAAAGATCTAGTAGCTCCGGAATCAAATAGCACGTTAGCATTGATGTTTTTGACAGAAAGCGTACCTGCCACAACTTCAGAACTTTGAACAACATCCTTGATATTCATGTTGAATGTCCAGGCCTGAGCAGGATAAGAGGGTGGGAACACTGGAGTTGCAGATTCAGAAGGTTGATTTGAAGGTAGTTGAAGAACTGGAATAAATAATGTCATTGCTTGATTGTAAGGGGCGGTCGTCAATTGCATCAACTTGTTATTTTCGGGGGTCTTACAATCCCTAGACATATGACCGGTCTTTCCATACTTGAAGCATGTAACAGGAGGCTTCGGGTTCTGGCACTCATTCACATAATGACCTTTCGAATTGCACTTGTAACAAATGATGTCAGCCTTATTGTAGTTACCCATGTGTCTCTTATTGCAGAATTTACACTCCGAATTTGTTGCTTGTTGGGATCTTTGTTCACTTGGCTCTTGAATCCTATTCTTCTAACTCTTATTATTACCCTTCTTAAAGCTTCTGGATCCTCCTTGATTCTGGTATCCAAACTTCTTGAAATTCCTTCCACTTTGGCTCCCTTGAGCCGATCCTTCACCATTGCTTCCAAACTTTCTTTTCTTACTCTCTTTCTCCTTCAAGTTTTGATCGCTTTCTCCTTCAATTACCATCACCTTCTGAACCACTTCAGCATATGTGGTCAATTCAAAGGCAGCCACTCTGCTTCGTAGACAAGGCTTCAATCCTTGTTGAAATCTCTTCGTTCTCTTTTCATCCGTGTCCACATAATCTCCAACAAACCTAGCCAACTCAGTGAATTTCTTCTCGTACTCTCCTACAGTCATTCCTTCTTGCTTCAATTCAAATAACTTCAATTCCATTTTGAGTCTGCATATACCTTGGGAAATACTTTTCTAAGAAAATCTTCTTGAATCTATCCCAAGTGATAACTTCCTCTTCTTCTAAAGCATGGGTTGACTCCCACCAATAGTTCGCTTCGTCTTTCAGAAAATAAGACACATAGTCGACCTTCTTTTCTTCACTTACAATAGCTAGCGTGAAAGCTTTCTCCATCTCTTTAAGCCAAGATTGGGCTTCTACAGGGTCTTGAGTTCCACGGAACTCCGGTGGTTTCACAGCTTGGAATGATTTGAAAGTTGTAGGGGTTGGTGGTGGTGGAGGTGGTTGTTATTGAAGTTGTTGCTGAAGGAGTTGTTGTTGTTAAGCAAGGGTAACAGATTGTTGGTGAAGTATTTGCATAAGTTGAGCCAAGTTGGGTGGTGGATCTTCATGATCCCCGGTATTGGTGTTGCGAGTTCTATGAGGAGTCATGATTCTGAATATAGACAAAAAAGGTTTATTCACAGTTCAAATTTGCATACACAAGTTATAATAAGTGTAAATATCAAGTAATAAGGTTTTATTCAAGGGATATCTTAGGGAAAGATTAGACATGATCGAGTTCTAAAGGGATCAACAGAATTTAAACAACAAAATATAGCTAAGCAAGTATATAGCATGGTAATGAGATGGCAATATTAAAGAGATAATCAAAGTGCAAATTTTAACATTAGCCCGAATGAAAAGTGCGAATAAAGTACAAACATGAAATAAAGTGCAAATAAAGTCTTTCTAAAAAAATCCGGGTACAAGGTACAAATGGAAATCAAAGTACTAATCAATAACAATACTGGAGATAGGTAGACTGTATGATAGTCTAAGAGGATGGTGGTGGGATAACAGGGGCACAAAGATGACTAATCACTCGGCAGAGCTCATCAGCAATGGCGGTAAGAGTGATTTGACTCTCTCTCACGGTGTGGAATCATCAATGCCAATCGGTCCTCAGCCATCTGGATGATCTCCTCAAGCCTGGATATCAATCGGGGTCATTTGGGCTCGTCATCAAAGTTCTCGCGGTACAACTGGTCCACCCTACGTCGAAGATTCGCGTTCTCGCCTTCCAGTTGATCAACCATCATTACCATATGCTCGTAAAGAGGGAATGACATAGTAGAAGGGAATCTGGGAGTCGATGAGGATGAATCCTATCAAACAGTTATATATATTTATACGCGATTATAAATAAAAGGGTCAGAAAACCTATAGATTCTAACGCCCCAAAACCCAAATGATCTAAGTTCATCCTATCCTCTAAATTCCTATATTATATTCCTTTATCCTATGTTGTTCAGTGACTCAACCTGTGGCTCTGATACCAAAACTGTGACGGACTTCACTACTAACTAGCAGAAATATGCATAATATTAATTAAACAGTAAAGTACTACAAAAGATAGAATATTAAAGCTACAACCCTTTAACCACAATCCCTGAATACACAGGAATGAGTTTGAACAACATCTAACATCTTTATTATTATAGACCAAAAATATCTTAAGTCAAATTACTACCAAATTTTAAACCCAAAGTTTATAACCCTTAGGGAACTACTAGTTCCCTACCCGCTCCAACATCTGACGGTAGGCATACCCCGAGTCCCCAGAAGTCTTACGTGCAGTTTGCTTGAAACGAACCATCTTCGGGTTTCACTAAAGGGGCACATCAATAACAATATTAATGAGAAAAACGCTCAGCAAGTGAATAATAGTGAATAACAATGCATCATATACTCGATACAATGATAACAACAGATAATCAACTATGAAATCTCAAATAAAAGATCAAGTTTTTAATAAGTGAATGGAATTGGAAATCTCACGGCGCTATGAGCGATGAGGGGTGATCAGCCCACATCAAAGTTCCGAACCACATAACAAGTGATTCACAATTATTGAGGATCCTTGGCACACATTGGCCATATAAAACCATCAGGCTCCCTACTACCGAGGTTCTAACAGTGACTGGCGCCTCAGTCTTACCAGAACATACCATCCAATTAATTTTAATCAATTCATTTTAATTTCAAAGGGTTCTTGATCAAGGACAAGATAACAAGGGTTGGTATTGTCAAAGTTCAAATGAGGGGATGTTATTAGTGTTTGGGTTTTCAAAAGAAATGATTCTAATTTATGAGGGATTTAGGATTCAATTGATATATTAAGGAACTATTGTAGGGTATTCACATAGGTATGAGGTAATGTGTGATGAAAAGGGATCAATTCAAGTATGAAAGCGATTAACTAAATTCAAGATCTAATCATTGGGTGATGTTAGGAACTAATTAATCTTATTGAAATTGTAGTCATGCATTCACTGGGTAATTAATTACAGGAACAAAATTATAGAGGTAATTTGAGAGTTCACTTGCCTGGACTACGCTTATTGAGTACTTGAATGGAATTGTCTATGGGCTCCTTTCTTGGCCTCCTACTTGAACCTATAATGAATAGTATCCTCGTTACAACCCTTGCTAACTACCCTTTCGCATATATCATAAATATATATATACACATATGCACATATATATATACACTAAAATCTACTAATTACAAGTAATATATGCATCACATAAATCACATAACACATATCAATAATTGGCAATATCACATTTAGATTTTCTACTTTAGTCACTTAAGCAATTAACCATATAACATATAATTATCAAGACTAATACACCTAATCCTCCTTTACAGACCTCAACTCAACCTATATTTAGTAATGCACACTTGTGCCTCAATTCAAATGACTCACAATTGCAATGCACACTACTTAACTTACCTGAATGTACACCTTGGCACCAATTGTGTGCCTTGGCAAAAATATGAATTTCTAGCTTGGGCCTTTGCTATATTCTGACTCCTATGACTTCTTATGACTTTAAGATAACTTTAGCAATTGGTTTGACATCAAGGCCTCACTTAAAAGACACACAAATGCAATGCATTTCCCTAAAGTTTCCAAAGGCAACTCTAATGGTGACTCTCGGGTGGTTTGGTGGAAATAAGGTATCTCCACCTTGGGACTTCATTCCAAACCAACTCTCAATGGTTATTAAAACTCTAAACTGACTCTCAAAGTTGGAATGACTCAAAGGCCTCACTCAGGCCTCTCTAGGCCTTAAGTGGAAGTTGACACAAAACTGCATCCCCTAATTACCACACTGCCCTGATTTTACCAACTTAAAACTCATTTATCAAATTAAATTACTGGTTTTAATGTCTTGTTAAGCTTCCTAAGACTTCATTATATCTATTTAGACCAAGGCCCCATGAAGGCCTAACCCATGACATGATGATAATCAATCAAAAGTCAAGTGTACTCAAATCAGCCCTGTTCTGAGCTGCTCTCGGGTTTGTGTGTGTGCACCTAACCAATTGCAAGTTTTTATTCAATCTGAAGCTACTGGACTCAAGTATGAACCAAGTCCCAATTCCCTTAGCTCAGGCCTCCCAAGGCCTTGCTAAAACTCACCTAAAATGACCTAAACTTCTAGTACAAAAATCTGCCCAGCTACGACCAAGTGACTCCTTCCACCTTAACTCCCTACATTAATCCAAAAAAAATAACAACCAACCAAGGCAAGTCTTAAAATATACTTACACCTACTGATTATCAACATATAAGGTTCATTTACAATTCCTTAAGCATGAAAACCAAATATAAAGACAAGCAAGGTGACACATCACAAGTCGAGCCATCACTTAACATTTTTAAGGCAAAAATTTGAAGTAAACATGCATGATAACTTCATGACACCTACTGACCTTAAGCTCATTTCATCATATATAACCTAAACTAGCAGTTTATCAAAGGAATCATGGTGTGCAACTCACAAAAATCATTTATCAAGAGGTTAAAAGAACAACTATACTGGCAATATCACATCTTCGAGTTTTAAGCAAAAATTCAAACCATAAACCCCAAATAATCACTTGATATCTACTGAATGTAATCACTTATCATCATGGAATACTTCATCTAGCATTTTTATAACAAAGACCATAGCATGCATCTCACACAGGTCAAGTACCAAAGCACAAAATCAACAAGTATGGTTTCTACTTTAAAATTCACTTGTAAATCGACATGCAAGTACTATATCCAACATGCAATTGCTAAAATCAATATGCAAGTACTAAACTTAAGGTATTTTGAAGGAAAAATAGAATGCAAGGGTTTAATCTTGACAAAACAACATTTATAAAGAGCAAGACTTTAAAAATCAAGATGCATGGTCATTTTTTATAAAAACTTCCCAAAATCAACACTTTA
Organism: Apium graveolens; assembly: GCF_009905375.1. Taxonomy (NCBI): domain Eukaryota; kingdom Viridiplantae; phylum Streptophyta; class Magnoliopsida; order Apiales; family Apiaceae; genus Apium; species Apium graveolens. The sequence continues at coordinate 229,552,653 of NC_133652.1, forward strand.
CATTTGGCTCTTAAAAAATCATTGCCAAATGTTTATGAAAAAGATTATGACTTGGCAAAAATAGAAGTGTAACACCTCTCCAAAATCAGATCTTGCTCATTTCTATAAGCCACCATGGTTGAAACCTTAAGTTCACAAGAACTAAGGCCTCAACTTTGGCTTTAATAACATGCATGCATAAAACTCACCTCAAAATGAAGCTACTCCGCTAAATGATGAAGATCTTGACTTGAATAACTTGAGCAGTGAAAGAAAATGAAAAGAAGTGAAGAAAAATGGCAAGAGTGGGGTGGGAATGAGCTTCGGCCGAGAGGGAGAGAGGAGAGAGGAGAGGGTGAGGTGTTTGAGTGGGTGTGTGATGTAAATGAGAGTATTCTCTTGGTTTTATTACTAAAATATGGTAGTGGAATGAAGATTTACTCTAATAACCCTCTTGCTAGTTGTAACAAAATTGCATGCAAGGTTAAAGAAGTAAACTATCAAATTAGTGGGGTTGGAATTGATGGTCTTAGCCTTGGACCCTTTTATAAACCAAAATGCATGCAAGGGTATACTGGTTATCTATTAATTAATAAAATTATGATTAAAAAGAATGGATTTTAGTAAATAAAATACAACTCCATAAATCTCAAAATTAATACCATAATTACTATAAGATTTTAGAAGTTTTATAAAATTGGTTTTCAAAAATTTTGAACAAGAATATATTTTAAAAGAATTTTCTAGGATTAATACTGTAATATACAGGTCACATAAAAACATGATTAACGACTTTAAGTCACATAAGAAAATACAAATAATTTGATTCTAAGCTGCTATTATACGAATTATGATCTATCATCTAATCGCAACTATTACAATTATTATCTAATCGCGTTACGAAATTTGCTTGCGTACAATTAATCATACGCTTATAGATCATCTAACAATATTCGCAATGCCACACAATGAAGAATATATACGAACACATTGGATTCTCATAAATTGTGACATCTAATACACAAAATTATATAGCACAAAACATAATATTATCTTACATTCATATCAAATATTTACAGGCGTTACATCCAACACCCCAACACACCCAATCAGTTATTTGTTTTATTCATCTTTTTATCATGTGTATAATGACTCGTATATTTTGTATTATTTTAAAGGTGTAATTATTGAATAATTAATTAAATAAAATATGTGTATTGGACTTGACGGTTGTGTGTTGGTTTTTATTAATTATCTGTGATTTATTGGTGCATAGGATTGAATTATGTAATTAACTATTGAGTTGTATTGTTTTGTTTCACTTTTAAAAGTGATTTTTATTGCATTTTTATTTTCATAAATATTTGGATTGTCTCTAAAATTGGTTTTATGATTTTATAATTTCAATAATTATTTTTAGGATTTTATAAAATTGAGAAATCAATATTGTTGGATCTATCGAATCTTGGCCTTGCGTTTTATGATATTAATTAAAAGAGTACGAATAGAACATTAACCTTAATCGCTACGGTGCAAGCGATTCAAATCCACGTCTTCTACTGTATTCCCTGATTCTCCTTGGACGAAGTGTGGGCTTCGATCTCCTAAGGTGTACCTCTCCCAAAGCTCCGAAATTCCAAAACCCTAGTTGGCTCCTTGAGAAAAATGGCTGTCTCTCTCAAACCCTAGGACATGATTTCGTTTTTTGTGTGTTAACCCTAGCTTTAGGAGAATGAGAACATTTATAGGCTACAGTAGGGATCATGGACCATTAGGTCAGGCCTTCTAATGACATTCCGGGCCAAGCCCAATGTCATTAAATATTAATTCAATCCACTAAAGAATTAATATTTGCACTACCTTTCCTAATTTCATAAATTAATTATTTAATTCGGCTCCCATATTAATTAATTATAAATTCCCCATGTTTAAGATATTGCATGTCCATTAATTAAATTAATTTCTGATAATTAATTTAATTAATATCTTTTATCCTTGATCATCCTCTCAACCTTATAATTATGCAAGAACAAATCTGCCTGCAAGACTAAAGCATAATTATCTTTATGAGCTTTCAAGAGGACACCATCACCCGAATATATTTTTCGGACATGGTTTCCTTTTATAGTTAATATACCACTCTGTATATAATGTCATTGCCCAATACATAAATTCATAATTTAAAATAAATTACTTAATGTATGAATCAAGGCATGTGCATTAAATACAAGTGTCAATTACTACATCCAGATTAAGAACCTAAGTAATAATAATATCATAGAATCTTAGTTCTTCTTTATTATCAGAATAAAAGAAACAATTATTCTACTATTTTGATCCCGTTCAAAATACACAAAGTATACAAGTATAAATCAAAAGTCAAGATAAACTATTTCTAAATAATACTTCAGCCGTTCCAGTGGTTTGTCTAATACCACTTAGACTGTGAACCTTTATTATATTATATAATGAATTTGACAATCTAATCTTCTGCTATCCCATTTGATACTAGATTGTCTACAATATATAATATACAGACTATGTGAAAACATGCATTCAAGATTCTCAAATAATTTATTATTAAAGTATATACTTCAAACGAATATTTCAGTATAAACCCTAACAAATATTTCATTAATTATTTATCTTTAAATAATTTTGTGATTGCATTTATTTGTAAAATCCGCATTTAATTTCAGAATCCTTCAAAAATCACAAAACTTATGTTTTATGAAATTTATAATATTCTAGGAATTTTAAAATTATTTTGGAAATTTTTGGGATTAAATTCACCCGCGCGTTGATTCGTTTAATTGTTAAAAGCGGGTATGAATTATATTTTAGAAATTGTTTTAAAATAATGAAATTTATGTTTTTATCAACTTCGGGACATTTACAACATCTTAAGATCATTTTGGTATTGTTCTAATTAATAATTATTTGCAGAGTTTATCATTAAAACAATTTATTACGGGGCGAATTGACCTGCAGTCAGTCAAAATAAAAATAAATCGACACATATCCAATAAAATTGGACACGTGCCTTGTGCCTGTGCAACAAGAGTGTGAGCTGTTGTGTGAATTGGGGGGGGGGTAAACATCGATTCTTTGTCTCTCTCTCTGGGCTTCGACTGTAATCTCTCTATACTCTCATATATCTCTCTCTCCCTCTCCCTCTCCCCCCCACTCTCTCTCTCTCTCTCCTCTTTCTCTTTGCTGCTCTTCCTTCCATTTCTTTTTCTCTATTCCTATCTTGCTTTTCCGGCGTTCTTCTCCGGCTTCCCTATTCCGGTAACTACTCCGGCCACTTCTTTGGTTATTGATTCAATTCAGTCCTGTGGTGATATATGTATATATATACATATTTGATTATGTATGTGTGTATTTCTGTATGTTCTTGGTGTGTGTGTTACGACCGGCATTTTATGTAATATTATTTGTGGATTTGGTATAATATTAAAGTCAAATGAAAATATATTCAATGATTGTACGCTAGTGTGAGTGAAAATTTCTGCATTATAAATTTGCTTTGTGTAGTATATGATTTTTCAAAGCAAGAGTTTATTTAATTTCTTTATTTTTGATTTATAAGGAATATTCTAAGCTTTGGAAAAATTTTCTTTTAAAAGGTATTTTGTTCATAAATTTTGAAAATGATTTTATAAAGTCTCTAAAAATCCAAGTTATTTTATGGTATAAATTTTATAATTTTTGAACTTGTATTTTATTTTATAAAAATAAATCATTATAAATTTTAGTTGTCATATTTATCAAATTACATAAGAGACCATGCATGCAAATCACCCTTCTATTCTCTCAAAGGGCAAATTAGACTTTTCCAACCCCACTAACTCATTTGATTATTACCAAATTACTACATTAGCCTTGCATGCAAAATGGCCTAACTTTAGCTAAAGGACATTTTTATAAGTTCTCACTTCCACTCATTATTTGTCAACCAAAAAGTATAAAACAAAAAAAATCAAAGTGGGATAAATCATTCCACTCATTCCACACTCCAACACACCACAAATTTTCTCTCTTTTCCCCCTCCCACCTTGCCCTCGGCCGAAGGCCAAATCCCCCACCCCCCTTCCATTTTTCAATTCATTCTTCATCTTCCCAAGTGTAAATCTTTTAACTACATTCATCTTATATCCTTTCCAAGTGTTTTGAGACTTGGAAGTTGAAGTTCCATGGATGCATGTGTAGTTCTTATATGATCTCCAAAGAGAAACTCTTGATTCTTGTGAATTCAAGAGCTCTCTGTGAGATATATTATGTATATGTGCTAACTAAGTGTTTTATGGAGATATCATGCTTTAAAATCCTTTGCATGCTACTGAAATTTCATTATATATTTATGTTTAGCCATGCATGCTAGTTTTAAGACATTAAAATGATGATCAACCATGTTTTGTATGCTATTCTTTTCGAAATCATGTTGTTATGTTTAAAAATCTATAAATGCGAAATAGGTGTGCTTAAAATAGATTGTTTCCATGATAAATTTCTTATTAATACTTAAAAGAAGTTATATTTCATGATTATTAAGGATGAGTATTAGGTGCAAGTCGATTTTTGCAAGCATTTAAAACTTTATGCCTAGCCGAAATCTTGTTATGTGCTTTCTATGAGTTGCATGTTATATATTTAGTTGCATGTTGTTATTTTTGGGCATGGATGATCTCACCCAAGGTTATTTTGAGAATAAGGGAGTTAGTTCAGTAGATTACCATGTATAAGTCTTGGTTTAAGTATTGAGTTGTTGTTAGTTGAGTTTGTCAAGTCAAAACCTTGGAAAATAAGAGTTATAGTTTTTGCAGAAAATCAGTTTAGTACCCTGAGGTTTAGAGTGAGTTTTGACCATGTCATTGATGTGAACTTTGAGGCCCAAGCCACCAGAAGTTAGTATTGGGAGTATGCAAAGGGTTTTAGGAGTTGGTTGGAGGTTTGCATGTCATTTGGTTAGGTGCACAAGTAGAATAACAAAATCTGTCCATCAGGGGACAGTTTTGTTGCAACATAGAAATAGGGAGATTTGACCATGTCATGGGTAGGCCCTCATTAGGCCCAATTGGGCCTTAGTTAGAGGGAGTGTCAGAGAAGTTTTTCCAACCATATTTCATAGGATATGAGTTAGAACCATGTGTCACAAGTTAATTCAAGTCAGGGCATTTTCTGCCCAGAAAAGCAGGGGAACCTTGGACTTTTAGCTTAGGCACAAGAAGGCCCAAGCCAGGCCCTTGTGCCACATCAAGTTTGTGAGATGCCCTTAGGTCAGTAGAGTCTTGTGTAAAAGTTTTGAAGGAAAACTTGTAGTTTAAGAGTGCCTAATGCACTCAAGAAACCATAGTTGTCATTCTGAAATTTGCACCAGTGAGCACTTTCACTTATCACGTAGTTTTAGAACACTTAGAAGTGAGTATTAGGTCGACCACCATAGTTATAAGATAGTATAAAGTCAGTAGAGCAAAAGGCACAAGTGAGGCTCAATAGGTTTTGGATAATTTAGGAAAGGCACATCGAGTTAGGGAGCCAAAATTTGAAGACTTTGTCTAGTTTAGCGACCAAGTGACTTAAATGGTGAGTCAAGATCATCCAAGCCTAGTGTTGCATTATGGTATATATGGTGTTATTTGATATTAATATACGATATGTGATTATGTGGCTACGTGTGTACATTTGAAATATAAAGGTGGATATAAATTAGGTGCGTATAGGCCTAAGTGCCATCCATGTTTAATTTCGGGTTCTAAATAGGTTAAGATGGTAAGAATATATTATAATGAGGATTATTATTATTTATGTAGGATCTCGAGACGAGGGAAAACTTGCCATAAAAGTCGAGTGAAGCTCCAGTTGCTCCTACCAGTCAGACCAGACCAGCCTATCTCAAGGCAAGTGATTCAACTTGACCTTCATATTTACTATAAATAGTTCATATATATCGATGCAATCATCCTGAGTCATTTTGATATGTTTAAATCAAGCGTATCTCTCGCTTATCTTTGAATTATATAGAAATGCCATGAACCCTCGAGTATGTATTGCAAGTAGTTCAAAAGTCTTTTCATGATAGTTAAATGCCATGATAAAATAAAGAGTTATTATATTACTTGATTGATCCTCATGATTAACATGCTGATGATTCCTAAGTATTGATATCTCATCCTGATACTTGAACCCCTATAGAACCTTACCTTGAACTCTGATAGTCAGAAACTTACCAACATGATTCCTCATTGATTGATACCCTCTTTCCTTTCCTAAAGCTTGACAATTCTGATATATATATATACATCCTGAGCCAGAGATCATTACCTTAACACCCATAGTATTTGTGAAGCTTATCTTCTTAATGATCCAACACCTGTACCTTGACGAGAAACCATTGCTTTGAGCCCAGTTTGGCATTACCCCTTCATATTAACCATTAGTGTCACCATATTTTCCTGTCCAAGTTCTGACATATGAAAACCTTTTGGTTACCCTAATAGAGTAAAGTTTTGTTAATCATGGCCCTGAGATTTAGTACCATATTTACCATGTTTCGAGTTAATCTATAATCCCTTAATAAAAATATTTACTGTTAAAAGAGATTTTGTTACAATTCGGCATCAGCTTTTAAAATAAATAAAATGTGGGTTTTCAGTCCCAAAGGGGGATAAATGTTTTCTTGAATAGTGGATCTGGACTGAGACGCGAGTCCTTTCCACACTTATATTAGGCTTAAAAGTTGCCTAGGGATTCCCGTTAATGTTTTAGAACCCAGCGAGGTTCGGGATTACTTTGCGGCTGATCACCGGCTGTAATCCGTAGCGTCATAAAATGATTTTGATTAAGACATGATTTTAAAATTGTTTTGATGCAAACAAAATGATGCCATCTCACATAGTTTTATCTCCCGTTATCATTAGTTATGTCTTTCCATTGTCATTCTTAAAAGTATATCTCAATTTATGTTTTGTGTCGTACTGTTAGCACTTGTTGAGCATTTGGCTCACTCCTTGCTTTACCCTGATATTACAACTAGCAGTTATGGTTAGATTCAAGCAGACTGCCCGTAAGACCTGTGATGCTGATGCTTATGTTCGAGCTCAGATAGAATAAGTAATAATAGCTGTGTGAGGACTCGGTATTTGTAATCATATGTAATAGTTGGTAGTGTTGGGCTGTTCCAAACCCTAAACTGTAAGATCTTGGATTTGGTTGTGTATTCTTCATTAAAATGATGTAATAGCTATATTTATTTTGCTGTTTAAGTTGGGGATGTGACAGGTTTTGGTATCAGAGCTACGGTTTAGAGTCCCTGGACAGCCCAAATAGGTTATAGGATTTGTGTGTAGGTTATAGACATTATGCGAGAGAGTAGGTTAAGTAAATTATTATTAATACTCCTCTTATTGGTTGTCAGCAAAGGGCGCATTCCTCATCATCCTCTGGGTCGAACGACACTATTGCTTTCTCCGTGTATGCTGAGTTGAGGCGCGAGTTCGACATGCTTCAGGGCAAGTATGATCGACTGATAGACCGACTGAAGAACGTGTATCCGGACAGCCGAGACTACGAAGGGAAGCCCAAGGAGCAGATGACTGCGAGACTTGAGACCTTGGTTCAGTACACTAAGCTTAGGAGATGCCAGCACATCGGGACCGTACTAGCCAGTATGTCATTCAGATGGTGGCGGATGAGCTCCAGAGCATTGTGAAGACGCTTCGAGAGGAAAAGACTACCAAGCCCCGTTCAGATGGAGTGGAACCTTAGTTCTTTCCATTTACCTTTCATGTTGTTGTACTATCAGACTCTATGGAATCCCCAGTTGTTTCCGTTGTTTCCTTTAAATAAGCCTGTTATTCCTAGAATCAGACTTTGTCCCAATCCTATGTACTGTGACCTTTAAAATTTCAATAATTATGTGATATTGTTCCATTTGCTCTCAACTGTTATTTTATGTTTTTATCATCATATCTGCTTAATTTGGAAACTTGACCCCATATGTAAATGAGAATGCCCTGCGATACCCTTGAATCATTTTATCATTCATATCTGTTTTGACACAACTCTTATTTCAGGATCATGCCTCCCAAAAAGAAGAACCCAACAAGCACCTCCACCACAGACCCAAATATTCTTCGACTACTGGAAACCTTGCAACAGCAAACCAATGCTATAGCTCAACAACAACTAACTCTTCAACAACGAATTAAAAACCAAGATAACCGTGAGCCACACCAACCACCTAAACCACCAGTACCACCTAGATAAATTGTCACTTTCAAGGCTTTTCAGAATATGAATCCACCTGTATTTCATGATACCACTGATCCAGTGATAGCTAATACATGGATCAAGGAGATGGAAAGGGCTTTTGAGTTGGTACAGTTAGGAGACGATCAGAAGACGCCGTATGCTACTTACTTCTTGAAGGGAGAAGTCATCTATTGGTGGGAATCAGTAAAGGCTATGGAAGTCACTCAGCAGGTTTCTTGGGAGAGATTTAAGAAGTTATTTCTGGATAAGTATTACCCTAAGTACATGCAGAATCAGATGGAGCTAAAATTTCTTGAGTTGAAGCAAGGGAACATAACTGTATTGGAGTATGAGAAGAAGTTCACTGAGTTGTCAAGGTTTGTGACAAAGTATACCAGCACTGAGGAGGAAAAAGCAAAGAAATTTCAGCAAGGATTGGAGCCTTGGATCAGAGATAGGGTGTCTATGTTTGAGCTTGAAACATATGCGGGAGTAGTACAGAAAGATGCTCTGATTGAGAATAATGGGATGCAGTCAAGGAAAGAGAGGGATAACAAGAAGATGAAGGTTCCATTTTATGGAGAAAAGTCTGAAGCCGGAAGTTCGCAAGATCGGAATATAAAGAGGATTGGTTTCCAAAAGGGCGGAAATTTTCAAAAGAAGGGAAATTTGGGCAAAAGGCAAGAATCAAAAGGGAACAACCAGGCAAGCCAAGGGCAAGTTGGAGAAAACAGGTTCCAGAGACCGGAATGCAAGCACTGTGGAAGAAGGCACCCCAGAGTATGCAATAAGCTGAGCATGACCTGTTATAGGTGCAATCAGAAGGGACATTTGGCAAATGAGTGCAAGATGCCGAAGCCAGGAGTTACGTGCTACAAGTGTGGGAAGACTGGACACATGGCTAGGGAGTGTAAGGCAACAGACCAGTCAAAGCTCTGATGAACGTGGCAAGTACCAGTGCAAGCGTGCCAGCTGAGGTATTGGCATTACCTCCACCACCTACACCAACCCCACAAGCAACAGCAAGGACATTCGATTTGAAGATGAATGATGCTGTACAGAATTCGGAGGTGATAGCAGGTACACTTTTACTCAATAATGTCAAAGCTAAAGTATTGATTGATTCGGGAGCAACAAGATCTTTCATATCAGAATCTTTTGTTGATAAGCTCCAATGTGATAAAATGGTTATGAGTGAGGTAGTAAATGTGGTAATTGCGAACCAAGAGAAGATTCATGTGAATCAATTTTGTCCAAAGTGTGAGATTGATATTTCGGGGTATAAGTTCTCAGCCGACTTGATACTCTTCAAGTTGGGAGAGTTTGATATAATTTTAGGAATGGATTGGTTAGGAGATAATAACGCTCAGATAAATGGTAAGACCAAGAGAGTGTATTTAAAGACGAAGAGTGGAGAGAAGGTAGTATTTAAGGGGCAGAGGCAAGAGCAACTATTTCTTACAATTGTTCAGGATAAGAAGTTACTTAGAAAAGGTTGTGAGTCGTTCCTGGCATATGTAGTGGATTCAGAGAGAGGCAGCCTCAGCATGGAAGATATTCCTGTAGTTAGCGAGTTCCCCGATGTGTTTCCCGACGAACTACCAGGCTTACCACCAGATCGACAAATTGAGTTCGAGATCAACCTTGCTCCAGGCACGAAACCAGTTTCAAAGGCCCCGTATAGGATGGCACCAGCAGAAATGAAAGAGTTAGCGAGCCTGCTACAAGAATTATTGGATAAAGGAGTGATACGACCAAGTATGTCGCCATGGGGAGCACCTGTTCTGTTTGTAAAGAAGAAAGATGGGAGTATGCGTCTATGCATAGATTACCGGGAGTTGAATAAGGTGACGATCAAGAACCGCTACCCGCTACCAAGGATAGATGACCTTTTTGATCAGTTGAAGAGAGCAAAATGCTTTTCGAAGATTGATTTGAGATCGGGATACCATCAATTAAAGATCAAAGAAGAAGATATTCCTAAGACCGCATTCAGGACCAGATATGGGCATTATGAATTCCTAGTAATGCCGTTTGGATTGACCAACGCTCCGGCCGCATTTATGGATCTGATGAATCGAGTATTTAAGAAGTATTTGGACAAATTTGTCGTGGTATTCATTGATGACATCCTTATTTATTCTAAGTCGGAAGAAGAACATAAGCAGCACCTCTGGATAGCATTGGAGATACTCCGACAAGAGAAGTTGTATGCCAAGTTTACCAAATGTGAGTTTTGGTTAAAGGAAGTTCAATTTTTGGGGCATGTTATTGGAAATGAGGGAGTTAAAGTGGATCCGGCAAAGTTTGAGGCAGTTATGAGTTGGGAGAGGCCAAAGACTCCTACAGAAGTGCGAAGTTTTCTAGGATTGGCCGGATACTATAGAAGATTCGTTAAAGATTTCTCGAAGATCGCCACGCCATTGACCAAGTTAACCAGAAAGAATCAAAAGTTTGAATGGAGTGCAGAATGTGAAGATAGCTTTCAAGAGTTAAAGCAGAAGTTGGTAACAGCTCCGGTGTTGGTACTTCCAGATGATCAAGGGAATTTTGTAATATTCAGCGACGCTTCACATAAGGGTTTGGGTTGTGTGTTGATGCAACAAAGTAAAGTGATCGCATATGCGTCAAGGCAGTTGAAGCCGCATGAGTTAAAATACCCGACGCATGACTTGGAACTAGCCGCCATAGTGTTCGTACTCAAGATTTGGAGACACTACCTCTATGGAGAGAAGTGTGAAATCTACACGGATCACAAGAGTTTAAAGTACATTTTTACTCAGAAAGAGCTCAATATGAGGCAGAGGAGATGGCTGGAATTGATCAAGGACTATGACTGCTCGATAAATTACCATCCTGGAAAGGCGAACGTAGTGGCCGATGCTCTGAGTAGGAAGGAGAGATTAAATATGATGATAACATCAAAAGAGTTATCTGAAGAAATCGAAAAATTGGAATTGGAACTTTGTGCTTATGGAAAAGTCGAGGAAGTTTGTCGTGCAATGACCTTTCAGCCAACACTAGTGGAAAAGATAAAGAAGTGTCAAGAGGAAGTAATGGAAAAAAAGAAGAATCAGTTATCTGGAGATGAGATTAATACTCAAAGGGATGAGCAAGGGATACTAAGGTTTTCATCCAGAATATGGATTCCCCATGTACCTGAATTAAAGAATGAGATCCTCCATGAAGCCCACAATTCGAAATTTTCAATCCACCCGGAAAGCACCAAGATGTATCGAGACTTAAAGAAGAACTTTTGGTGGCCAAATATGAAGCGAGACGTGGCAGAATGGGTTGCGAAGTGCTATACTTGTCAGAAAGTAAAGGCAGAACATCAACAACCAAGCGGATTAATTCATCCCCTGAAGATTCCAGAATGGAAATGGGAAAATATTGCTATGGACTTTATAGTAGGACTACCGTGAACGAAATCCGGACATGACGTAATATGGGTTATAGTTGATCATCTTACGAAGTCGGCGCATTTCCTTCCAATAAATGAGAAGTCGTTACTGGATAAGTTGGTTCATCTGTATATGCGCGAAATCGTACTAAGGCATGGAGTACCCGTATCAATAGTTTCAGACAGAGATTCCCGATTTAACTCGAGATTCTGGAAGCAATTTCAGGAATGTCTTGGCACGAAGTTGAATATGAGCACGGCATACCACCCGCAAACTAATGGTCAGAGCGAAAGGACAATTCAAACAATCGAAGACATGTTGCGCAGTTGTGCAATCGATTTTGCAGGAAGTTGGGACGATCACTTGCCGTTGATTGAATTCTCTTACAACAACAGCTATCATTCCAGTATCGGCATGCCACCATACGAAGCTTTGTACGGGCGAAAATGTAGATCACCAACAAGTTGGGATGAAGTAGGAGAAGGAAGAATTCTCGGCTCGGATTTGGTACAACAGTTGCATGACTCGGTCAAGTTAATTCAGAAAAGGTTGCTTGCTGCTCAAGATAGACAGAGGAAGTATGCGGATCCAGCACGTAAGGACGTTCAATTCCAAATTGGCAAAGCTGTGTTGCTGAAGGTGTCACCTAGAAAAGGGTTGATGAGATTTGGCAAGAAAGGGAAGTTAGCACCTAGATACATAGGTCATTTTGAGATTTTGAGTCAAGTAGGAAAGGTGGCCTACGAGTTGGCCTTACCACCTCAGTATCGGCATGTGCATAATGTGTTCCATGTATCGTTGCTTAAGAAGTACAATCCTGACGCTAGCCATGTGATAGAATATAAACCTATAGAAATTCAGGCAGACCTGTCATTTGTGGAGCAACCGGTTAAAATACTCGACTGGCAAGTAAAGAGTCTTAGGAATAAGTCGGTAAAGTTAGTAAAAGCGCTTTGGAGGAACCCTAAGGTCGAAGAATCGACTTGGAAGTTAGAGTCTGATATGCGTTCCCGGCATCCTCATCTTTTCTCTTAGATTCTGGGGACAGAATCCCTTAAGGGGGAGAGGATGTTACGACCGACATTTTATGTAATATTATTTGTGGATTTGGTATAATATTAAAGTCAAATGAAAATATATTCAATGATTGTACGCTAGTGTGAGTGAAAATTTCTGCATTATAAATTTGCTTTGTGTAGTATATGATTTTTCAAAGCAAGAGTTTATTTAATTTCTTTATTTTTGATTTATAAGGAATATTCTAAGCTTTGGAAAATTTTTCTTTTAAAAGATATTTTGTTCAAAAATTTTGAAAATGATTTTATAAAGTCTCTAAAAATCCAAGTTATTTTATGGTATAAATTTTATAATTTTTGAACTTGTATTTTATTTTATAAAAATAAATCATTATAAATTTTAGTTGTCATATTTATCAAATTACATAAGAGACCATGCATGCAAATCACCCTTCTATTCTCTCAAAGGGCAAATAAGATTTTTCCAACCCCACTAACTCATTTGATTATTACCAAATTACTACATTAGCCTTGCATGCAAAATGGCCTAACTTTAGCTAAAGGACATTATTGTAAGTTCTCACTTCCACTCATTATTTGTCAACCAAAAAGCATAAAACAAAAAAAATCAAAGTGGGAGAAATCATTCCACTCATTCCACACTCCAACACACCACAAATTTTCTCTCTTTTCCCCCTCCCACCTTGCTCTCGGCCGAAGGCCAAATCCCTCACCCCCTTCCATTTTTCAATTCATTCTTCATCTTCCCAAGTGTAAATCTTTTACCTACATTCATCTTATATCCTTTACAAGTGTTTTGAGACTTGGAAGTTGAAGTTCCATGGATGCATGTGTAGTTCTTATGTGATCTCCAAAGAGAAACTCTTGATTCTTGTGAATTCAAGAGCTCTCTATGAGATATATTATGTATATGTGCTAACTAAGTGTTTTATGGAGATATCATGCTTTAAAATCCTTTGCATGCTACTGAAATTTCATTATATATTTATGTTTAGCCATGCATGCTAGTTTTAAGACATTAAAATGATGATCAACCATATTTTGCATGCTATTCTTTTCGAAATCATGTTGTTATGTTTAAAAATCTATAAATGCGAAATAGGTGTGCTTAAAATAGATTGTTTCCATGATAAATTTCTTATTAATACTTAAAAGAAGTTATATTTCATGATTATTAAGGATGAGTATTAGGTGCAAGTCGATTTTTGCAAGCATTTAAAACTTTATGCCTAGCCGAAATCTTGTTATGTGCTTTCCATGAGTTGCATATTATATATTTAGTTGCATGTTGTTGTTTTTGGGCATGGATGATCTCACCTAAGGTTATTTTGAGAATAAGGGAGTTAGTTCAGTAGATTACCATGTATAAGTCTTGGTTTAAGTATTGAGTTGTTGTTAGTTGAGTTTGTCAAGTCAAAACCTTGGAAAATGAGAGTTATAGTTTCTGCAGAAAATCAGTTTAGTACCCTGAGGTTTAGAGTAAGTTTTGACCATGTCATTGATGTGCACTTTGAGGCCCAAGCCACCAGAAGTTAGTATTGGGAGTATACAAAGGGTTTTAGGAGTTGGTTGGAGGTTTGCATGTCATTTGGTTAGGTGAACAAGTAGAATAACAAAATCTATCCAGCAGGGGACAGTTTTGTTGCAACTTAGAAATAGGGAGATTTGACCATGTCATGGGTAGACCCTCATTAGGCCCAATTGGGCCTTAGTTAGAGGGAGTGTCAGAGAAGTTTTTCCAACCATAGTTCATAGGATATGAGTTAGAACCCTGTGTCACAAGTTAATTTAAGTCAGGGCATTTTCTGCCCAGAAAAGCAGGGGAACCTTGGACTTTTAGCTTAGGCCCAAGAAGGCCCAAGCCAAGCCCTTGAGCCACATCAAGTTTGTGAGATGCCCTTAGGTCAGGAGAGTCTTGTGTAAAAGTTTTGAAGGAAAACTTGTAGTTTAAGAGTGCCTACTGCACTCAAGAAACCATAGTTGTCATTCTGAAATTTGCACCAGTGAGCACTTTCACTTATCACGTAGTTTTAGAACACTTAGAAGTAAGTATTAGGTCGACCACCATAGTTGTAAGATAGTATAAAGTCATTGGAGCAAAAGGCACAAGTGAGGGTCAATAGGTTTTGGATAATTTAGGAAAGGCACATCGAGTTAGGGAGCCAAAATTTGAAGGCTTTGTCTAGTTTAGCGACCAAGTGACTTAAATGGTGAGTCGAGATCATCCAAGCCTAGTGTTGCATTATGGCATATATGGTGTTATTTGATATTAATATACGATATGTGATTATGTGGCTACGTGTGTACAGTTGAAATATAAAGGTGGATATAAATTAGGTGCGTATAGGCCTAAGTGCCATCCATGTTTAATTTCGGGTTGTAAATAGGTTAAGATGGTAAGAATATATTATAATGAGGATTATTATTATTTATGTAGGATCTCGAGACGAGGGAAAACTTGCCATAAAAGTCGAGTGAAGCTCCAGTTGCTCCTACCAGTCAGACCAGCCCAGCCTATCTCAAGACAAGTGATTCAACTTGACCTTCATATTTACTATAAACAGTTCATATATATCGATGCAATCATCCTGAGTCATTTTGATATGTTTAAATCAAGCGTATCTCTCGCTTATCTTTGAATTATATAGAAATGCCATGAACCCTCGAGTATGTATTGCAAGTAGTTCAAAAGTCTTTTCATGATAGTTAAATGCCATGATAAAATAAAGAGTTGTTATATTACTTGATTGATCCTCTTGATTAACATGCTGATGATTCCAAAGTATTGATATCTCATCCTGATACTTGAACCCCTATAGAACCTTACCTTGAACTCTGATAGTCAGAAACTTACCAACATGATTCCTCATTGATTGATACCCTCTTTCCTATCCTAAAGCTTGACAATTCTAATATATATATATACATCCTGAGCTAGAGATCATTACCTTAACACCCATAGTATTCGTGAAGCTTATCTTCTTAATGATCCAACACCTGTACCTTGACGAGAAACCATTGTTTTAAGCCCAGTTTGGCATTACCCCTTCATATTAACCATTAGTCTCACCATATTTTCCTGTCCAAGTTCTGACATATGAAAACCTTTTGGTTACCCTAATAGAGTAAAGTTTTATGAAACATGGCCCTGAGATTTAGTACCATATTTCCCATGTTTCGAGTTAATCTATAATCCCTTAATAAAAATATTTACTGTTAAAAGAGATTTTGTTACAATTCGGCATCAGCTTTTAAAATAAATAAAATGTGGGTTTTCAGTCCCGAAGAGGGATAAATGTTTTCTTGAATAGTGGATCTGGACTGAGACGCGAGTCCTTTCCACACTTATATTAGGCTTAAAAGTTGCCTAGGGATTCCCGTTAATGTTTTAGAACCCAGCGAGGTTCGGGATTACTTCGCGGCTGATCACCGGCTGTAATCCGTAGCGTCATAAAATGATTTTGATTAAGACATGATTTTAAAATTGTTTTGATGCAAGCAAAATGATGCCATCTCACATAGTTTTATCTCTCGTTATCATTAGTTATGTCTTTCCATTGTCATTCTTAAAAGTATATCTCAATTTATGTTTTGTGTCGTACTGTTAGCACTTGTTGAGCATTTGGCTCACTCCTTGCTTTACCCTGATATTATAGCTAGCAGTTATGGTTAGATTCAAGCAGACTGCCCGTAAGACCTGTGATGCTGATGCTTATATTCGAGCTCAGGTAGAATAAGTAATAATAGCTGTGTAAGGACTCGGTATTTGTAATCAGATGTAATAGTTGGTAGTGTTGGGCTGTTCCAAACCCTAAACTGTAAGATCTTGGATTTGGTTATATATTCTTCATTAAAATGATGTAATAGCTATATTTATTTTGCTGTTTAAGTTGGGGGTGTGACAGTGTGTGTATGTTTGTGTTGTGTGCGTGTGTGTGTAATTGTGTTGTGTGTGCGTGTGTGGCGGCCGTGAGGCCGTGTGTGCAGTGGAGATGGTGATGGTGTGCTTCGACTGTGTTGTATGTTCAATTTGGGATTTTTGATTATTTTATTATTATTTTTGCGGGATTTTTCATTAATATTCGTGATATTAATTATTGCGCGGAATGATTTTTAAGGAATAGTCGATGGAATTTACATTTAGAACCCGAAATTAATTGGGTACCCGTAAATTTTACCGCCGTTGACGATGAACTTCGGTGAGTCAACGGTGGACGGTGATGAATTGATTCTGAGTCCTAATTCTATAAAATAAATAAAATGAGTCATATAATTGGTTTCGTACAAGCATAATTGTGGGATTGTAGAAATTGTTTTGCGATGTGAATTATGTTTATTGAGATTTGACAAAAACTGCTACGAATTACGAACTTTGAAAATATAAAGAATAGACTTAAAAGTGTTCATAAATCATGAAATTTTTACAGAAAGTAAAAAGTTGAGTTTCTTAACTACCATAAAAATTTCAAGTAAGAATAATGATTTATCAATTTTATAAAAATGTCGAAGCCGAGACCGCGCGAGTAGAAATCGTAAGAATCCATAAGCGGAGCCGACGACGATAATGAAAATGAACCTACGATACTTAGAAAAAGGAAGTGACCATAATATGAATATGACTTAAAGGAATGTTAAGGGTAGTATGAGTTGAAAGGGTGCATATAAATAGAGGAGTCGCTGCCAAAATTTTCTAAAATTTATTTTTAAAAACAAGAAATTCCGTTACGTATCTGATATGGCTTTGTGAATCCCGTAAGGGAATAAGTGATTGATGCAGTTGATTTATAAATATGAATAGCATGCTAAAATTGGACTCTGGTACTTACACAGCACACAACTACGTCTGTTTTGTTAAAAGCATGCTAGCCAGTGATATCCAGTTATCTCAGCTTTTCTTTATTTACTGTTGTTAAATTGATTTACAGATTATGGATTTCATGTTGATTTATAATTCTATTCATATAACTGTTTACATTACTGTTTTTATCTTGATACTCATATGTTGGTACTGCGGAGCGATTATGCTCACCCTTGTAACATGTTATATATATATCACAGATGTCTAAAAGATCAGTCAGACCTTGGCAGAACCGTGTCTCAGCCCTTTCAGGATTCGACTCCTCAGAGGTAGTTAATATCAGACCATGTGTGGTCTGATGAGTTGCTGAATAAGTTAGTGTGTCAGACTTTTTAAATAAATGGTTTGTAATAATGTATGGCTTGGATCATACTTAAACCTGGATCGGATCTTGGTTTGGGGTCATGATAGTTTAATATTAATAATAATCTTGTAGTTTATATTTTTTTTATGTTTAATGACGTCAACTCCTGACCCCGGGGTTGAGGCCGTCACAATGTGTAGCTAAATTTGTTCCCTAGGATGAAGATGAAGTTAATTTTATTACTTTGATATCTTCTCGTTCCTATTATTTGATTCTCAAGATTTTTCTTGGTGCTTTATTATTCAATTGACTATATGATTTTGATATATTATTGTTACCAGATTTTTTTAAATCTATGCTTGCTATAATATCACGAATATATCGTGTTATTATTTTTATCAATAAATAATTATTATGTGATTATTATGTGAATTTTGGTGAATTATCTGTTAATTGGTATATGTGTTTGGATGTTTATCTGTGGTAAAATTTGAGTATTTTAAATTTTATATGTCCAAAATAAAGTATAGATAATTTTGATATTTTTCTATTAATTTATATGTTGTTATATGATTTTATAAAGGATTTATGGATTTAATAAATTATTTTTCCAAGTAATTATAAACTATTTTGTATAATCAGGAATCGTCCAACCTCAACCATTTTTACGTTTTTACAACCGGAAGTGTCGGAAAAAACTCCTTTCTAACCTAATATGATTATTCCGAGCATTTTCCATGTTTTGACTTTTTCGATCCGGAGTACGGTTTTACCCGTGCGGGTCTCGGCATATATTTTTCTATACAATATTCGTTTCGGTAAATCGATAAAACCCGTATTTTTCAGAAACGAGATATTTTGATTAAACTATTATATTATCTTCTCGTAATTCGTGTAACCAAAACACCGAGACCAAGACTGTATTTACAAAAAGTCTGATTTTGATAATTATCCCAAAACCTGTACCAAATTGGATCAGTTTTATTAATACTTAATAATTATGTATTCTATTTTTATATCCGATATGATTCAACGGGGTACCAGTATTCCGTAAATATAAATAACCCTTACCGTATTTTATTTCGTACAGAGAATCATTATCAAACAGTAAAATTATATACTTTCCAGAGAAAAACCCTAGAATCCAACATGTTCTTCATAATCAAACAAATATTTGAGGGCGTTATTGAAGTCAAATTTTTATGCTCTAGTAATCAAAACAAAGGTCTCGAGGAGTACTATCAGATTCCAAAACTTATTTCACTGCAGAATCATCTAGTATTTTTCTATAATTTTAATTAGCTTCGAATTAATTTGGGTTTAAATATGAATTTTTGATTTTGATGTTGTTTGTATGAATTGATGCTTACATGTTGTTGATAATCTGATTCTGATCAATTTGGTATATTATACGTTGAATTTGGAGTTCAATACATATAGAAATTTATTTTTGATTCTCAAATTTAAAATTTAGGGTTATAATTACTTTGAATGTTCTTAATTGATTTTAGGGCGTTTTTTATATAAGGGTTGTCAATCGAACTAGTTTATACCATTAGATAGATCGTTTAAAAAGAAATCAACTGGTATAAGTTTCACGAACAGAGGATTACGGGTTCGAGCTCGCCGGAGTTGCGAAGTTTACCGGAACCGAAAAAGTTCCAGTCGGTTTTCCGGCAGACTAGACACTGTTGGTGAATTCAGGAGCTATGATGAAGTTCCTAGCCACGAGAACTCCTGATTTGCAGTTTTTGCTTGTGTTTAGAGCACGGGAAAAGAATCCCGGCGAAAGTCCGGTGAGTAGTTCGCCGGAGTCGGTGACCGGGGGGACAAATGACAGTTTGACCCCCAGACATTTGAAAACGAAACACTTCAGCCCCTGTCGTTTGCAAAACTTGCAAATGTTAGATTCATGTTTCCAAAATTTTCAAAAATCATATTTTCTTTTTATTTTAATTTCAAAAAATTGTTTTTAATATTTAAAATTCCAAAAAAAATCATTATTTTAATTTTGAAAATTATTTTTAATTCAGAAATAAATCTAAATTAATTAATTAATTTAATTTTATTTCAGAATTAAATATTTAATTGGTCAATTAATTTAAATATTAATTAATTAATTAATTTAATTAGTTATTAAATAATTTTAATTGATTATTTAATTAGATTTAATTATTTCTTTTTATTTAAAAATTCTGAAAAATAGTTTCGAGCTTTAAAATATTATTCTAAATTATGTTCAAGGCTCGATAATTATTATTAGATGATTTTAAAGTCGGATTCGAGTATTCGAACCCTGTTATTTATTTATAAAATAATTCGTTAATCCGTTTTAATCCCGAAAAATGATCAAAAATTCATATTAAATATCCGAAAAATCATTCTAACGCTGAACCTTCTTTGAAAAATTATTTTTATCGAATATCTTACGTGTTATGTGTTATATGTGACCTGATTGATGTATAATGTGCTTATATGTATACTGTTTAACAGTTTTTATCGTAACTTTCAATCCGTAGGTCGGATTTAGGTGAAACGAAGGGTAGATAGAATCTTGTAACGAATAAAATTAAATGAGAATATGTATTGATAGATTCTTGTAATGTCTAGCAGAGGAAGCGAGACGTAGAAAGGGAAAACAAGTGGTTAGTGAGTAAGAATCGATAGACGTGCGCAAGTGAAGTGAAAACGGATTGAGATAAGGCAAGTAATTCTTGAACCATCTTGATATGTATTTGAAATAGTTCTATTTTATATTGCAAGCGCTTTGAAGTACTTAACCCTAAACCATGATTTTACTTATTGATCTTTAAGCCGTAAGCCTTATTCTTTTGAAACCATTGATTGTTGGATTCCCAGATACGAACCACGGATATATGATACTACTCAACAAATACATATATACCATATACGGTTAACTAAACTGGATTTTCTTAGCATACAAACCTTCATACCTCATATATCAGAAGACTAATCCTTGAACCATTAAACCTTTGTTCTTCTACTATTTAATTCTTTCCAGGATAAAAGCCAATCTTTACACATAACTTGTTATACTTTTATGGTGTTTATGAATCACCCTATGCTTTGAGACGAATGTTGTTTATAATTCTATTTATTGAATTATGTTGTTTATTATGTTGTTATTGTAGAACTAGATTATTTTCTAAATGTGGACCAGATTCGTGCTCAAACCAGATTCGTGATCGTATTAGGTCAATGTGTGCCTTGGATCCAGTATATAGAGCAGAGCTGTGTTCCTTGCGTGGGGTTAGTGCGTGACTGATCAGCAGCCTAACCTTGGTTTTTCAAATAAAAGTGAATATCCAATTCTAATCATTGCTTAACAAGATCCTTATTTCCTTATAACATTTCATTAGATCATTGTTTAATCTTAGTCTTGTCACTGTGACTTGCCGAGCTAGTTGGCTCACTCTTGCAAATTTATTTATGTTCTTTTCCAGTTAAGAAGGAAATTGTTGGTAGCGAGGATCCCCAGTTAAGTGTGCAAGATAGGATTCCAGGTTGAGACGAACTAAGCTAGCTGAAGACTTTTGTTTTAGTTTTGAGTTTGAAAGTTTGTAAGAATGTTTTATTTTCAGATGTAAGTTAAACTAGATGGGATTTGGTACGTTTATAATGTAAATAAGGTTGTAGCTTGTGAGCATACTTTAACCTGTTGTGATCCGTGGTTATGATAAGTAGGGTTATTGCATATAATATTTTTATAAACAGGTTTATATCTTGTTTGTGTGTATTGTGAACCCCAAACTTCTGACCCAAGTTTGGAGGGCGTCACAGGTTTGGTATGAGAGCTACAAGTTATAAATTACTGACACAAACCTAGATTGTCGGGAATGGGTAGAGGGTTAGGATTAGGAGTAAGAAATAGAAAAATATGACATCAAGAGGTTGTGTGCGACTATATAGTAGGTTTTGGTATGATCCGTGCTGTGATTCGAGATTCTTATCTTGCGATGTGATTTTCAGATAGCAGCGATGGTAGATCCTATCAATCCTGTACCATCTGATCATTTTGAGCCTTCAGTTGGAGGATCATCATCTGATCCACGCCCTGCTCTTCCACCGGTGTTAGCCATATTACCTCCTGTTGTGACAGCTGCACCACTGCGAGCTATTCTACCCCTGGCATGAGACCACCTATTTGAGGACCTCCACCTGCTAATTCTGACTCTACCGAACGTTCAGTTACGGGAGCAACTTTCCAGTTTACTCCACGCATAGCCAATTTTCTAATTTTTATTATGAAATCAGAAGGTGCTGCCTGTTCCATACTATCGGTATGAGGCTCTTCTTATAGAACGAGAGGCCCTTTTGGCACAGATTCAGGAGCTATAGCACATTGTGAGGATAATAGATGTTGACAAAAGTGCGAGGGAGCTTCAGGATAAGATTCATGTGACCTAGAGGGTACTTGCGGCTAGACTGCATGGAGCTACTTGTGAGTATGCGGCACATGTGATCTTTTGGGGTGGGCCAGAGAGGTGTTAGAGGATCTTGGGAGGCTTGGTGGACCAGAGTTTCCATGAAGCTAGATACAGAGATGCTGTGACAGTTGTTATATATATATTAGTGTACAATGTGTATAAGCAGATTTTGGTTTGTATATATAGACTAGACTTATTGACTAGTGTGTAGGCCTGTTGTACCCTTTTCCTTTTGGTTGAAGCATTTTCACGCTTATATTATCAAACTTTGACATATATCAGTACCTTTCCTTTTCCAGCATTGTCATTTACATTACTGCACCTATTTTATCTTACTTTACTTACTACACCAGTTATAAACTCTTATGATAACATGTACCTACCCCCTTGATTGTTTATATTCTGTAAAGAAGCATGCAATTTACTTAGTTCAACAATTGAATATATTTGCAAAAAGAGATAATTCTGTTTTACAAAAACTTTTCATAAAAAGGACTTGATTTAAAGGGTTAATAAGTTATTTGATTCTTTACAGAAAATGCCTCAAGAAGAAATACTCGTTCTACCAACTAGAATGAAGAAATAAAAAAAACCAAGACAATAATAACCAGAATGCAAATCCAGGTCCCATAGACCCAATTGTAGCCCAGATTCTTCAGATCTTGGCTCAACAAATAGTCAACCTGACTCACCAACTACTAAAACATGCCAATCCTCAGGTAACTTTTAAGACTTTTCGGGTGGTGAATCCATGAGAATTTAAAGGTTCTTTAGATCCAATTGAAGCAGGAGTTTGGTTAAAGAAAATTGAGAAGTCACTTGCTTTAGTCAAGGTGAGAGAGGAACAAAAAACTGAGTTTGCAAGTTACAATTTGAAGAATGAAGCCACCTACTGGTGGGAAACTGTTAAGACATTTAAAGGTATAGATGTTATTGCTTGGGATATAATTAATGAGTTATTTTTAGAGAAGTATTTTCCTCAGTTTGTTCAGGATCAAATGGAATTGAAGTTTCTAGAATTAAAGCAGGGAAATATGTCAGTAGCAGATTATGAAAGTAAGTTTGAAGAATTGTCAAGGTTTGTATCATCATATGTAGAGACTGACAGGAAGAAAGCCAAGAGATTTCAACAAGGTCGTAAGCCATGGATTAGAGGAAAAGTAGCCATATTTGAGTTGGATACATATTCAGGAGTAGTGCAGAAAGCCATAATTGCAGAAATAGAAAGTGAAATGTCACAGAAGGAGAAGGAGAGTAAGAAGAGGAAGTTTGAGGGAAATGGAGGACAGTCACAAGAAGAGAAGTTTCCAAATTTTAATCAAAAGAAAGACAAATTTCATCCAGGAAGGAATTTTAATTTTAGAAAGCAAAATGCAGGCGATGGAGGACAAGACAACCGTCTAGCCATTGGAAACCCGCCAAATCAGCAAAAGGCTAGCTATACCAGAGTGCCAGGTATGTGGAAAGAGACACAGAGGAATTTGTAATAAGTTAAATATGGTCTGTTATAGATGTAATCAGAAGGGGCACTGCTCAAGGGAGTGCCATAATCAACCAGCTAGAGAGCCAAAAAATAAGGATCAACCTACCAGGAATCAAACGGGCAAGGTTTCAGCAATTAGCTTTACATGTTTCAAATATGGAAAGCCAGGATATATAGCAAGGGATTATAAAACACCAGCCCCATTCAGTAATGCGTTGAGAATCATGAGATCTACTCCAATAGTGAATGAACCTCCCAGAGCTAGAGTTTGTGATATTTTAGTGAAGGATGCTATTCAGGACACTGATGTTGTGGAAGGTACGCTTACTATGAATTCTTTATGTGCCAAAGTTTTAGTAGATTCAGAAGCAACTCGATCATTTATTTCTCAAGATTCTGTTAATAAGTTGAATTGTCCAGTTGAATTGTTAAATGAGATTATGACTGTAGAATTAGCAAATTTAATCTAGTGTGTACGGACTGTGAGATTGAGATTTTTGGTAATAAGTTTCATGTTGACTTGATACCATTTAAGTTAGGAGAATTTGATGTCATTCTAGGAATGGACTGGCTATCTAAGCACGATGCTCAGATAGACTGTCGTAACAAGAAGGTAATTTTGAAGATGCTAGATGAGAAAGTGATGACGTTTAAAGAAGTTCTTAATGATTATTCAAGCTAAGAAGTTACTGCGACAAGGATGTGAGCATTATATTTCTTATGTGATAGATAGAAATCAGGAGCCAGCAAAACCTGAAGATATTCCAGTAGTCAATGAGTTTCCAGACGTGTTTCAAGACGAGTTACCAGGTTTTCCTCCAGATAGAGAAATTGAGTTTGTAATGGATGTAGCACTTGGAACAGAACCAGTCTCCAAGGCCCTATACAGAATGGCGCTCGTTGAAATGGAGGAGTTAGCAAAGCAATTGCAAGAGTTGTTAGAAATAGGAGTGATTAGGCCCAGTGTGTCCCAATGGGGTGCACCAGTACTATTTTTTTTTAAAAAGATGGTAGCATGAGATTATGCATTAACTATCGGGAAATCAACAAGCTTACTATCAAAAACAAGTATTCATTACCTCGAATTGATGATTTATTTGATCAACTGAAAGGAGCAAAGTATTTTTTCCAAGATTGATTTGAGATCCGAATATCACCAACTGAAGAATAATCCTGAAGACGTACCTAAGACAGTTTTGAGAACAAGGTACGGTTATTATAAATTCTTAGTGATGTCTTTTGGATTGACCAATACCCTAACAGCGTTTATGGACTTGATGAATAAAATTTTCAAGGAATATTTGGACAAGTTTGTCATTGTGTTTATAGAAGATATTTTGATTTAGTCGAAGTCAACGGAAGACCATACAGAACATCTAAGGATATCTTTGGAAATTTTGAGAAATGAGAAGTTATATGCTAAATTTTCAAAGTGTGAATTTTGGTTATATGAAGTTCAATTATTAGGGCACATAGTTAGTAATGAAGGGATCAAAATTGACCCAGCAAAGATTGAAGCTATTATAAATTGGGAAAGGCCAAAACACCAATATAAGTGAGTAGTTTCTTGGGATTTGAGGATATTATCGAAGATTTTTTCAAGATTTCTCGAAAATTGCGACACCGCTGACGAAGCTTACCCGGAAGAATGAGAAGTTTATATTGAATGAGAAGTGTAAAGAAAGTTTTCAAGAATTGAAGAAGAGATTGATCACAACACCTATTTTGTCATTTCCAGATGATCAAGGAAAGTTTGTAATCTATAGTGATGCTTCTCATAAGGGATTAGGTTGTGTTCTGATGCATCACGATAAAGTTATTACATATGCATCTAGACAACTGAAACCTCATGAGCAGAAGTATACTACTCATGACTTAGAACTAACAACAATAGTATTCTCTTTGAAGATTCGGAGACATTATCTATATGGAGAAAGATGTGAGATTTATATAGACCATAAGAGTTTGAAGTACATATTCACGCAAAAGGAACTTAATATGAGACAGCGAAGGTGGTTGGAGATGATTAAAGACTATGATTGCATGATTAACTATCACCCAGGAAAAGCAAATGTAGTGGCAACAAATAAAGGAAAAGCAAATGTACGCAAATGTGGCGCCCCAAAATCCGGGGTCAAGGATCTGGGAGGCCACACCATCTTGAATACAATATAATACTTATCTCGCATCGTAATATATAAATACTCACACTTTTACGACCCCACACTTATCACACACACACACACTTATAGGTTATTGTCTTGGAAACGAACCATTCATTACTAGACTAAATCAATCCACAAAGTGATAAGTATTACAACCCAAAAGTAATTAAGTCTTACCGGGGAAATAACCTTTAAGTAAGGCTAGTCCATCGGCCAAATATTTGCTTCTTATTCAATATCTTACATAAGTCATACTTGTAAATAAGCCGGACTAAAAACAACTGAAAACCAATCCAGCTTATTCGGTCTACCTGTGGTACAGCACCAGACATCCTACGGAACAGCTGGCCGTTTCCTACCCATTTCCCGACTGTGATTTTCATGATAGGCATCTTGATTTACTGTTGTGTTGTGTCAATTTAAGAAAACAAGTGTGAGCTATAATGCCCAACATAATTATGTACAATATGAAATGACTATATGATAAACTCAAGTAAAATGCCATATATGATAAATACGTTTTATTCAAAAAAAAAATTCTTTGGTGATACACACCTTCTTTTAAAAATAATTCTTTAGTGGATTTATTATCCCGCGAATACCTTAATGGGAAACCAGCACCTAGGCTTGGGTTACGGTATTGCATTACAATTCCAATTGGAAGAATAGGACATTCACTGGAGCCACCGCATACGATGATCAGTCGTACTACGGAAATAGTAACCTTTTCTACTAGTAGAAGGATGATTCCCTTTTTATTATCGGTTATCACCTTTGCCGCATTCGAGCCTTTTCCATGTTCATCCCTCTCAGGTACACACTTCGTGTCTATCCCTCTCAAGACACGGTTTTGCATCCATCCCTCTCAGGTACGCATACTCCACATGTTCATCAGTATATATAATACCTTCCCATGTGGTGGTAAATTGGTAGTTTCCCCAGTCCACGAAGTACTGGAGTCTTCCCCTCCTTGTCCTTGTAAGAATCCCATTATATATCTAGAACTTATATTGTTCCCCAAGCATATTGCTTGTTGATAGGTACACTTTGATTTGTATGTATATGTATGTACTTCCGAGAATTTTCGGAGGAAGTACTAAGGATGTGAGTTGACCGTTGTCAACAGATAATTAAATAAGGGGGAGTTTCTTTTAAAACTATATTCAAAATATTTAAAATAAGCCGGGATAATATTTTCCGACGCTCTGAAATTATTCGAATGATTTTCTGAAAATCAGAAAGTATTTTAAATTAGGCTTTATGATTTTTAAATCATAATAAATCATTAGATAAATATTTAGTAATTAAATATTAATCATTAAATAATTAAACCTCGAATAGTTATACTTTAAAATAATATTTAAAATAATATTACTTAACTAATTTATGTTTAAGTGATTTAAAGTAATCTTTAATTTTTAATCGAGTTTGAAATAAATAATCGTTGGAGAATACTTCTCCTATAATAAATGATTAGTTAAATAATACTCATTATTCGAACAATAAAATATAGTTGAGGAAATACGATCTTTGGAAATCGTTTTAATAAAAGTTCGAGGTATTTAATGTTTCGTAAGTGGACGTCAAGTCCCCTGAAAAGTAACTACTATGGACTTTAATCATCCTAAAATATCACCGGAATGATTCCCGGGTTTTTATTTTAAAATTCCAAATGACTCTCGGTCTTATACTTATACGTCACGCTTGTGGCGGCATTAAACATTTTACGACATATACGCATTGTACAACATTACTACATTATGCGAAAACTCAATTACTTAGCATCATGGCAAGCATGGCATTTATGCAAGTGATAATAAAATAATCCTTTCACAACACAACAGTATATGGAGTTGGGTTCGTAGACTTTCCTGGGTATCTCGAGGTGGAGGATGCTCTAGGGTCCGCTCGAAAATCTATAACCATAAACACAAACCGTTTCGTTAGGTCCCGTTCTAATTCACGGCGACTCATACTCGTATGCTACTTAATATTCATTTTCTCACTTAATTTACCTTTATTATTCCTTTAAGTACTTATTCATGTCACATTCGCTTCCTTTTCGAAGTTCCTTATGTCCTTTTTACATATTCATCGCCGGCTCTGCTTATGAGTTCTAACGGCTTTCTAATCGCGCGGTCTTGGCTCCGATATTTTTATAAAACTGATAAATCATTATTTTCACTTGAAATTTTTGTAACAGTTAAGGAACTCTATTTACTACTCTCTGTAAGAATTTCATGATTTATGAACATTTTTAAGTCGATCATTTTTATTTTCAAAGTTCGTAATTCGTAGCAGTTTTTGTCGCGTAAATCATTTTTAGTAAAACGGTCATAACTTTTGATCCGCAAATTGGAATCAAGCGATTCAAGCACCTAAAAGATCCTTATAACATTGTCTATCATAATCAAGTGTTATTTTAAAATTAATTTTCAGAAACTTAATATTACGTTTTGTTCGTTTTAGCAAGATTTCGATTACAATCCGAGTTTCGTTTACGCCTTAAATCTCTATACTACCACCAACAATCATCAAATCATCACCACCACACTAACTCCTCTCAATAACATCATGTTCTTGAGGAAAAAATCATTAAACTTAAATCTACTTAACTAAACATCAAGATTATAACAATACATTCACCAAAACTAGGTTTACAACTATGTTCCAAAAGATTCTTGAACTTAAACCTTAAATAAAGATGGGTCAAAGATTTATAACTTTCCTGAAAGTTTGAGATGTGTTCTTGATGATGGTGAAGTCTTGGGAGTTCTTGGTAGGGTTTTTGGAACCTAATTCAACCATTAAAATCAAGAAACCAAAGAAAAGTTACTATTCATACTATTCACTATCATCTTTCTTGAATTTTTTTCACCCATCAAATCTTGATAAAATGAGCTTAAAATTCATCTTACCTTAGTTTAGGATGTATGAAGCTTGGTAATTAATTGGGGAATTTTTCTATGACTAGGGCTTGAAGTTTTGAAAATGATTTCTTGGTTATTTTTGTTAGGGCCGAATGGAAGAAGAAGAAAGTGGGAGAGAGAATTTTGTGTTTCTTCTTGATTGCTTCTTGAATAAGACTTGTGCTATATGTTTGTATATTCTCTAGTATATAACCTAAACTAGAGTTATGTTAGCAAATCTTTGAACAAATCTTGCTAGCATTCCTAGGTTACAAGCTAAGCTAGTTGATTTAAACTTTAGCTTACTATTCTTTAGCCTTAGGTGATCATGCCTATATAGCTTAGCTTACTATTTGATAAAGTAACCATAGTTACTTTTCTACCATGGTTGGTTAGCATGATACGTTTATTTATTCATTTACGCGTTTGTTCGGTCGCTTAATCGTTTTTGTAATAATTTCTCGTAAACGGTTCGCGGCGTAAATCCTTTCGTATTTATTCTTAATGTTTTGAAGTATCATCCTTGGATATAAATCCGTAGGGTTTTAAATTCATAATTATATTGTGATTCCCGTAATCCTCGATGATTCGTAAATACAGTCACTTTTCAAAGTTCGTTTTCTTCGAAAACTAATAGCGTTTACATACACTCATTTGGAACGTATAATCATGTTATCAACTATGAAACTCCTTTTCTCATGCACAACATAGTGTGGGCTAAAAAAATTTCCCCGTCTGTCAGGGTTAATATTCATTAAATATTTTTACAAAGTCTCAAAAATTCGAGTTATTACGCAAATGTCGATCACCGGTATATTGGGATCAAGTAGGTGAAGACAAGATACTTGGACCCGAGTTGGTGCAACAAACAAAGAAAGTTGTCGAGGTTATTCTGAGAAGGTTAATTGCAGCGCAGGATCGTCAAAGGAAATATGCAGATCAATCTAGTAAGGACATGGAATTTGAAGACGGAGATTTAGAATTGTTAAAAGTGTCACCATGGAAAGGATTGTCTAGATTCATAAAGAAAGGGAAGCTGAGTCCTATATACGTTGGACCTTTTGAAATTTTGAAGCGTGTCAGTAAGGTAGCATACAAATTGGCGTTATCCCCCGCATATAGAGCATATTCATAATGTCTTTCACGTGTCAATGCTTAAGAAGTATAATCCATATTCTAGGCATGTGATCGAGTATAAGCCGATAGAACTTCAGGTAGATTTATCTTATGTAGAGAATCCAATAGAGATTTTAGAAAAAAGAGAGAAAGTGTTAAGGAATAAAGTTGTAAATTTAGTAAAAGTATTGTGGAGAAAACCAAGGGTTGAAGATATGCGAGAAAAATACCCTCATCTATTTGCTTAGGAGATTCTGAGGACATAATCCTTTTAAGGGGGGAAGGATGTAATATTATATGAATTTTGGTGAATTATCAGTTAATTGGTATATGTGTTTGGATGTTTATATATGGTAAAATTTGAGTATTTTAAATTTTATATGTCCAAAATAAAGTATAGATAATTTTGATATTTTTCTATTATTTTATGTGTTGTTATATGATTTTATAAAGGATTTATGGATTTAATAAATTATTTTTCCTAGTAATTTTAAACTATTTTGTATAATTTGGAATCGTCTAGCTTCAACCGATTTTAGGTTTTTACAATCCAGAAGTCTCGGGAAAACTCCTTTCTGACGTAATATGATTATTCCGAGCATTTTCCATGTTTTGACTTTTTCGATCCGAAGTACGGTTTTACCCGTGCGGGTCCCGACGCAAATTTTTCTATACAATATTCATTTTGGTAAATCGATAAAACCCGTATTTTCGAGAAACGGGGTATGTCTCGAGGAGTACTATCAGATTCCATAAATTATTTTACTACAGAATCATCTGATATTTTACTATAATTTTATTTATTTTCGATTTAATTTGGGTTTAAATATGAATTTTGATTTTGATATTGTTTGTATGATTTGATGCTTGCATGTTGTAGATAATCTGATTCCGATCATTTTGGTATATTTATAAGTTGAATTTGGAGTTCAATAACATATAGAAATTTGTGTTTGATTCTCAAATTTAAAATTTAGGGTTATAATTACTTTCAATGTTCTTAATTGATTTTTGGGCGTTTTTGATATAAGGGTTGTAAATCAAACTAGTTTATACCATTAAATAGATCGTTTAACAAGAAATCAATTGGTATAAGTTTTGTAACACCCCCAGATCCGGGGTCGGGGATCCGGGTCGTCACGAGTTCCATTTCCCTTAATAACACCCAATCTTAATAATTACTCAACTACTCTGTACTGTGACCCCACAATAAACACACACACCACACGTTATAGTCTCAGAGATGAACATCCAAAAATAACCACAAGTCATTTTATTCCATAATTATCTGCCAATACACCTTAAAAGGTTTTCTGAATAAATTTACATTTCTTTGCCATTATTACAATTCATAAATATAAATAAATCTGGTCCATCAAAAGTTGAAAGCCTAGCCTATTGGTAGTTCCTACCTCAGCTACGGCGGCATCAATGCTTCTAGAAAACTGTGGAACGTCTCCTAATCGCTTGCGAATCGGGAGCTTGGTTCTGTTCATCTTTTCTATCTGTTGTTGTGTGATGAAAGAAGAAAGCAAGGGTGAGCAGCAAGCCCACCAAAATAATATGTATAATGATTAATAGTATATGAGTCTACTCATAATACTCATGAAAATCTTGGTCAAAAGAAATGAACCAAGTTTGATATCTTAATGCGATGAAGTCGCAAAATATTCAGTATATATACATATATACTTTTCAAAATATTGGAAGTCCTCTTCCATGCATAATATACACAAGGTCCCAGTGTATAACTGTAAAAAAAAATATGGTTGCAAGGTGATCTCATATATCTAACCTTGTCTCAACGTTTTTCTGAAAATCTTTGTCATTCATAAGACAATTATTAATTAGATATAAGTTTAAAAGATGAGGTTACCAAATACCCCAATATACTTATATCTTTCCCAATACTACTTGAACTACCACCGTTCAAGTTATAATCAATATCAAAAGTTCATCCCACTGATGAGACCACAAGATAAGACTTGAATAGATTCAATCTTTGAAATATTATTGAATGAAAAAGTTATGAGATACTTTATTTAGTCCCGATATATATATATATCCACATACATATATATCCCGAAAACATTTCCTGGAACCTCTGTTATGTGAAGTATGAACAGAGTTCGAAACATCCAATGAATTTTGGAAAGGAAAAGAATTTTGGCATAAACCCGATATCTTGCTGATCAGGCAAAGATACCAATAAGTAACCTTTTCTACTAGTAGATGGACGAATTCCCCACTGGTCATCACCCTGGTCATAATTAAGACCTATGCTGGACTGCCACTCAGCCACCTATGCATTTGATGGACTCCCACTGAGCCACTTACACAATAATAGACCGTACCCCGGCCTGTCGCTTATGCCGACTCAATGAGAGGGGCTTACTTCCCGAACGTTGGGCAAGTAATCAATTCATTTACCAAATCTGCAACCTCGTTGCGAATATAAAATACACCACAGAGCCGGATTCCCCAGGTTTTGAGCGAGTATTTAAATCCCCTTAAAAAGGAAGATCTTAAATATAAAAAAAAAGTTTTGGGATCCGCTCTGACTTTTAAAAATCATTTTGAAGACTCGAAAACACTTTAAAGAGTGTTTGGAGTAAGGCTGATTTAATGAAGTAAATCAGTCCCCAGAATATTTAGAAAATGACTGAATATTATTGTTTTAAATAATATTCCCATAAAGAATAATCTTTATAAAAATAATTGAAGTAGAAGTATTAACTTATACTTGAAACGAGTATTAAATAACCAAAGATATACTTATATGAAAGTATTATCTTTATTTGAATAATCGAAAATAAGTTTGATTATTGACACCTTATTCTTTAAAAAAATAAAGAATATACCTCAGCAAATAATCGGAGTCATAGATCCTCAAATGAATATTCAAATAATATTCAATAAATAAAATAAGCTGAGTCATAATACCTCGAATGAATATTATAAATAATATTCATTAAATAAAATAAATACATCCTCAAATGAATATTCAAATAATATTCAATAAATAATATAAAAGAGTCATAAGCCCTCGAATAATATTCGAAATAATATTCAATAATAAAATAAAGTTTAAAGTTATCGAATAAACCTTATTCGATTAATAGTTTGGAAAACTATAACCATATATATATATATATAAATATATATATATATATCCATATCCATATATACAAGATTACTCGGGATCCTCGACTCCCGGTTTTAGAAAATATTTTCACCTTTTGGGTCCCTATACTAAGGGTATATGCAAGTTACCGCTATCCTCTAGCATAGGTATTATCAACTGAACCAACAGATATATATTTCAAGAATATGAAACAGGCATGCATATATACCATATCACATGCTACAATATATCGCAAGAATTTGCTAAATAACCAACATGCATCTATCGCAAGATAATGCATATACAAGTGTATACATCACAACAACAGTATAACGGATAGAATACTTGCCTGAGCGACTGGGGGTTACGAATGGCTCGGGACGAGTCTGGTAACCTATAAACAACAAGTAAGTTGGAATTAAACCAAAATCACTTGTAATTCTATACTTTAACTAACTTAGACTCTAACGCTTGTTTTGCGCTCACTGATTCGCTTAAGTCACTCGGGTACCCTCGGCTCCATCATTTTTAATAATTTAACCTTTACGAGTTTTAAAGCGATTCCTTCGCGAGTGACTTACCAACTGCCTAAAACACTTACCATAAATGTTTCATGCATTAATTAACCCTTTTTGGTCTTTAACCTACATTTCAAAGTAAGGCGAGGGAAAAAGTTTCGTTCGTGAAACGCCGTTACTTGAAACGGTCGTTTCCCCTAAACCGTAAATCGGAATCGAACGAACTACATATCAAAACGAAGATCGTAACATGAGCTATCTAAACATGGCAGTGGTCACAATTTAGCAGGGGGTTCTCGGGTCCTAATGCTATGCACAAAAACAGTCCAAAGAAAATCGGACGTTACGACGGCTATGTTTACGCGTTTTCCCATTTTTTAAACTACCCACAATCAACACAAACCATCCTCAAATCCAACACACAACAAACACCCATCCTTATCACATCATAACAACCCCAACCAATTCAATTTAACCATTCATACTTATGCTTAAACTTTACTTTAATCATTCTTAAGTTTCTTTAAATCAAAACCACAAAATTACCATTTCATTTCACTACCATTCCAAATCTCAAACTCTAATCATAACAACAACTACAATAACATCCTACTCATCAAAATCACCTTATAATATATATGAACCTAGGGTTTGAAAATGGTATACCTTCCTTGAAGTGGTGGGTTGAGCTAGGAAGCCTTAAGAAGCTTGGAGAAGCCTTAGGAAAGCTTGGATCTTCAAGAAAACAAGAAAAAGTTCAAGTTAAAAACTTGAAAACACTATTCATTGTCTTCTTCATTGATTAAATGAAGAAGCTAGAGAAAGAATTAATGGCTTAAACTCATGATATAGCCATAACTAAGCATAAAGATGGTTAGGGAATTTTCTTACCAATTAAGGATGCTTGGATCTTGATTTTGGAAATTTTTTTCTTTGAAAAAGGCAAAAAGCCGAGAGCTAATATGAAGAACAATGCCTTGGCTGATTTTTTTTTGATTTTTGATGAAATGATTTGCTAGTTGGTTGGCTTGGTTTTGTTTTTGATTTAGCAAATTACCACCTTGCCCTTGAATTTGTGTGGTCCTTAATCAACCACACCTCCCTTCTTCCATGTCATGCTTATGCCACCCTTATGATGTCATCCTCCCTTCCTTGTCTCCTTTCTATTGGTTGGATGACATCACTCCCATTAATCCCTTTGATTAACTTCCTAATCGTTTGCCTAATGACCGCTGATCTGTTGTACGGTTCGCTTAACTTTCGTTCTCGTCTATCGTTTGAAGGATCATACCCGGGATCTTATTACTTAGGTTCCCTTAACCTTTCTCAATACATTATATTCCTTTTTATGATCCTCTATTATAATCCTTTAATTTAAATCCTTTTTATTCTGTTACCTTATACTCAATTCTCTCCGTATCTTATGGATTTCCGGGAAAAACCAAAGTGTTCGGAATTGGATTCTGACGATCTTTACATACACTTATATACCACATAGAGTACTAATAATATCCCATAAGATCAATAACAGAACCCCTACATAGCGTGGCATGAAAAGTTTTCTCATTCAGCAAAAACACTATTCATAAGGGTTTCGAAAATTCCCAAAAATTGGGGTTATTACAGTCTCCCCTCCTTAAAAGGATTCCGTCCCGGAATCAGATAGAAAACAAATGGGGACACTCTCTTAGCATCACACTTTCTAACTCTCGAGTCAATTTTCCCACATTGTGGTTCTACCACCAAACTCTGCCTAGTTTGATAATCCTTCTCCTAAGCACTTGTCCCTTTTCACTCTATAACCCTTCCTGGTTGCTCCATATAGGTTACGTCGGGTTACATATCTATGCGCTCATATGCCTTTATTTATCTGGCATCTGAATTTCACTTCCTTAACATTGATACATGAAACACGTTACGACCTGCTACATGTTCGGGGTTAGGGCTAGCTCATATGCTAACTTCCCAAACGTCTTAATATATCCAAGGGTCCAACAAATTGTAGACTTAGCTTTCCTTCCTTTCCGAACCTCATCAATCCTTTCCAAGGGATACCTATAACATTACTAGGTTCCCTACTTCGTACTCTTTATCCTTTCGTGTCAAATCAATATACTTATCATGTCCATCTTGGGCTACTACCAGCCGTCCTCTGATTAGATCTATCATATCCTTGGTCCTTTGGACTACTGCTGGTCCGAGCATCTTGCGCTCTACAACTTCATCTTAACATAAGGGAGATCGACATTGTCTTCCCTCAAGGATCTCATAAGGCGATATCTCAATACTGACATATGATCTATTGTCGTAAGAAAACTCAATCCGTGTTAAGTGATCATTCCAATTTCTTTCAAGTCTATTGCACAGACTCTCATTATAGATTTTAACATTAAAGCTTTTGCTTCTCAATACCCACTCTTTTCGAGTTCGTAATCGCTTACCTTCCGTTCCTAATATTATACTGGTTATACTTTTGCTCGTTAGCGTTCTATAACCTTTTAATAACCACGTCAACCTTAGTATCACGAACGTGTTCCCATTCCGCATACTACCACCACTTTATTACTCCTTTTTCAGTTGTTTCTATCTTTGGAAGCTTGATCAATCATATAGAAGTAAAGGAATTTGTTGAGAGATCACTATGATCATGAACACTTGTTATATTGCATAGTTAGTACAGAAGGTGGCCAGCCTTTAGTACTTGACAAGCAATTAAACAATAGATGGTATCCTACTAGGCTTCTATCACACAGATAGATAGTCATTCGGCAATACCTCCCCTTCTGGAAGGGTTGTTCTTCTCAGATTACATGAAATGAAAAGAAGAGAAAAGAACGAACTGAAGAGAATTGTATATATAAAAAAATATATATATACTACCACAAAATATCTGGCTTGGAACCTACCTCTGAATTATAGAGGTTTGTCATAGGAGAATAAAACATATATGTATTTATATCAACATCAAGTATTATAACATCGCATTTCACGTGCCTAAATATTTTCGCTATCCCGTCCATCATTCTATGGACCCACACTCTTCCTTGAGCTTATACATAATCACCTTTGAAACTCCCTCGACATCGAAAATCGAATCTGGGATCTCACTCTATACATCATCGTTACTAGAATTCTATGCTTGCACCGCATCCTTCCTCGTATAATAATACGACTCTCTATTGATAAGAAAGAATAATTATTCACTAGGTAGATACTCTACTTAATTAGTCTATCAATGATAACTTATACACTACCACGACCCGATTAGTGGTACTCAATTTCAACACCCATTCCAATACAACTCTCACGGTTGTAATCAGCTCATTACTCGCAGAATCATTGCTGCCTTACTATGGTCCACCACTGACCTAGTGTAGTCATTCATTTTCCATGAAATCTTATTAGCTAACCATACGGAGTCCATACATGTCGTATCAAATCCTTCTAAGGAGGTAACATAATCACCATTTCTGATTCATGAAGAACACTCCAAACTCTGACGTACTTTCATGTCATGAAGCAGATAAAATTGCAGAAGAGTTTCAATCAAAGCAACGATAGCAGGTTAATACCATTTTTAATCATATGCCTTAAATAGAAGACTTAACTCAAAGGTTCGTTTAGTCCTTTATGAAACATGGTCCTGGATTATTCTCAAGATAGTACCTTCTAAGATAGATAGCCCGCTCATGGCGATTACACGAATTAAACCTTTACCAACTACTATTACGGCTGGGTATAGCACAGTCATCAGAAGGAACGTCAATCTTCCAAACCATAATACAACCTTCACAGTTTTAACCATTAACACTGTATTCTTTTGGCACAAGCGCCTATAATTATCCTCTTACCTTTAAAGTGTCGGCCACCTCTTTGGCCTTTCCTGATAGTAAAATTTCCTTACAGTCAATGTCACTTTAACCATTTCCAAATAAATTTTCTACCTTATTTCAATCACAGCTTATGTGAAAATGCTTTCCTTAAAATCTGATGAGTAAAAAAAAAAATCACCATTTTTCCATAAGTTATTGCCTCAGTCTTTAGAGGTTAATCACTGTCATGACTGACTCTCAATTATACTTAGAACATCTTTTATCTTAAGTCCTAATTGCCTAGAACAATTTCAACCTTTACTGGTTCGATCCATACTTTCTCGTGGTTTAACACGTGCCCCACTTGGCATCATTATAATCATGTCATATTTCCTTTTATCAACATTTTTATTCTTGAGAATTTTGAATATTACCTTTTTCCTTATAAAACCTCTAAGGTTATCCTTCAATCGTTCCTCCTGTATTCCCTAGATACAGGGCATATCACAATACCATTTACTAATAGTAGAACCATTGTCTATATACTTCTGCAAAATTTCTCCACTGATTCTTAAAGGTTGTTGTTACCTTAACCCTTTCCCAATCATACTGTCAAAACTCATACTGTCCCTATTAAGGGTGACATGCCAACCTTTATGCAGTCCCCTAGGATTCATTTTAAGTTACCAGTGTTCTATCCTTAATTCCACCTTTAAAAGGTACCTGCATCCTTCCATGGATAAATCAAGTCATATATCCCTGATAAGGGTGTCTTATTCAATCATTCCCACCTCGATAGTATATGCCTAATTTCACAATAACATCTGTATTCAAAATGAGGTCAATCAATATGGCCTCCAAAAGATAACAACGGTTATCCGCTTTTCTTGCCTAATTTGGTAACGATAACAAGGATGTTCTGGAAGATATTGGTCGTGTTCAACGTGAACTTCTTCTTAATAATTCCTTATTTACTTTTGTTGTTTATCTCAACAGTCACCTCAATGTTGGGATATCTTTCATACCTGGCGTCTCCCGTTCTGGGTATCAAGCCACCGGTCTTACATTTCCCATTCTTGAAGGTCACTTCCTTCCTCCAATTTTCTTAATTTCTTACTTTCTTGTCTCCTCAGTCTATCCGCGTCTCATTATTTATCCTTCGAACTATCTCAAGGTTTCCTCGAATCCTCCCAACTTAAAGAGGGTACAATATATGTATCTCTTATGCCTTCAACCATCAATTTTAACTCATGGTGGATCATCATCATCCTGACGATTACATACTTTTCTATTTCTATTGCTACGAGTCGTTAGGGTTTCCTCATACCCAACTCCCTTATCATACCTCAAACTCTATTGCCGTTATATTCCTTTCTCTTATCATTATTTCATGAACCAACACAACATAAGCATTGATTCCAAACATTCCGTCATTCTGGATTCGTGTCTTCAGAACGAATCTTGACAACTTTTACAACTTAAATTCACAATTCATCATACTCGTCTGCCTTTGTTCTGGCTCTAAAGCTTTTACTCTATCTCTATAACCTTGGGAAGTACTTTCCTGAAAACAATTGACTGAACTTAAATCAGTTTATTATAATCTCTTGCTCCGTGCCTTCCTTGGTCTTTCACCAGTGGGTGGTCTCTCTCTTAGGAGGGTAAGTGATAAAAATAGTCTTTTGTGATTCGTCAATTATTTAGAATCTCAAATAATTCCTATATTTCCTTTAGCCAGGCTCTTGCCTCGACTGGGTCAACCTGTTCCTTGGAACTCTGAGAGCTTAGCGACTTAAAGGTCATGAAAGAATTTCCCACCGCACTGTCTCCTCAGGGTGGTGGTTGGGGATAATAGTCTAAGTTCTTTTTAGACAGGTCCATGAATTGCCGTATAGGAGTACCGTCTCGGGTCTCCTTTCCTTACTCGACTTTCTATTTCCTTAGTATGAAATGTTTCATCCTACTCCCCATAATTGGGGTCATCTTTTAATTTAAAATCCTCATTTTCCACTCCATTATGTCATGGGTTCCTTCTATCTTGATGGTGACCTCCCTGACTATCACGTTCAGGGTTTGCTCTAAATCTTATTCCTCAAACTAGCTTTCATCTAAGATTTCATCCTTACGCTCTTGAACTTTCGGAACCCAAATTCTATAGGAATACCTCATTATTCCCTTATCATCTTTCTCGATATTAACCTCTTATCTATTTGTTGGCTCTCTGCCTTTATTCATAACTTTTTCTGGCACAATATGATCTTTTCCAATAATTCGGGCCGTATTGCAATCTCAAACAGCTTTTCGGTACCGGCTCCGGTTACCTTCACTACTATTTCCATTTTCTCAAAATCTCTTATAAACTCTCCAAAAGACATTATCATCTTGAGTCTCTCCTTTTTACTAAGGGCATCAGCCACCATATTGGCTTTCCCGAATGATAAAGAATCTGCCAATCATAATTCTTGATTAGCTCTAACCGCCTCCTCTGGCGTATGTTGAGCTCTTTCTACGTAAGAATGTACTAGAGCACTTATGGCTTAGGTAATTCTCGCACTTCTCTCCATACAAGTAGTGCCTCCAATCTTTAGGGTAAAACTATTGCCACGAGCCTAAGCTCATGGGCGGTGATATCAAATTTCATATTACCTTAATTGTCTTGACGCAGACGCGATTAGCTTGCTGTGCTAAGAAGCACCCTAATTCCTTATGCGAAGCGTCACTTACAAATCACAAAATCTCCTTTTTCCATCCGGCAATGCCAGCATAGGGGCCATCACCAACCTCTGCTTCAGTTCTTGAAAGCTGTTCTCGCATTTCTCTGTCCATTCGAACTTCTCAGTCTTA
The DNA here is from genome assembly GCF_009905375.1 of Apium graveolens. NCBI lineage: Eukaryota > Viridiplantae > Streptophyta > Magnoliopsida > Apiales > Apiaceae > Apium > Apium graveolens. The sequence goes on from NC_133652.1 coordinate 229,592,907, forward strand.
CGAGTAAGCCGCGTTTTAGGGGCTACTATCTTTACAACTTGAACGAACCTCCGGTAGTGACCGGCCAATCCTACCTCTGGTAGTCGACCAAACCATGGTCATCAATTCATCAGTGGTCCTTTATCCAATCCTGTCAGGATCCTCCATGGGGTCCTTCTCAACAACTATCCCTACTAGGACAACATCCTCAATATCAACATCATCTGGTCCTGCATTAGGACACTCTATCGGATCCACAATCTGATCTCCAATAACTAATAAAACATCATCGCGTTGATGTTCCTCAACTTCAGGGTTCGGAGTCCCGCTACCATATACGATAACGAACTACGCTCCTATCATGATATTTATAAGGGTTCCCATAAGGGTTTTAACCGTCAGTACTACGTTAGGTAGCCCGACTATGAACTTGGCAAGAGTTCTTATTATCTTAGTGAATCTTATTATCTTAACGTCCCATCATCTCTGAGGTTTATAACGCTTAGCTCTGATACCATTTCTGTAACACCCCCAGATCCGGGGTCGGGGATCCGGGTCGTCACGAGTTCCATTTCCCTTAATAACACCCAATCTTAATAATTACTCAACTACTCTGTACTGTGACCCCACAATAAACACACACACCACACGTTATAGTCTCAGAGATGAACATCCAAAAATAACCACAAGTCATTTATTCCATAATTATCTGCCAATACACCTTAAAAGGTTTTCTGAATAAATTTACATTTCTTTGCCATTATTACAATTCATAAATATAAATAAATCTGGTCCATCAAAAGTTGAAAGCCTAGCCTATTGGTAGTTCCTACCTCAGCTACGGCGGCATCAATGCTTCTAGAAAACTGTGGAACGTCTCCTAATCGCTTGCGAATCGGGAGCTTGGTTCTGTTCATCTTTTCTATCTGTTGTTGTGTGATGAAAGAAGAAAGCAAGGGTGAGCAGCAAGCCCACCAAAATAATATGTATAATGATTAATAGTATATGAGTCTACTCATAATACTCATGAAAATCTTGGTCAAAAGAAATGAACCAAGTTTGATATCTTAATGCGATGAAGTCGCAAAATATTCAGTATATATACATATATACTTTTCAAAATATTGGAAGTCCTCTTCCATGCATAATATACACAAGGTCCCAGTGTATAACTGTAAAAAAAAAATATCGTTGCAAGGTGATCTCATATATCTAACCTTGTCTCAACGTTTTTCTGAAAATCTTTGTCATTCATAAGACAATTATTAATTAGATATAAGTTTAAAAGATGAGGTTACCAAATACCCCAATATACTTATATCTTTCCCAATACTACTTGAACTACCACCGTTCAAGTTATAATCAATATCAAAAGTTCATCCCACTGATGAGACCACAAGATAAGACTTGAATAGATTCAATCTTTGAAATATTATTGAATGAAAAAGTTATGAGATACTTTATTTAGTCCCGATATATATATATCCACATACATATATATCCGAAAACATTTCCTGGAACCTCTGTTATGTGAAGTATGAACAGAGTTCGAAACATCCAATGAATTTTGGAAAGGAAAAGAATTTTGGCATAAACCCGATATCTTGCTGATCAGGCAAAGATACCAATAAGTAACCTTTTCTACTAGTAGATGGACGAATTCCCCACTGGTCATCACCCTGGTCATAATTAAGACCTATGCTGGACTGCCACTCAGCCACCTATGCATTTGATGGACTCCCACTGAGCCACTTACACAATAATAGACCGTACCCCGGCCTGTCGCTTATGCCGACTCAATGAGAGGGGCTTACTTCCCGAACGTTGGGCAAGTAATCAATTCATTTACCAAATCTGCAACCTCGTTGCGAATATAAAATACACCACAGAGCCGGATTCCCCAGGTTTTGAGCGAGTATTTAAATCCCCTTAAAAAGGAAGATCTTAAATATAAAAAAAAGTTTTGGGATCCGCTCTGACTTTTAAAAATCATTTTGAAGACTCGAAAATACTTTAAAGAGTGTTTGGAGTAAGGCTGATTTAATGAAGTAAATCAGTCCCCAGAATATTTAGAAAATGACTGAATATTAGTGTTTTAAAATATATTCCCATAAAGAATAATCTTTATAAAAATAATTGAAGTAGAAGTATTAACTTATACTTGAAACGAGTATTAAATACCAAAGATATACTTATATGAAAGTATTATCTTTATTTGAATAATCGAAAATAAGTTTGATTATTGCCACCTTATTCTTTAATAAAATAAAGAATATATTTCAGCAATAATCGGAGTCATAGATCCTCAAATGAATATTCAAATAATATTCATAATAATATAAAAGAGTCATAAGTCCTCGAATGAATATTCAAATAATATTCAGATAAATAAATAAAAGAGTCATAAGCCCTCGAATAATATTCGAAATAATATTCAATAATAAAATAAAGTTTCAAGTTATCGAATAAACCTTATTCGATTAATAGTTTGGAAAACTATAACCATATATATATATAAATATATATAATATATTATCCATATCCATATATACAAAATCTACTCGGGATCCTCGACTCCCGGTTTTAGAAAATATTTTCACCTTTGGGTCCCTATACTAAGGGTATATGCAAGATACCGCTATCCTCTAGCATAGGTATTATCAACTGAACCAACAGATATATATTTCAAGAATATGAAACAGGCATGCATATATACCATATCACATGCTACAATATATCGCAAGAATTTGCTAAATAACCAACATGCATCTATCGCAAGATAATGCATATACAAGTGTATTCATCACAACAACAGTATAACGGATAGAATACTTGCCTGAGCGACTGGGGGTTACGAATGGCTCGGGACGAGTCTGGTAACCTATAAACAACAAGTAAGTTGGAATTAAACCAAAGTCACTTGTAAATCTATACTCTAACCAACTCAGACTCTAACGCTCGTTTTGCGCTTACTGATTCTCTTAAGTCACTCGAGTACCCTCGGCTCCACCATTTTTAATAATTTAACCTTTACGAGTTTTAAGGCGATTCCTTCGCGAGTGTCTTACCAACTGCCTAACACACTTACCATAAATGTTTCATGCATTAATTAACCCTTTTTGGTCTTTAACCTATGTTTCAAAGTAAGGCGAGGGGAAAAGTTTCGTTCGTGAAACACCGTTACTTGAAACGGTCGTTTCTCCTAAACCGTGCATCGGAATCGAACGAACTACATATCAAAACGAAGCTCGTAACATGAGCTATCTAAAAATGGCAGTGGTCATAATCTAGCAGGGGGTTTTCGGGTCCTAATGTTATGCATAAAACAGTCCAAAGAAAATCGGACGTTACGACGGCTATGTTTACGCGATTTCCCATTTTTTAAACTATCCACAATCAACACAAACCATCCTCAAATCCAACACACAACAAACACCCATCCTTATCACATCATAACAATCCCAACCAATTCAATTTTAATCATTCATACATATGCTTAAACCTAACTTTAATCATACTTAAGTTTCTTTAAATCAAAACCACAAATTACCATCTCATTTCACTACCATACCAAACCTCAAACTCTAATCATAACAATAAGATACCATAACATCCTACTCATCAAAATCACTTATAATATATATGAACCTAGGGTTTGAAAATGGTATACCTTCCTTGGAGTGGTGGGTGGAGCTAGGAAGCCTTAATAAGCTTGGAGAAGCCTTAGGAAAGCTTGGATCTTCAAGAAAAACAAGAAAAAGTTCAAGTTAAAAACTTGAAAACACTATTCATTGTCTTCTTCATTGATTAAATGAAGAAGCTAGAGAAAGAATTAATGGCTTAAACTCATGATATAGCCATAACTAAGCATAAAGATGGTTAGGGAATTTTCTTACCAATTAAGGATGCTTGGATCTTGATTTTGGAAATTTTTTTCTTTGAAAAAGGCAAAAAGCCGAGAGCTAATATGAAGAACAATGCCTTGGCTGATTTTTTGATTTTTGATGAAATGATTTGCTAGTTGGTTGGCTTGGTTTTGTTTTTGATTTAGCAAATTACCACCTTGCCCTTGAATTTGTGTGGTCCTAAATCAACCACACCTCCCTTCTTCCCATGTCATGCTTACCTCATCCTCATGATGTCATCCTTCCTTCCTTGTCTTCTTTTGGTTGGATGACATCACTCCCATTAATCCCTTTGATTAGCTTCCTAATCGTTTGCCTAATGACCGCTGATCTGTTGTACGGTTCGCTTAACTTTCGTTCTCATTTATCGCTTGAAGGATCATACCCGGGATCTTATTACTTAGGTTCCCTTAACCTTTCCCAATACATTATATTCCTTTTTATGATCCTCTATTATAATCCTTTAATTTTAAATCCTTTTTATCCTGTTACCTTATACTCAATTCTCTCCGTATCTTGTGGATTTCCGGGAAAAACTAAAGTGTTCGGAATTGGGTTCTGACGATATTTACATACACTTATATACTTCATATAGTACTAATAAAATCCCATAAGATCAATAACAGAACCCCTACATAGCGTGGCATGAAAAGTTTTCTCATTCAGCAAAAACACTATCATAAGGGTTTCAAAAATTCCCAAAAATTGGGGTTATTACAGTTGTTCCCTATTATCGGGGTTATAACCAACGGGTCGTCATGGGGAAATTTCACACCCTCAAGGAAGTTTCAGGTAGTTTCAGGTAGTTTCTCAAGGATTCCTTTGCTCCCTGCACAATGCTCATGAGGGATGCTAAACTTTTCTAATGCACTCTCCCACTGATGAACTGTTTAATGAAAGCCTGACTTAACTCTCTAAACGACCCAATAGAGTTTGGGGGTAAACGCCTATACCACCTTTGAGCCATACCCGACAGGGTTTGAGGAAAGGCCCGACACTTAATAGCATCATTCACGGGCTGCAACAACAGTGCATTAGAGAATGTTTTAACATGATTAGCGGGATTTCCCGTGCCGTCATAAGCTTTTATAGTTGGCATCTTCAACTTCCTTGAGATATGGGCATTCATTATATCTTCAGTGAATGGCGGAGTAGGATCATCAGGATCTCCAAGGGGTAGAAGATTGCTTGGATCAGCCCTTGGGACAACAGCCCTTCTCTGCACTGGACCATCCAGGTCTATGATAGGAGGAGGATTTCTCCCCCTAGGAGGTACTGGGGGTCTGGTGGTTTGGTGCGCCTCCAAGTCGCGCCTGAGCCTTTGAATCTCAGCCTCGTGAGCCCTGATTCTTTCCTACACTTCTTGGGGATTCATCCCTTGGGTGCTTTGAGGGCGTTGGCTACCATCAGCCATCGGCTCTTTTCCAGCACGTTCCTTTTTGGGGCTACTTCATCATCCGAAGATTCAGAGTCTCTCTCAGTTTAAGGACCCGAAAATTCTTGATCCTTAGGGATAGGAGCCAAACCTCGTATGTATGGGGGCGAACGCCCTCGTGCTTCACTACGTCCAGCATGTCCACTTCCTCTAACCTCGGGGTAAAGGGGCATCCCATAAGGGGGTTAGTAGTAACAATAGTTGAATATTCGTACCCGATGGGTCGAGAATTCACAGGCGCATGTACTTGTTGAACTTGGGGATTCGTACCTTGAGTAGCCGAGGGAATCGTCCCTTGTGGCTGAGGTTCAGTTGCCCCTATCTGGGCTTCTCCTTGCGTGGTTGCATAGGTTGACTGAGGAGGTACCTGCACAGTTGAAGAAATCATTTGGGTTGTCCCCGTTGGTGTTCCTCCTCCAAGGGCTCTAACTGTTCTCCGTATTTTTGCCATGGTTATTGTTGTGCTTTCCCACAAACGACACCAAATGTTATGGATAAAAAACTAAGGTTATTATTTGTTGTATTTATTGCTAAGGTTCGGGAGCTCAAGGCCTTTAATGGGCTCTCTCGTGTTTCGTAGCTTAACTCTGCCTTTACGAGATGCCTACGTATCTCTGTGAATTAGAGAATCAAGCCAAAAAATGTAGTTCTGATTTGTGGGGTGAGACCCCTTATATAGATGTTGGTGGTCCTTGAATTGGACTTGGTATAGGAGACTTGGTAGCCAAGTCTCAGAATTTGAATGGACTTTGGAGTCCTATATAGTAGGAAACTGATTCCTTATCCTTCTAGGTCCCTTAGAGGCTAATCTTCAAGGATTTATGTCCTTATCAGGACTCTTCTCAATAGCTGATTTTTCCCTTATTAATTAATTACGAAATTAAATAATATTCAGGGTTTTTGGGCCTTCTTTGTTCCAGCAGGCCTGATCTGGTCCATCAGGCCTGATCAATGTGTTAACCTTTTGGTCTGAATGTCATACATCTTCTTATTGGGCCTAGCAGCCCAAATCATGTATAATTACTGTAATATTTAATTACATAATCAGGATTTATTTATCCTTATCACTGGTTATCTGTTATGTTATGTCATTTAAAAGAAAGCAAGAGTGAGCTATAATGCCCAACATAATAATGTACAGTATGAAATGACTGTATGATAAACCCAAGTAAAACGTCATATATAATAAATACGTTTTATTCAAAAATAGTTTTCCTTGGTGATACACACCTTCTTTTGAAAACAATTCTTTGGTGGATTTATTATCCTGCGAATACCTTAATGGTAAACCTTGCACTAGGCTTGGGTTACAGTATTGCATCACAATTCCAATTAGAAGAATAGGACATTCGTTGGAGCCACCACATACGATGATCAGTCGTACTATGGAAATAGTAACCTTTTCTACTAGTAGAAGGACGACACCTTCGTATCCCGGTAATCACCCTGGCCGCATTCGGGCTATGTGTCCCATTTTGGGTATACACATACTTCACAAGTTCCTGAGCACATAGAGTACCTTCGCTTGCGGTACCTTTGGTAGTCCATCTAGCACACATAGTACCAGAGTCTACCCCTCCCTTGTCCTTTAAAAGAATTCTATCATATCTCGAGAACTCGAACAATATCGAAGTTCCCCCAAGCGTTTTGTTTGTTGATAGAAACAACTTGTTTTATTAGCGCATATATGTATATGTATACGTACTTCCGAATTTTTCGGAGGAAGTACTAAGGATGTGAGTTGAACGTTGTCAACATATAATTAAATAAGGGGGAGATTCTTTTGAAACTATATTCAAAATATTTAAAATAAGTCGAGATAATATTCTTCGACGATCTGAAATTATTCGAATGATTTTTCCGAAAATCAGAAAGTATTATAAATCGGGTTTTATGATTTTTAAATCATAAATAAATCCTTAATAAATAATTAAAAATTAAATATCAATCTTTAAATAATTTAATCTCGAATAATTATGCTTTAAAAGAATATTAAAATAATATTCCTCAACTAATTTATGTTTAAGTAATTTAAAGTAATCTTTAATAATACATAAAATAATTGGTTTTAAAATAAAATAAACGTTGAAGAATACTTCTCCCTTTTTAAATGAAGATCTGAAATAATATTCATTGTTCGTGTAATTAAATAAAGTTGAGGGAATATGATCTTTAGAAATCATTTTTAAATAAAATTCGAGGTAGTTTAATATTTCGCAAGAGGACATCGAGTCCCTTGAAAAAAAATAAATACGGACTTTTGATCGTCCAAAACATCACCAGGATGATTTTCGGGTTTTTACTATAATATACATACCGACCGACTCTCGGTCTACAATATACATGTCACGCTACTTTCTAGCGTTAACATTTATCAATATAACAACTCCGGAATACTTCCGGGTTTTTATAAATTTACACCGACCAATCCTCGGTCTAAATATATCGTTTCAAATCCGGTACTTTTATTATACCAAATCATCATATCTTATGATTCAATATATAATAATTTGTAAATCACCGTAAAAAATTTATCATGCATATATCGTAGTATTTAAATGCAATCACAACACAACAATTCTAAAGAGGTAGGGTTTGAAAACTTGCCTAGAGTCCAAGACACGTTTCCCCGACTTCCTCTCGTTCCGGGTTTTCTAATCAATAAACATCATAATCTTAATCAGTATTCCAACTCTCATCACCAACTTATATTTCTAATAAGTTCAATACTTCATAACTTTCACTATTCGACCGACTCGAAATAAGTATTCCTCCTTGGTCGAAACGGACCGTCAAAGTGGTCTTCTAGAATTGACTTTACCGAATATTACTATTACGCGACTCGCACTCTATCATTTTAATAAATCATAAATTAATATTTTAATAAAAAACCACCTCGAGGAGCTTCTCGAGTGCTTGTAATATTTATCCTAAAATTTTCATTTTGATAAAATGAATTGAATTAGGTGAAAAGCATTTCAAAGGTTCGGTCAACTACGGAGTTTTACTATTCAAACCGCTTTCACTAAAATATTGATATCTCTCAAACCGTTAACTTATTGATGCACCGTTTTCGCGTGCGATCTAGAAAAAATTTAGAACACATTATTTGAAAATTGTTTTCTGGTAATAGGGGTGAAAATCCCGAAGTGACAGTTTCCTATTAGGGGTTATTTTTGACATTCGTACTCCGCGCGACCTCGGCTCCGATATTTTATAAAATTGAAAAAACAACATTTTTACTTGAAATTTTTATGGAAGCTAATAAACTATATTTATTACTCTCTGTAAAAATTTGATGATTTTTAAATATTTTTAAGTCGATCATTTATATTTATAAATTCGTAATTTGTAGAAGTTTTGGCGCGTAAATCCCTTTTACTAAAACGGTCATAACTTTTGATCCTTAAATCAGAATCAAGCAATTCAAGCACCTAAACGATCCTCATAACGTTTTATATCATAATCAAGTCTTACTTTTCTGGAAACTACAGTTTATACATTCAGGAACTTCTGCAGAAACTTAAGTTGAGTTTTGTTCATTTTAACGAGGTTACGATTACGATCCGAGTTCGGTTTACGTCTTAAATCATTATACCACCATCAACAACCATCAAATCATCATCTCAACACTAACTCCTCTCAAGAAAATCATGTTCTTGAGGCAACAATAATCAACCTTAAAACTAATTAACTAATCATCAAGATAATATGAAATTAATCATCAAAACCATACTTATATCCAAGATCCTTACTTTTCTTGAAACTTAAAACTTAAACAAAGTTTGGATGAATGTTTATATCTTCCTTGAAGCTTGTTAATATTTAGTAAAGTCCTAAGATCCTTGATGAAGCCTTGGTCTATGTTAGGTCACACACACTGTAGAAGGGGGTTGAATACAGTGTTTATCACAATCAAATCGAATTAAAGAACTCAAGTAACAGAAAACAAACTTTATTCAATATAATAAACTTTGTTACAATATGGAACTGTCCTTCTCAGTGATGAACAAATATCACGAGAGCTGCTAGGATTACAATGAATATTATTCTCAATAATGATAACACATATAGTGTAAAACCTATGTCTGTATTTATATACTACACAGTTACAAGATAATCGCTAATTGATATGGAATATAATTCTGCTTCCTAAAATATATCAATCAAATATCTTTTCTTCCAAGTATTCTATTCTTCATAGAATTCCTTCTTCATGCATATCTCTTCTTGCGTTTGTCTTGATCTTCTTTCCTTTCAATCGACCGCCTTCCTTATCTGAAAGTCTCCTTAAGTCCTGATATATCTTCTGATAAATATCTCCTGATAACATAAGTTTTAACTACTTAAGTTCTGACTTCAGTATAAGTGTTGATTTCCAGTTAAGTACTGATTTGTCATGTTTAAGTAAGATCTGAAAACTAAACACAAATCACATTAGACATGACATTATCAAATATATCTAAGAATCTCCCCAACTTGTAAATTAGTATAATATACAAGTTTAACAGATATTTGATGATGTCAAAAACATTAAGTACAAATGCATGAGAATTTGACTAGATAACTACAACTTACAGTCCTTAAAGCTTTACCAACTTTAACTTGTGATAACAACTTCAGTTTGTAAACACATCAGAATTTGAGCAGCTGTAGATCTTGACTTGGCTTCAATTACTGATCTCTTTGATGTCAGGAGTTGTTCTGAGATAGTTCTTTAACAAACATCTCTCAGCATATTTAAGTTCATCAATCATTCTCCTTTTAGCATTCTTCCATTCAACTGTATCTTCAAAGATAGTAGCCCTGAGGTCATTTATTCTGGATTTCCTTATGTCCTGATCCAGTCTGATCAAATATGCTTTGTCAGATTCAAGATTGAATTCTACAGCCTTATAACCCAGAAAGGTAGTTATAATCTTAGCAGGGTTAGGCTTCATCTCAACAATATCACCCTTGTGATCTTAGTACTTGGGACAGTATGTGCTGTCAGACTTTACAGAATAAAGCTTCTTCTATTTCTGAATTTGAGTCTTCAAATAATTTGCAACACTTTCTGTTAATCTGTTCTTCACTTGAAGTAAGAATAGAACATGTTCTAATTCATCTAAATACTTCAGTGGTATAGCATTCTCCCTTATGTGGTAAACTCTTCCAGCTGTCATGAAATATAACAAGATGTGTTCTTTCAAGAAGGTATGGTAAACCATCTGTATAGATTCAAGCTGATTCAATCTTTCAGGAGTTGCTCCAACACCTGGTTCACTTAAGGAAGTTGGATCATTGGTTGTGTTCTACACTCTTCTTTCATCAGCACTACCCAATCCGGATTATATCTCTTGCTTCCTTTCCTGTAACAACTCTTGCTTCAAAACCACTTGGCTGCGTCTTCAAAGATTGAGTTTGTTTGGCCTTAGTGAATCCTGGGAGGAGTAACTTTGAGGATTTAACATGAGCAATGTCCAGAGGGTTTCCTTTAACTTATCTTCTGATATCAAGCTAACTTGAGCTATGTCCGAAGGTTGCGTGCTTCAGTGTCCATATCAGAACTTAATATATCTGACTCTGAACAACTTGAGCCATGTCCAGAGGTTGTTTAAGAATCTTCTTTGAAACCAGAGTATGATTAGTATCTTCAACAAATATTCTTCATCCATAGGATGCACATTAAACCTTTACAGGTTCACCAACTTTTTCTTTGCCCTTGGACCTTGGATCTATCTGTATTTGTGAATTGGCCTTGGTTGCCTCAGGATTTACCCTTTCTTGTATCACAATGCCTATAGCCTTAGGAATTTCTTTTCAATAACAGAAGCTTCAGATTTGAAGTTGACTTTTTCTAACTTAAGTCTAGCTCTTCTTCTTCCTTTAACTTTCACAAAGTCCATTTCCAGATTTTCTTTCAAAAATAATTGTCTTGAAATCTCCTCATCTAAGTTCCAGATGTTCATTAGAACTTATCCTTTTAACCAGTATCAGAAGTTATTCTTCTCTCCAGTATCAGAACTTGTATGTGACTTGTAGTTCCCAGTTCTACTTGATGAAAGACCTTTACCTTGAGCATGATCTCCACCCATTCCAGAGTTTCCCGGGGTCCATCTTTTCCATCATCATTTCCCTTCAGTGTCTTGATAGGTTTGCATTTGGACTTAATTACTTTCTCCCCCTTTTGGCATCAGCAGGTAATAGAAGAGAGACAAGCAATTCCACTGAGGATTGGATCTTATTAAGTTGATTTTGATGAGAAGCTTGATTTTTCAAAATTTCATCAATCTGAGACTGTTGCTTCTCTTGGGTTTTCTCAATGTAGGAAATTCTGTCAAAGGTAGGTTGGAAAAACCTTTCTTTTCAAGTTTCAGATTCATATCTTGCTGGATCAAGTTTTCTTGAATTTTATTCACCTTGTCATGAGTGATTGAGTGTTGACCTTGAAGGTGCCTTGTACTCAATGCAGTAACTCGCAGCTGTGTCTTGAAATCATCATTTATCAGCATTTCATCAGCTTTTGCAAGATGCTCAGCAAGAATCTTTTCAGAAGGAACAAAGGTAACTATGTTCCACTCCTTAGTCCACTCCTGTCCTCTAGGAGTTTCACTCCAAGGTACTGGTGCTTCCCCTGTAACAAACTTCTTGACTATCTCAGCTTTATGAACAGTTTGTTGAGGTACATGTCCTGATGGACCAGCTGCATCAGCATCCACATTTGTAGCAGCGGCTTCACCAGTAAACTTCATCATTAGCAGCATCAGAACTTATAGAATCAGCATCAGCAGCATCCTCTGATAAAAGAATAGTATGAGATGGCTATGAAGGCTTCAACAATCATCCTCTAAGTGCTGATCTCAACCAAGTTCTGATCAACAGCCATATTCTGATGCTCACCCTGAAATCTGTCTTCAGTATATATATTCGCAGAGAAGATGTTGTAGGCAATTCTGGATTAAATCAGCATCAAGAAGTGGTGTTGGTGGTGGAGTGGGCTTGGAGCTGGTGGAGCTTCTAAGTACAAAACCTCAGGCACAATCAGGTTGTGAATATCAATCTTAGCACTTGTGCCTGGGTCTTAGTTTGTACAGGTTCATTTACAGGAGACACAGGAGGAGTAGGTAGTCTGTCTTGAGTAGGTCCTGATTTGCTGAAGGAAGAAAAATCAACAACAATTTTGTTCTGTTGGATAAGAGATTCCTGATCCCCTTCCTTAGCTTCTTCTTCCAGAGTTTCTCCAGAATGTGATGATACACTGACAGGCCTCCTGGCTCTTTCCTTTTTATGTCTCTTTGAAGGTGGAGAGACTTTGCAGTTCTCATCAGAAATACATCCTTCTAAGTCTTTGAGAAGCTTAGAACTCCCCAATTCCAGTAGCCTTCTGAGAAGAGACCTTCTCAGCTTCTTCAACAACAGGTTCTGAAACTGGAACTGTCCCTCACTGTCTGACTCATCTCTCAGAATAATCCTCCTTCTCTTCTTTATGTCTGAGATACCGTCTTTGTCCACTTGGTCTTTGAAGATGAAGGCCTCACAGTATGTGCTGATGATGAAGGTTGAAATGTCTGTTGAAGGTTTGAAATATGTTCGGATTGAGGGTTGAGTAGGTTGAGGTTTGAGAAGTTTGAGGTGTAAGTGTGGTATGTTCTGATGATTGTTGTGCTGGGCTGGGATGTACTGGTGGGTTGAATATCAGGGTAAACAGATCTGTAGATGTGAGGATCAGCATTTACCAGAATCTGTTTTACAGACCTGAGGTATCTATAAGGCTCTAACCCACTTGTTTCTTTATGTCAGCATTTAACAAATTACATTAAAAGCCCGTTTTGCAAGTTTAAAAAGGTGGAATTAAATCAGTGGTAGGTAGGGGTTCATCAGCACACCAGAAATTATATAAGCTGACAAAATCTAGCAAAGTATACTACATTCCTATCCTCTGTCATCCTATCCCCTATGAAACCTAGCACAACACTTGCAAAATCAAAGTGAGTTTGATGAATAAGAGCATACCCTATGTGCTGACTCATAATTGGAATGGCATCAAAGTTGGAGCACTTATTGGTGAATGCCTTAGTGATACAATTGAAGAAAAAGTTCCATTCCTTCCTGATTTTTGCTCTTTTCAATTATCCAAGCTTTCCCAAACTGCCCTCATAACCCAAACTGGCCATGAACTGCTGTAGAACAGGTTCCTCCACTATGGAAAAAGTACAGCCTTCTGGTAAGTGGAGAGCTTTACGAATGCTCCAGGAGTAACCACATGCTCAATATCATTCACTTCAAAAACGATGCTTGGAGTACCAGTAGCACCACCATTATCAAAATGCCCAGTCCGCCAGAACGTCAGAACTTGTTGGCTTGAAATGGCTTGAGGTTGGGTCAAAGCATACCCCATCTCACTATTTGCTAGAAAATCTTGTACAAAGTGCAAATCAGATGGAGCTTCAGCCTTGTTCAAGATTGCAGCATAGTTGTTAGGTACAAACTTGGCTCCATCTATAATCAAATCCTTGGTGCCATGAGAAATAATTGAGAAATTAGGTTTCCTGTAAGGTGTTTGATAAAATGTCTGTATGAAATTGTCAGTAGTTGTGAGAGAGAATAAGAGTAACAAGAGAGAGATAAAGTATGAAAGTGAATACAAGATTTTACAATCTTTTCTCTTTTACTTATACACGGTAAAAAAAATAGCCGTTTGAGACACCTGTAAGACATGCAGCAGTAAAAGATAATTAATGGGCAGGGTATTCAATAATCATTACTTATCACATGCAGTTTTTCAAGGAGAAAAAACCGTTTCACTTACCAAGTAATCCCATTAATCAAGGACGTGCAGTTTTATTTAAATTTTAAAAGTAAACTGTTCCCACTAAATAAATGATTAGTACTGCTTTACCAATATTCTGTAAAAATATGACCAATGAGAGAATGACCAAAAATAAACCAAGTAAACAAATACTGCCACGTCAGAATCAGAACTTGATTTGTATCAGAGCTAAAAAGGTCATCAGAATATGGTTAGTATCAGGATATAAAATGTCATCAGAAAATGAAACGACGCAGAGAAAAAATCTTGCAAAAAGATAAAATTTCATTAATATATCAAGCAAATACATTCGATGAAATTTAGCAATTACATGAAAAAGTTGCAAGACAGTCCTAAGCTACGATTCCTAACATCAACAGCTTTAGTCCTAGTCTAAGAAGATCCTATCGACTAGTTCCTGTTGCTGGAGATGAAAAGCACTGCAAGACGGATGATCCGTTCTTGCTGAAGGAGAGCTTCTCTCCTTTCTTCTTCCAATCTATCAAGATGGAGATGATACTCCATTGATAAAAACAAGAGTTTGGTGTAAACCTCCTGTGGAACCGAATCCCAGAGTTCATCAGGAATGGCAGTGATATGCCATCTTGCTGCCAGTCAGCACAACTCAACTCAATAGTGAAAGTTTCATAGTTCAAGAACATGTTGAAACGAACCATTTTTGGTGATATGAATAAAAGAGAGTGAGTTTGTGAGAAAGTGAAGGATGTTTTGGCTGGAATGAATCATTGGTTTAAATAACCAATAGAATACCAAGAAACGCAAGGAATATTAAATAGTTGCAATAAAAATAATGATACCTCGTCTCCCTAGACTGATGAGTAATAACAACAACCATTGGAAGCTTAAAACAGGAGTTAATGAGCACACAAAACCAGTAAAAATTACAATCCATTTACAAGTACCACTAACCCAAATTATATTGACTGTTAATATCTCACCCAAACATATTTTGATTTTAAAAGTGACTGTTTCAGATTTTAACCACAAATAAGTCAAGTAAAGAATCATGATTTAATATCAGAACTTAGACTTATATAAGAACTTAACAGTCATCAGAACACGATTCCTTAACTCGAAATGTGAATGCCTATTTCTGTAATTCTTCACACAAATTCTGATTTCTTTTCTTTAGAATTTAATCATCAGAATTTCCATCATTACTTGTCCTCAGAATTAATACAAGTGACACTTAACCTGTTCATCTAAAACCACATTTATCATCACAGTAATTTTCATCATTCATATGGAGTGTATGTGTGTGCAGTAAGCTAAATATCAGATAAAGATTAAAGTATGATTCACTTCAGTACATCTTAGAAATAAGGCATAACAAAGAACTTTGCTCAAAATCTGTTAGTATTCTGAGGTCACTTTAGAATGAGTTCATGCATGAGTCCACCTCAACTGTTTTGTGCTCATTTTATGCATCTTTTGAAATTCCATTTTACAGTGGCTTCTCAGTGTAAGTGAGTTACGACTGCTTATCAGAATTTATGCTATTATCAGAGTATTTCTCCATTAATCATAGAGTGTGAAAAGTCACAGAAAATATTTATTTGCTTTTCTGATGCATATTACTTAATACCAGCAATGCACTTGGGTCTTCCCTTCCACATTTTTACTCTAGATCTCAAAGGAGTACCTGATTTTTATTCCCTTTTTCTTTCCTTTTCTTTTGATAAGTGAGGTTTATCAGCACTTAGTACATCCATCAGATTTACTAACATCAGAACTTAACATATAAGAAGCACTATTCGTTTTTGACATAGTAATAAGATACACAAAGTAAACTTAACTAAGCTCAAATCAGAATTTGCTTGTGTTAAAGATTTCCACATAAACAATTACTTCAAACATGGGACTTTAGTATATTGAAGACTACTAGGTCAGCATCTAGCACAATTATCCTCATTGGATTGAATAGTCACAGAAATATTCATATCACTATCAGAGTTTAGAAATTCACATCAGACAACAAACCAGTACTTAAGCAATTTTCAATTAAGCACATAATATACAAAGTAGTAAATCTATAAATACTGATCATAAAGTATGACGTATCAGAACATAAACTAAACAGATTTAGAGAAAGAACCTGAAATCATTCCAAGTTCATTTACCAATCTTGTAAAGTAGCTTCACATAGTGGTTTTGTGAAGATATCTGCTAGTTGTTGATCTGTTGGAATAAAGTGCAATTCCACTATACCTTCATCCACATGTTCCCTTATGAAGTAGTACCTAATGCTGATGTGCTTTGTCATGAGTGTTGAACTGGATTACCTGTCATAGCAATAGCACTTTAATTATCACAGTAAATAGGGATTTTAAAATGTTAACCCATAATCTAGTAACTGATTCTTCATCTAAAGAATCTGTGCACACAAGCTTCCTGCAGCAATGTACTCTGCTTCTGCAGTTGATGTAGAAATTGACTTTTGTTTCTTGCTAAACCAAGAAACTAATCTGCCTCCAAGAAATTGGCAGCTTCCACTTATGCTTTTCCTGTCAATTTTGCATCCTGCAAAATCTGCATCTGAGTAACCTATTAGCTTAAAATCTGATTCTCTAGGATTCCACAATCCCAGATCAGCTGTACCCTAAAGGTACTTGAAATTCTTTTCACAGCTGTTAAGTGAGGTTCTCTTGGATCTGCTTGAAATATTGCACAAGACATGTAGCATACATGATATCAGGTCTACTTTTAGTAGATAGAGTAAGGAGGCAATCATACCTCTTGTAATCAGTATATCTATTGA